>NW_027361932.1:15556250-16762500 GCF_039654945.1 Dendrobates tinctorius | reverse complement strand
GCGCCCAAATAGTGGTTTACACCCACATGTGGGGTATCAGCGTACTCAGGACAAATTGCACAATAAGTTTTAGGGTCCTGTTACCCTTGGGAAAATAAAAATTGGGGGTGAAAAGATAATTTTTGTGGAAAAAAATATGATTTTTTAATTGTACCGCTGTACGTTATAAACTTCTGTGAAGCCCTTGTGGGTTCAAAGTTCTCACCACATATCTAGATAAGTTCCTTGGGGGGTCTAGTTTCCAAAATGGTGTCACTTGTGGGGGGTTTCCACTGTTTAGGTACATCAGGGACTCTCCAAACGTGACATGGTGTCCGATCTGAATTCCAGCCAATTTTGCATTGAAAAAGTCAAACGGCGCTCCTTCCATTCTGAGCTCTGCCATGCGCCGTCGTTCCCCCCACATATCAGGTATCAGCGTACTCAGGACAAATTGCACAATAACCTTTGCAGTCCAATTTCACCTGTTACCCTTGGTAAAATAAAAAAAATTGAACCTGAAGTATTTTTTTTGTGAAAAAAGTTAGATGTTCATTTTTTTTAAAATATTGAAAAAAATTCCTGTGACGCACCTAAAGAGTTAATAAACTTCTTGAATGTGGTTTTGAGCACCTTAAGGGGTGCAGTTTTTAGAATGGTGTCACTTTTGGGTATTTTCTATCATATAGGCCCCTCAAAGTGGCTTCAAATGTGATGTGGTCCGTAAAAATAAAATGGTGTTGCAAAAATGAGAAATCGCTGGTCAATTTTTAACCCTTATAACTTCCTAACAAAAAAAAATGTTGGTTCCAAAATTGTGCTGATGTAAAGTAAACATGTGGGAAATGTTAGTTATCAAGATTTTTGTGTGCCGTATCTCTGTGATTTAAGGGCATAAAAATTCAAAGTTGGAAAATTGCGAAATTTTCAAAATTTTCGCTAAATTTCCATTTTTCTCACAAATAAACGCAAGTTATTTGAATGAAATTTTACCACTATCATGAAGTACAATATGTCACGAGAAAACAGTGTCAGAATCACCAGGATCCATGGAAGCATTCCAGAGTTATGACCTCATAAAGGGACAGTGGTCAGAATTATAAAAATTGGCCCGGTCATGAACGTGCAAACCACCCTTGGGGGTGAAGGGGTTAAACAGCTCTGGGACAGCGTGGCGAGTTTTGAGTGGTGACTTTTGTGTTTCGACTTTTATGTGGCGAGGTTGGTGTATGTGTGGTGAGGTTGGTGTATGTGTGGTGAAATGTGTGCTGAGGGTGTTATGTGTTGAAGCACGTGGTAGTGTGTGTCGCGCATTTTGTGTGTGTGTTCATATCCCTGTGTAGGGGCAAAATTGTTTGGTGAATTGAAACGTGTTGGGTTAAAATTTCGCCTCACAACATAGCCTATGACGCTCTCAGGGTCCAGACGTGGGACTGTGCAAAATTTTGTGGCTGTAGCTACGACGGTGCAGATGCCAATACATATATACACTTTTCCCCATTATGTAGATAGGGGCAAAATTGTTTGGTGTATTTGAACACGCGGGGTTAAAATTTCCCTCACGACATAGCCTATGACGCTTTCGGGGTCCAGACGTGTGACTGTGCCAAATTTTGTGGCTGTAGCTGCGACGGTGCGGATGCCAATCCCAGACATACATACATACACACATACATACATACATACATACATACATACACACCCACATTGAGCTTTATATATTAGATTAAGCTACGATCTGCTGTAGATCATTCCAGTACTGTGTGCAGCAAGATCTACAATATTTGTTTATTACTGTTGTGGAGCAACATCTACTATAAAGATATCTGCTTTAAAAGAAAAATCGAACTCTTAATAAGGCCCCATTCACACATCTATGCTTAACCCCAGGCTGTTTGGACCTTCATGACCAGGACAAATTTTACAATTTTGACCAGTGCCATTTTATGTGGTAGTAACTGGAACACTTCAACGGATCCCATTGATTATGAGTTGCTTTTTTCATGACATATGGAACTTCATGATAGTTGTAAACATTTTTTGATATGACTTGTGTTTGTGAAAAAAATGGAAATTTGGCCAAAATTGTGAAAATTTTGCAATTTTCAAACTTTTAATTTTTATGCCCTTTAATCAGAGAGATATGTCACACAAAATAGTTAATAAATAACATTTCCCACATGTCTAATTTACATCATTACAATTTTTGAAACATAAATTTTATTTGCTAGGAAGTAATAAGGGTTAAAAGTTGACTAGCAATTTCTCATTTACAAAACCATTTTTTGAGTGACTTTGCACTATAATGCAGAAAATATCCAAAAGTGACACTATTCTAAAAACTGCACCCCTCAAGGTCCTCAAAACCACAATCAAGAAGTGTATTAACCCTTCAGGTGCTTTGCAGGAATTTTTAGAATGTGGAAGGAAAAAATGAACATTTTTCTTTTTTTTCACAAAAAGTTTACGTTAGACCCATTTTTTCATTTTCACAAGGGTAATAGGAAAAAATGGATCCCAAAATGTGTTGTGCAATTTCTCCTGAGCATGCCGATACCCTATATGTGGGAGAAAACCACTGTTTGGGTGTATAGCAGGGCTTGGAAGGGAAAGAACTCAATTTGACTTTTTGAATGTAAAATTTGCTGGAATAATTATAGTGGATGTCATGTCGCGTTTGAAGAGCCCCTGATGTGCCTAAACAGCGGAAATCCCCCACAAGTGATACCATTTTGGAAATTAGACCCCTGAGGGAACTTATCTAGATGTGTGGTGAGCACCTTGAAATACCAGGTGCTTCACAGATGTTTATAACATTGAGCCGTGAAAATAAAAAAAAAAATCACATTTTTCCCAAAAAAATGATTTTTTTAGCCCCAAATTTTGCATATTCACAAGGGTAACAGGAGAAATTGCACCATACCAGTTGTTTTGCAATTTCTCTTGAGAACATCGATACCATATATGTGGAGGAAAACTACTATTTGGGCGCACAGAAGGGCTCGGAAGAAAAGGATCACCATTTGACTTTTGAATGCAAAATTTGATGGAATTATTAGCAGATGCCATGTCATATTTGGAGTGCCCCTGATATGCTTAAAGGGAATCTGTCACCTATTTTTGGCCCTATAAGCTGAGGCAATCACCATCAGGGGCTTATCTACAGCATTCTGTAATGCTATGGATAAGCCCCCGATGTAACCTGAAAGATAAGAAAAACGAGTTAGCCAATTAAAACAGCTGATTTTAATTGGCAATTGTCAGTGTTTTTGTATTACACTGTAATAGACACTGGATGTGTCTTTTGTACTCACTATTGCACTTTTACTGCACTTTATTTGATTGATTCCTTTTATTGTGAATCTCTTACTTGTCTCATATTTTGTACTATTCACCGACTATTGTAAATTGTTTTGCTTATCTCACTCACTATATTTATGTATGCATTTGCACTTTACAACTGCTTGAGAAAGGTCCACATCTTGGACAAAAACGTTGCACCTGGGCAAATAAATGACACTTATTTTTTGCTATATATATATATATATATATATATATACACATACTAGATGGTGGCCTGATTCTAACGCATCGGGTATTCTAGAATATGTATGTGCCGTATTTTTCGCTTTATAAGACGCTCCGGATTATAAGACGCACCCCAAATTTTGAGGAGAAAAATAGGAAAAAACTTTTTTTTAATAAAATGATTGTGCTTCTTATAATCCGCCCACTCTGTCCCCCGGTGCTGCCGGGTGCTGGCGCCCGCTCTGTCCCCCGGTGCTGCCGGGTGCTGCCGCCCGCTCTGTCCCCCAGTGCTGCCGGGTGCTGGCGCCCGCTCTGTCCCCCGGCGCTGCTGGGTGCTGCCGCCGTGCTCTGTCCCCCGGTGCAGCACGGGACAGAGCGCGGAGGTGGCAAGCACCAGGGGACAGAGCATGGCGGCGGCAGCACCCGGGAGACAGCACGGCGGCGGCAGCACCCGGCAGCACTGGGGCACAGAGTGGGGGACAGACGGATGGCGACACCCAGCAGCACCGGGGGATAGAGCGGGCGGTAGCACCAGGTTCAAAGCGCGGGTGTTATGAATGAGTCACCGGAGGAGGAAAAAAGAAAAATGCAAGCTAAGTCCAGAAAACCGGAGAGGTTGGTAGCTAGCGGATTGCAGACCCCTGATCCTATTCACAACAACTAACAGTAGCTGTGGAGCGTTCCTACGGTGGTCCTAGACGCCTCTTCACAGCCGGAGAACTAAATAAGCCTAAAGAAAGAAAGGGGAAATCTAAACTGCCCCAGGGCAGACCCCAAAGCAATAGACAGCCCCCAACATGTATTGTCGGTGAAAACACAAACACAGACAAAAAGACAGGCAGAGCAAATGATGGGGCCCAACTAACTAGATAGGAAAGGACAGAAAAGATGCTGGCTGCAATCCACAAAAACCCTACCATAAATGTCCCAACACGTCTGATAGGAAAAACGGCCCTGAAGTCACTAGACTTCAAAATCCCTATATCAGCACTCCGATATATTCTGAAGACAGAGCAAAAGAGATTTAACCGATCAGGGACAAAAATGGAAATTCAGCAGAGCCCCAGCCGGGGCTGGCAGAATACAAAACTAAGCAAATCAGACAAAATCTCATGGAACAATAACAGAGCAAAACTTAGCTTTAGAAGACAGGAACTGAACTGGAGGCCAGAGCTCAGAGCAGAGAAATCACCAGCAACCCTACAGGGCGTCGGCTGCCTTATATCCACTCAGAGATTCCGGATGTCCAATCGCAATCCACCTGTTCAGGTGACAGGTTTCTCCCATCCAAATCAGTTTCACCACCTCCTTTCACCAGCAGAGGGAGTTCATCGGACATCAAAGGTGAACGAGAAAATGAGCTCACAACAGCGGGGACATAGCGCCACCAGCCGGTGCCAGGACTGCGCCTGTAGCTGATTGGTCGCAGCCATCCGGGCGTGACCAATCAGCGACGTAGGATTTCCGTTACAAACAGAGAGAATTAGACGATTATATAGTAGATATATATATACTGCTCAAAATATAAAGGGAACACTATTCCATTTGCAACAGGCTGTTTGTGTTGTGTTCCTTTTATTTCTTTGAGCAGTATATATATATATATGTACTGTAGATCAAATTTTCCCCGTCTTTTTTGAATCTACAAATGAAATTGCATAACAAGTGTGAAAAAACAACTGCTCAGAACTGGAATCAACCTGCTCGTGGCTCCCATAGCTTACTGAGCTGACCTTTTGACCCTGGCCTGGTAGCTATAAATTATTATTATTATGCATTTATATAGCACCATTTATTCCATGGCGCTTTACATGGGAAAAGGGGAAATATAGACAAGTATAATAAACATGTGTAAGACAAGGGACATACAAGTACATAAGGAGAGGGGACCCTGCCCGAGAGGGCTCACAGTCTACAGGGATGGGTGAGGAGCTATGAAAGAATCTATGAAAAACACAATGACGAAAATGATTATTTAGGGTCTGTGTTACCATGAGACCCCCCTATATTTTATTTTCGGGGGAGGACTACCATGGTAACACAAAACCCATACATAATTAAATACACAACACACATATTATGGAAGAAAATGGCCGTGATGTTTATTAAGGGTAACCAAAATAAACTTTATAATAATTTAGTAAATTAATAATTAAAATATCAATAAATAAACCTCCAATAAACCATTACACCCAGAGAGCTGGTTAATTTTCCCAAAAACCATAACTCAGCGAGACATGGCCCCCCCAAAACACCACAGCCATTTCTCAATCATAGACTGGAAATCCAAATTAAAAATATCCAGCCCAATATCTGAAAGATGGACCAAATGACGCCTGTAAATGCCCAGAGTAAAACCTTTCAAATCCACATGCCTAAAAGAAAAACCATTAACCAAAGACATGAAACTCTCCATTCCTTTATTGACTCTTCTCCGAATTTTCTTTAGAAAAAATAGTTTAGGCCCGGACCAGATTAATCTAGGAACGATCTTGGAGAAAACAAAACAAGAGTGAGGGAACTCTAGCTTTAGACAGGAAATAACCTTCTTCATTAGGGATAAAAGATCCAACATTTTGATTTTTCCAAGACCATTCCCCCAAATTAAAAATAATTAGATCAGGATAAGGAGACCGAATAGCTAATTTCTTGAGTTCCACAACTAAATTTATCCACTTCATTCCCCTGATACTGTGCCAGAAAACTTGAAGTGAAGAGGAATTAAAGGACAGGTTCTTGGTATAAGACCTTTGGCTAGCTCTCTTCTATGCCCAGAATATAAAAGAATGTCCAATAATCCAAACTACCAGGGTACCTGAAAGTGAACGTGAAAATTAATAATCATAGAGATCATGGCGAACGTATAATTTAAAACTTCCGGACTCCCATCTAATTCATAATTTTACCATCGCAAAGCTCCGACCGAGAAGCATCCATAGCTGCTCCGATCCGAAACGAATGGGATGTAATTTTAAGCCCGTCTTTTCCCAAACTAGCTAAACATTTAAGAACAGAATTAAATTGATAAATGGTAGCTGGTTCCTTGTTAAAATAAAGAAATAAAGGGCCTGTAACATTAGGCATTCTCTCCAAACATCTTCTTGTATTAGCGACTGGGCAAATGATTGAGTCAGAAATAGGATCTAGCTTTATTCTTGAACCCCTACCCATTCGATCAGTTTTAGATTTCCTTATAAATAACATATGAGAATCTTTAAACAGAATATCAACCCAGAGGGTTCAGATTTTTTCGCTGAAACTAATTCACCTACCCTAAGTGCTGCAAAAAATGCTAAGCAAAAAGCTGACCTAAATAAACATGTCTCATCTAAATTAATGCATACAGAATCTAAAGATAAACAAAGATCCCTCAACAAAGAGAAAGATATAGGGTGTCTAGAGTCCACTTTACCTCTCTTAAACCTTTTCAGAACTGTTTTATTGGAAATAAACTGGTCAGAGTTTGCCAATTAGCTTCAAAAAGAAAGACACACCCGCCAGGGACTTCGATAAGGCTGAGTATGATAGGCCTTTATTAACTAAGAACTCCGCGAACTTCAGCGCTGGAACAGGACTAAATTTCGCAAATTCAAAATTGTCCATTAAGCAGAAATTAACCCACTGATGCCAAGCAGCCAAATAATCGGCCCATGATCTATCTAAAGATTTTTCGATGAAATGAGGAATTAACCCCAAATTATGTCTCAAACATGAGGGGGCAAGGTGTTGCTTCGTCGTCGGCGTCTGGTGCTTGGTGAAATGCCGGCCATTGGCGGTGACAAAGGGAGTTAGAAGTTAGAATTTTTTCACTCTGGCCCAATCTAGCTTTAAGCCAGATATTGCATTTCAAACAGTTCAAAACCAGCTGCCTAATAATCCTAGCCGCCCAGACGTTTTTAGAAGAAAGGGTATTAATGGAAAAAGTAAAACGTTGGTTAGCAGAAAAAACGAAAATTCTTGAGTTTTGCATTAATGAGCCCCATAAAAAAATGCCCCCAAAAAATAGAAAAAAGTTCAAGGACCGAAGAATTTCTAATCACATTATTGGATACCGAGTTTTCTGGCCACTGATGAAATGAACAATGAGAGGAAAACAAGATTCCATATCCTTTAGACGCAACAGTTGAAAATAAAAAAGGTAAAGAATCAGCTAGAGCAAAGGGGCTCTGCCAGCAAGATCTACCATTGAAATTAGAGAGAAACTCTAGCCAAATTTTAACATCCTTTTTCAAATCCGAGCAAATCCTGATATGAGAACCAGGAGACAAATGACCTTTTGTAGCGTCATAAAGGCGTCTCAAAAAAACACAACCCATAGGAATAATTTGTAGTGCAAAATTTAACATATCTAGAATAGATTGGAGTTCCTTCAGGGTGATCTTCTTTGATTAAAAAAAACGATAAAATATTGCGCAATTTAAAAATCTTCTCGTCAGGAAGTCTACATTCCTTCTTAGCCGAATCTAAGGTTATACCAAGGAAGTCCATAGACTGAATTGGATAAACAGTTTTTTCAAATGCAATTGGAACCCCAAACCCGTTACACATTAAAATAAATTTCTTCAATAAATCAAGGCAAATCTGAGAGTCGGGGGGGGCAATAAAAAGAAAATGTTTGAGGTAATGCAGCTTCCCCACATTGGGGGAATCCAACTCGATGACCCAATGTAAAAAAGAAGAAAAAGTTTCAAAATAAAAACAAGAGAGGGAAAAACCCATGGGTAGACATCTATCAAAGAAAAATTTATTATTAAAACAAAAGCCCAAAGAATTAAAGCCAGCTGGATGCACCAGGAGGTGTCTAAACACTGATTTAATATCCGATTTGGACATTAACGCGTTTTGACCAAATTTTTTAAGAAAATCTACCGCTGAATCAAAAGAAGAATAGCTCACAGAGCACAAAGGTTTATCTACCTCATCCTTAAGTGAAAAACCATGAAGGTATGATAAATGATGTAATATTCAGAAAGAACCCGGTTCCTTCTTAGGGACAATACCCAGCCGGGAAATAGGAAAATCCGGAAATGGAGGATAATCAAATGGATTTGCTATTCGGCCTAATTCTGTATGGTATAGCAAATTGGTAGAAATTATATATAAAAAAAAAAACAACAACTTTTATTTAACCCTTTAAAAGTAACAATTGTTGCAATATGACGCAAAACAGGTGAAAACAGTGCTAGTGTAAAGGTGCTCTTATTAAAAACAGACCGTTATGTACTGCCTCTGGTTGTAATAATGGCCCATGTGTCTCATCAGATAAGGGCACAATTATGTAAATTTATGGACCTATATAAATACCTGTGGATCAACCACATAATAGGTCTCCATTATAACCATAAGTTTTCAAACACAACATTAATCCTTGAATTCAAAGATATACAATCCACCATATATCAATGTGAATGTACAATCATATGCGCTTTCTTTAGCCAGCAATGGTTACAAATTGCCCCTGGGGCACAATGTGTCAGAGGAATTCATCCAGCATAAAGTACATTGTATTCTTATGCCCTCATAGCAACCTTACTAATGAGAACCGCTGTACTTAGCTTTACTTGCGCTCATAGGAATATAGGGGTGATCAGGTAAAGCATATTCAGTGATGTCCAGATTAGCAGCCCGATCCCCGCATGTGTCACCCAACGCGTTTCGTCTCTATAAGACTCATCAGGGGTATCCCGACATGTTATCCCAAGGCATAGCCATTTTTTTCTTTATACTGCATCCATAGCTTGCCCCATTTCCTGGGTGGTGTGCAGATTCATACGCGTCATGTCTAGGACCAACATTGACAGCACACATGCCCCACTTCCTGGGCGTTTCCAGCAATGTCAGTCATCCAGACCTTAATCATGCAGAGTCACAGGAAAAACAGATCACATGACGCTCCAGTATCTATGGTAACCCGCTGAATAAACCTATTGAGTGTCATATTATAATGCGGTTTACCATATATATAGAAAAATATTTAGATGTGCAACCTTAGTTATATTCCAGGCGCTTATTCATAACTTTTGTAAATACACATTAAGGAAAAATAAGACCGCGCTAGGTTTTACCACCGGCGCCATCTAACCCATAAAAAGGACATTTCCAGTGATCACCTTGTACACTCAAAAATGCACCATATCAATGGTTTCAAGCCATAGAAGAACAATTTCAGAATAGGAAAACACGAGTATATACATATGAAATTAGTTTGATCAATTTGGAGTATGTGATGAATGGATGGAATGGGGCACCACCGATCTCCTTCATATCTGTAGAAATATAGAAAGGGTGCTCACTAGGTCTGACCCTGTTATTCCCTCTTTAAATGACCCCTACCTCACGCGGAGGTTGGCACCCTAAAAACCTGCGCAAATGGCGCCCTCACTCGTCGGCGACTCTCCCTAGGTTAAATATCCCTATAAAAATCTCCCTATAAGAAGGAAGAAAAGGAGAGTATTTCATTGAGTCCTTTTGGATGTGTAGTTTGTAGGGAAAAATCCAATAGGTCTCTCTCTGGAGGATACGTTTATCCCAATCACCTCCTCTTTGATTTTGAGGGATTTTCTCCATACCCATGAAACTGACAGCCTTTACATCCCCCTTATGAGTTTGATTGATATGATTGGCCACTGGTGTGTCACGTTTGTTGATTATATCCCTATGATGTTCTCCTACCCTGACCCTGAGTTCTCTCTTGGTTTTACCTACATACTCCAAGCCACATATGCAGGTGATCTACAATTGATGAACTGGTGGACTGGGTAGGTTCTCCCTGTAAAATTGCTCTGAAAATCTCTGTTTTGTTGTACAGAAGCACAATACTTGCAGCTACCACACCTATAGCAGCCTTTTGGTTGTGTTCCTAACCATGTAGAGCCATGTGAGATTTTTTGGGTAAAATGGCTGCGGACAAGCCTGTCCTTTAGGGAACGACCCCTTCTGTAGGTGATTTGTGGATTTTTTGAGATCACACCTTCAAGATCTTGATCCATGCATAAAATTGGCCAATGTCGATAAATAATAGCTCTCAAATCATTGGCCCCATTAGAAAATCTAGTGATGAATCTAATGGTGTTATCCTCAGTGTTTTTTTGATTTGGTCTAAGAAGTTCTTTTCTCTCCTTAGCCACTGTTGTCTTGTAGGCCCCTCTAAGAATATTATCTGGGTACCCCCGATCGTGAAAACGGGACCTGAGATTATCCGCCTGCCTCTTAGGCTGTGTGCACACGCTGCGGATTTTGCTGCGGTTCCGCAGCGGTTTTGGCCGCTGCGGACCCGCAGCAGTTTTTGCTGCGGTGTACAGTACCATGATTCCCTATGGGAATCAAAAACCGCAATGCAGACGGTGCGTAATTTTCCGCGCGGATTATCTGCGGTTTTCAATCCGCAGAAAGAATTGACATGTCAATTCTTTCTGCGGATTCCCCTGCGGTTTGCCATCTCATCCATTGAGGAGATGAAAAACCGCAGGGCAAAACCGCAGAGCAATCCGCAGGTAAAACCGCAGGTCTTTTGACCTGCGGTTTCACCTGTGGATTTTACAAAATCCGCGTGGATGAATCCGCACCTAATCCGCAGCGTGTGCACACAGCCTTAAAATCTCTCTGATCAGTACAGTTTCTTTTCATACGCATGTACTGCCCTTTAGGATTACCTTTTTCCAGGGGAACTGGGTGACTAGATTCCCATCTCAAAAGGGAATTCGTGGAGGTGGGTTTCCTATATGTTGTGGTGACCAAACGACCATTTTCTGCCCTCTTAATAGCTATATCTAGAAAGGGTAACCTGTTAGAGTTGACCTCAAAGGTGAAACTGAGGCCAATATCATTTATGTTGAGTCTTTTCATAAAATTTTCAAAACCACTCTCATCACCCTTCCATATTACAAATACATCATCGATGTAGCGGAGCCATAGGACAATTCTGTCCTCCGCTACATCAATGTGCTTACCAAAGATGACATTTTCCTCCCACCAGCCCAGGAGCAAGTTAGCGTACGAGGGCGCACAGGGGCTACCCATCGCGGTGCCCCTGAGCTGGTGGAAGTACTTGCCATCAAATATGAAATAATTTCTCGTGAGACAGAACTCTAGAGCCTGCATGACAAAAGTGTTGTGTTTAGCATATTGGAGGCCTCTGGTTTTCAGATAATAGTCCGCAGCCATCAACCCTTTCTCATGGGGGAAGGATGAGTATAAGGCTAAGGCTTCTACATCTATTGAACCCAAAATCATCGGTGTCCAATTCGATGTTGTCAAGTTTCAATAGAAGGTCGGTGGTATCCCTGGTATAGGAACTTAATGCCATGACAAATGGTCTTAAAATTTTATCTACATAAAGTCCCAAATTTTGGGTCAAGCTACCTATTCCAGACACGATCGGTCTCCCTTTCAGTGGAGAGAGACCTTTATGGACCTTAGGTAAAGCGTAGAAAGTTGCAACGACCGGGTGGGATGGGATTAGAAAATCCCTTTCAAGGGCTATGCCTTGGGATAACATGTCGGGATACCCCTGATGAGTCTTATAGAGACGAAACGCGTTGGGTGACACATGCGGGGATCGGACTGCTAATCTGGACATCACTGAATATGCTTTACCTGATCACTCCTATATTCCTATGAGCACAAGTAAAGCTAAGTACAACGGTTTTCATTATTAAGGTTGCTATGAGGGCATAAGAATACAATGTATGCTGGATGAATTCCTCTGACACATTGTGCCCCAGGGGCAATTTGTAACCATTGCTGGCTAAAGAAAGCACATATGATTGTACATTCACATTGATATATGGTGGATTGTATATCTTTGAATTCAAGGATTAATGTTGTGTTTGAAAACTTATGGTTATAATGGAGACCTATTATGTGGTTGATCCACAGGTATTTTTATAGGTCCATAAATTTACGTAATTGTGCCCTTATCTGATGAGACACATGGGCCATTATTACAACCAGAGGCAGTACATTACGGTCTGTTTTTAATAAGAGCACCTTTACACTAGCACTGTTTTCAACTGTTTTGCGTCGTATTGCAACAATTGTTGCTTTTAAAGGGTTAAATAAAAGATTTTTTTATATATAATTTCTACCAATTTGCTATACCATACATAATTTGATATTGGTCAGTATACCCCTGCTTCATTGAATTATTCGGCCTAATTCCAATACTCTGTATATTTTTTCTCTTGCTATATAAGGGAATTTCAACAATGAGGGTAAGTTATTAATCAATTTGCAACCCATCCCTCTAAAAGGGGGATGAAAAACCCTAGTATAACAAGTCCCTACTCACCCGATCTGGATACCTGTCTAACCATGCTACCATTTTTTCCAATTTCACTGGTGTCAGGGCTTTTGAGACTAAATTCTCTAACCGTGGACTGCTGTGTAATCTGCTTCTTAAAACATCTAGACAAGGGGTGAAAAGGCACTCGTGGCGAAACCTGCAATTATTGAGCCATTTGCAAGACGATTCGTTAAACGCAAAGCAAACACCCTTCCTATTAAAATTGTTGGCAGGTTGCTTGACAAATGAGTGTCTCTGGGGGAGAATCAACTTGATTCAAAGACCAGCATCCTTAACACCCCAGATAACGTTTGGATGAATGGCTAATTTTTATCTAAAAGCCTCATCATAACTCAGCCAGGCTATGCCTCCAAAGTTCTAAATTCTAAAATTATGTTGATATGATGGAAAGGTCCACTGCTTAAATTAGGGAACTTCTCACTGAGAACAGCAGAGTAAATGGAAAATGCCTGTAGACAATTAATATGTAAATTGCCTCTTCAGAGAGGAAAAGGACTTGAACTCTATAGCACCACCTGTTGGTAGTAGCGATCCTACAAGTCACAATCAACCCTTTAACGAGTCTTGTAATATGACTTAGGATAAAAGCCAAATCAGAAACTCAATTTGCAGACACAGTGTTTCTTTTTTTTTTTTTTTTTTTAACCATTCAGGTTAGTTATAAACAACTCAATATAAGCTCATCAACTTAAACGTCGTTGTTTCAACTCTCATCATCATGGTTCATATTTATTTTAGTATAATAAACCAAGGGTATACACAAAGACATCCTGAACATCAATAAACATCACTACAATTCACTGATATTTGATCAGGTGCTGCCATTTTTTAAATTTCCAGACACCCTCTGCATCAGAACCACCACCGCCTTCGCGGTCTAATTTATAAATCAAGTATAATCTAGAAAGGATCAGCCCGACACACTTATTCACAGATACATGCTTCTCTTTGAAAATTCCTAAATTCCTCACATCCCACAAACTCTGCATCACACAAGTCATAATTAACCATATGATTCTATTTTTCACATGACCACATGCACCAATTCCAAACATCGCAACACCCCAGTCAATAAAACTCACACCCGCTAACTCCTTACACAACCCACCTACACACTTCCACACACAGCACGCGTAATCACTATCCCACATAGTATGCCACACAGTCTCACATTCACCACATCCTTCCCTCGGGCACACATCAGTTCTGGTCAGACCTCGTCTCTTCTGAACCTGTCGCACAGGCAAAATATTGTGCAAGGACATCCATACAATATCCCTTTGTCTATTAGACATCCCGTGCGTTCCCAAACTCTTCCATGCAACCGAAACTTCATTCCCTCTCAAACCCACAATATTACATTCCACATTATTCTTATGCATTATTTTCATCACATTCTTAGCCATTCTAAAATCATTCATCAGCACACTCAGTAAATCATGCTTCCTCACAAACTTCTCAATCACCCCATACCAGACTGGACCCTGGAAAGCAACAGGCTCTCTAGCATCCTTCTTTCTCCAACATAAGCCATATAACATCCAACCAGCAGAATAACTTGCCATATACGCTCCCTTATTTCCTTTATTCAGCAAAATAACAACAGTTTTGATATACTGAAGCCCCAGAAAAATCTCAATGTTTGGAAACACCATGCCACCATGGTGACACGCCTTAAAAAGACTTTCTCTCTTAAGTTTCTCTATTTTACTGCTCCAGAAAAAAGTAAAAACTAACTTTTCCACTCTTTTTTTTTTTCCTACATGACAGTGGAAATGTTAGGTGTCAGGTTTCTGCATTTGCTCTGCAGGAATCTAGAGCCTCACATTCTGCTGTCTCCTGCTGTCTTTCTACTACAGAGGAGATTACTTTGCAGCAGACCGCTCCAGAGGCTAAGTCCCTCTGTGCTCCTACTGGGCATGCTCACGAGACGATCTCCCATTGGAGATCGGGAGTCATGTGCCCAGGTCCTGTTCCAGATCTCATTGGTCCATCTCTGAGATCTGGAAGGTCCCGCACGGCTATAAAAAGCGTGCATGGCCGTTCCGCCATGCGCTAGTATAGACTATACTGCTATGTGTGAATGGTGATGGATGTACAGTTGTGGCCAAAAGTATTGACACCCCTGCAATTCTGTCAGATAATACTCAGTTTCTTCCTGAAAATGATTGCAAACACAAATTCTTTGGTATTATTATCTTCATTTAATTTGTCTTAAATAAAAAAACACAAAAGAGAATGAAGCAAAAAGCAAAACATTGATCATTTCACAAAAAAACTCCAAAAATGGGCCAGACAAAAATATTGGCACCCTCAGCCTAATACTTGGTTGCACAACCTTTAGCCAAAATAACTGCGACCAACCGCTTCCGGTAAACATCAATGAGTTTCTTACAATGCTCTTCTGGAATTTTAGACCATTCTTCTTTGGCAAACTGCTCCAGGTCCCTGATATTTGAAGGGTGCCTTCCCTAAACTGCCATTTTTAGATCTCTCCACAGGAGTTCTATGGGATTCAGGTCTGGCCTCATTGCTGGCCACCTTAGAAGTCTCCAGTGCTTTCTCTCAAACCATTTTCTAGTGCTTTTTGAAGTGTGTTTTGGGTCATTGTCCTGCTGGAAGACCCATGACCTCTGAGGGAGACCCAGCTTTCTCACACTGGGCCCTACATTATGCTGCAAAATTTGTTGGCAGTCTTCTGACTTCATAATGCCATGCACATGGTCAAGCAGTCCAGTGCCAGAGGCAGCAAAGCAACCCCAAAACATCAGGGAACCTCCGCCATGTTTGACTGTAGGGACCGTGTTCTTTTCTTTGAATGCCTCTTTTTTTCTCCTGTAAACTCTCTGTTGATGCCTTTGCCCAAAAAGCTCTACTTTTGTCTCATCTGACCAGAGAACATTCTTCCAAAACGTTTTAGGCTTTTTCAGGTAAGTTTTGGCAAACTCCAGCCTGGCTTTTTTGTGTCTCGGGGTAAGAAGTGGGGTCTTCCTGGGTCTCCTACCATACAGTCCCTTTTCATTCAGACGCCAACGGATAGTACAGGTTGACACTGTTGTACCCTCGGAGTGCAGGGCAGCTTGAACTTGTTTAGATGTTAGTCGAGGTTCTTTATCCAACATCCGCACAATCTTGCATTGAAATCTCTTGTCAATTTTTCTTTTCCGTCCACATCTAGGGAGGTTAGCCACAGTGCCATGGGCTTTAAATTTCTTGATGACACTGCGCATGGTAGACACAGGAACATTCAGGTCTTTGGAGATGGACTTGTAGCCTTGAGATTGCTCATGCTTCCTCACAATTTGGTTTCTCAAGTCCTCAGACAGTTCTTTGGTCTTTCTTTTCTCCATGCTCAATGTGGTACACACAAGGACACAGAACAGAGGTTGAGTCAAATTTAATCCATGTCAACTGGCTGCAAGTGTGATTTAGTTATTGCCAACACCTGTTAGGTGCCACAGGTAAGTCACAGGTGCTGTTAATTACACAAAATAGAGCAGCATCACATGATTTTTCGAACAGTGCCAATACTTTTGTCCACCCTCTTTTTTTATGTTTGGTGTGGAATTATATCCAATTTGGCTTTAGGACAATTCTTTTTGTGTTTTTTCATTTAACACAAATTAAATGAAGATAATAATACCAAAGAATTTGTGTTTGCAATCATTTTCAGGAAGAAACTGAGTATTATCTGACAGAATTGCAGGGGTGTCAATACTTTTGGCCACAACTGTATGACTCTGATGACTGACTCATTTGAAACCCCTTCTGTTGTGAGTTCATTTTCCCCTTCATTACTGAGGCCCGAGGAACTCCCTCTTCTGGTAAAGAAAGGTAGTGAGCCTGATTATCAAACACCTGAGGCTGATGATGATGACTGGCTGAGTGGAGTTACTGACTGGATATAAGGCTGCCGACGCCCTTCTGCCCTGCGGGTGATTTCTCTGTGGGATCCTTGGAGACCAGTCTGAATTCCTGCTCCTCTAAAGCTAAGTTTGCTGCTCGGCCTTTTGCTTTGGTGCATTGTCTTTGTTTTGCTTTGTTTTTCTGGATTTCTGCCATTCCCTGCTGGGGTGTGCTGAATTCATTTAGCTCTGTCTTCTGAAAATACCTGAGTGCTGATTCAGTTTTTGAAGCCTAGCTGCTTCAGGGCCTTTTTCATATCAGCATGTTGGCTTATGTCTTTGATAGGGTTTTGGCAGATTGCAGACAGCAGCCTTCCTGTCCTTTCCTATCTAGGTAGTTTTGGGCCCCGTCTTTGCTCAGTCTATCTTTCTGTCTGTGTTAGTATTTTCATCTTGCTTCACCGTCATTATATGTTGGGGGCTGCCTATTGCTTTGGGGTCTGCTCTGGGGCAGTTTAGATTTCCCCTTTCTTTCTTTAGGCCTATGTAATTCTCCGGCTGTGATCGAGGGGTCTAGGGCATCGTAGGAACCCCCCACGGCTACTGCTAGTTGTGTTGATAGGTTCAGGGGTCTGCAATCTGATGGTTGACAACTTCTCTGGTTTTCTGGACTTAGCTTGTATTTTTGATTTTGCCTCCTACGGTGACTCATTCATAATACCCTTCCCTCTGATATTACGCATGGTGATAGGGAATTAGTTTAGTAGTCAGCGCCAGTCAGTGGCAAGCCTTAAGCCACTGTGCTTCCCGCACCGCTACGCTAGCGTCCGACATCGTGCTTGCCTTCCAGTCTTGTCGAGCGGCAGTGTCCTACGCCGCGCTGCAGTTGCAGCCCCCCTTGGCGCTCGCAGTAGCGACGCCGCACACATGGTAGGTCAGAAGGTCACAGCTCGTCTGTCTTAGGGCCTGCTCCTGTGACCTGATATCGTGTGTGCATTTTAACTGATCTCTGTGACACTTACAGGTTCAGTGTTCTTTGTGTTTTTGTGTTGCGGCATCTCTGTGTGTGAACAGAGCCCGCTCTGCGCACTACGGGTGAAGTTGAACCCGTGCGCATTATACCGCCATATTGCTCCTGCTATCACTCAGCAGCGGGTGTAACACCTACTGCACGGTGGACCCCGAGCGGCGAACGCACTTTATTATCATTTTTATTTAGTGCGTTCCGCCGTTCCTAACAGGAAAAACTGTTGCAATAAAAAGCAAAATCAGAAGAATCACCGCTTTTATGACCAAAATCTTACCACTCAAGGTCAAGTCTCTCAGTCACCAAAAATTTAACTTACACTATGCGCAATCCACACTCCTCCCAGCTCTCCTTACCTTCCAAGTCCTTATTAAATAATACTTCCAGCACTTTGATAGCACCCTCCTCACACTTTACCCCCTCCATTTTAACCCTGTCATCCTGAAAACATTTAAAACTACATTTATTCCAATTCACTCTAAAGCCAGATGCACCACAGAAAAACTCCAAAAGCAACTTAACCCTACTCATAGACGCAACACTTTCACTCACAGCCACAACATCATCCATATATCCAAGAACTTTCACATGCTTCCCACCACTCCCAGGTACCAACAAACCTCGCATCATTTTATCACATCTCACCAAGCACAACAAAGGTTCAATCACACATACAAATAAGACAGGGGACGTGGGACACCCCTGCCTTACACCAGACTTATTATTCACTTTCTCACTCAACCACCCATTAACAAGAAACTCACTTGACACACAATCATACAAAGACATTATCCCATTCACAAATTTTTGAGAATATCCCATTCTCTCCAGAACTTTAAACAAAAAAACATGCGAGACCCTATCAAACTCTTTCTCAAAATCAATTGACAGAACCATACACTTCCGTTTCCTTCTCATGCAGTCTTCAATCAAATCCCAATCAAATCCCTTAATAACAATAAGTTATCACTCATACTTCTTCCAAGCACAGCACACACTTGATCCTCATCCACAACACTACCAATCACCTCACGCATACGATTCGCCAACAATTTGCTATAGATTTTGTAATCTGCATTCAGCAATGTTATAGGTCTCCAATTCTCTAAACACTTTCTCTCACCTTTCTTATGCACAAGCACAACCACCCCCTCTTTCATTGATTCACACAACTTACCACTCTCTCACATATACTTACATATCTCAGTCAAATCAGCACCCAGAAAATCCCACGCCTTCACATAGAATTCTACCAGCAATCCGTCTTTACCTGGAGTCTTATTCTTTTTAGCACTCTTCATCACGTTTTCTACTTCTTCCATAATTACGTCCTCATTCAAAATATCACATTCTCCACTATCCAACTTGTTCTCTAACCCATTCAGCACTTCTGAAACAAGACCAGAATCAATCCATTTTTTATCATATAACTTGCTATAGAACCTATTCACCTCCTTTATCATATTCTCACCTGACACACACAAACCGTTCCTATCCAGGATTTTATCCATATCAACCTTTCTCCCATTCATTTTCTTAAAAAAGAACCTCGTGCACTTTCATCTTTTTCAAGATGTTCTATTTTGGTGCGATAGATGATTTCTTTCCATTTTTCATCCATAACACTCTATAATTCACTCTTTGTCTCAGCCAGCAGATCAGACACATCCATCCCGCTTTCTCCACACTTCCTTAACCAGTCTGAACGCCTGTTTAAATCATTAAATCTACTCCAATAGCAGCTTTTTTTATAGCCCCATTTTTTGAAGAATTTTTTGCAACACACCTTAATCCAGTCCCACCATTCCAGCACACACGCGAAATCCCTCTTACATACTCTCCACTCTTTATCCTTTATTTTTTATTCATTCATCACATCCTCATCTTCTAACAATCTTACATTCAGCTTCCAAACCCCACCCCCATACACACGGTCATCAATCGCACTAAACACACCTCTCAAACACTCATGATCAGAAAAAGGTACAGCATTTTGTTCAAAATTCATACACAACATATTTTTGGAAAATAACATTTTATCTATCCTGAATGCAATACCACCCCTATCAGCATGGTACGTTGGCGGTGGTGGGATGCCAAATTTCAGAGCAGCAGCATCTAGAAGGGAAAAATCAGAAATAACTGGTAAAAAGTTATCCATTCTTATGTCACAATTCCCTTCTATGATGCAATGAAAGTCTCCAACTAAAACTGTATGCATTTTGCCCAGAAGAAACAAACTTAATTTTTCCAAAAGAACCAGACGCTCCTTTTTCCTGTCGTGTCCTGATGGACAGTACACATTAATAATTCTAGCCCGCCACCCCTATAGCTAGCATGTGCAATTATACATCTACCCACCTCTACCACCATGTAGCTATCTAAACTAATCTCCCTGTTACCCATTAATATCCCTACACCATCATTCCTATTAACACATGAGCCAGACCATACATGCTGTCCGTAAGGCCAGTCCTTATCGCTTGGAGCGTCCATAATCCCACATTCCTGAAGACAAAAGATGTGAGCGTTCATCTGTTCAATATAATCTAGAACGATTGCCCTCCTGAATTTGGATCTAATTTGCCTGACATTCAGGGACGCAATGCCCCAACCAGCTTGGGGAGCCATAACATGACTGTGTTATTTACATGACAACAAACACGCCACTTCCTCTTCAGCCGTTTTCGTCTTCCATCTGGTACTGCAACTCCTCGAATCTGTTTACGTCTGTGGAAATGCCTAAAAAAGCTTTGGTATCAGGAGAGAAGACATTCTGAGGGTAACTACGTTCACTCACCGGACTTAAACCAACTTCACCGGGGTCTGCCCAATCCGTTCTGGGCTTCTTACATGAAGTTCCAGGCTCCTCATCCTCAGAGGACCTCGCAAGAGTGATGTCACCTTGATCTCCACAACTGGCCAACTCCTCCTCAGTAGCAAACCAAGTTACACTGAGGGTATTGCTAACAGTACTCTCCAACTCCCCCTCCCCACAGACATCAGACTGATAAGGGAGCTCACATTCAACATCAGCAACTTCCAAAACTGCCACCTCTGGGCTGGGAGACTCCGTTTGGGGCAGGGCCTCCTCATGTGCATCCATGATTTCAGGTTCCTCAATAAGATCCGGGTCTGAAACTTGTGGAATGTCAACAACAGCAGCAGGGGGAGTAGCTGCCCCACCTGAGACTTCAGCGTAAGACCTAGGACTGATCCTGGCCTTACAGTCCCGATACTTATGGCCCTCCTCACCACAAGCAATACACATAACAGGATTTGTGCAGTCTTTTGCCATATGGCCAGAAGCACTGCAATTCCTGCAAGTTGGCATCTCTTTGCAACGATCCTGGGTATGCCTGAAATTTTTACACCTCCTGTAATACATCTGGGCATCTGGAAAGAACAAAAAAACAGTATTTTTCCCAATTGAAAAATTAAGAGGGGGGTAATGGATGCCTCCCGGGCCTTGGAGATCCATCCCAAATCTCACAAAAAATTTGTACTTCCCGGTCCAGAGCCCTTCTCCATTCAGGACCCTGTGGGAGTACTGAACATAAATGCAATGTCTTTTCAAAAATAAAGCAATGTCCTCCAGGGAAACAAAAGGGTTGTGCATGAAAACTACAAGTGGGATATCTCCCTTAGAGTACAGCACAGTAAGGCTGAGTTCACACGTAGCGTTTTTTTCGCATTTTCGCTGCGGTTTTAAACGCGTGATTTTGAAGCGAAAACGCAAAAAATAAGCATCCCATGCATTCCTATGGGATTCCTCAATGCTGTGCTATTGCTGCGTTTTTTTCCACGGCGGAATCACTTTGCGGTAAAAAACGCAGCATGCTCATTAATTTAGCGGAATCGCGGCGATCCTGCACCCATAGGAATGCATTGTTCTGCTTACTTTCCGCATGTGGCTGTGCACATCATGCGAAAAGTAAGCAGAACATTTGCGGATGGTATCCATGGTCCGGAAGAGAGGAGACTGTCCTCCGGGCTCTTGGCACCATATCCCTGTAAAAAATAGAATTTAAAATTAAAAATATTGTTATTCTTACATTCAGGCATCCTGCGCAGCCTTCCCGCCGTTCTCCACACTCCCGGTCCCAGTAATCCTTTGCAAGAATGACCGCGATAGCGTCCGTTCTCGCGGGATCGTGACGTCTCGCGGTCATTCGCTATGGCGTCGAAGCGGGAGGCGGGAAGGCTACGCGGGACGCCGGAAGGTAAGAAAAACAATATTTTTAAATTATTTTTTCCATCCTATCTTTTACTATTGATGCAGCATAGGCAGCATCAGTAGTAAAAAGTTGGTCACACTCGTCAAACACTATGTTTGACGAGTGTGACCAACGTGTCAATCAGTTCTCCAAGCGATGCTCCAGATCGCTTGGAAAACGCTAGCATTCTGGAAGCTAATTTCGCTTGCAAAACGCTAGTTTTTCTGCGGGAATTTAAAATGCGATTTTCCCATGGAATGGAATCCGGAATTCTCGTAGTAATTTCCGCAAGAGTTTTGCTACGTGTGAACGTAGCCTAAAGGTAAGACCTTCCAGCAAAGGATTTGCAACTCCATTTTTCAGGGCAATAAACAAATTCTGTCAAGCTGCCATAGAAGATAGCACCAGTACAAACCTGCCTTCTCTCCTAAACTCCTGCAGGCATATTATATCGGACTTCCGAATCTTCAGGAAGTCATAAAACACCATGTTGACCAAATATCCCAGGGAAAAATGCAACTTCTTATCTTCAGTGATGTCAATCCTGAATCCATTTTTGACCCGGCTCTCACTGGTCCCAGAGAATTGAAGTCGGACTCCCATCGTCCACAACTCCAAGGATCTCCTCCCCAAAACCTCCTGGCTATCTCCCAAAAGCAGCGACTGGCTTAAGCGGAGTGGCGATGCCGGAAGGCCAAGAGACAGCACTCAAGGTATTCCGGAAACTTTGCACCTCGTCAGTGCAAAGTGTGAGAACTGATTTGCCTAGGTGAGAGGCTCTGGACTGAGGTCTAAGGGGTAAGGTTTCTCCTTGTGGAGAGTGACATACCAGCTCTGACTTGTTACGGTAAAGAGGCTTATTCGCCGTGCAATGCTCCTCTGGGAAAATATGTAAATTGCCTCTTCAGAGAGGAAGAGGACTTGAACTCTATAGCACCACCTGTTGGTAGTAGCGATCCTACAAGTCACAATCAACCCTTTAACGAGTCTTGTAATATGACTAAAGCCCCCGTTACATACTGCGATATCGCTAGCAATATCGCTGTAAAGTCACCGATTTTGTGACGTTATAGCGATATTGCTAGCGATATCGCTGCATGTGATACTTACCTCCGACCGGCTCCCCCGCTGGTTATCGCTGATCGCGCGAGAAGCTGCTGGATCATTTCTCGTCGTCCAATTCCTGCGGCGCTTCCTGCTGTGACGACGAGCGACGCGTGGACGCGGGCGGGAGGACGCAGGATCGCCGCGTCTGACAGGTAAGTAGCGATCCCCATCCCCTGCGATGTCGCTGGTGAGCTCTGCCTGAGTGGCAGCTCACTAGCGACCACCCAACGATTCACCAGCGATCCTGACCGCGTCATATCGCTGGTCGGGATCGCTGGTGAGTCGCTAGGTGTAACGGTACCCTTAGGATAAAAGCCAAATCAGAATCTCAATTTGCAGACACGGTGTTTCGGGCTATTGGCCCACGTAGACAATTAAAAGACTTAAGAGCTCTGCGCTTTCTATCATCTTTCTTTTCCAATTTATCCAGCTGTTCCTTCTGTGGCAATAGAGAAATAATTTCTACTCCAAATAAGATCCTTGACGAAGACGCTCAAATGGAAACCCAAAGGAGATTGCTCACAAATCAGCAACTCCTTCAAAAGATTCTGTGGAACAATGCTGTTAGTGATAGAAGGAACACTGATAGCATCAGATATATGCTGATTGGCTGTAGCCTAGGCAAAGCAAGATTAGCTGCTTCGCCTAAAGCCTCAGCCAAAATTCTCTTAATAAGTGAACTGAGGTTGGTGTGAGAGACAGACAGGGACACATGAAACATCTCACTGCTTCTGGAAAAACTGGTGTCCTGGTGTGAATTTGTTTTATAGCCCGCGCTCAAGCCCTGTGTATAGGGCGAGCGCAGCTGATCAGCTGCTGTCTGCATGCCATCTTCATCCTCGTCAGATTCCAGGGCAGAAGCTCTGCATGATGCTGCCACGTCCAGCACGGACAGTGGGTGGTCACCGGAGTCTGTGCAACCCTGGAAGGAGGAGCCACTGCAGTGATTTTACGGCTGCAGCAGATGGACTTGCCTTGGTGACTCCCGAAGACGTCTCCGGCGCCGGCAGATGACATCGGAGAAAGTCTCGCACCGGGCTGCGAGACTTCCAGGAACGGGGCAGTCATGGCTACGCACACATCCTGTGCATGGCTGCTGGACTTCGCTGAAGACGACAGAGGTGAGTATGACACCTTGGGCCTCCGAACCCTCCAGGTGGTCCCACTTCTCAGTAGGGCAGGCAGGTCTTCTACCGGGGACTGGTGAGGGGAACACGGATCTGGATGAGATCTGGCTTTGACTGCTACTGCAGAAGGTTTTATAGCCAAGCAGCTTCTTAGCCATTCAGCTCCATCCTCTTCACCGGCCCTCAGAACCAGCGGCTGTATAAGGTCTTCCATTCTGAAATATTCTTTTCTTCTCATAGATGAATGGGAAAACCGGCCACAAAGTAGGGATTTTATAGATAAAATCTTCCCAGTCTTTTTTGAATCCACCAATGAAATTGCATAAAAAGTGTGCCAAAACAACTGGTCAGAACTGGAATCAATCTGCTCGTGGCTCCCACAGCTTATTGAGCTGACCTTTTGACCCTGGCCTGGTAGCCATAAACAAAAAGAATTTATGAAAGACATCATGACCAAAATGATTATTTAGGGTCTGTGTTACCATGAGACCCTCCCTATATCTTATTTTTAGGGGAGGGCTACCATTTTTATCTGTGCTGTCCTTGCTGGATGTTTGCAAGTGTTTTGTTATGTCTGTATACCTGCATCTATTATATACCTACACTACTACTAGCACCATCAGCTACAGCCTTATATTATACCTACAGTGTCTCTTTATAATTATATATTGCACTTTGATTTATACAATATTCATTTTTAGAATTAAAAAGTTTGCCACCCTACTCCTTTAACCCCTTAATCCCATATGACGTACTATCCCGTCCATGTGCCCTGGGACTTAATTTCCAGGGACGGGATAGTATGTCATAGCGATCAGCAGCGCCCATGTGGTGAGCGCCGCTGACCGCGGTCGGGTGTCAGCTGATTATCACAGCTGACACTCGGCACAATGTGTCAGGGGCGGTCACGGACCGCCCCCGACACGTTAACCCCTTGCACACCGCGATCAAACACGATCGCGGTGTATCGGGGGTTAAAGGGAAGCATCGGCAGGGAGGGGGCTCCCTCCGTGCTTCCCTGAGCCCCCCACGGCAGCGCAATGTGCAGCGCTGCTGCGGGGGACTCCTTCCCTGCAGGCCCCCGAATCCAAGATGGCGACGGGGACCTTCGGGGGCCTGCAGGGAGCCGGCTTCCTCAGTGCCTGCAAAGCGCAGGCATGAGGAAGTTTGCTGCACTGCCTGTGACAGATCGCTGATCTGTCACAGTGATGTCCCACCTGGGACAATGTAATAAAGTTAAAAAAAAAAAGAAGTGTTAAAATAATTTAAAAAAATCGCCAAATAAATTAGAAAAAAAAAAATATTCCCCCAATAAATTCATTTTTTGGAAATAAAAAATAAAGTACACATATTTGGTACCGCCGCGTCCATAACGACCAGCCCTATAAAACTGTCCCAATAGTTAACCCCTTTAGCGAATCCCTTAAAAAAAAAAAAAAAAGAAGCAAAAAATAATGATTTATTATCATACCGCCAAGCAAAAAGTGCAATAACGCGTGATCAAAAAGACACATATAAATATCCATTGTATCGCTGAAAACGTCATCTTGTCCCGCCAAAAATGAGCCGCCATACAGCATCATCAGCGAAGAAATAAAAAAAAGTTATAGCTCACAGAATAAAGTGATGCAAAAATAATTATTTTTTATATAAAATAGTTTTCATTGCATAAAACCGACAAAACATAAAAAAAGACCTAAATGAGGTATCGCTGTAACCGTACTGACCCGAAGAATAAAAGGGCTTTATCAATTTTAGCGCACGCGGAACGGTGTAAACGCACCCCCCCAAAAGAAATTCATGAAACGCTGGTTTTTGCTCATTCTGCGTCCCAAAAATCGGAATAAAAAGCAATCAAAAAATGTCACATGCCCGAAAATGGTACCAATAAAAACGTCAACTCGTCCCGCAAAAAATAAGACCTCACATGACTCGGTGGGTCAAAATACAGAAAAATTATAGCTCTCAATATGTTGTGATGCAAAAACTATTTTTACAATAAAAAGCGTCTTTTAGCGTGTGAATCATAGAATCATAGAATCGTAGAGTTGGAAGGGACCTCCTGGGCCATCTGGTCCAACCCCCTGCTCAAAGCAGGATTCGCTAAATCATCCCAGTCAGATGTCTGTCCAGCCTCTGTTTGAAGACTTCCATTGAAGGAGCAACCCCCTGCTCAAAGCAGGATTCGCTAAATCATCCCAGTCAGATGTCTATCCAGCCTCTGTTTGAAGACTTCCATTGAAGGAGAACTCACCACTTCTCGTGGCAGCCTGTTCCACTCATTGATCACTCTGTCAAAAAGTTTTTTCTAATATCTAATCTGTGTCTCCTCCCATTCAGCTGCCAAACATAAAAACCGCCATAAATAGTAAATCAAACCCCCGTTATCACCCGCTTAGTTAGGGAAAAATAACAAAATTAAAAGAAAATGTATTTATTTCCATTTTCCCATTAGGGTTAGGGCTAGGGCTAGGTCTAGGGCTAGGGTTAGGGCTAGGGCTAGGGATAGGGCTGAGATTAGGGTCAGGGGTGTGTTGGGGTTAAGGTTGGAGTTAGAATTGGGGGTTTCCACTGTTTGGGCACATCAGGTGCTCTCCAAATGCAACATGGCGTCTGATCTCAATTCCAGCCAATTCTGAGTTGAAAAAGTCAAATGGTGGTCCTTCCCTTCCAAGCTCTGCCATGCACCCAAACAGTGTTTTACCCCCACAAATGGGGTATCAGCCTACTCAGGACAAATTGCAAAACAACTTTTAGGTCCAATTTCTCCTGTTACCCTTAGGAAAATAAAAAATTGGGGGCAAAAATATCATTTTTGTGGAAAAAAATGATTTTTTTTATTTTCACACCCGGGCGTTATAAACTTCTGTGAAGCACTTGGGGGTTCAAAGTGCTCACCACACATCTAGATAAGTTCCGTGGGGGGTCTAGTTTCCAAAATTGGGTCACTTGTGGGGCGTTTCAATAGTTTAAGTACATCAGTGGCTCTCCAAACGCACATGACACCCGCAGACCATTCCATCAAAGTCTGCATTCCAAAACGTCACTACTTCTCTTCTGAAACCCGACGTGTGCCCATACAATAGTTTTCTCCCACATATGGGGTATCAGCGTACTCAGGACAAATTGGACAACATCTTTTGGGGTCCAATTTCTCCTGTTACCCTTGGGAAAATAAAAAAATTGGTGACTAAACGATCATGTTTGTTGAAAAAATACGATTTTTTTATTTTCACGCCCGGGCGTTATAAACTTCTGTGAAGCAGTGGAGGGGTCAAAGTGCTCACCACACATCTAGATAAGTTCCTTGGGGGGTCTAGTTTCCAAAATGGTGTCATTTGTGGTGGGTTTCCATTGTTTTGGTACATCAGGGGCTCTCCAAACGCGACATGATGTCCGATCTCAATTCCAGCCAAAAAGTCAAATGGCGCTGCTTCCCTTCCGAGCTCTGCCATGCGCCCAAATAGTGGTCTATCCCCACATATGGGAGATCAGCGTACTCAGGACAAATTGCACAATAACTTTTAGGGTCCTGCTACCCTTGGAAAAATAAGAATTGAAGGTGAAAAGATCATTTTTGTGGAAAAAATATGATTTTTTAATTGTACGGCTGTATGTTATAAACTTCTGTGAAGCCCTTGGGGGTTCAAAGTTCTCACCACACATCTAGATAAGTTCCTTGAGGGGTCTAGTTTCCAAAATGGTGTCATTTGTGGTGGGTTTCCATTGTTTTGGTACATCAGGGGCTCTCCAAACGCGACATGGTGTCCGATCTCAATTCCAGCCAAAAACGTCAAATGGCGCTGCTTCCCTTCCGAGCTCTGCCATGCGCCCAAATAGTGGTTTACCCCCACATGTCAGGTATCAGCGTACTCAGAACAAATTGCACAATAACTTTTAGGGTCCTGTTACCCTTGGGAAAATAAAAATTGGGGGTGAAAAGATCATTTTTGTGGAAAAAATATGATTTTTTAATTGTACCGCTGTACGTTATAAACTTCTGTGAAGCCCTTGTGGGTTCAAAGTTCTCACCACATATCTAGATAAGTTCCTTGGGGGTCTAGTTTCCAAAATGGGGTCACTTGTGGGGGGTTTCCACTGTTTAGGTACATCAGGGACTCTCCAAACATGACATGGCATCCGATCTGAATTCCAGCCAATTTTGCATTGAAAAAGTCAAACGGCGCTCCTTCGTCTTCTGAGCTCAGCCATGCGCCGAAGCAGTGGTTCCCCCCACATGTCAGGTATCAGCGTACTCAGGACAAATTGCACAATAAATTTTGCAGTCCAATTTTTCCTGTTACCCTTGGTAAAATAAAAAAAATTGAACCTGAAGTATTTTTTTTGTGAAAAAAAGTTAAATGTTCATTTTTTTTCAAATATTCAAAAAATTCCTGTGATGCACCTAAAGGGTTAATAAACTTCTTGAATGTGGTTTTGAGCACCTTAAGGGGTGCAGTTTTTAGAATGGTGTCACTTTTGGGTATTTTCTATCATATAGACCCCTCAAAGTGGCTTCAAATGTGATGTCCGTAAAAATAAAATGGTGTTGCAAAAATGAGAAATCGCTGGTCAATTTTTAACCCTTATAACTTCCTAACAAAAAAAATTTTGGTTCCAAAATTGTGCTGATGTAAAGTAAACATGTGGGAAATGTTACTTACCAAGTTTTTTGTGTGCCGTATCTCTGTGATTTAAGGGCATAAAAATTCAAAGTTGGAAAATTGTGAAATTTTCAAAATTTTCACCAAATTTCCGTTTTTTTCACAAATAAACGCAAGTTATTTGAATGAAATTTTACCACTAACATGAAGTACAGTATGTCACAAGAAAACAATGTCAGAATCACAGGGATCCATGGAAGCGTTTCAGAGATATTACCTCATAAAGGGACAGTGGTCAGAATTGTAAAAATTGGCCCGGTCATGAACGTGCAAACCACCCTTGGGGCTTAAGGAGTTAATTAGAGACTTTAATCATCTAACAAATGATGAATATCAAAAGATGGAATTGTGCAGTAGTACACATGGAATATTTCCAATACCCTAACTGTCATTACGAAAACCAGTGGGCATCTTATGGTTCAGTAGGTAGGGTATTATTGTGCACTGGTACTAGTTTTATTTGGCATCATTAGTTGCAAGTGATATTTTTGTTATTCATCTATTGATATTCATTGTTTGTTAGATGACTAAAGTCTCTATAATTTGTGAGAATCAAGTGGGAATAGTGGATGAGGGCAGGTATATCTCGCCCAGATTCCTCTCCTATGTGGCCTAGTCTGGTCAGTATCGCACCTGCTTACTAATGGATAATGGGAGGTGGATATATAAGGATGCAAGGTGGTTGTGTGAGTGTCTCAGCCTGGGAACACAGAGAGCCTGTCTGTATGAGAGACACACACGTGAGTGGAAGCAGTGCCCACTGCAACTTTGGTTTGGCTGGACGGGAGAAGCCCGCCAGTTGGTAGTTAGGTTGTCCATTGTTTAGTTAGTGCCGGACAGGCAAGGATTTGTTTTATGTTTTATTTCCTTTTGCATTGCTTTCACCGTTAATAAACCTGACCCAGGGTCAGTTATACACGAATCCCCGCTCTGCGCCTGAGTTTCATGCTGAAGGCACGTGACCTTTGACCCCAGCAAAGGCGATCCCGGAGTGTTTTATCACATTGTGGTGGAGAACGCAGGCATCACGTTGCAAGCATGAGCATGGAGGACGTGGTGAAAGCGCTGGTACAGTCCACCGCCGTCCAGCAAGAAGCTAATCGGGTGATGATGGCCCAGCTGAAGGAGTTGGTGGACATGACAGCTACCGATCGTTCGCTTCTCCAGCAGGTGGCGCAGCGCTTGGCAAGCTTACCTGAGCTTAACCTGGAAGCCGAGTCGAGAGTGATTCACGTGAGTCGGTACTGGCAGAAAATGACGACCGAAGATGACGTCGAGGCATACCTGACCACGTTTGAACGGACGGCGGTGAGAGAAAAATGGCCGAAGGCACGATGGGCCGGCCTGATTGCCCCGTTTCTTTCCGGTGAGGCCCAAAAGGCTTATTATGACTTAGAGCCTGAAGCCGCGCAGGACTTTGACAAACTGAAAGCCGAGATCTTGGCCCGGCTGGGAGTGACGACCGCTGTCCGTGCACAGAGAGTGCATCAATGGACTTATCAGCCGGATAAACCACCGCGGTCACAGATGTTCGAACTGATCCACGTGACGAAGAAGTGGCTACAACCCGAGGTGTTGACAGCGCCAGAGATAATCCAGAGAGTCGTCCTGGACAAGTACCTGAGAGCTCTACCGCCAGCCCTGAGGAAGTGGGTAAGCCATGGAAATCCTACGACGGCAGATCAACTGGTGGATCTGGTTGAACGTTACTCCGTGGCGGAAGGACTCCGAGACGACGCTACCCCACCTCGTTCTTCATCGTCTCCACGTGGAACCGGTAAGACTGTTCCAGGGAGTAGGGGAGATGGAAAAATCCCTAAGACAGTGGGGGAGGAAAACGGGACTGCCCGCACTGCGAGGCCGAGAGTGACGAACTATGGTCTAAGCAAGGGGCCCGTTAGGTGTTTCCGCTGCCAAGAGATGGGACATATTGCTGCGAACTGTCCGGTCACTACTGAACCCATGCAGTGCGACGTCACAGACTCTAAAAACCGCATGTCTATGGTTGCACGGGTAGTGAGTGTGAATGCCGGTCAAAAGGATGTGGAAAAACACTTGTGTGATTTAACTGTTGATGGCAAAAATGTGGTGGCATTGTTAGACTCGGGAAGTGTGGTGACTCTGGTGAAGGCCAGTCTGGTGCCAGCCCCAACTGGGCCATCAGACAAATTCTCTGTAACGTGTGTGCATGGAGACACCTGTTCGTACCTCACCACAGTCATATGCATTACAACTTCCTATGGGTCTGTGCAACATAAAGTGGGACTCGTCCCGGCGTTATTGCATGATGTTATCCTGGGCCGGGATTTTCCCCACTTCTGGCAATTGTGGGAGAATCAGTTGATGCCCTCGGGTAATAGTGTACATGATTCTTCTCCCAGGGAGCGTGTGGGTCCCGAACCCCTGGAAGAGGTCTCCCCGGAAGACTCGGGGGAAGAGTCTGCGGGAAATGACCTGCAGTTCCCGTTTTCAGTCATGGCGGGTGATAATGAGGAGACCGGGGAAGAGGAGGAGGCTGACAGCCGTCCACCTCCCCGTTTGCCGGATTTAGAAGTTCAGAAAGATGACTTCCAAAGCGAGCAAATAAAGGATCCTACCCTTTCTCAGGCTAGGACAAATGTAAAAGTGATAAATGGGGTACCCGTAGAACCTGGCTCTAGGCTGGCATATCCTTACATGGTTCTGGAGAATGATTTACTCTATCAGATAGAGAAAAAGGGGGAAGATACGGTGCAACTATTAGTCGTGCCAAAACCCTACCGGCGGCAGGTGCTGGACCTGGCCCACGGACATGTGATGGGAGGTCACCTGGGAGTCCAGAAAACCACCGAAAGGATATTACACTGTTTTGTTTGGCCAGGCATGCATCATGATATTCGTGTATATTGCGAGTCTTGTCCTGACTGCCAAGCCTCTGCACCTAAGCCCCGGTTCTGTAGCCCTCTGGTACCCCTACCTATTATTGAAGTCCCGTTTGAGAGGATTGGGATGGATTTAGTTGGGCCCCTTCCACGGTCTGCACGTGGACACCAACATATCCTGGTCATCTTGGATTATGCCACTCGTTACCCGGAGGCCATCCCTTTGCGTAACACGGCCACCAAGACGATTGCCAAGGAGCTGGTGCATGTGTTTAGTCGGGTCGGTATACCAAAACAGATACTCACTGACCAGGGGACCCCCTTTATGTCCAGGATAATGAAGGAGCTCTGCCGATTGTTACAAATCGAACCGTTACGCACATCCGTGTATCACCCTCAAACAGACGGGTTGGTCGAACGGTTCAATAAAACTCTGAAGCAGATGCTGAGAAAGGTGATAGACAAGGATGGGAAGAACTGGGACTATTTACTTCCGTATTTGCTTTTTGCCATCAGGGAAGTACCCCAGTCTTCCACGGGATTCTCGCCTTTCGAGTTATTGTACGCCCGACGTCCTCGCGGACTGTTAGACGTTGCAAAAGAAACCTGGGAGGGTCAGGTCACTCCATTTAAAACAGTGATAGATCACGTCACACAAATGCAGGACCGTATTGCGGCTGTGATGCCTATCGTCAAAGAACACATGATACAGGCTCAAGGAGCCCAAAAAAGAATCTATGATAGGGGCGCCAAGATCCGTACGTTTGCACCCGGAGATAGGGTGTTGATCCTGGTCCCCACGGTGGACAGTAAGTTCCTGGCAAAGTGGCAGGGCCCCTTTGAGATCAAGGAAAGAGTTGGTGAAGTAAACTACAAAGTATACCAGGCAGGTAAACGGAAACCTGAACAGATTTATCATGTAAATCTGATAAAGCCCTGGAAGGATCGGTCTGCCTTGTCAGCGGAGCTGGCCCGTCCTGTCTGCTCGCATACCGTACCGGAGGTACGGGTTGCAGAGACTCTCTCGGAGCGGCAAAAGACAGAAGTCAGGCAGTTTCTACTTCACAACCAAAAGTTTTTCTCAGAAAAACCCGGGCAGACTATGCTAATGAAACATGACATCGTAACGGAACCTGGTGTCACAGTTCACGTAAAGCCCTACCGAATCCCGGAAGCGCGCCGTGAAGCCGTTTCCCGAGAAGTGAAGGCAATGTTAGAGTTAGGAGTCATTGAGGAATCGCACAGTGCGTGGTCCAGCCCGATTGTGCTAATTCCTAAACCGGACGGCACCATCCGGTTCTGCAATGACTTCAGGAAACTGAATGCGGTCTCAAAATTTGATGCCTACCCTATGCCCCGGGTCGATGAGTTAATAGATCGGTTAGGAAAAGCCCGGTATATTACGACCCTAGACCTAACAAAGGGGTATTGGCAGATCCCTCTGGCGGAGTCTGCCAGAGAAAAGACGGCATTTGCTACCCCAGAAGGTCTATTTCAGTATGTGTATATGCCGTTTGGACTGCACGGAGCACCAGCGACCTTCCAGAGACTGATGGATCGAGTCCTGAGGCCACATAGGCGGTACGCTTCGGCCTATTTGGACGACATTGTCATTTACAGCTTGGACTGGGAGACTCATCTCCAGAAAGTACAAGCTGTGATTGACGACCTGTGGGAGGCAGGTCTAACCGCGAACCCCAAGAAATGTCACATCGGGCTAGAAGAAGCCCGGTATTTGGGGTATGTAATTGGGAGGGGTGTTGTTAAACCCCAGGTTGATAAGATTCAGGCGGTTCAGGACTGGCCACAACCTGTCAACAAGAAGCAGGTGCAAGCCTTCCTGGGGATCGCCGGTTATTATCGCCGGTTCATACCCAATTTTGCAGCCATCGCTACCCCCCTGACGGATCTTACAAAAGGGAAAGACTCCGTCATGATTAAATGGAGTTTAGCGGCTGAAGAAGCCTTCCATAGCCTAAAACGGGCACTTTGCTCTCAGCCCGTACTGGTGACTCCAGACTTCCGCAGCGAGTTTGTGGTACAAACGGATGCCTCTGATACTGGTATCGGGGCCGTACTCTCACAAGTGAGGGACGGAGTGGAACACCCAGTCCTCTATCTCAGCAGGAAGCTGAATAAACACGAGCAAAGGTATGCAGTCGTAGAAAAAGAGTGCCTCGCCATTAAGTGGGCTCTAGAGGCCCTCAAATATTACCTGGTGGGCCGAAAGTTCAGGCTGATCACTGACCATGCCCCTCTCAAGTGGATGCACTTGAACAAGGAACGGAATAGCCGGGTGACCCGGTGGTTCCTTGCCCTGCAGGCCTACACTTTTACGGTGGAGCACCGCCCAGGGGTACAGATGGGGAATGCAGATGCCCTGTCCCGAGTGCACTGTTTGGCGGGTGTCATTGCTCGACCAGAGTGGTCTGAGCAGAAGGGGGGGATATGTGAGAATCAAGTGGGAATAGTGGATGAGGGCAGGTATATCTCGCCCAGATTCCTCTCCTATGTGGCCTAGTCTGGTCAGTATCGCACCTGCTTACTAATGGATAATGGGAGGTGGATATATAAGGATGCAAGGTGGTTGTGTGAGTGTCTCAGCCTGGGAACACAGAGAGCCTGTCTGTATGAGAGACACACACGTGAGTGGAAGCAGTGCCCACTGCAACTTTGGTTTGGCTGGACGGGAGAAGCCCGCCAGTTGGTAGTTAGGTTGTCCATTGTTTAGTTAGTGCCGGACAGGCAAGGATTTGTTTTATGTTTTATTTCCTTTTGCATTGCTTTCACCGTTAATAAACCTGACCCAGGGTCAGTTATACACGAATCCCCACTCTGCGCCTGAGTTTCATGCTGAAGGCACGTGACCTTTGACCCCAGCAAAGGCGATCCCGGAGTGTTTTATCACAAATTAAAGAAGTAGCGCGGCAAACTATTTTTTAATTCTATTTGTCTGACTACGTTTATTGGATTGCACACACAGGATCCAAAGCTTTCCTTCAGCTTCATATCCTATATTTTGCTCCTTTGTTTCTTAGTTCAGTCTCTGTCACTGAGGGCGCTAGTGTTATTTCTCTGTTTCTAATATTCATTTTTACTACCATACATACTGTTTCCTGCCTCTATTTTGTCCTTGGCACATGTCATTTTTATTAACCTATGTATATGTTGAGCCTGTCTCTCTTTTGTTTGTGTATAACCCCACCTTTTAATACTTGAATAATAAAATAAAAATTATGGTAGCTTTTATGAGATTGTTGTTTTGTTACAGGAAATTATCACTTGAGGACTAGTAAACTTTCCATGTAGTTTGACCATGCCCACACCACTGATTGTCAGCTTTCTGCCTAATACATAGTATACACAGTTGCCAATCAGTGGTGTGCGTAACCCCATACCAGGCTCAGCATTCAGAGAACTGGTAAATCCGCAGCTAATAAAACAGTGATTTTTTTATCAAACCTGCAGCAACTATAAAGTAAGTGACACATCAGTGGAATAAGGGTCTCTGACCCTACAAAATGCTTGCCCTCAGGTCGATGAAGTCAGAGGATGAAAAGCTAATTCATATTCAGGATTCGTCTGGCAAGGATCCAAAACACAGCGATATGCATCAACCCCAACAGTGAGTAGAGTAAATCCTCTAATAAAACAAAAGCAGGTCATTTGCTTAAGTAACAAAACCCACAACACAATGCTTTATTTCCTACACAAATCCTATACATGAATGGTCCTGAGGTTACACAATAAATACATATATTTACACACGTCACCAAGCCGATAACTAAAGTCTGGTACAAACAAGCTTTTCCCGCTTGTCTTTCTTAGCATCATAATTAAGTTTGGTAAAGGATTCCAGGATCTCCATCATACTTCGGTCCTTGGTCTCTGGCAGAACATAGAAGGAGAATACAGCTGCAGAGATGCAGTAAACCAAGAAGAATATGAAGCAGAACGTCCCCAATGCTTCCTGTAAAAAACACAGAATAGAGTCATGTAAGTTCTAGGGAGGCTGGATCCCTTCACTGTCTCCATGATTTCAGTGCTTAGCGGTTCTGAGAATACAAACCTTTACATAAGAAGGGCAACATTTCATGAATAAAACATACACCTCACCCAGTTTTTATATTTGGCAACAGAAAGAGACACCAATTAATCGCAAGACAGTTTATAACTTTGCCTGTATGGGGAATCCGGTCTAAAATATCTGCGCAAAACTCATCTCTTAGGTTATGGTCACGTAGCGTCTAAGGGGGTAGTGCACGATACATTGGTTCTGTCTTCTGAGGTCATTGACTGTCCACCCTCAGACCCTAAGGCCACGTTCACATTTCAGTATTTGGTCAGTATTTTACATCAGAATATGTAAGCCAAACCCAGGAGTGGGTGATAAAGTGGTGACGTGTTGCTATTATACTTTTCCTCTGTTCCACTCTTGGTTTTGGCTTACAAATGCTGAGGTAAAAAATCTCACCAAATACTCAACATGTGCACGTTCCTTGAACTTTGCTTTGTAAAGATGCAAACATTGGTCCAAACAGGGGTGCACAAATATATCATGAGGCCTCCTAGAGGCCGTTTGGTCTGTCACTATTAGCGGTACACCACTACATTCTAAAATGGATCCAGCTACACACTCTGCCTCCCACCTCACAACAGATACGTTAGGAAGGATTCACCATGTCCTATATTATTATATGTGCTCAGATTTAAGAATTTTCTTTGATATTATCCTTACTTACTTATCCACTACTAGGCCAACTAAATATTATGCACCAATAAAATAATAACGCCTTTACTCACCTCCTGTGGTGGAGCCATTCCCATGGTATCGGCACTCGCGGTATCGTAGCTGTGATGCGGTGAAATAACACGTGATGCCTGTCGTCCAATCAGCGCTGGCATCACTGTCTCGGTCTTCGGACAAACTGAACATGAAGAGGAAGTCGGGGCCTGAAGCTGATCCCTGGCTTCCTCTTCATGTTCAGTTTCTCCAAAGGTGGCCACAGTGATGCCAGAGTTGATTGGCCACCATCGTCATAGGTCACAACACCACATCGCAGCATCGGGGAGAGCAATTGTCGTCACCACAGAAACGGCGCCAGCACGGGAAGGGAGTACAGGCTTTATTATTTTATCGAGGCCTAACATTTAGTTTAAGAAGGGATTCGTTTTAAGCTTTTGTCCAAGAAGAAAAATAAAAAAAATCAGCATTACAGCATTAAAATTAAATGAGTTAAAATAAAATGTGCCTGTTAAAATCCCGGCATCTCCAGCATCAAGCACCTGATTATTCCCTTTGCCTCAGTCTTTGTGCATGTCCAGGAACAATGATCTGCCATACTGTCATATGACTGCTGTGGCTTCAGGGGCCACGTGACATATTTAGAGACATCACTGATATGCCCAGTGATTGGCTGCAGTGGTTCTGTACCAATGTGACACTAATCATAACTGCAATATAAAAAAAAACACCTGAGGTGGGCAGCCGGAGTATCAGTGCTGAAGAATTGACTTATCAACTATGCCTTGGCCTTGTTGGTGGTCTTTGTCATTTTTAGTCTGTTAGGGGATTGGTACCTTACATTTAACAACAATCAATATGTCTTTTTGTCTTTTATGAGGCCATTAATAGGATATTTGCCTCACAATATTTTATAGCCCTGAGGCATATGCACTGCATTGGTGTCCTTTGCTGGGTGGAATACGTGTTCCGGTGTCTAATGAAGCCCCGATTGAAGCTGTTTGATAAATATCTTAACTCATCATAAAACAACCAAATAAAAATATTACTAGCTGCCCTGTGATCAGCCATTTTAATTTGGGCATTTAATGTCAGAGCCAATGTCCCTCTAAACCTTTGTATCTAGTGAGCTGAGAATTTTGAGATCCTATCGCTGTTTGTATTAAATTGGATGATCCAAAACAATGACAAATAAATGTTGCTTCTGGCCTCAAATAATTTGCAATAATTTGCTTGGGAAATTAATGGCTTTGTCGTAACAACCCTGGGGTCTAGGTCATTGAAAGGATAATGTCAGTATACCTATTAGCTTAAGCCAGAGAAGGATTTAATGCTTGCATCTCTGATAGTCTAGGGTAGTAAAGGAGTTAATGTTAGTCGACCTTGTATTCTAGGCCAGAGAAAGGAATAAGGTCTCCATCCTTGGTAGCCTATGGCAATAAAGGGGCTAATAATTATCCCTGTGGTCTAAGGCAGTACAGGAGTTAATGTTAATACGCCTGGTATCATAGACCAGATAGTGGGTTACGTTTTCCATCCCTTGTAGTCTAGGGCAGTAAAGGGGTTAATGTCTGCTTTCCTGGTGGTCCAGGGCAGTCAAAAGGTTAATGTAGCCTGACCACCAGTGTTCATTGAGTTACTGACACCTCCAGGAATAGGAGGGCAGAAAACACAATAGACACCCTCTACCTCAAAGTCGGAATCAAATGACCTCTGATAAAATGGCATGAAATCTGAAAGTTGAGTTCTTTTATTATGTTTTCACATTGAATTCTGTCAGGCATACCAAAAATTCTAAACAGCCCATTTACTAGGACGAGCGATCAGAGAAGACCAAAAGGACATCTAGAACTGACAGAATTTACTGTGTTGTTGGGCAAGTTGTCCTGTCTAAATTGATGTCTGCGATCACTGTGTGTCACTGCTGATTTTTTAATGCCCCCAGAGCACGCACTTCGCTGTGGGGATTCACCGGTGTCTGAGCCAGAACTGGAGGGTATGTATGGGTTTTACATACTCCCGGGCAGTGGGCGCGCCCTCGCTCCCATACACTTGTATGCAACAAGGCCGTTCCCGCTAGTCAGCCCTGCCCACTGGACGGCCGTGTCACTAGTCAGGTCACGGCCTCGATCAAAACAAGTGGAGTGAGGCCGTGCCCACTGCCCGGCAGTATGTATAACACATACATACCCTCCATTCCCGGCTTAGAAACTGGCGAATCAGCGCATGCGCTGGGGGGATTTATAAGTTCGCAGTCACACAAAGTGACTGCACACTTGTCAATTTGGACCGGACAACCCATTTAATGATCCTACCTCAACGAAAGGAAAAGCCAAGCCGATCACAAACAATCCTAGCCAAATGAGGGCTCCAGTTACGGCGTATGCGGCGGGTCTGTAGGATTGCACAAACAGCTCCGTGGGCAGGACACAAGTGACGCTTCCTGTACAGAAAGGATTAGAAAACTTTTGATTTTATTCAGGATTTCCGGTTCACCAGATCACAACAGACCCATCACTATGGATTACGCTTTTTACAGGGAAGCTGTACTGTACGATTCGGAGATAACTAAGTCCAAATTTTTAGACTACTTTCTATCAGATTTAATAAAATAACGCAGATAAATAGAATGATCGAAATAAAGACTACTCAATTATCATGTTAACAGATAACTGACCTGGACCCAAGCCGTAGCTCAACGTAAAGATGAAGATCAACGTACAAGAAGCATATGGCAGCCACGAGGATAGATCCTGCAGGGAAAGAGAAACAGTGACTTTAAGAAACTTTACTTTCTGTCATGTTCACCCAACTTTTCCAAATGCCACAAGGTTGGTCATTGCCTGCAATGTGCCTCGTAGTCATGTGCCATCAATGACTTTACTGAGAAAAAGCCTTTTATATTTACACTAGACGTGTGCCCGATCCTATCGCATCAGGAGGGAAGTGTGTGTGTGGGGTGTGTGTGTGAGTATGTGTGTGTGTACATGTGTGTGTGTGTACATGTGTGTGTCTGAGAACGTGTGTGTATGTACATGTATGTGTGTGTGTGCATGTCCCGCAGCTGCCTGCCCACCCACCTCCGTGCAGTCACAGCCGGCAGGAAAGAGGGTGATTTGCGGCCTGTGCTGGAGATGTGAGTACATGTGTGTGTGTGTGTGTATGTGAGTACGTGTGTGTGTGTACGTGTGTGTGTACATGTGTGTGTGTGTGTGTATGTACATGTGTGTGAGTACATGTGTGTGAGTACGTGTGTGTGTGAGTACATTTGTGTGTGTGTGAGTACATTTGTGTGTGTACATGTGTGTGTGAGTACGTGTGTGTGAGTATGTGTGTGTGAGTACGTGTGTGTGTGAGTACATGTGTGTGTGTGTGTACATGTGTGTGAGTACGTGTGTGCCGCGCCGCTGCCTGCCCACCCATCTCCGTGCAGTCACAGCCAGCAGGAAAGACGGTGCTTTGCGGCCTGTGCTGGAGATGGGATGCGGCGCCACCAGAGGGCACCCTCACCCCATCTCCAGCACAGGCCGCAAGCTGCGGTCTTTCCTGCCGGCTGTGACTGCACAGAGGTGGGTGGGCAGGCAGCGGCGGGTGTCCCGGCAGTGGAGGTTCGGTGGCGGGGGTCCTGGCGGCAGGGGTTCGTCAGTGGGGGTACGTCGGCGGGTGTCCGGTGGCGGGGGTCTAGTGGCGTGGATCCTGGCGGTGTCCCGCTGGTGGTACTACGCAAGGGCCTGGTACCACCAGCGGGTGCCATGTTGGAATACCCATCACTTGGGTATTCCAATATGGCGGTCGGTGTACTTCCGGTGGATTTTGGGATTCGAGGACATCCAGATGGAAGTGGATGACGGACAATTTAAGGCAATTATATATATACAGTATATTGTAAAAGAAAACTTTCTATGGTACTTCGGATGTTTTTAGAAAAAGGCATTTAAAGGAGTTTTCCCAAGTTTGGAAGTTATCCCCTATCCATCGCTGGGGCTCTGATCATGCGCCCTGCAGCTCCATTCATTGTTATGTGAGTGTCACAGTCCAACCAAGTGCAGCGCTCGGCTGTCTCTGGCGGTCACATTAAGAATGAATGTGACAGTGTTAATAGTGATCGATCTCTGCTCTATTCACACATCCTGGTTCTCGGGATCGATGGGGGTCCCAACGGTCAAGCACCAGAGATCAGGAAGTGAATGGATAGGGGATATCTTCCAAACTTGAGAATACCCTTTAAATGGATATTTACAAGATGGTAACAAGTTGTTCTTACTTGGAAGGTAAGTGTAGCAGTGAGTGAGGTCAATGTCAAGGCCAAGATTACATAGTTCACCCACAGTAGAGTTTTTCTGCCCAGACGGTCAATGAGGAAGCCCTGTAAGAAGAATGATAATGAGATGCAAGAAAAAGAATAAGAAGTGACAGAAAGGGATCATTTCTACCTATTTGGCTGGTAATTCTATGTTCCCTCCAGCATGGTAGTGGCCGGCGGAAGGAAACTGATACAAGAACTGATCACATAGTTTCCTATGGAATCATTCGCATTAATATATGCAACATTTGTTGTTCTGGACCCTTCAAGCAGCCAGATTCAAATATGCCGCATGTTGTGTTTTTTTTCGATTTGCCTCCATATATTTGCAGAAGCAAATACACAGATAAAAACTGATACAGGTATAACATCAGTTGAGCCTCAAGAGAACTGATGCAATGGATAAATGTAAAGCTCAGCCTAAAGCTATGACTTGTCAATTATGATGAATACGCGGTGAGAATAAAACCAGGGGAATACTCACACATAGCACTGTGGTGAAAATTTCCATTATCCCAATTCCAAGAGAGACATATGGTGTCTCACTGGCTGAAATACCTGCGTTCTGGAAAATGTCATATGCATAAAAGTAAACCTGTAATTAAATAAAGAAAATGTTTTTGACACTCAATGTAAAACGTGATTAATAAGATAAAATAAGATACGCTTTGTGCACAACAGAGCATTGATCAATTTACAGCAATCTGCTTTTGTCTATATCAGCAACAGCCTTGTTGGATTATTTCCTAAAATGTCTTTAACCCTATATATCACATTTTTGAGAAACCCTCCAAGTCTTCTTTATATCAGAAAAGTTTTAAGCTGGCAGGGTCCTACTTTCCTGCACACCACGCTAAATCAGCTAAATCACTTCTCTTAGGCTAGTTTCACACTAGCATCACAGAGGCTAGAGAAGGCAACATTGTGAATTAAGCCGAATTGAGAAAAAATACATGGATTAAACTGAGTGAGTTACCTAAGGCTAGTTTTACACTTGCGTTTTGAGGCGCAGCGCATGCTCGATGTGAAGCTCCGCCCCTGCCACGCCTCCTCCGGTCAGCTCCGCCTATGGGCGCATGACGCTGCATGCGACCTGCGTACCCTATCTTTAGCATTGGGTACACAGGCTGTGCGCAGGTATGCTTTTGCAGGTGCATGTGTCCTTTTGACGGTGCACCGACCTGCGCTAAACGCACCGTGTTGCAATTTGGTGCGGCCGGTGCACCGTTAAAAGGACGCATGTGCCTGCAAAAGCACACCTGCGCATGGCCTGCGTACCCAATTCTAAAGATAGGGTACGCAGGTTGCATGCAGCGTCATGCGCCCATAGGCGGAGCTGACCAGAGGAGGCACGGCAGGGGGTGAAGCTTCACGCTGAGCTTGTGCTGCACCTCAAAACGCTAGTGTAAAACTAGCCTTAGGTAACTCACTTAGTTTAATCCATGTATTTTTGGTTAAAAATATTTTTTCTCAATTGGGCTTCATTCACAATGTTGCCTTCTCTAGCCTCTGTGACGCACGGTCTATTTCTGGATGCAGAATGAGTTAACTGTGAATCCATCAGTGAGTTTGTTTTGACCAGAGAGTTTATAACTCTTAGGCCGGGGTCACACTTGCAACTGCAATGCGAGAAACTCGCGTGAGTCTCTCGCCTCAATACCCGACACTGCCACCTGCACTCGGGACCAGAGTGTGCGGCTGCATGTATTTCTATGCAGCTGAGCACTCCAGTCCTGAGTGCCAACGGCAGTGCCGGGTATTGAGGCGAAAGACCTATATTTTGGTACACCATAATTTCCATTTTTCCTATTGTTTTCCACTAAATTTACCTGTTCCTCACCTTAGGTGCTGATTCCAATTTCCTTTTTTTGCTATTAAGAGTCTGGCTAATAATAAAATTCTCCCTAATATTTTTATTTTATTCTAGAGTCACTGTGTACAATTCTTAATGAGACCCAACTGCAGCAATGTTTTGTTTTAGCCAAAAATACATACATCTAAGTAAAAAAAAAAAAGTTGCCCCGTAAGTGTCTATACCCTTTAGGTAAAAACATATGATGTGGTATAAACCTCTATAGGACTAAATTTTATTTAATTTTAATATTTAAGTAGCATTTAGTAATGATGAATGCCAAATTAACAATTTTACAGGTCATTTTCCTCTTGATATTAATATATTAAGGTTGTCACTCATATCTGAAAGCAGAAAAAATATGCAGTAATTTGAAAAATGTGAAGTGTGACCCAAACAGATCTTAGTGTGAGTCCATTCATGAGTATTAATGGGATTGTTTGTGAAAATGTGCGTAACAGAAGGCAATGTGATAACATAAGATAACCATAGCTTGCCTTTCAAGTGCCTCACCATCCCAGCGTCGCCTCTTTTGGGGTCTCCATCATTCATGTGATTGCTGCAGGCAGTCACTGGTCTCACTAGCCATGTGCGTAAATGTGAGAATCACCACTGAGGACAGTGATTTTCTGCAGCAGTCATGTTAATTATGTGCATGACCAATGCAGGACTGATGCGGTAAGAGGACTACCCTAGTGACATCGACCTGTTATTAGGGTGCATGAGGAGAACATGTATGAACTGATGCCAGAATTTTAACACTTGCAGCTATGAATCTGGTACCAGAAGTGTCTATCCTTCACATTGGAAAACATACTCGTACCCCGAGAATGAGCATAAAATAATTACCGCATTAATGCCTATAAGTTGAACAGCTCCACAGGTTACCAGCAGTGTGATCATCTGCCAGCGCACTGTACGATCCACCAGCAGATCCTTCAGACCCTTGATTTGCTCTCCGACCGCCTCCTTCTCGGTCATCATGCTCTTCATCTCCAGACTATGTTCTCCTGGACCCCATAGCTGTTGCATAGCTGGATAAAAATAGTGAACATATTAAATCTGATATAATAATGTATACAGAACAGTAAAATAATGCATCTCACTATACCTTTTAGGCAACCATCTTTGTCACCTTTGTCGATAAGAAGGTATCTGGGAGATTCTGGGAAAAAGGGTAATGTCACCAACTGAATGAGGGCTGGAATAGCACTCGTGGCCAAAAGGAAAGGCCACAATTCCTCTGTCCCCATTAATTCCCTACAATGAAATTGAGTAAAGTTACAGTGATGGAAATGTTCTGAGCTTTAAAAAGAATAGAAGAAATAAAAAAAGTATGTTTCTACAAATGTGAGCTCAACTCGCATACCATAAATACAAGGTGACATGATAATTTCATTCAAATCTGTTATTGACCACCATACCTGAGTCCTAAAACGAATCCCATCAACTTCCCAATCGCAATGGCTAAAGAAACAGATACGGTGACCATTCCACGCTTACTCTGAGGGGCGCACTCCCCAATATACATTGTGTGAAGATTCAGACCCACACCTGGAAGAAACAGTAATATGGGTATACAGTAAAACAGTGTCCCTCCACACCAGTCCTCCAGGCCCAGCAACAGATCATGGTCTCAGGATTTCCTTAGTATTGCCCATGTGATGGAATCATGATCTGATCTGTTGGAGGACCTTGAGGACTGGTGTTGAGGAACACTGTAGTACAAGACACAATAAATTAATATTGATGTCCAGGTTAAGATACAATATAAGCCCTATTCTTTTCGTACACACTCCTGTATGACATGCGTAGAGGTTAGTAGGGGCCATAGTCGTGGCTGAGTTCATCGGGCCTTGCGTGCCCTGGCCTCCCAATACATATAAATCATGTCTCACTACCAGCTAACTTGTTTCTCCGTCCCCTGCACTGGTAGGGCCTTCTCCATTCTTTAAGGTCACCTCCGGCCGCTTCTGAATAAACAGAGACACAGTCCAGGTGCAACTCAAAACGTAAAACTTTACTCTCATGTCTTTGCAGCACATCCAGTTTGTTACATCATCGACAGCTTGTGCGTTACACGTTACTTCATCTTCCTCTGCTCAAAATTTTTGCACAACTCCACATTGCACAAAAAAACTGCAACCTTTTAAAATATTTGACACCAGTTTTCTGTTGTAAACACTGTGATGAATTGGACCCAAGAATGCAGCATGTTCTGAGGTACTAACAAGAGATCAAAATGAGGAGCAGTGCTGAAAGAATAATTTTCTCACATTTCAGCTATGGTCACATGGCCATAGATGCGCTAATGACACTTGGATCAGAGTTTGATCCGAGTGTCAACATAGTGTGATCCTCTTCTTTCGGAGAGAATTTTAACATGCTGTGAGAAGATGGAGGATAAAATTTCTCCATCTTCTCTGTTGTGTGACTCTGCAGTCCAATGCTTTCCATGGACCCACCCATAGACTTGAATGGGTGAGTTGCATGCGATGTCAAAGTGAAACTGCAGCATGCTGCGATTTTCTTAACAGATTCTGTTAGTGAAAAAAATCGGTCATCAGCACTGCCCCGTTGAATAACATTGGTCATAGTGCTATCCATTAAAATATCAGATAGTATTCGTCCAATGTATACGCAAGTGTGAACCAGTCCTTTGAATGACATTGATATTACTTGAAATAATAGAATGAAAGGGTAACTAAAGTTAACAAAAAATGTTTAGAGTTACCCACAAATAGTGTAAACTTATAGAAAGCCTATATACGGAAATCCTGTAACACTTTGTGCTCCAAGAATCAGCCGAGCACTTCTGATACCTTAACAATGTAAGGGGTTGGAAGCTTTAGGGTATGTGCACACATTGCGGATTCTGCTGCGGATCCGCAGCGGATTTGGCCCTGTGGATCTGCAGCAGATTCTCCTGCGGTGTACAGTACCAGTATGAGAAATGAAAAATGCTGTGCACATGCTGCGGATTTTTCCCGTCCAGATTTGCTGCGGATTTGAATCCGCAGCATGTCAATTCTTTATGCAGATTCCGCAGCGTTTTTACACCTTTTCCATTATAGGAATCCGCAGGTGTAAAAATGCAGGTGAAATCCGCAGAAAATCTGCAGAAAATCTGCAGAAAATCTGCACTAAATCTGCAGGTAAAACACAGGTCATTTTACCTGCGGATTTAGCAAAATCCACGTGGAAAAATCTGCAGGGTAATCCGCAAAGTGTGCACATACCCTTACCCCTTTAAGCTCCCTATTATAATGTATGTATATGAGTGTATTTATATTATGCTGATATGTAATTTTGTATTTGCTATGTTTTATATATTAGACTAGCCTAATTACTGTATATATTGTAACATTATGAAGTTTTGCTGCTGCACCATGTATATGTTAGGGACAGTGCAGTCTGTGTTATGGCCAATAGATGGGGGCACTGAGTCCACTACTTGGCAGATATAGATGTAGCACACATAAGAGTTAACTGTAGATGGGGTTAGCTCAGGAATAAGCCAGGAAGGTCTTCCTGTATCAGTCAGTCAGGGGCCTGACCCCTGTGTGCTGCCTAACTACCCCGTAACGTTGAAGCGTACGCCCAGCCATCCAGGGGATATATAGAGAAGAACAAGGTACAGCAGAACCTGCAGTAGAGAGGAAAAAAAGGAAGTAGAGGAAGATTGAAGGTCACCGTAAAAGTGTACGGGCAGGTCACTCCAGAATGTGGTGGATATCTATGTGGGCTGAATCTCTGATGTCCGGGGTGAAACGGGCAGGAGAGCACTTCACTGTGGTGATGCTTTAAAGGGAGGATACTGAGGAGCCGTTTAAGACACTCTCTCCCGTGGAAACACTTAGTAACGCAAGGAACAGATGAAGTAATGTGCTATCTTTACTGTGATGGAAATGCTGGAAACTATGTGGATGTGCTGTGTCCTGAAGTAAATAAATTTGTTCAGTTAAGAGTTGCCCTGGACTGTCTCTGTTCATTGGGATCCAGGATCAGCTTCAAGTCAGCGCAACAAAGAAGACGCTGACAGCACCGTGAGTACTGATAGTACCATGCAAGAAAAGAGGTACTGTTTTCCTGTAGAGGGAGGCCAGGGTATACAATATCCAAAATACTCAGCCACAACTACTGCCCTGGTCGACCTTTACAACATAACAATACCAGGTGATAACGTGCTGATCACTGTGGGCCAGACTGCTGGAATACCCTCCAATCCAGAGAACAGGGCTCTGAAATTCCCCCTTTATAATGAGCATTTGCCATACATGCCCACCACTGCTACATTCATTGTCTATAGGACTATGTCTATGAGAGATAAACAAGTGCTGTACTCGACTATCTCTGGCATTTTCATAGACAATGAAATGATGATGGACAGGTGTAGCCAATGGTCCATTTTAAAGGGGCAATTCAAAGCTTCATTCTCTGAATCAGTAGGGGACTCCTAGCAATTAGCAAGTTATCATCTGTCTCATGATTAGGTGATAGTGATACAGACAAGGCATGCACTCTGTGGATATGAGGTAGATGCAAGCTGAACCTGGAACTTAGTCCAGACGGTCATCCAGTGAAGAGAAAACAGCTGCACTCTGGGAAACTTTGATTTTCAATGCAAAAATTTTTTTATTGAAGACACCACAGGGGAATAGTGAGTTGATAACGTGATAAAATAGGAATGACATTTTAAGTGCTTTTTTTGTACTAAATAAACTATAGTCTTTAAACGAAATGTAAGAATTTTCCTTATGTAAGAAATCCAAGACACATTAATGACAATAACAAAACCATTTCTTATTGCTAAATGTTAAAGGGGTTATCCACTAAAAAAGTTTTCAGTCACTTTCTGTGAATTCCCAAAGCGCATGCACTGGATTTGCAGGTATTTGAGCTGGGACTGGTGGATACGTATGCGTTATACTTACCCCCACCCAGAACCCGAATAGTGGACGCAGCCTCGCTTTGTATGGAGCTAGGCTATGCCCACTAGTCGACAGCGCCCACTGAATGGCTGCGTTACTAGACAAGTGTATGGAGCAAGGCTGCGCCCACTAGTCTGACTCTGGTCGGTGGTATGTATAATGCATATGAATCCGCCAGTTCCGGTTCAGAAACATACGCTGGGGGGGGATTCATAAATCTGCAGTTACAAGAATGACTGCAGACTTATCATTTGGCCCGTACACACCCTTTAAGCTTCATTTTACCTGCATTAATTCCATAAAGGAACCTCCCCAAAATAATCATCTCAAATGATTGGGCAGCGCGACTCGTACTCAACAGCATTGCTCCCAGTATAGCAATCAGGTTATTATATAATTGGGTGTTCTTTCTGCAAGAGAAGCATGCGAGGAACAAGTTACACCTTGCAAATTACATGTATTTCTATTAGGCTGAAGATGATACAGTAAATCAAACATTAGTTACCTCCCAAAGGTGAAAGCTAGATATCCCACTATGAGTGAGCCCAGGAGTCCACCGATGCTGTATATGGAGACAATGATGGACCACAGTAACATGATCGTGTCTGGATGTAGGACTGTGCCATATCGTTCCTCCCACGTGACATTGATAAACTTTTGAACATACTAAAACCAAAAACAGAGAAAGTGTAGAAGATCTATATGTGTACAGTACATGATACCTGCAAAACAAGGTAATTTCCAGAGTTTCCTTCATGTCATTTTCTGCTATGATTAATGGTCAGAAAGCACATCTCCTTCAAAGAGATTATGGCCAGGCCAGATTAAAGCCTTACTTGTAATCTCCTTGTAGACCAAAACGTACCAACAATCTGAGGCGATAATCAATATATAGTAGAACGTTAACTCACTTTTGAGGGTGAATTGATGAGAGAAATATGGAGTCCATACTGGAACGTGCCACCAATTCCCAAGACCAGAGTTAGAAGTGGCAAATTTAGGGGCAAAACCTGGGAGCCCATAAAAACACACAAAAAAACAATTACAATAATGTAAAAACATCTGTAAATCTGAAAGGATTTGGTTCAAGGAACTCAATATTATATATTAATTTAACTCTGGCAAAAGCAAGTTTTAAGCAGAATCTGTACATTAAAGCAATCCTATATTTTAGCATTTTGCTCACGCTAGCATTCATTCTCATTTTCTTACATATCACAAGGGGAACAGCATAAAAATATAACTATGTATATCACATATTACTAATACTATTTTTCCAATGCAAAGAAATAAAAAAAAGTACCCTAAATGACAGGATGCTTGAGCATATATTTTTTGTCATTTCTGGGAATTATTTTTGAATTGTTATTTTATGTTTTCATTCTGCAATTATTTTAATTAGTAATAAAATAATAATTAGCAATAAACATTTTCACTAGATCCCACTGCCTATAAATGAACGGTTACAGAAGTACGTACCCCAGAGGTAAGTAGAGCCATAGATCAGTTTAGGACGATGATGCAGCAGGAAATCTGAGCTTCAGGTTAATGAGGATTTCTAGCGAACCTCATGCAGTCACTTCTTGCCAGGTTCACTCTGTAACTTCTGGCTTTTCATTAGCTGCCAACTTCAGAATGATTGCCACTTTAACCTTTTGTGTAAAACACAAATGTAAAGGATTCAGAAAAGAGTAATTGTTGAGAGTTAGCAACAGATAGGATCCAATTTCTGTTTTAAATAGAGCGCAATAAAAAAGTCCCATTGTCTTAACAAAGAGAGTTAAGGTCCCCATACACATTAAACTAATGACGGTTGACCCTGCCAAAATCGATTGTTCAGGCAACTCTCTAATGTGTAGGAGGGCGCCAGCAAACCGATTTTCAAGGAATATGTCAATTGGGTATGTGAAATTTAGGCTGAGATTTCTGTTGGAGGTTTTCTCACAAAGAACACAGGAGAACTCGGCCGAGCGATTTGAATTCTTATCTACTGTGTTATTAAGCTACGTGGCTTTATATCTGACTATATATCACTTCTGGTATTTATGTGTGATAACATTGTTATTGCATATAAGGTGTAGTTTTGCCTATAAGCTGAATTTACACTTTAGTGGGAATGAGCGCTCTGACTCTTGATTCATGATAATCTTTCAGTGTAAACAGGCTGCCGATCAACCGGTGAATGAGCAAAACACTCATTCATCAAATGAAAATATTTTTAGTGGGGTTGTCCGGTCTTAAGACCCCGTCACACATAGCGAGATCGTTAGCGAGATCGCTGAAACGTCACAGGTTTTGTGAATCAACAGCGCCCTCGCCAGCGATCTCGCTACTTGTGACACATAACGGCGACCGGCCCCCGCTACGATATTGCTGATCATGCTGGAATGTCCTAGACCATTTTTTGATCTTTGGCGTCCCATTGGCCAGCATGCATCGCTGTGTTTGATGTCATAACAACGACGAGCGACCTCGTTGAAGCACGCCTATCGAGGTCTGAGTCGTCAGAATAGCTGCTGTGTGACAAGGTCCCAATGACCGCCGAGGTCATTATACGGATCACGGTATCATTGCTGTGTCGTTGAGTAGATCTGCCTGTTTGATAGCTTACTAGCGACCATGTAGCGACGTACCAGTGATCCTTACCAGATCGTATAGTTGTCGGGATCGCTGGAGCGTCGCTATATGTAACGGGAACCTTAAGCAACAAGTCTGTAGTCACTATATGTGGGTATCTATGTGACTTCAGATTTGTGAATCCTCACAAGGCGCATAGCGAAAGCTGTCAGGATTCTCGGGAGCGATGAGCGTACGGCCTCGCTCAATACAAGTGTATTGCTTGATGCCTAAAACAGCCTACTCTGAATGTGGCTGGGAGTATGCAAAGCGCATACTGATGGTATATTAATGTCCACTCCTGGCACTGGAGAATCCTGACAGCAAGCAGTGTGAATGCTGTGAGGATTCACAAGTCTGCAGTTACATAGAGGTGATGTCACTGTCAAGCAATACATGCTGTCCAAACTGTGTTAAGGGCATGTACTATAAGAGGGACAGTGTGTGGGTCATATTTTGTGCAGGGAACACGATGAAGAGCAAAAATTTATTCACGGGCACAGCGTAGGGAAGATATTTTTATTCAGGACCATTATAATAACTCTGATATTTTAAGGTTATCGTGTGGGGATATGCTGCACAAGACCAGAGAAGATAGAAGTCTGCAGAGACGAGCTGTGGCTGTGACAAGTCATCATGGATTCTAGAAAAGATGATGAAAAGAAAGAGAACAACTCCAGAGAAGTCATCTATATGGTACCTTAATGTTAATGTTTTTTGTGATACTGACTATGCCTCATCAGCACTGTGGTTCTTGTATGGTCCGCAGTCTGATGATGACTGATAGCAACAACTCCCAGTATCTCCTTACCATTGTTAAGGATGTACTGGAAGTTGTAGGTTCATGTGGTACAAATGTATATGTTTTAACCCCTTCACCCCCAAGGGTGGTTTGCACGTTCATGACCGGGCCAATTTTTACAATTCTGACCACTGTACCTTTATGAGGTCATAACTCTGGAACGCTTCCATGGATCCCGGTGATTCTGACATTATTTTCTCGTGACATATTGTACTTCATGTTAGTGGTAAAATTTCATTCAAATAACTTGTGTTTATTTGTGAAAAAAACGGAAATTTGGCAAAAATTTTAGAAATTTCGCAATTTTCCAACTTTGAATTTTTATGCCCTTAAATCACAGAGATACGGCACACAAAAAACGTGATAACTAACATTTCCCACATGTTTACTTTACATCAGCACAATTTTGGAACCAAAATTTTTTTTTGTTAGGAAGTTATAAGGGTTAAAAATTGACCAGCGATTTCTCATTTTTACAGCACCATTTTATTTTTACGGACCACATCACATTTGAAGCCACTTTGAGGGGTCTATATGATAGAAAATACCCAAAAGTGACACCATTCTAAAAACTGCACCCCTTAAGGTGCTCAAAACCACATTCAAGAAGTTTATTAACCCTTTAGGTGCGTCACAGGAATTTTTTTGAATATTTAAAAAAAAATGAACATCTAACTTTTTTTCACAAAAAAAATACTTCAGGTTCAATTTTTTTTATTTTACCAAGAGTAACAGGAGAAATTGGACAGCAAAAGTTATTGTGCAATTTGTCCTGAGTACGCTGATACCTGATTTGTGGGGGGGAACGACTGTTTCGGCGCATGGCAGAGCTCAAAATGGAAGGAGCGCCGTTTGACTTTTTCAATGCAAAATTGGCTGGAATTCAGATCAGACGCCATGTCACGTTTGGAGAGTCCCTGATGTACCTAAACAGTGGAAACCCCCCACAAGTGACCCCATTTTGGAAACTAGACCCCCCAAGGAACTTATCTAGATATGTGGTGAGAACTTTGAACCCACAAGGGCTTTACAGAAGTTTATAACGTACAGCGGTACAATTAAAAAATCATATTTTTTCCACAAAAATGATCTTTTCACCCCAATTTTTATTTTCCCAAGGGTAACAGGACCCTAAAAGTTATTGTGCAATTTGTCCTGAGTACGCTGATACCCCACATGTGGGGGTAAACCACTATTTGGGAGCATGGCAGAGCTCGGAAGGGAAGCAGCGCCATTTGACGTTTTTGGCTGGAATTGAGATCGGACACCATGTCGCGATTGGAAAACCCCTGATGTACCAAAACAGTGGAAACCCCCCCACAAATGACACCATTTTGGAAACTTGACCCCCTAAGGAACTTATCTAGATGTGTGGTGAGCACTTTGAACCCCCCAGTGCTTCACAGAAGTTTATAACGCCCGGGCGTGAAAATAAAAAATTCGTATTTTTTCCACAAACATGATCTTTTAGTCACCATTTTTTTATTTTCCCAAGGGTAACAGGAGAAATTGGACCCCAAATGTTGTTGTCCAATTTGTCCTGAGTATGCTGATACCCCATATGTGGGAGAAAACTACTGTATGGACACACGTCGGGGCTCGGAAGGGAAGTAGTGACGTTTTGGAATGCAGACATTGATGGAATGGTCTGCGGGTGTCATGTTGCCTTTGGAGAGCCCCTAATGTACCTAAACAGTGGAAACCCCCCACAAATTACCCCATTTTGAAAACTAGACCCCCTAAGGAACTTATCTAGATGTGAGGTGAGCACTTTGAACCCCCAAGGGCTTCACAGAAGTTTATAATGCCAGGGCATGAAAATAAAAAAAATCGTATTTTTTCCACAAACATGATCAATTAGTCCCCAATTTTTTTATTTTCCCAAGGGTAACAGGAGAAATTGAACCCCCAAAGTTGTTGTCCAATTTGTCCTGAGTACGCTGACGTCCCATATGTGGGAGAAAACGACTGTATGGACACACGTCGGAGCTCGGAAGGGAAGCAGTGACGTTTTGGAATGCAGACTTTGAGGGAATGTTCTGCGGGTGTCATGTTGCCTTTGGAGAGCCCCTAATGTACCTAAACAGTGGAAACCCCCCACAAATGACACCATTTTGGAAACGAGACCCCCCTAAGGAACTTATCTAGATGTGTGGTGAGCACTTTGAACGCCCAAGGGCTTCACAGAAGTTTATAATGCCCGGGCATGAAAATAAAAAAATCGTATTTTTTCCACAAACATGATCAATTAGTCCCCAATTTTTTCATTTTCCCAAGGGTAACAGGAGAAATTGGACCCCAAAAGTTGTTGTCCAATTTGTCATGAGTACGCTGACACCCCATATGTGGGAGAAAACTACTGTATGGACACACGTCGGGGCTCGGAAGGGAAGCAGTGACGTTTTGGAATGCAGACTCTGATGGAATGGTCTGCGGGTGTCATGTGCGTTTGGAGAGCCCCTGATGTACCTAAACTATTGAAACTCCCCACAAGTGACCCCATTTTGGACACTAGACCCCCCACGGAACTTATCTAGATGTGTGGTGAGCACTTTGAACCCCCAATTGCCTCACAGAAGTTTATAATGCTCGGACGTGAAAATAAAAAAATCATTTTTTTCCACAAAAATGATATTTTTGCCCCCAATTTTTTATTTTCCTAAGGGTAACAGGAGAAATTGGACCCCAAAAATTGTTTTGCAATTTGTCCTGAGTAGGCTGATACCCTACATGTGGGGGTAAAACACTGTTTGGGTGCATGGCAGAGCTTGGAAGGGAAGGAGCACCATTTGACTTTTTCAACTCAGAATTGACTGGAATTGAGATCAGACGCAATGTTGCATTTGGAGAGCCCCTGATATGCCCAAACAGTGGAAACCCCCAATTCTAACTCCAACCCGAACCCCAACACACCCCTAACCATAATCTCAGCCCTAACCCTAACCCTAGCCCTAGCCCTAACCCTAACCCTACCCCTAACCCTAGCCCTAACCCTAGCCCTAATGGAAAAATGGAAATAAATACATTTTTTTTATTTTATTATTTTTCCCTAACTAAGGGGGTGATAACGGGGGGTTTGATTTACTATTTATGGTGGTTTTTATGTTTGGCAGCTGTCGCACGCTAAAAGACGCTTTTTATTGTAAAAATAGTTTTTGCATCACCACATATTGAGAGCTATAATTTTTCCGTATTTTGACCCACCGAGTCATGTGAGGTCTTATTTTTTGCGGGACGAGTTGACATTTTTATTGGTACCATTTTCGGGCATGTGACATTTTTTGATCGGTTTTTATTCCGATTTTTGGGACGCAGAATGAACAAAAACCAGCGTTTCATGAATTTCTTTTGGGGGAATGTGTTTACACCGTTCCGCGTGCGGTAAAATTGATAAAGCGGTTTTATTCTTCGGGTCAGTACGGTTACAGCGATACCTCATTTAGGTCTTTTTTTATGTTTTGTCGGTTTTATGCAATGAAAACTATTTTATATAAAAAATAATTATTTTTGCATCGCTTTATTCTGCGAGCTATAACTTTTTTATTTTTTCGCTGATGATGCTGTGTGGCAGCTCGTTTTTTGCGGAACAAGATGACGTTTTCAGCGGTACCATGGATATTTATATTTGTCTTTTTGATCGCGCGTTATTACACTTTTTGTTTGGTGGTATGATAATAAATCATTATTTTTTGCTTCGTTTTTTATTTTTATTTTTTAAGGGGTTCGCTAAAGGGGTTAACTAATGGGACAGTTTTATAGGGCGGGTCGTTACGGACGCGGCGATACCTAATATGTGTACTTTTATTGTTTTGGTTTTTTTTATTTCCAAAAAATGGATTTATTTGGGGGAATTTTTTTTTTTTTTTCTAATTTATTTGGCGATTTTTTAAAATTTATTTTAACACTTTTTTTTTTTTATTTAACTTTATTAAATAGTCCCAGGTGGGACATCACTGTCCTGTGACAGATCGCTGATCTGTCACATCACAGATCACTGTGACAGATCAGCGATCTGTCACAGGCAGTGCAGAAGGCTTCCTCATGCCTGCGCTTTGCAGGCACTGAGGAAGCCAGCTTCCTGCAGGCCCCCGAAGGCCCCCGTCGCCATCTTGGATTCGGGGGCCTGCAGGAAAGGAGCCCCCCGCAGCAGCGCTGCACATTGCGCTGCCGTGGGGGGCTCAGGGAAGCACGAAGGGAGCCCCCTCCCTGCCGATGCTTCCCTTTAACCCCCGGTACACCGCAATCGTGTTTGATAGCGGTGTGCAAGGGGTTAACATGTCGGGGGCGGTCCGTGACCGCCCCTGACACATTGTGCCGGGTGTCAGCTGTGATAATCAGCTGACACCCGGCCGCGATCAGCGGCGCTCACCACGTGGGCGCCGCTGATCGCGGTAGACGTACTATCCCGTCCATGGGCATAGGGGCCCGGGTCCCATGGACGGGATAGTACGTCAGATGTCAGAAAGGGGTTAACCTTGCATTATAATTGATGTACATGGTGGTTCTGGTGCTGAATTAATGTACTGATAGTGGTTCTAGTGATGTATTCCTGTACTGATGGAAGTTCTTATGATGTATTCTTGTACTGATACGGGTTTTGATGCTGTGTTTCTGTACTGATGAAGGTTATATGGATATATACAGTATCTGTACTGGCGTGATCTATGGCCATTCAGTGCAATAGATGCCCGTTTATATGAGGTAAATAAGTGCTGGATTCATTGTCTTTCTAGATCACTTGGCTAATTATGTATGTCTTTTAGGATAGCTATCCATGTTGATAAACATTTATATAGTGATACTGAAACTGTAGGCACAATACTTCACTGAATCTTCTTCACTGATTTTGCTATTGGTTGATTAATTTACCAAAAGGACAGCTTTACATTTATGGTTAATTTTTGAACGGACTCCTGCTGGGAATTTTGTTATTATAAAATTGATTTTAACATAAATTAATAAAAATTATTAATTTTAATGTAGTTTTTGCTGGGTCTCTTCTATTCGGCTACAATATGATATAAGTCCGATAGCCCCCTCTTTTTTGATTTGTATCATGAAGTGCCAGTATATTTAATGTATGGACTAATTTTGATGTATTGACCACATTATGGGTGTCAGGTCCGAGCATTCCCACAAGGAATCTGACCCCCTTAGACTAACATTTCTTCTGCGGTGTTGCTATCAGTGTGTCAAGAGTGGGAGAAGAGGGTTGCATTGACAATCCAACACAGTGGGCAGCACTTTGAACACATTTTATAAGTGGTCATAAACTTGTAAATAACTCTTGAAAGAATAAAGTTATTTCCACTAACTACTTACCACAAAAGTGAAAACTTGCCATAAGGCAAACTACTATCTAATGTGTATGGTCAAATTATCTGATATTTATATTCTATTATCAGTTGCCTTATTTGTGTTGTGCCCTGTCCTCTAATCTGTTCCTCCCAATATTGGTGATTGTTGTTCACATAAAATTGATTTATGATTACGGTAAATTTCAGATTAAAGGGGCTTTGTGAGCCGGAATAGTCGGGTGTATGACTGTAACAATGAGACTGATTAACAAGCCCGATATGTAATGGGCAAGAAAATGTAGAAAATAAAAGCCATGTTATTTCACAATCTGAATGAAAATTTCATTCTTTTTTTTGCTCAGCTTACAGTACGATAAAATCTATCTGATATTGAATAAAAAATACAAATTGGTGCAAAAATAGCTTTAGAAAGTAAAACAAACCACAGCAATAATATATGATTTAGACTTACCTTTACCTTGCCAAGCATGAAGTTCCTTATCTCGTCAGAAAGAAAAAACTAACTTGTTACTGGGGTTTTCTCTAGCATTTAATGCTAGGCCTTGGCTCCCCCTCCTTTTGGTTTAAAGGGTCAACCCCCCCCCCCTAAAAACAACCCTGTGCCTTTGTGAACACGTTGTTAGCTGCATTTCACAAAACTAAGTGGAAACCATGCTTTGACCAGCATAAACACAATTTACATCTTCTAATAGATTCGTTTCCATACCTTTTCTGATGGTGTAAACCAGATTCTGTGAATGAGAAGAATGGGGCACTAGGCTTTTCAGATTTAAATACTATTGCTTACTAGAGTACATTTGGGGGCATCTTATATGGACATGTTATATATACACTCTCACACAATCAGGTCGTCAAATGAGGAATTCAAGAGAACACCAAATCCAAATAGAATTTCTAGAAAGATGGGTCTTACACAACTTAATATACATGAGTATACATACAGAGAAATAATTTTATCACATATAATGTCCTATATATTTTTGAACCCTTAATTCAATGGGCTATATCCCCTCAAAATACAATAATAATCACAAAAAAATGGGCTCCTATAGAATAGGCAACACTCAAGGGATACTAATAAAAGAGTATTTTTTATTGAAAAATTTTTCTAAAAAACAAGTAAAAAGAAATAGTACTGAAAATACAAAAATCAGGGGCATAATACCATAGAGTACCAACAGTGCAAAAAAGCCTATACTAAACAGCAAGCTCATAAGCAGAAAAGTTGATGATTAAATCCGCTACGCCAATAGCACAATACATATATGGTACATAAAGAACAAAATAGAGCCAACACTACAGATGTGGGGTTATGTAAAACAAATGCCCGTATTCTTGAATAAAATGCTTAAGTGCTCATAATGTAAACTTTGAAATGAACATAGCTATTAAGCTTTATCATAACAATGTGCTTGTAGAAGGGATAAAATAATCCCTATATAAAGTGCATGACGGTATAAACATTCTTATAACATATTAGAAAGGCTGAAGGCCATTACCAGTATAATGCACGTGGAAGTCCTGGCGTCCCTGCTGCCCCGACGTGCGTTTCGCTATCCTTCTTAGGGAGGCGTGTCAGGGTAGGGGGCACGTCAGGTATAAATACATCTAAGACGTGTTGTGATAGTACTGTGAACAGTGGGTGGATTAAAACAACCAATAAACGTATGTGTCTGAAGTGAAATTACATCAGCGGCTGCGGCTGGATGTGATGTGAAGAACAAATGCAGTATACAATGAAATACAACGTTGCATGCGCCGGTAAGCAGAAAGTGAATCAGCGGCCTCAGCTGGATGTGACCTAGGTACCTAATGTAGTGTACAATGAGGTGAAACGGCGCATGTGCCGACACGACAGGCCCTGACATAACATAACGGGCTGAATCAGTGTGCTGTGGAGGATAACGGCGCACACGCCAGCTGATTCGACCGTGTTGCCAATGGAGAGTGAATACTGCGGTCACAAGGTCCTAATAGGATGTCACTAAATGACGTAACCTACAAGACTCATAAATGACCGCAGATAGCACCCCAAACAGGTCCGCAGCCAATGAATGCGCACAACTCCACCAGCCAGTGAAACCACCAAGGGTGACACCATGTAGTTACAAAGTACATGAATAACAACAATAAGGTGACAACCAATATTAACGCCCCTATAAAATATTAAAGCAATAAAAAAGGGAATATCCCTATTATAATGGAATCTCATACATAAAAAGACTGAAGAAAACATTTACAAATAACAAATAACTAATGCACATAATAATACAATCACACATGAAATATCAGACTAAGGAATATAAGATTTTCCTTTCGGTCCAAAAGCTCTTCATTGTGACATATAATGCCATAGGAGATGCCTCAAGGTCTGGTGCTTCCATAGAAGTCCGAATGAGAAGCAATATAATGGTGTAATCCAGAATTCCAGCATAATCATCATAATGCAGGACCAAAATCCTCAATCACGACATACAAGGACTAAAGAAAACAAACAAGACAAATTAAAACAAATCCTATCATATAAAATGCAAATATGTCTTGTAAAGGACTATTCACAAATAACCCCCTACCCTTATTACTGCAATGCTCAATTTAATACACTTAAATACACTGTAGATATATTACTATTTAAACAAAAAATGGACTAATGTATCTACCCGCAAAAAACATCCCCAAAGAAACCTACAGATAATACAAAAGATTTATAGGAAAGCCCCAAAACCGAAGTTTTCATTAAGGCCTTGTGGTACCAGGGTGCCCAGTCTATAAATCCACTGGCATTCTTTTTTGGCTAGCCTCTTGTTGATGTCACCTCCTCTAATACCTAGGTCAACCACATCAATCCCTCTGACCACGAGTAGGTGTGGATTGCTGTGGTGGAACTTTCTGAAATGACGGGGTAGTGTTTTTAACAAAGTAATGTCCTGTATAGTTATAGCTTTCTCGATATCGTGACAATGTTCACATACCCTGATTTTCAGTTTCCTACTTGTTAACCCTATATAAATCTTTTTACAAGGGCATTCAGCAAAGTATATTACCCCTTTACTAGAGCAGGTGATATGAGCTCTAATTTCAAAACTCCTGGTATTATCGTGGTTGTGGAAGGTATGGCATTTTTTCATGTTGGCACAACCCTTGCAGAGAGAATCCATTTTTGCCATGAAATTGTTTATCCCTACTTCTTTTGGGTTCATACGTGCTATGAGTAAGAATATCACGAAGATTAGGGGCACGTCTCGATACCATTGAAGGTTGTGTGGGCAAGATGTTTTTCAAAGAATGATCTGTAAACAAAATTTACCAATGTTTCTGAATAATGTCCTTATGATCATACCAATTATTAGAAAAATTTGTGATAAATCTTACCTGATTGTCTTCCAAAACACTGGGCCTAGCTGATAGATTTTTATGCAGTAATTGATCCCGAGATGTATTTTTAGCTCGGATATAGCCTCTGTTTATGCTCCTGCGGCTATAGCCCCTCTCTTGAAAACGTTCTTTTAGTTTCCTGGACTGAATCTCAAACTGGTGATCATCCGAACAGATCCTTCTGACCCGCAGAAATTGGCCGATTGGAATGCCATTAATGGTGGACTCGAGGTGGGAAGAAGACGCGTGTAGAAGCGAATTAGTTGCAGTAGGTCGGTAGACAGTTGTGCTTAAATGGCCATCGTGCTGCACTGAAATTGGTAAGTCAAGAAATTCAATACTTCTGCCTGACTTGTAAGGGCCCCGTCACGCATAGCGACTCACCAGCGATCCCAACAGCGATATCAACGTGTTAGGATCGCTGGTGAGTCGCTACGAGTACATGATCGCTGGTGAGCTGTCAAACAGATAGCTTCACCAGCGATCAGGACCAGTGACGCCGAGCGCGCGGCGTCGCTGTGTACTTTAGTTACCAGCACGCTGATGCAGGGAGCTGGTAACTAAGGTACACAGAGGGTTTCTAAGGGACGTAAAGTAAAAAAAAAGTATTGAAAGTCATGACTCTGAAATATGTCAGTAATTAGAAAGCAATTCTGCCACTTTGTGAAAAATAATATCAGATGCTTCAACTGATGGCCTATAAAAAGGTGTCTCATTACAAAGGTGCCACACAGGAAACATCTCATGATGGGTAAAACCAATGAGCTGTCTCAAGACCGTTGCAACCTTATAGTTGCAAAACAAACAGATGGCATTGGTTACAGAAGAATTTCTGAACTACTGTGGCTCCAGTGAGCATTGTTGGGGCCATAATTTGGAAGTGGAAAGAACATAATCTATTTATATAATTGCCTTGTAATGCTTTCATTACCTGTTCTGTCCAGATGTCAACATATCCCAGAATTCCAAGCGGAAGAAGTTCACCGACCGTCATATTGGGACACCCAAGTGATGGTTCTATCAATATGGAAACTGCTGCTGGTACCAACCTATTGCGCACTACCACCATTGTAACACTGTTGCACCACACACACTCACACTCTCACATTCACACACTCAGACTCCCATTCACACTCAAACTCACACACTCACTCTCACACACACTCACACTCTCACTCACAGTCATACAGTCACTCACACAGCCTTTTGCCAGATACCACCAGTGGAATACCGTCGCACTGCGCCTGCGCAAATTCCATGCAGGAGCAGTGAATCATTCGGCTTATCCCGGCGGCAGATGCGTGACGTGTCTACAGGCTGGCGAAGCCGGTCACATTAAAGGGGTTTTCCCACGAAAAAAAACTTCAACATCCTTGACCTGTATGCATGCTCACCACACCAAAATAACACCTGAGAGGTGTAAGAAGCTTGCTGATGGTTATAGGGAGCGATTGATTGCAGTTATTTATTCCAAAGGGCGTGCCACCAAATATTAATATGAGAGTACCAACAATTTTGTCCGGCCCATTTTTGGTGTTTTGTGTGAAATTATGTCCAATTTGCATTTTTTTCTTTGTTTTTTTTTGTTGTTGTTACAATACACACAAAGGAAACAAACATGGGTAAAACAAAACATGTGCAATTGTAATAATTTTCTGGGAGAAATACTTTGTTTTCTGGAACAATTTAAAGGGTGCAAAGGGTGCAAACACTGACTGTAAGTACCATTGCTACTAGAAAACGTTTGTGAACATGTTGTATGTTACACACAAGTCCAAATATGCCACATATGTATAGAAATAAACAGGAAAGACACACTCTTGATAAAATATTATTTTATTTGCATTTGTAGGATTGTTTATAGCCTTATATAGGAGGCCATGCAGCAAACTAAATAAACTAAAAGTGCAAAACAATGGAATAGTTCTCTTTTTTGGCAAACCTTGCATGTAAGTACCTACTTTGATCTATCTAGAGAGCAAGTCATAGTATAATTTGTACAAAAAAATCCAGAATTTGCATTGCGTATAATCCAAAGGAACTGTTTGCTATTTACTACATGCTGTTCTAGTTTTCTCATTGTTTTAATTGTTTAGCCCCGAATATTTGACAAGGCCATAATGGCCAATGTGTCAGATAAAAAGGAGACCTGTTGTCCACACAAATGTTCAGTAGCACATTATCATTCACAATCCCCCTGTTGTTCATCCTCAGAGAAAGTGCTAATTATTTCAATAAATTGTGCCATAAGACACATCTTGTCCTTCAGATTGGGTTGGGGGGGGGGTCCAAATTGTCATGGTAAGTAGTACACAAAATTTAGTACCCCAGGCTTTTTATCTTTCACTGTTCCATAACAATTGCTTTTCTTAATTCAATAGTGGAATTACATTTGACCATGCAAAGGAGACATAGAAATAATAACATACTTGTCATAAAAATAGATGCAGAACAATTCATAAATACTTTACAATTACTGCATTTTTCTAATATAGCATCTCCATGTATATCACAAGGGACAACAATATCGCTGCTGCATTGGGAGAAAAAAAAATAGCGTGGTGTGTCAACTACTCCATAAAAAGTGGTACAAAGCAACGATGGAACAATTTCTCATCTCCAGAGAATCAGCAGGAAGGCTTTGTTCACATTATGTGAAGGCTCCAGCATATACAATCGTATAGCCATTCAGTGCATGCGATGCCCACTATCCCAATTCCTACACTAGATACTGTTTTTACGTGATGGCACCACTGTATAAGGTTTTTTTTTCATATGGACTGACAGGCGGCACTAAGCGATTGCTGATCGATAAACCTTTGCCGATCATCGGTTGTTTAATAGCCTGTTTACACAGGCAAACCGCAACAAACAATGCACAATTAGCGATCTATAATAGATTGCTCAGTGCCCATTGGCTGCCATAATTCATGAACCCTGTTTATACAGGAAAATGCAATGCCCAGAACAATGATCCTACACAAAAGATCATTTTGGCAGAATGTGACGTATCAACAGACAACCCTGGCACAATAACACCACTAAAAAGCTTCGGCAAGAGTCCAGGATTGCAGAGCGGCGCTGGAAGAAAACAAATTCACAAGATGACTTCACCACATTCAAACAGGCAACACTCGATTTCAAATATGCCCTCACCTCTGCTAAACAGGCCTACTTCACAACCCTCGTATCTTCCCTATCTTACAACCCAAAAGTTATTCAAAACTTTTAACTCCCTCCTCCGCCCACCACTGCCTCCTCCAACCTCCCTCATCTCTGCCGAGGACTTTGCTACACACTTCAAAAACAAGATTGACCAAACAAGGCAAGTCTTCATCACTCAACCACCACAACCCCTTTGTATAGCAGACCAATGCCCAAACCCCATAACCTCACTCTCCAACATCACTGAAGGGGAGCTTAATCGCCTCTTTTCCAAATCGCACCTCACAACCTGTGCACTTGACCCCATCCCACCTCCTCCCCAACCTCACCACCACACTTATCCCATCCCTAACCCACCACTTCAACCTATCACTAACGTCCAGTACCTTCCCTTCTGCTTTCAAGCATGCCACAATCACGCCTATCCTTAAAAAGCCAACCTTCGACCCAACCGCCATGTCCAGCTATCGCCCAATATCATTGCTTCCATTCGCTTCCAAACTCCTAGAACAGCATGTCCACGCTGAACTTTCCTCCCACCTATCATCTAACTTGCTCTTTGACAATCTACAATCTGGTTTCCCCCCCATCACTCCACTGAGACAGCCCTGACCAAAATTACTAACGACCTACTTACAGCCAAATCAAATGGACATTACTCTATACTCCTGCTTCTAGACCTGTCCGCTGCATTTGACACAGTTGACCACTGCCTCCTACTACAGATCCTCTCCTCCTTCGGCATCAAAGGCCTTGCCCTATTCTGGATCTCCTCATACCTTTCCAACCACACATTCAGCGTCTCCCACTCCCACACCACCTCCTCATCCCACCCTCTCTGATGGAGTCCCTCAAGGCTCTGTCTTAGGACCCCTACTCTTCTCAATCTATACACTTGGTCTGGGGCAACTCATAAAGTCCCACGGATTCCACTACCACCTTTATGCCGATGACACTCAGATCTACCTCTCTGGCCCAGACGTCACCTCTCTGTTGTCCAGAATCCCAGAGTGTCTATCAGCCATATCCTCCTTCTTCTCCTCTCGCTTCCTCAAACTCAATGTAGACAAATCTGAACTCATCATCTTTCCTCCATCTCACAGATCTTCTTTACCCGACCTAGCTACAACAATTAATGACATCACACTTTCCCCAGTACCAGAAGTCCGCTGCCTCGGAGTAACCTTTGACTCTGCCCTGTCCTTCAAACCGCACATCCAAGCTCTTTCAACCTCCTGTCACCTCCAGCTCAAAAATATTTCCAGAATCCGTCCTTTCCTCAACCCTCAATCTACTAAAATGCTTGTGCATGCCCTCATCATTTCCCGCCTCGACTACTGCAACATCCTTTTCTGTGGTCTCCCTGCTAACACCCTCGCACCTCTCCAGTCCATCCCTAACTCTGCCGCCCAACTAATTCATCTCTCTCCTCGCTACTCCTCCGCTTCTCCCCTCTGCAAATCTCTTCACTGGCTCCCATTCCCTCAGGGTATCCAGTTCAAATGACTAATTCTGACCTACAAGGCCATCTATAACCTGTCTCCCCCATATGTCTTTCAACTAATCTCCCGATACCTTCCCTCAAGTAATCTCCGGTCCTCCCAAGACCTCCTTCTCTCCTACACACTTATTCGCTCCTCACCCAACCGCCTCCAAGACTTCTCCCGAATAGTCCCTATTCTCTGGAATTCTTTGCCCCAACAAGTCCGACTATCAACCACATTTGGATCCTTCAGACAGAACCTGAAAACCCACCTCTTCAAGAAAGCCTACAGCCTGCAATGACCCCGCTACCTCCTTCTCTCTCACCACTACCGGTGATATCACCTCAACCAACACCGGAACTGCTGCAACCCACCAACCTACTGTCTCCTTCCCCACCATCCTGTAGCATGTAAGCCCGAAAGGGCAGGGTCCTCTCTCCACTCTGTATCAGTCTGTCATTGTTAGTTTGTTTACTGTAAGTGATATCTGTAATTTGTATGTAACCCCCTTCTCATGTACAGCACCATGGAATCAATGGTGCTATATAAATAAATAATAAATAATAATTTTATCTGATGAACGAGGGTTTATTGGGTGGCCAGCAGCCTGCTTACATGGAAAGACTATAGTGAAATAGCGTTCTTAAGAAGGTTTGTTCATGATTATTTTTCAGGCCACGTTCACACTATCAGTATTTGGTCAGTATTTTACCTCAGTATTTGTAAGCCAAAATTAGGAGTGGGTGATAAATCCAGAAGTGGTGACGTGTTTCTATTATAATTTTCCTCTGATTGTCCCACTCCTGGTTTTGGCTTATAAACACTGAGGTAAAATACTGACCAAATACTGAACGTGTGAGTGTGGCCTTAGTGTAAATGTAGCTAAAGAAAAAGCAGTCTACAGCCCCCCATGCACATTAGATTAAGGTCATTGGTGTCTGGCAGCAGCATCAGACATGGGGGAGTAGGTACAGTGTATGGTCACTTTATTGGCCTGCGTCAGGAGACTGGAGAGACATGCGGCTTTCCTGACTCATACACCAAACCTACACACGTGGTGAACAATTACTGGCAGGTTCTGTATTCAAGTATTATACATGCAGCTGATTTTTTTAGCAGCTTTTTAATGTAGAAACATTACTGAGGTAATTTTCTTAAGGAGTGGACAGATGTACTTTTTAGCAAAGTCCAAGAGCAGGCAGAAATGGGAAGACATCTCATAAAGGAATTTTATATTTGTCATTTGAATTCCTGCTCTGAACTGAAGAATCCAACTTTGCTGCATGTAAAGTGAGAAGGACAGAATTTCTGTGCATCCATGACAATGCATAGTATTCCTTCTTTCACAGACTGGTGGATTTGATCTCCTGAGGTCCAAGCCAGCCATTTTCTTCTCTACGTGGTCTAGCTCTCCGAGCCGTAAATTCTTCAGTGATTTCTAAAACACTTTTTCCTTTGGTCTCTGGGAGGAAGAATCCAATATATAAAGTGGTGCTGACGCAGACCACCAGAAATGGCATAAAGCAAAAATGGCGAAGTCCTTGCTGAAACAGAAGAAAAACATTGAGTATATTGTAATAATTTGCTGTGAAGACCTGAAATGAAAACCTAAGGTAATATCAAAGGATAGTTCTATATGGTTTCTGTACACAGGCCAAACAAGTGAAAACATTTTAATTTGTAGGAAAAATGCATGTGCAATATGTGAAGCAACCCTTAGTAGAAGTGAGTGGATCAATCCACAGAGGATCGACTGCAAGTCCAATTGTCTGAAACTTTAAACTCTCTCTGATTTGATTTATGAAGAATGTACCCTCCGGTGTTAAAAAGAAAAGGCCGGTATCATATCACACACTGCAGAAGACTCAGAAAGTGGGCTAATGATATATGTTCCCATCCCATCCTGGTATATATGTCGTTCATCCTGGTATGAATGTTTCTCAACCTGGCCCCGTCCTGGTATACATATAACCCATCCTGGTATATGTCCCTTATCATGGGCCATATCCTGATACATATCCCCCCATCCTTGTAGATTTCTCCCATTCTGCCGTTGTTCTTTAATGTGTAGAAAAAATAAACTATTATACTCACCAGGGGTGACATAGCTGTTATGGGGCCTCATAGCATAAGTATAATGTCCTCCAAATAGTATAATGCATCCCATAGTCCTCATTTTAATATACTGCACAGCCCATAGTCATCCATGTAGTATAATGTACAGCCCATAGTCATCCATAGTAGTATAATGCACCCCCATAGTCTTCCATATAGTATAATGCGCCCCCCATAGTCCTCCATATAGTATCATGCATCCTATAGTGCTCCATATAGTCTGCTGCGACCATGGTAGTTATGTCCCTGGCTCATTTGCATATAATATAGTCACGGCAGTTTGCATCTGTTCACACTTGCTTCATTCTTAGTGCCCCGTCACACATAGCGATCTCGATGGCGAGATCGCTGCTGAGTCACAAGTTTTGTGATACAACAGTGATCTCACAAGCGAGATCGCTGTGTGTGACAGCGATCAGCGACCGGCCCCCCTGCCGGTATCGCTGATCGCTGTAGGAAACCGCTGGACATTTCTTTTGTCGCTGGTCTCCCGCTGGCCAGCACGCATCGCTGCGTGTGACAGGCGGGAGACCAGCAATCTGCTGGTAACTAACGTACACATCGGGTATTCAAGGGACGTGCGTCCCTTGGATACCCGATGTGTACGTTTGTTACCAGCTCCTTGCATCAGCGCGCTGGTAACTAACGAGCACAGCGACGCCGCGTGCTCGGCGTCGCTGTGCTGATCGCTGGTGAAGCTGTGTGTGACAGCTCACCAGCAATCACATAGCAACTCACCAGCGATCCTTACACGTTGATATCGTTGTCGGGATCGCTGGTGAGTCGCTATGTGTGACTCCAGCTTTAGTAGGCGCTGTGTTACTGTAGAAAAAGTATCTATAAATTGTCTAGATAGAAAGACAGAGATGGGATTTTACTACAAGCATTTTGGTTACAAGTATTCAGGTTGTAGCGCGTGCACAGGCTGATGAACACTCCCATCAGCGGCTCCTGCTCTCGCTGTTATTAGAGGCAGCAGGTGTCGGCTGATGGAAGCAGTAGTTCCATCGGGCGACACCAGTGACCGGAGGTAAACGTTATACCTCCAATCACAGCTGAGCTCTCACGCTGTCATTTGACATTGTGGGAACCGCGTCTCTCTGACCGTAGTGGATTTTACCGCTGATCAGAAGCAGTGTTTGCCGCATTGTCATGCACATGACAGCGCGACAAACATCCAGTGTTCGGGCAGCCAAACCCGAACAGTAACACGGACTTACTGGAGAAGATTGTGTTCGGTGTCCATGCCTGAACAGTAGGTGTTTGGTATGGATGATGAACTTTACTGTTCAGGTTCGCCCTTCTCTAGTGATGGAGGCTCTGGTTCCCCTGAGATGGATGACATGGATACAGTCTCCCCACTAAATTACCCTTACTATGCCCTCTCCCGTCTACCCCTACCATGCTACTTTACCCACTGATGCTTCCTGAGATTGAAGGCTGATGTGTGGATCGAGGAGCACCAACTGGATTCTAGTAACATGTCTGACGAGTAAACAATCAGACATATCGCTGGAGGGTTGAGACTGCCTAAATTTTGATATTTGCGTTGTTTCCCCAATTTTTTGTATCAGTATGCACAAATCACCTGACCTACTGTATTTAGGTTACAATACAACTTTTGTACTGAATGTAAAGTCTTCCATTCTCACCCGATTTTTTGGCACAATGTCTAATTTACCTTTTGTTTGTTTAGAAGTAAAACTCATTTCAATTAGAAGAAGTGAACAGTTTGCACTCACCACAATAAAAGGAAAGGCTAAGCCCACCACAAAGAGTGTTAGCCACATGATGGAGCCACAGATCATGTACGCAGCAGGACGGGCCATCTGGTCAAATATCTCAGCCGGCATTAACCCAGTAACTCCAGCTGTTAGTTTATCAAGAAAAAGAAAATATATAACAGCAATGAAACTCTATGGGAATATTCCATCATTGACACAAACTACAATACGTAAAGGAGACGTATGGGTTCTATGCCTAAATATGTGCCCGGTAGGACATTTGTCTTCCATATTATGTAAGTTCAGTAGTACTATGCTTACCTGGACCAATTCCAAAGCTCAGGATATAGGCAAAAATACAGACCATGCTGAGATACGGCATCCATATAATGTGTTCCTAGTAAACAGGAAACCTTTGTTTAGGCTGAATGAGGTTAAATATTCAGTTTCAATGAATATCAGTATACTTCAGCCAGGCCGACCGCTTTTGATATGCACAGAACAATCAGTAATACCTGGATCTGTGCGCATAGGCTGCCATCGTTCTCGGCAGCACATTTTTACACATGTGCTGCCGAGAAATGATCATTTTTCAGCAAGCCAAAAGATCACAACCAAGAGAAACGCTGATTTGTTGGGTGATTGGCAGTATGAATGACACGATAGAGTTTTCTTAGTCGTGTACCATTAGCAAACTCTGCTGTATTTTTGCACAAGTGGCTTAAACGTGAGGCTAGCACAGCACGACTTGGTAGTCTATACAGCTCATTTTACCCTGATGTGCACCATAATATAATGTAATGGATGTCAGAACTCTGGACTATGCTTGGATAGAGTATTATATAATGAGGCACCATATTTTCCAATAACACAGCTTAAGAGAATAAATCCTAGTCTGTAATGTTTCAGGCACAGGGATATTTGTGATTGGCTATCTTACACTTAAAGGCAAAAACAGAATTAATTTGAAAATTGATTTCTGGTTCTTAGGTATGAGAATAATTGTAAAAAAAAAATCTAATAGCTTTCCACTATACTTCTTCTCATCATAATCACCGATTGTTTAAAAAATCGAAAAATGGTTGTACCTGCTGAGATAAGGCCACCATAAAAACTACTGCCCACACAGACATCAAGCTGTACCCTCCCATCACCAGCACACGACGTCCAACTCGATCAATCACTAAAGTCTGGAAGATAAGACAATGTGCATTGGTCCTTGTAAGACATTTTTTTAAAAAACAAGTTCAAAAATATACAGTGGATACTTTTGTTGGTTTTTTTACTCAAATAATATTTGTGGCTACAAAACAGTTTTTAAAAAAAAAAAAAAAATGGGCACTGTTTGCCTTTTACAGCCTCTGCCTTGCACTGTCTATTGCTGAATGCAGAATGAGTTAACTGAGAATCCGTCAGTAAGCTCACTTTGACGGGAAAGTTTGTAAGGCTAGGTTTATATGACCATACTAAAACTTGGGCTAGGCATGCCTGCAAATTGTGACCATGACTAGCTCTGAGTGCATACTGCAGAATGAGTTAACTGAGAATCCGTCAGTAAGCTCATTGTGACGGCAAAGTTTGTAAGGCTAGGTTTATATGACCATACTAAAACTTGGGCTAGGCATGCCTGCAAATTGTGAACATGACTAGCTCTGAGTGCATACTATCGACACGTAAAGATTGTTTTAGTACTTGTTTTTCTCCAAAACTTACAATTCTTAATTTTTTTTAATTTTTTTTTAGAAATCTTCATTATGCCATTTCATTTATATTCCTTCTCATAATGCATGAATTAGGCTTGTGCCATGGAACCATTGGTGGCACAAGGCCCTAGCAATGTTGCACCGCTGCACTACATCTAATGATTGTCAATGTGGCCATGCAAAGTAATGCAACAGCAACACAGCTGTCACCAAAAATCCAACCCTGCTGGATTTCTGGACTCAGGTGTCACGCGATATGACCATTGCAGACTTTGACTTACTTTTGACCTTTTTACACTTTGTTTTCTTTTAAATCTACTCTGTCACCAGTTTTTATAGTGAGAAAAACTGAGGGCACTACTATTATAATAGGATCGCCGACTACACACTTGGTGTGAACAAGGCCTAGACAAAAGAAGTGTGCATGGTAGTCAGGATCACAATATTTTGCTAAATAGTCGAAAAATCTTTAGTCTTAAAACAGATAAAGACATACATGATAAAAACATTTAAAAAGCCAAAAAGACTTTTATATAGCAGCCGTGACCGCACGCGTATCGCCACCAGATGTGGCTTCCTCAGGGGTAATGGTGGACAACCATATCACAGCTGCTGTGTACAGGTCCCAGTTTGTATTATTGTGTGTTAGTCATTTTTTGACTTTTCACCCTGGATTCTTTTCTAGTGCATTTGGATTTATTGGATCTACATGTGTACTACTAATAAGGTCATGTTTTGATAATTTTGCTATTTCTTTATGCTTGGGAACATCACACGGTATTTCCTTTATTGGATTAGTCCATTGTCATCTCTTTCCAGGCTTTTCACATTAATATACATTTTCTTAGGTCCACATTGGAGGAGGGGTATTTTTTTCCTTAGGCCGTGGTCACACTTGCGAGTGTGATGCGAGAAGCTCTCACATCAATACCCGGCACTGCCGCCAGCATTCGGGACCGGAGTGTGCGGCTACGTGTATTTCTATGCACACTCCGCTCCGAGTGCAGGCGGCAGTGTCGGGCATTGATGCGCGAGCTTCTCACATCACACTCACAAGTGTGACCGCGGCCTTACATGGATACACCCATGGTTGTATACAAGTCTTTTTGGTTTTTAAATGTTTTTATCATGTATGTCTGTTTTGTGAATAAAGATTTTTTTTATTATTTAACAAAATATTGTGATCCTGACTACCGTGCACACTTCTTTTGTCTAGTCCACCGTCACCAGTGTTTTGTTACCCCATCTGAGAACAGCACGATTTAAGACAAGACCCAGATTCCTGTGATGCATCACTGACTGGGCTGCTTGCTGCAGTTTTGACTAAAAATTATTTTATCTACCAGCTCCCTGAATGTTGAGCTCTGTTTTAACTCTGACCACACCACTGATTGGCAGCTTTATGTGTACACTGAGCACAGGCAGAAAGCTATCAATCAGTGGTGGAGGACTGCATGACAATAGTCCTCTAGAGATAATCTCCTGCTGATAAAAATGTTATCAGAATTATTACATCAGCTCAGTAAGTGACACAACGTAGGAATCAGGTTCTCTGCCCCTACATTATTCTACTCTCAGAATACATAGCAAATACCTGATTCCCTTACAAGTGGAATCATAATATTAAAAAAAGTTGTCAATAGATGACAAATTGCTGGCATTTTGTACGAATGTATTGGTTGTGCAACTTATCTGAGACATGCGATAGGTGTGTAGTCCCAGTCTACAACATGTAGACAGTATGTGTTCCTGACAGTGACCAAGAAGAAAGGAGGAATGGTAACAGAAGAGGAGCAATATATCTTGCTGGAGAGCTGACCTCTCCACCAGAACAGCAGCAGACCACTACTCACACACGTGATGGAAGTGAGAAGCTCACAACTCCCTGTGCCAATCACAATATACTGAATCTTCTCCGAAGAGATCCCAGCTGCTTGGAATATATAGGATGCGTAGAAATACATCTGGGGAGACAAAAGGTGTAATATCTAGAAGTGATGGTAATGTGGTGAAAGACTAAGTGAAAGCCTGAAAGGGAATATATGCATGTAATAACGGCAGGTGGTGTGGTGTCTCACCGAGTCATTACCACAGAGTTGCATGGCACTGCTGAGAACCACTATGGTAAGAAGCTGCCGTCTAAGGGATGGCTCCCGTATCAGCTCACAGAGGCTCTTTGGTTTCTGTCCTTGTATAGCTGTCTGCTCCGCCATCATCTCTTCCACCTCACTACTAAAGTCACAGTTCCCACGAAGCCGACGTAACGCTGGACACAATGACAAGTTCAGAAAACAAGACACCAGAGTTATGAAGAATCACAAGTATGTAGAGTTTCACTAGTAATTGAGAAGATCCTTACCAACGACACAGGAATCTTTGTCCTTCAGATCTATTAACAAATATCGGGGGCTTTCAGGAACCCAAGGAAGGACCATCAGCTGTAGGATGCCTGGAACCACATTGCTAGCGAGAAGCAGAGGCCACACCTGCTCACTGCCCAGTATCTCCCTACAATGAGAAACAAAACTTAAGAGAAACACATTTGATATGCTAACCTTGTGGCTTCCTACAGGTGCTTCTCATTAAATTAGAATACTATCAAAAAGTCAATTTATTTCAGCACCTGTATGTACCCTCATACATGACAACAGAAATGAACACTGGCGCTCCTACTTCCTTATCCAACTGTGAGGTTTAGCTGCTGGTAGAGAGACAGGTTCTGTGTGGTGACACGTCAAGGAAAATAGGTAAGGACGTAAAAACACTATCGCGCAAAAAAAAAATATATATACTGTATAAAGATCGTCCCAAAAAAGACCAATATGTAAAGTAAAGGATACGAATATGCACAAATAACCCTGATTAATCCCATAAGTACACTGCCCCCGAGTGAGACCTGCTCAGAATAAATATTCAGACTATGCCTGATAAAGATATGCACATTATGTATGGAGTCTCTTTAATTACCTTTACACAATCCCAGTGTCGGATGAACCCTGTAATAAAAGCTGGTATCAAACAAGAAGTACGCGCATTGTTGGTGACGCAGTTGTAATTGTCTTGTGATCCAATAAAGAACAGCAAAGCAATAACAGAAAGTCCTGCAATTCAAATGGATGCGACATGGCAATGGTTCCAGGTCCTTAAATTGATATCTGAAAGGTTAACTTACTTGGAAAACCATTCTTAAAGATGTCCCGACATAAGTGGCTGTTGGGATAAAAATTGTTTTTCCATGATGTGTTGTGGGAGCGTCCTCCCGTCTCTCTCTTGTATTGTCATCCCTATGTGCAGAGTACTCCAGACGGTAGCGTTACTGGATCTACAGTGGGGAAAATAAGTATTTGATACACTGCAAGTTTTCCCCATCTACAAAGAATGGAAATGTCTGTAATTTTTATCGAAGGTACACTACAACTGTGAGAAACAGAATCTTAACTAAAAAAAAAAATCAGATTGCATTATTTTTACATAATTCATCTGCATTTTATTGCATGATATAAGTATTTCATACAATGGAAAAACAGAACTTAATATTTTGTACTGAAACCTTTGTTTGCAATTACAGAGATCAGACGTTTCCTGTAGTTCTTGGTCAAGTTTGCACACACTGCAGCAGGGATTTTGGCCCATTCCTCCATACAGATCTTTTAGGTTTCGGGGCTGTCGTTGGGCAACATTGAGTTTCAACTCTCTCCAATGATTTTCTATTGTGTTCAGGTCTGAAGACTGGCTAGGCCACTCCAGGACCTTGAAATGCTTCTTACGAAGCCACTCCTCAGTTGCCATGGCTGTATGTTTTGGGTCATTGCTATGCTGGAAGTCTCAGCCAAGACCCATCTTCAATGCTCTTACTATGGGAAGGAGTTTGTTGACAAAAATCTTTTGATACTTGACCCCATCCATCCTCCCTTCAATATGGTGCAGCAGTCCTGTCCCCTTTTCAGAAAAGCACCCTCAAAGTATGATTTTTTTTTCCTCCACCATGCTTCACGGTTGGGACGGTGTTCTTGGGGTTTTACTCATCAAACTTCTTTATCCAAACACAGCGAGGATTTTAATACATGACAAGGTAGTGTGTTACTAACAGTAATGTTTAAAACTGTGGTCCCAGCTTTCTTCAGGCCATTGACCGGGTCCTCCAGTGTAGTTCTGGGCTGAATCCTGACCTTTCTCAGCATCATCCTTACCCCACAAAGCGAGATCTTGAATGGAGCCCCAGACCGAGGAAAATTGACAGTCATCTTCCATTTTCTAATAATTGTGCCAACATGCTGCTTGCCTATTGTCCTGTAGCTCATCCCAGCCTTACGCAGGTCTACAATTTTGTCCCCGATGTCCTTAGACAGCTCTTTGGTCTTGGCCATGGTGGAGAGGTTGGAGAGTGACTAATTGAGTGTGTGGATAGGTGTCTTTTAAACAGGTAACTGGTACAAACAGGTGCAATAAATACAAGTAACAAGTGCAGAGTAGGAGGGCTTCTTAAAGAAAAACTTGCTGATTGGAAGGTGGTCAAATACTTATTTCATGCAATAAAATGCAATTTAATTATCAAAAATCATACAATGTTATTTTCTGTTTTTTTATTTAAGATTCTATCTCTCATAGTTGAAGTGTACCTACAATAAAAATTACAGACCTCTCCATTCTTTGTAGGTGGGAAAACTTGCAAAATCAGCAGTGCATCAAATACTTATTTTCCCCACTGTATGTTGCACGTGTCCATCACAATTGGTACCTGCTGACAGGACTGGTTTTAGACAAAGAAGAAGAGGATGAATGAACTCATGGAGATCAACATCCGACACTGCGGAGACACCATCACGTGTTTCTCAACGCAGTGATTCTAGAGCACTGCCCCCATCCCTTATGGGAAATGTGCAAAACATGCAAAACAGAAGCCGCGGAGACACCATCACGTGTTTCTCAACGCAAGCAATGACCAGCCAGGTCTTTGTCCGGGAAGAAACAACCACGGGAAGGGCAGTCTCCAATGAAGGAAACCACCTATGCCAAAACATGGTATCCATCCACATACAGCTGTTTCGGGGTATTGCCCCTCATCAGTGTGGAGTAGGAAACTGGCTGGTAAAGGGAATATGCAAAACATGCAAAATTCCACACTGATGAGGGGCAATACCCCGAAACAGCTGTATGTGGATGGATACCATGTTTTGGCATAGGTGGTTTCCTTCATTGGAGACTGCCCTTCCCGTGGTTGTTTCTTCCCGGACAAAGACCTGGCTGGTCATTGCTTGCGTTGAGAAACACGTGATGGTGTCTCCGCGGCTTCTGTTTTGCATGTTTTGCATATTTCCCATAAGGGATGGGGGCAGTGCTCTAGAATCACTGCGTTGAGAAACACGTGATGGTGTCTCCGCAGTGTCGGATGTTGATCTCCATGAGTTCATTCATCCTCTTCTTCATAGTCTTTTTACTAGGCATTGCTCCTACCAGCCAGTTTCCTACTCCACACTGATGAGGGGCAATACCCCGAAACAGCTGTATGTGGATGGATACCATGTTTTGGCATAGGTGGTTTCCTTCATTGGAGACTGCCCTTCCCGTGGTTGTTTCTTCCCGGACAAAGACCTGGCTGGTCATTGCTTGCGTTGAGAAACACGTGATGGTGTCTCCGCGGCTTCTGTTTTGCTGGTTTTAGACAAAGTTGGGCCCTTGTCAACGGTTAAAAGTGAATCCCCAAATGCTAACATATTGCACCATCACACAGAACCATTTAGGTGCATTTAGACAAACTGATTTCAGACCTTTAAATAAACGTGGTCAACTGTTAAAGCCATCAGGAGCTTCCGTATCGGCCTTTTCTCACAGGCTGATGAAGAATGATTGGGGTAGATTGTTCATTAACAGGCAATTCTGTCCCCATACATATCCTGTTATGGACGGCATATACACTGCTGCTGAGAACAATGCTCCTGATTCATTAGGACTGGCATTGTGCTCACCAGTTTTAATGACTGGGGCCGCTGGAGTAAGATGCGCTAAATTCATTCAAAGGCACACACCACTTAATAAATTAGAAATCTTACAAGTGTCGTGCGCCAATGACAGAAATGAAGCTCTAGCACTGGAGTACATTTCTGGAGTAAGTATTGGCACTACAGTAGGGTCACATTCATGAATTTTTCTGGTGGGCATTGTCTCGCCCCACCCATGCGCTGCCAATAATGGCATATGGCCAGGACTGGTGTGAAAACACAAAAAGCTGCAATATTTTTATGCAACTTCTGAGCCACACAAGAAACTGGCGACTTAATAATGTTTTGCACTAGCAGTCTGAACACCTCAATGAAATAGGGCCAATGAGTTTAGTTCCAGCATAAACAATCCAATCACCTGATGAATGAGCATCATTTTGCTCGTTCCTTGGATGATTGCTGTCATGTTTACACATAAAAACTCTCAAATGTACACGTGTACACACTCTGACAGTGACACACACATCAGTATATACACATATACAATCACACTACATGATACACACACAACAGTATATATACATAGTGGACACGTGTATATTCACATAGCATACACATCTGATCGGCCAGAAGTCAGTGCTAACAGTCACTTTCTCTTGTGGTAGACTCGCTCACTCGGCTGCTCACAGAGGTAGACACAGAAAAATTTCTCATTTGAATCTTCTGCTGGTTTATTAAAGTACAGGATAAACCAGTGTAAAATTCTTCAAAATAAACACAGCCTTTCTGGCATAACATGAAAACAAAAGATAAAGCATAGCACAGTCCATGTGGTTGTAGATATCTGCCGCTCAGCAACAACAGATTTCAGAATAACAAAGCCCTGAAGCTCTCGCCTACAGGCACGTCGAACACTGAATGAATCAGAAGGCTATTTACCTACTAAACCACTCCCTGGCGTGGAAATATGGTGAAGACTCCTACCCACTCAATATCAATGGCCCCTTCCAAGGATATTAATATCAGCCCACAGCTGTCTGCCTAGCCTTTGCTGGTTATAAATTGTAGAAAGGACCCTATGTCATTTTTTGGGGGTTCTCCCATTTTAATAGCCAGTAAAGGCTAAGTATACAGCTGTGAGCTGATATTAATAGCCTGGAAAGCTCCATAGGTATTACCCCTTCCCAGGCTATAAATATCTACCCTGTCGGTTTTCCCTCTGTTGGTTAAGAAAATTACGCAGGAGGCCACGCCATTTTTTCTGAAAAATAATCTTTTAATAATTAAATACATGTACAGTAAGCTGTAGACACACTGTACTAATTGTATATGTTACTGACATCTATATATCTATCTACTTTATGTGTATTGCGATAAAACACTCCGGGATCGCCTTTGCTGGGGTCAAAGGTCACGTGCATTCAGCATGAAACTCAGGCGCAGAGCTGGGATTCGTGTATAACTGACCCTGGGTCAGGTTTATTAACGGTGAAAGCAATGCAAAAGGAAATAAAACATAAAACAAATCCTTGCCTGTCCGGCACTAACTAAACAATGGACAACCTAACTACCAACTGGCGGGCTTCTCCCGTCCAGCCAAACCACAGTTGCAGTGGGCACTGCTTCCACTCACGTGTGTCTCTCACACAGACAGGCTCTCTGTGTTCCCAGGCTGAGACACTCACACAACCACCTTGCATCCTTTTATATCCACCTCCCATTATTCATTAGCAAGCAGGTGCGATACTGACCAGACTAGGCCACATAGGAAAGGAATCTGGGCGAGATATACCTGCCCTCATCCACTATTCCCACATGATTCTCACATATCCCCCCCCTCTGCTCAGATCACTCTGGTCGAGCAATGACACCCGCCAAACAGTGCACTCGGGACAGGGCATCTGCATTCCCCATCTGTACCCCTGGGCGGTGCTCCACCGTAAAAGTGTAGGCCTGCAGGGCAAGGAACCACCGGGTCACCCAGCTCTTCCGTTCCTTGTTCAAGTGCATCCACTTGAGAGGGGCATGGTCAGTGATCAGCCTGAACTTTCGGCCCACCAGGTAATATTTGAGGGCCTCTAGAGCCCACTTAATGGCGAGGCACTCTTTTTCTACGACTGCATACCTTTGCTCGTGTTTATTCAGCTTCCTGCTGAGATAGAGGACTGGGTGTTCCACTCCGTCCCTCACTTGTGAGAGTAGGCCCCGATACCAGTATCAGAGGCATCCGTTTGTACCACAAACTCGCTGCGGAAGTCCGGAGTCACCAGTACGGGCTGAGAGCAAAGTGCCCGTTTTAGGCTATGGAAGGCTTCTTCAGCCGCTAAACTCCATTTAATCATGACGGAGTCTTTCCCTTTTGTAAGATCCGTCAGGGGGGTAGCGATGGCTGCAAAATTGGGTATGAACCGGCGATAATAGCCGGCGATCCCCAGGAAGGCTTGCACCTGCTTCTTGTTGACAGGTTGTGGCCAGTCCTGAACCGCCTGAATCTTATCAACCTGGGGTTTAACAACACCCCTCCCAATTACATACCCCAAATACCGGGCTTCTTCTAGCCCGATGTGACATTTCTTGGGGTTCACGGTTAGACCTGCCTCCCACAGGTCGTCAATCACAGCTTGTACTTTCTGGAGATGAGTCTCCCAGTCCAAGCTGTAAATGACAATGTCATCCAAATAGGCCGAAGCGTACCGCCTATGTGGCCTCAAGACTCGATCCATCAGTCTCTGGAAGGTCGCCAGTGCCCCGTGCAGTCCAAACGGCATATACACATACTGAAATAAACCTTCCGGCGTAGCAAATGCCGTCTTTTCTCTGGCAGCCTCAGCCAGAGGGATCTGCCAATACCCCTTTGTTAGATCTAGGGTCGTAATATACCGGGCTTTTCCTAACCGATCTATTAACTCGTCGACCTGGGGCATAGGATAGGCATCAAATTTTGAGACCGCATTCAGTTTCCTGAAGTCATTGCAGAACCGGATGGTGCCGTCCGGTTTAGGAATTAGCACAATCGGGCTGGACCACGCACTGTGCGATTCCCCAGTGTTGACTCCTAACTCTAACATTGCCTTCACTTCTCGGGAAACGGCTTCACGGCGCGCTTCCGGGATTCGGTAGGGCTTTACGTGAACTGTGACACCAGGTTCCGTTACGATGTCATGTTTCATTAGCATAGTCTGCATGGGTTTTTCTGAGAAAAACTTTTGGTTGTGAAGTAGAAACTGCCTGACCTCAGTCTTTTGCCGCTCCGAGAGAGTCTCTGCAACCCGTACCTCCGGTACGGTATGCGAGCAGACAGGATAGGCCAGCTCCGCTGACAAGGCAGACCGATCCTTCCAGGGCTTTATCAGATTTACATGATAAATCTGTTCAGGTTTCCGTTTACCTGCCTGGTATACTTTGTAGTTTACTTCACCAACTCTTTCCTTGATCTCAAAGGGGCCCTGCCACTTTGCCAGGAACTTACTGTCCACCGTGGGGACCAGGATCAACACCCTATCTCCGGGTGCAAACGTACGGATCTTGGCGCCCCTATCATAGATTCTTTTTTGGGCTCCTTGAGCCTGTATCATGTGTTCTTTGACGATAGGCATAACAGCCGCAATACGGTCCTGCATTTGTGTGACGTGATGTATCACTGTTTTAAATGGAGTGACCTGACCCTCCCAGGTTTCTTTTGCAACATCTAACAGTCCGCGAGGACGTCGGGCGTACAATAACTCGAAAGGCGAGAATCCCGTGGAAGACTGGGGTACTTCCCTGATGGCAAAAAGCAAATACGGAAGTAAATAGTCCCAGTTCTTCCCATCCTTGTCTATCACCTTTCTCAGCATCTGCTTCAGAGTTTTATTGAACCTTTCAACCAACCCGTCTGTTTGAGGGTGATACACGGATGTGCGCAACGGTTCGATTTGTAACAATCGGCAGAGCTCCTTCATTATCCTGGACATAAAGGGGGTCCCCTGGTCGGTGAGTATCTGTTTTGGTATACCAACCCGACTAAACACATGCACCAGCTCCTTGGCAATCGTCTTGGTGGCCGTGTTACGCAAAGGGATGGCCTCCGGGTAACGAGTGGCATAATCCAAGATGACCAGGATATGTTGGTGTCCACGTGCAGACCGTGGAAGGGGCCCAACTAAATCCATCCCAATCCTCTCAAACGGGACTTCACTAATAGGTAGGGGTACCAAAGGGCTACAGAACCGGGGCTTAGGTGCAGAGGCTTGGCAGTCAGGACAAGACTCGCAATATTCACGAATATCGTGATGCATGCCTGGCCAAACAAAACAGTGTAATATCCTTTTGGTGGTTTTCTGGACTCCCAGGTGACCTCCCATCACATGTCCGTGGGCCAGGTCCAGCACCTGCCGCCGGTAGGGTTTTGGCACGACTAATAGTTGCACCGTATCTTCCCCCTTTTTCTCTATCTGATAGAGTAAATCATTCTCCAGAACCATGTAAGGATATGCCAGCCTAGAGCCAGGTTCTACGGGTACCCCATTTATCACTTTCACATTTGTCCTAGCCTGAGAAAGGGTAGGATCCTTTATTTGCTCGCTTTGGAAGTCATCTTTCTGAACTTCTAAATCTGGCAAACGGGGAGGTGGACGGCTGTCAGCCTCCTCCTCTTCCCCGGTCTCCTCATTATCACCCGCCATGACTGAAAACGGGAACTGCAGGTCATTTCCCGCAGACTCTTCCCCCGAGTCTTCCGGGGAGACCTCTTCCAGGGGTTCGGGACCCACACGCTCCCTGGGAGAAGAATCATGTACACTATTACCCGAGGGCATCAACTGATTCTCCCACAATTGCCAGAAGTGGGGAAAATCCCGGCCCAGGATAACATCATGCAATAACGCCGGGACGAGTCCCACTTTATGTTGCACAGACCCATAGGAAGTAGTAATGCATATGACCGTGGTGAGGTACGAACAGGTGTCTCCATGCACACACGTTACAGAAAATTTGTCTGATGGTCCAGTCGGGGCTGACACCAGACTGGCATTCACCAGAGTCACCACACTTCCCGAGTCTAACAATGCCACCACATTTTTGCCATCAACAGTTAAATCACACAAGTGTTTTTCCACATCCTTTTGACCGGCATTCACACTCACTACCCGTGCAACCATAGACATGCGGTTTTTAGAGTCTGTGACGTCGCACTGCATGGGTTCAGTAGTGACCGGACAGTTCGCAGCAATATGTCCCATCTCTTGGCAGCGGAAACACCTAACGGGCCCCTTGCTTAGACCATAGTTCGTTACTCTCGGCCTTGCAGTGCGGGCAGTCCCGTTTTCCTCCCCCACTGTCTTAGGGATTTTTCCATCTCCCCTACTCCCTGGAACAGTCTTACCGGTTCCACGTGGAGATGATGAAGAACGAGGTGGGGTAGCGTCATCTCGGAGTCCTTCCGCCACGGAGTAACGTTCAACCAGATCCACCAGTTGATCTGCCGTCGTAGGATTTCCATGGCTTACCCACTTCCTCAGGGCTGGCGGTAAAGCTCTCAGGTACTTGTCCATGACGACTCTCTGGATTATCTCTGGCGCTGTCAACATCTCGGGTTGTAGCCACTTCTTCGTCACGTGGATCAGGTCGAACATCTGGGACCGCAGTGGTTTATCCGGCTGATAAGTCCATTGATGCACTCTCTGTGCACGGACAGCGGTCGTCACTCCCAGCCGGGCCAAGATCTCGGCTTTCAGTTTGTCAAAGTCCTGCGCGGCTTCAGGCTCTAAGTCATAATAAGCCTTTTGGGCCTCACTGGAAAGAAACGGGGCAATCAGGCCGGCCCATCGTGCCTTCGGCCATTTTTCTCTCACCGCCGTCCGTTCAAACGTGGTCAGGTATGCTTCGACGTCATCTTCGGTCGTCATTTTCTGCCAGTACCGACTCACGTGAATCACTCTCGACTCGGCTTCCAGGTTAAGCTCAGGTAAGCTTGCCAAGCGCTGCGCCACCTGCTGGAGAAGCAAACGATTGGTAACTGTCATGTCCTCCAACTCCTTCAGCTGGGCCATCATCACCCGATTAGCTTCTTGTTGGACGGCGATGGACTGTACCAGCGCTTTCACCACGTCCTCCATGCTCATGCTTGCAACGTGCTGCCCGCGTTCTCCACCACAATGTGATAAAACACTCCGGGATCACCTTTGCTGGGGTCAAAGGTCACGTGCATTCAGCATGAAACTCAGGCGCAGAGCTGGGATTCGTGTATAACTGACCCTGGGTCAGGTTTATTAATGGTGAAAGCAATGCAAAAGGAAATAAAACATAAAACAAATCCTTGCCTGTCCGGCACTAACTAAACAATGGACAACCTAACTACCAACTGGCGGGCTTTTCCCGTCCAGCCAAACCACAGTTGCAGTGGGCACTGCTTCCACTCACATGTGTCTCTCACACAGACAGGCTCTCTGTGCTCCCAGGCTGAGACACTCACACAACCACCTTGCATCCTTTTATATCCACCTCCCATTATTCATTAGCAAGCAGGTGCGATACTGACCAGACTAGGCCACATAGGAAAGGAATCTGGGCGAGATATACCTGCCCTCATCCACTATTCCCACATGATTCTCACAGTATATACTGTATGTAATCCATCTATTCTATCCTGTGGGTCCTGCTGCTAAAGTGCGTTTTTTTTAATCAAAGTATCTATCTATCTATCTATCTATCTATCTATCTAATAATCTAGATTATTAAACTTCTTCTGATCTTTGGTTATCTCCAAATATTCCAACTGTGCATGCAGAATATATCAGGATCATAGCACCTGACCTCCACGCCCCTATTATCCGCTGTATTAGACTGATGTCTATCAATTTGTGTGAAATAAACTGTGGTATATAATCCACTAGATATTTTGGTCTTGGTCTTTATTCTGTATACTAGATTATGGCCCGATGCTACCGCATCGGGAGGATGCGATAGCATCACACCTCTTGCCATGTTAACCCTCAACACACACACTCCTCTCACCTTTCATCATCTCCACTCACGTCCACTCACTCTTTCACTCCACATACGACCCCTTCTCTCACTCCGTCTCTCATACTCACGCCGTCATCGCTGCTGCTCCACGATCCCCGACATCTTCTTCCGCCGGCGCCATCCTGGATCCAGACGTTGTCCACGCCGGCGACATGTTCTTGCGGCGACGCCATCTTGAGTATCGTGAAATCCCACGATACTCAAGATGGCGTCGCCGGAAGAACATGTCGCCGGCGTGGACGACGTCGGGGGATCCAAAATGGCGTCGGCGAAATCTCGCGAGTTTTCGCCGACGCCATTTTGGATCCCAACGTCGTCCTCGCCGGTGACATGTTCTTGCGGCGACACCATCTTGAGTATCGTGGGATTTCGCCGATCCAAAATAGCGTCGCCGCAGGAACATGTCGCCGACATGGATGCCGTCGGGATCCAAAATGGCGTCGGCGAAATCTCGCGAGATTTCGCCGACGCCATTTTGGATCCCGACGCCGGCGACATGTTCTCGGGATTTCGCGATACTCAAGATGGCGTCGCCGCAAAAACATGTCGCCGGCGTGGAGGACGTCTGGATCCAGGATGGCGCCGGCGGAAGATGTCGGGGATCGTGGATCAGCGGCGATGACGGCGTGAGTATGAGAGACGGAGTGAGAGAAAGGGTCGTATGTGGAGTGAAAGAGTGAGTGGACGTGAGTGGAGATGGTGAAAGGTGAGAGGAGTGTGTGTTGAGGAGGAGTGGTGTGTTGAGGGTTAACATGGAAAGAGGTGTGCGGTGACATCACCGGTTACAACTGGACGGAAGTTGTTACAACCGGAAGCTGCTTAGGGCATTTATTATTATAGATACATTTATTGTAACCTAATGAACATACATTACAGAAGAGAAAACACCGCCATTTTGGAAATTGCTTTGATGGGGAAACATAGTGCTGCATGCAACACAATTGTGAACACAGCCTTAGCCAGCGAAGCCCAAGATTTGGAGCATTATATGAAATAAATTAGTGTGATGCAGTGACCACTGTTACAGCTAGGGGGCGCTGTGTGTGCTCCTCAGGATATGCATGTGGGCGTTTCCTTGATTGTGGTGGTGAAACAGTGACCAACATGACTGTAAATGGCCGGCATGTGTCGCAGAGGTCCTCTGTGCTGTAAGCCCAAAAATGATGTTGTTGTGCTAGTACTTGTAGTCCATGAGTTATTTACATATTAGGGGGGCTTATAGGGCTAGTCGGAGAGCTGGGCGGGATCGGCTAGCCACACATACACCGCCCACATATGGGGGTGGTTTGGGATATATAATTAGACTGAGGACTGGTCACATGGTCATGTGATTTGAGCCTGAGTGGTCAGAGTGCAAGGTCCTGGAAGGCCTGTGTGTTGGGAGCTGCTAACTTCCTGAAGAGCACATGGTGAGGCCTTGGACCTGGAGGCCGGTGTGTTGGGAGGTCCTGGCCGTCGGATCGGATCCCTGATTTGTACACGGTGAGGCCTGTGTGTTGGACGGTCCCGGGGGGGACAGACGTCCTGAATAGCACCCGCAGAGGCCAGGTGTGAGCAGAGTCTGTGACGGCCCTGCTTTGGGAGAAAAAGAGAACTGACAAGGAGCTGGCGTCTGGAGCAGGAGCTCCTGTAAGGTACCTTCACAGACTGTTGGTGCTTGTAAACTTCCATGAACATTAATGAACTGTTTGCCCACGGTCACTGGACAGAGAGGTCCAGCGCGTGTAGGGACTGCAAGTTAAAGCCATACGTTGAAATGTTATGGATGGTGGCAGGCTTGTGACGTGCAACAGGGCCTACCGTGTGGTTTATGCTGTGTAATATAAACCGATATAGACTGTTTTATGTGCAAAACCGTGCCTGTCTACGTTAATCCCGTGCCAAGCGAGTGTCCCCCAACACACACAGTAGGTGCAACGCTACATGAGCTACAAATATCCAAGTATTCACCAAGTGGTCTCAAATGTCAACTTCTCCAGACCATATAGACAATTTCAAAAATGAATAAGGAGCTGGTACAGTTGAAACCAGTAATCTTAGTGTATTTAAACTTTTGACTTGGCAGTAATAAAAATGCCTTAAAACATTCTCTCTCTCTCTCTCATTATTCAGGCATTTGGCAAATATTAATAATTATGTTAATCCTAATTGACCTAAAATGGGAAAGGTTTATTCTGATTTCATGTCAGATATTGAGAAAAACATGCCTGTGTCTTTTTACATAGTGTATGTAAACTTCTGGTTTCAACTGTACATGAGATTTCTCAGTACTTTGGAATGGCAAAGACAGCCTACCTATATATTTAAATAATACATTATGCTCTTTATGAGGCTTGTAGGCTCTAATGTGCATGTTAGACCTTAAATCTTTAGATGCGCCCACTAATTCGATTTTGGTTGGGGCTCCTTGTAAATGTCATAATGATAGTGGTCCAGCCTACTGACAATGATTATTTAACAGGCTTCTGTAGAAAGGCACAATGACAGTCATCCAAGCGTTAATGCTTTGGAACACTGGGAAGGACTTTCTAGTCAGTGAAGCATCAGTAATAAACACCTGTTGCAACTAGGACAACTGTGCTGATGTCATAAACACATACATCTAAGATGCAAAAGAAAATTCCGGAACCACCGGTCATTCAGCCGTATGAGGTGCCGTACTTGATGTGTCTGGAGACCTGGAGCTTCATCACTCCACAATCTATAAGGGAGGAAGGGGACACCGCCTAGCCAGCCAGATCAGCCATACCACCTAGCCAGTCAGATCAAAGTAACCCTAGCGATCAATGGGGTGACAGATGTTGCAGCCAGATCTCCCTCACGTGCAGTACTAGCCACCTTCACCATTATTTGGCCTGGAGAGGTCACATTAGGCTTCTCTATACGGCCTTCACACAGGGCACCTGCTTTGACCATTACTGTCTGTTTTCTGCTGATGTAATGTGTAACCTGTGTGACTACGAGATGTCACTGCTATCATATGTATAGTGGATGCATATTATGTCGCACTGTAAATATGATATAATGTACAATTTGCTGTTACATGTTGGCATTAACCTCCTAAGCCCAAGGGAAGGGCAGTCCTACAGCCATGGTTCCCTAGAGGTTTCCACCACAGGGGTTTTTTCCTCTCCTGAGTGCTGAAGGATGATTCTTCGTGAGTCGGGGGTTCTGCCATTTTCAGTGTCTTTTTCATAGTAATTGGCTGATTCTAAATTGCAGACACTGACTGAAATAATAATTATGAGATTTGGAATAAAATTTGGTCGATTTAACATCCAATAAAAGTGTTTTGTGTGTTTCTTTCACAATCTTGGGTTGGTGGGATTTTGCTTGGAGTCCATGCATCTTTAATCCTGTGCTTGAAATCAGGATGGAGCAGAGATGACAATTAGCACAAGTTCTCACTCATCCTTGGACTGACATAATGGGGGTCATTTATGAATAGTGTTGGAAGGTGAATAAATTTACTAATATACCAAAAATGGTGAACTGCACCACATCTCTCCACATGTAACATGATAAACGTGGAGTAATTTGCTCATCATGTTAGAAACTTTTCTAAATGTAATAAACTTACTAAGGACCCAATTTTACATGGGACCCAATTTTTACATGGCACAGTATTATACTGAGTTGTCTCTTTGGAATACACAAAAGACAATACTTTATTGGGAAAAATGAGCATGAATGAACTCATGGAGATCAACATCCAACACTGCGGAGACACCATCACATGTTTCTCAATACAGTGATTCTAGAGCAATGCCCCCATCCCTTATAGGAAATATGCAAAAATATGCAAAACACAAGCCGCGGAGACACCATCACATGTTTCTCAATGCAAGCAAACAGCTGTCTGTGGATGGATACCATGTTTTGGCATATGTGGTTTCCTTCATTAGAGACTGCCCTTCCAGTGGTTGTTCCTTCCCCGGGAAAGACCTGGCTAGTCATTGCTTGCATTGAGAAACATGTGAAGGTGTCTCCGCGGCTTGTGTTTTGCAATACTTTATTGGGGTCATAAGGGCCCTAGAAAAAGTAAAAAACAGGCAAAGCACGTTAGAGGAAAGTTTATAACAACTACATATGCAGAAGAAGGAACGGAATCCTATTTTGATTGTGCGCCCGACACAACAAATCATCAATGTGGTGCAATCACTCAGGATGCAACCGTGTTACCTGGGTTAGTGAATTGGAGTGGCCCCCAATTGTAAAAGATACTTTTCACCACAGTCTTGATGGGGGAGTGTGCTAGAGTCAGACACTCCTATCTTCCTGAAGAAGATTACTCCTGCACACCTCCTTGTCCACCTCACCACAAATCCTACTCCAGTTAGATATGTGGCACCGCTCATCATGAATTTGACGAGTTGCAGTTGCCATTCCCCTATCCCGCCTCAGCTCCACCCATTATGGCAGGGGTGGGAGAAACTCACGTGAAGATGAAAAATTTAGCTGCACCTACGTGTCGCGAATATATTTTGCGACTTTTCAAAGCTTTTATATCAGAATTCTGCTGTGAAATCTTTGATGATCGGTCCCTAAGTTCAGATGTATTAATATCAAATTCATTGGACTCAAATGAGGTATAAAGCTCTTCATCAGGTCTGGCAAGATATACAGGCTGCAACATACATGGGACATACGGTAAATTCGGGAGTCAGGAGGAGTTTCAGACAATTAGCAGGCAAAAAAGGGATTTCACCTTAATCAAAAAAATACCAAAACAATAACACTATATGTCAATTCATCAAGGTATTTATATCAGAAATTATGTTGCTACACACCTTTATAATCACAATATTTTTGTGCATTGTGGAAGTTGCACATAATATTGTGACATTTCATGTTTACTTGCCAGTTCCAGCCAGTACACCAATATGGACATATCTTGTGCAAGACATGGGTGGGACAGGGCAAGGCTGCCCCTGTCCATCAATTTTATAATAAGTTACACCAATTTCACAGTGTTTTCTACTCCAGAAACGTACTCCAGTCACTGACTGGAGAACATTTCTGCCAGCGACGCACACTGGTAAGTAGATATAGCTAATTCATTAAAGGGGTTGTACGAAACTTTTATATTGATCACTTCTCCTTAGGATAGGTCATCAATAACTGATTGGTGGGGATGCGTCAGTCCTGATCACTGCTAAAACTAATGTACACAGCTCGTGTACAGACTGAGGGGGCGGGCCCACAGGAGGATCCACCAATTCCTGCTTACAGGCTGTAACTGGGGACCCTGGTCAACAGCCCAGTCTGTCTCCCCCTAATGCCGGCCCTGCCATCTAATTAGCGCACACCATCCTAGTGGAGTGATAACCTTATGAGAAGCTCCTGCTGGAGGGAAATACAGAAATCTAATGTGCTGGCGCATATTGGAAAGATGGGCTTTCTCAGACCGAAGGGTCTCAAGGCATTAACTATTTGTGAAAACAGTTGGAGATAATTAAAAGACATATAATTCGATCTCGCGATTAAGCCCTTTTGGAAGCTAAACTATTGAAAATAAAAATCCATTTGGATTCAATTCTCGACATTTTCTTGAGGTAATCCACACTCGTGCAGTTTTTTTTAATTAGTTGAATCCCCCAAAAATGAGTACCCTTACAGGACTGGTTGTGGATTTGACTGTATTGTCGTGGCAGAGTGTGTGCCTGGTGGCCCTTATTGATATTATTGTAAAGTTCCTTTAATCTTTTAGACAGAATCCGTTTTGAACGTCCCACAAATAATTTACCACATGGATTGCATAAGTAACCTTTGATGTATGACATAAGATGGCGTCATTAATTTTAAAACGCTCTGTCCTGTCTGAGTTAATAATAATTTTATTTATAGCGCTAACATATTCCACAGCACTTTACAATTAAGCACGGACACGTACAGACAATAAAGACAATGCAAAGTAACGCAAAGTTCAAGAGTTACAGGAGGACTGAGGGCTCTGCTCGCAAGCTTACAATCTATAAGGAAAGAGGGGGGCACAATAGAACGTTCTTGACGTATATGGTCAAGCCATCATTATAATAAATAAGGGTTTTCATATAAAGTTGCATGATCCAGTATCTGTCTAGGCAGAGTTGCCAAGTGCTATTGGGTGCATTGAGGATGTGGAGACAGATGAATAGGAGGGAGTAGAGTTGAGCGACTTTATTTGGATCGGGATTCATGAAACAAAATTTGTTTCAGATGAAACTGGTCCGACTAAGGCAAAAAAAGTCAGAGTTTCGTCCGAAACCCGACCCCAATGCAAGTCAATGGGGAATAAAAGTCGGCATTGAGTGGATGAATGTCATCCGCTCAATGCCGACATTTATTTCCAATTGACTTGCATTGGGGTCGGGTTTCGGACGAAACGCTGACTTTTTTTTGCCCTAGTCGGACCAGTTTCATCTGAAACAAATTTTGTTTCATGAAACCCGATCCGACTAAAATCACTCAACTCTAGGAGGGAGTAGATTATGGCTAACCGTTAGGAGGGAACAGGGGAGAGTTGGATTAGTGAGTTTAGGAGATGAGATGTGCTTTTAAAGCACTCTTAAAAACAAGCGGGCTAGATAACAGTCGGTTTGTTTGGGGTAGTGAAATTCCAGAGTAGCAGCGCAGCACAGGAAAAGTCTTGGAACCGGAGGTGTGATGTTCGGATTATGAAGGATTAGATCAGTTGTAGAACAGAGGGCACGGGTAGGGTGGTAGACAGAAATGAGGGAATAACAAATAGGACCTTGGCTGCCACATTTTGGACGGATTGGAAAGGAGAAAGTTTAGTTAGAAGGAAACTGATCAGTAAGGAGTTACAGTAGACCAGACAAGAATGAATAAGAGCGACAGTAAGAGTTTTTGTAGTTTCAAAAATGAGAAAAGGTCAGATTCTGGAGAAGATGCAGGTAATATTTGTTAGGGACGGTGGAACGCACTAAATATTAAATAATAGAAAGTGCGTTCGCCGCCTGGGGTCCACCGTGCAGTAGGTGTTAAAACCACTGCTAGGCAATGGCAGACGCGCTATATGGCGGTATAATGCGCACGGGTTCAACGTCACCCGATGTGGACTCTGTTAACCCACAGAGGCGCTGTAACATAAACATAAACACTGAGCCTGTTAGACTCACAGGCCTCAGCGAAATTGCACGCACGGTATCAGGTCACAGGACACGGGTCCAAGACAGGGAGCGGTGTCCGTCTAGACCTACCGTGCGTGCGGTGTCGCTACTGCGGACGCTGGTAAGTGCTGCAGAATGCAACGCGGCGGCAGACACAGCCGCTATGCAATAGTGCTGTGAGAGACGTGACACCACCGGACGCTAGTGTAGAGGTGCGGTGTGCACAGTGGCCTAAGGTTTGCCACTGACTGGCGCTGACTCTTTCTATAGTTCCCTATCCACATGTGTAATATCAGAGGGAGGGGAATCTTAATATGTCAGTCACCAGAATCATACATCCATCACCATTCACACATCTAACAAGAAGAGTCTATACTAGCGCTTGGCCGAGCGGCCATGTGGGCCTTTTATAGCCGTGCGCTGCCGGGACCTTCCAGATCTCTGAGATGAACCAATCAGATCAGGAGAAGGACCTGAGCACGTGACTCCCGATCTCCAATGGGGGATCGTCTCGTGAGCATGCCCAGTAGCGGGACGAGAGGACTTAGCCTCTGGAGTTGCTTGCTGCAGGACAGCCTGCGCTGCTATTGCTGACCCAGAGGTGGCAGCAACTACCAGTCCTACAGAGCTGGTCTGAGCAGAGCGTCTGGGACGCTGAGATTGCTGTACAGGCTCCTGAGCGGTCGGTGGAGAATGGGAGACCACTGGATGCAAGGCTCTGGATTCCCGCTGTGCAGCTGCAGGAACCCGACGCCTAACATTACCCCCCCCAGCCCCCCCCCTCTGAGCCTCGCTACACTCAAAGACCGCGATAAGGAGCGGAGCGTGGATGTTCTCCACTGGCTCCCAGGTCCGGGCCTCTGGACCATGACCCTTCCAGTCAACCAAATAAAATTTTTTGCCATGCACAACCCTGCGTCCCACAATGGCGTTAACCTCAAACTCATCCGAAGACAAGTCTGATGACCCGGCAGATGACTCGGAGAACCGGGCCATGTGAACAGGTTTGAAAAGGGACATGTGGAAGACGTCAGAGATGGCTAAATGTGGTGGAAGAGCCAGGCAGTAGACCACCGAGCTGATTCGCTCGAGAACCTTAAAAGGTCCGATGTATCGCGGCGCGAACTTGGTGGACTCGGCCCACAGCTTGATATTTCGAGCAGAGAGCCACACCAAGTCGCCGGGGAAAAGGTTGGAGCGGGGCGCCGATGTGTGTCGGCGGAAGCCCTCATTCTTTCTTTAGAGGCTCGAATAGCATCCTGGGTGCGATCCCAAATGTCGCAAGCCTCCACTGCCCAGTCTGCCACCCTGGAATCAGTGGAGGACACTGGCATCGGGACAGGGACGCGTGGATGCTGGCCGTATTTAAGAAGGAACGGCGTCTGACCAGTGGAATCAGCCACTGCATTATTCAGGGCAAATTCAGCCCATGGTAGTAAGGATGCCCAGTCATCCTGCCTGGCAGAGACAAAATGTCGCAGGTATGTGACCAGAGTTTGGTTGGCTCTCTCAACCAACCCGTTTGTCTCGGGATAAGCGGAGGACAGATTTAGCTCAATAATGAGTAGACTCCAGAGCTCCCTCCAAAACCGAGACGCGAATTGGGGACCTCGGTCACTAACAATTTTGTCCGGCATGCCATGCAAACGGAATACATGTTTTATGAACAGTGTGGCAAGACCAGGAGCAGAAGGCAGCCGCGCGAGTGGCACCAGATGCACCATTTTAGAAAAATGGTCGGTGACCACCCAGAGGACCGTACTGCCACCAGACTTGGGCAGGCCAACCACAAAATCTATGCCAACCATCTCCCAAGGTCTGTCTGCCACCAGCAGAGGATATAGTAACCCAGCCAGCCTCTGTCTAGAGGACCTGTTCCGTGCACACGAGACGCATGCCTGTATGTATTCCTTCGTGTCCCGGGCCATGTGCGGCCACCAATAAGACCTTGCTAGGAGTTCTGTGGTCCACTTATTGCCAAAGTGACCACCCACCCTGGACGCATGTGCCCACGCGATGTTAGGCGTCGGGCTCCTGTCGCTGCACAGCGGGAATCCCGATCCTTGCTTCCGGCGGTCTCCCATTCCTCTCCAGCCGCAGAGGAGGTTGCTCAGCAGACTCGTCGGTCCCAGCGCTCTGCCCAGACTAGCTCCGTCGGTTTGGTTGCTGCTGCCACCTCTGGACCAACTATAGCAACGCATGCTAGTCAGCAGCGAGTCTCTCCAGTGACTAAGTCCTCCTGTCGGTCCCCTGAGCATGCCCATGGAGTGATCTCCCATTGGAGATCGAAGGTCACGTGCTCAGGTCCTGCTCCTGTTCGGATTGGCCCATCCGAGAAGCCAGGAAGGTCCCGGACGCTTGCGGCTATAAAAGGTATGCATGGCCGCTCGGCCATGCCCATGCGCTAGGATAGACTGTATTTTCAGACTATAAGCATTGAGTGATGAATGCACGTATGAATGTTTCTGGTGACTGACTCATTACGAAACCCCTACCCTTGGTATGCATGTGTTGTGCAGCCTAGCCTGCTAGCACCCAGGCTTAGGCGTAGGTAGGTCAGAGTCTGAGTCAGGCATTAGGCATCATCAGTGACTCGGCACGCCTCAGTGCAAGTGCTCCACACTCCATAGCCAGCGTCTTTAGCGGCGTTCGTGGCAGCGACGCCACGCGCTCAGTGGGCCTAGAGGGACTCTAACCCCGTGTCCTATGGGGTAGAGTCCTGTGGCCGCTTTCTGTGCGCTCATTGGCCAGGCTCTGTGAGCTAAACAGGCCCCGGCATTTATGTTCAGCGGTAGTGCGGCTCTGTGAGTTAACAGAGTTCGCTCCTGTTCACACTGGGTGACGTAACCCACGTGTGACCTTTCCACACCGCTTTATACTTCCGCCATTACCTAGCAGCAGTGTACCACCTCTGCACGGTGGAACCCGGGCTGCGAACGCACCTACTATTATTTTATAATTTGGTGCGTTCCGCCAGCCCTAACACGCGAGAACCTCCGGCCGTAGCTGAGGAAGGACAAAGGTCTTGCCCGGCGGCACTGACTCAAGAGCAACTGGGGCCACGGTCCTGAAACTCTCAGTAGGGAGAATTAGCCGAGGCTCAGCCTCCTCTTCCTCCGCTGAAACCACCGAGCGGGAGCTCGTTCTTCTCTCCAGACAGATAGTGCCAGGTGAAGCGGAAGCGGGAGAAGAGCAACAACCTAGCTTGACGAGAGTTCACGCGCTGGGCCGTTTGTAAATAGACCAGGTTTTTATGGTCCATATACACCTGGAAGGGAAACCGGGCTCCCTCCAGGAGATGTCTCCACTCGGAAAAGGCCAACTTCATTGCCAGCAGCTCCCTGTCCCCAATGGAGTAGTTCTCCGCCGGTGAGAAGGTCTTTGAGAAGAAAAAGCAGGGATGCTTCCTACCTTGAGCATCCTTCTGAAAAAGGACTGCTCCTGCACCGACCGAAGAAGCATCCACCTCTAGGATAAAAGGTTTATCCACATCGGGACTGTGTAAGATGGGAGCGCCGGCAAAATAGCTCTTCAGAGACGAGAAGGCCTTGGAGACCTGTTCTGACCAAGCCTTGGGATTAGCTCCTTTCTTAGTGAGAGCAACCAGAGGAGCTACCAGTGTGGAGAAGTGGGGAATGAACTGGTGGTAATAGTTGACGAACCCCAAAAAGCGCTGCACCGCTTTGAGCGAATGGGGCTCCTGCCAGTCCATTACCGCTTGCAATTTGTTAGGATCCATAGCCAACCCCTGGGCCGAGATGATGTAGCCAAGGAATGGCAAGGACTCCTGCTCAAACTGGCACTTCTCCAGCTTGGCGAAGAGAGAGTTCGCCCGCAGACGGTCGAAGACCTTGCAGACTTCTCTCCGGTGGGAGGTCAAATCTGGAGAAAAGATGAGGATGTCATCCAGATAGACCACCACCGAAGTAGAGAGCATATCGCGGAAGACATCGTTAACAAAATCCTGGAAGACAGCAGGCGCATTACAGAGGCCGAAGGGCATGACCAGATATTCATAGTGGCCATCCCTGGTATTAAAGGCTGTCTTTCACTCGTCTCCTTCGCAAATGCGGATCAGGTTGTACGCCCCCCGTAGATCTAATTCTGTATAAATCCGGGCCCCTCGCAACCTGTCAAATAACTCAGAGATCAACGGAAGAGGGTACTTGTTTTTAACTGTTATGGCGTTGAGACCTCTGTAGTCAATGCAGGGACGTAACTCTCCACTCTTCTGCACGAAGAAGAACCCTGCACCAGCCGGCGACACAGACTTTCTGATAAAACCTCTTGCCAGGTTCTCCCGGATATATTGAGACATAACCTCCGTCTCGGGGAGTGATAACGGATACACGCAGCCTCTAGGAGGTTCCGTGCCTGGCAATAGATCTATCAGACAATCGTAAGAACGGTGCGGCGGAAGCGTCTCCGCAGATTTTTTAGAGAAGACGCCCGCGTACTGGTGGTATGGTTTGGGAAGCGCGGCGAGATCCGCGGGCACTTCAGTGGAGGCTACCTGAACACTGCCCCTCAGGCACCTTCCTTCACAGTCCTTGCTCCAACCCAGTATATTCCCCGAAGCCCACTCAATATGAGGGGAATGGCAACGGAGCCAGGGAACTCCGAGAAGCACCTGGTCGATGCCATCTGGCAAAATGAACAGGGACAAAATCTCATGGTGGGATGGTGAGATTGAGAGCCCAAGTGGTGCTGTCTGGTGGGTAACCTGAGATGGTAAAGGTGCACCATTAACCACCCTGATGGTCAAGCGTTGGGGCAGTAACACCAGAGGAATTGCGTGCTTTTGGGCAAAGGACGAGGACATAAAGTTCCCTTCTGCCCCAGAATCCACGGTGACCTCTGCCTCCCAGGTGGAAGCTCCGCTATCTAAGGTCCCACGGAATACCGGTTTGGGAGAGAAAGGTTTCATATCTGATAGACCCCCACCTACGACCACTGGACGTGATCGTTTTTTCAACCGCAGTGAACACGTGTTAGCCGAGTGACCAAACTGCCGGCACTGGTAACTTGCGGAGCTTTGCACCGGACGCAGCTTGGGACCGGCGCGGGACACCTCCATAGGTTCAGAAGGTATCAGCTCCCGAGTGGGAAATTTTAGCGGCTCGGAGAAGGTGGGAGCCAACATAACCCTTCGCCTGGATTGCGCACTCTCCAGCCCGCGCTCCGTAAACCGGAGATCAATGCGGGTGGAAATGGCAATCAACTCCTCTAGAGTTGTGGGGACCTCTCTGGTTGCTAGAGCATCCTTGACATGCTCCGCTAACCCTCTCCAAAACACAGGGACGAGTGTCTTATCAGGCCACTCCAGCTCGGAAGCCAATGTCCGGAATCGGACGGTGTAATGGCTGACCGGTGTGAGCGTGGGCATACGTGAGACAGCCTCTGCGACTGCCTGAACAGCAGCCGCAGTAGCATTCGCAGCTGAGGTGGGACTCTCGAGAGCCGCCAACCTGCCCTCCAGCTGCCGAATGTACTGCCGCAGCTGCTGTTGGTCCGCCATTACTAGCCAGAGCCTGGCGCTAGTATAATGTTAGGGATGGCGGAACGCACTAAATATTAAATAAAAGAAAGTGCGTTCGCCGCCTGGGGTCCACCGTGCAGTAGGTGTTAAAACCGCTGCTAGACAATGGCAGACGCGCTATATGGCGGTATAATGCGCACGGGTTCAACGTCACCCGATGTGCGCAGAGCGGACTCTGTTAACTCACAGAGGCGCTGTAACATAAACATAAACACCGAGCCTGTTAGACTCACAGGTCTCAGCGAAATTGCACGCACGGTATCAGGTCACAGGACACGGGTCCAAGACAGGGAGCGGTGTCCGTCTAGACCTACCATGCGTGCGGCGTCGCTACTGCGGACGCCGGTAAGTGCTGCTGAATGCAAAGCGGCGGCAGACACAGCTGCTATGCGATAGTGCCGTGAGAGACGTGACACCACCGGACGCTAGTGTAGAGGTGCGGTGTGCACAGTGGCCTAAGGTTTGTCACTGACTGGCGCTGACTCTTTCTATATTTCCATAGTTCCCTATCCACATGCGTAATATCAGAGGGAGGGGAATCTTAATACGTCAGTCACCAGAATCATACATCCATCACCATTCACACATCTAGCAAGAAGAGTCTATACTAGCGCATGGCCGAGCGGCCATGCGGGCCTTTTACAGCCGTGCACTGCCGGGACCTTCCAGATCTCTGAGATGGACCAATCAAATCAGGAGAAGGACCTGAGCACGTGACTCCTGATCTCCAATGGGGGATCGTCTCGTGAGCATGACCAGTAGTGGGACGAGAGGATTTAGCCTCTGGAGTTGCTTGCTGCAGGACAGCCTGCGCTGCTATTGCTGACCCAGAGGTGGCAGCAACAACCAGTCCTACAGAGCTGGTCTGAGCAGAGCGTCTGGGACGCCAAGATTGCTGTGCAGGCTCCTGAGCGGTCGGTGGAGAATGGGAAACCACTGGATGCAAGGCTCTGGATTCCCGCTGTGCAGCTGCAGGAACCCGACGCCTAACAAATATTAACTAGTGAGTGATTGGATATAGGGAATAAAGGAATGTTCTGTGTCAAATATGACCCCAAGATAGCGAGCATGCTGCTTGGGAGTTATGGTTTAGCCACACAAGATAAATGAAATATCAGGCATAGGTAGGTCAGTAGAGGGAGGAAACACAAGAAGTTCAATTTTGGAGAGATTTAGTTTTAGGCTGTGTGCACACGTTGCGATTTTTAAGCGTTTTTGCCGTGATTTTCGCTCCGAAAACGCTTAAAAAACACATACAGAACACACTCCATGTATTCCTATGGCATTCCACACATGCTGTGCTAATGCTGCGATTTTTTCTGCGGCGGAATCGCATCGCGGAAAAAAAGCAGCATGCTCATTCTTTTTGCGGAATCGCGGCAATTCCAAAAAGAATTGCCGCGATTCCGCACCCATAGGAATGCATGAGATCCGCTTACTTCTATGCCCACCATGCACAAAGTGAGCGACCCATGTGCGGATGGTACCCACGGTGTGGAGGAGAGGAGACTGTCCTCCAGGCCCTGGGTACCATATCCCTGTAAAAAAAAAAAGAATAAAAAATAAAAAAATCGGGTTATATTCACCTTCCGGCGTCCCACGCAGTCTTCCCGGATGCCGAAAGGTGAATATAACCCGATTTTTTATTATTTTTTATTATTTTTAACATTAGATCTTTTACTACTGATGCTGCATAGGCAGCCTCAATAGTAAAAAGTTGGTCACACTCGTCAAACACTATGTTTGACGAGTGTGACCAACCTGTCAATCACATTTCAAGCGATGCTTCAAATCGCTTGGAAAGTGCTTGAATTTCGCACGTGAAAATCGCGGGAAAAACGCGAAAAAAAGTGCAAAAATCGGGCCAAAAACGTGGAAAAATCAAAAAAACCTATACGTTTTTCCTGGGAAGAAGTTTTTTTTCTGCATACGTGGGCACATAGCCTTAGGGTTGCGGATCGCACTAAATATAAAATATGAGAAAGTGCGATCGCAACCCGGGGTCCACCGTGCAGAGGTGATATACTGCTGCTAGGTAATGGCGGATGCTATATGGCAGTATAAAGGAAGCACACGTGGGTTAACGTCACCCTGTGTGTACAGGGCGAACTCTGTTACCTCACAGAGCCGCACTACTGCAGAACATAAATGCCGGAGCCTGTTTAGCTCACAGAGCTTGGCAATGGAGCGCACAGAATGCGGTCACAGAACTCTGCCCCAAGGACACGGGGTCAGTCCCTGTAGACCTTCTGAGCGCGCAGCGTCGTACCTGCGGTCGCAACTATAGACGCTGACTATGGTGGAGTGTCGAGCCCGTGCACCGTGGCGTGCAGAGCCACCGTTGGACACTGATGCCAGTCTCAGACTCTGCCTCTACCTACACCTAAGCCTGGGCGCTTAACAAGCTAGGCTGCACAACACATGCGTACCAAGGGTAGGGGTTTCTTTATGAGTCATTCACCAGAGACATTCATACATGCATACAACACTCACTCCTCATAGTCTGGTAATGCAGTCTATACTAGCGCATGGCCGAGCGGCCATGCGACCCTTTTATAGCAGCGTCCTTCCGGGACCTTCCTGATAGTCCAATCCAAGCTGGAGAAGGACCTGAGCACATGACCTCCATCTCCAATGGAAGATCGTCCCACGGGCCTGCTCAGTGGACCGAATGGAGGACTTAGTCTCTGGAGTAGCTCGCTGCTGACCAGCATGCGTTGCTATAGCTGGACCAGAGGTGGCAGCAGCATTCAAACCCACAGAGCTAGTCTGGGCAGTGTGCCGGGACCGACGAGTCTGCTGAGCAGCCTCCTCTGTGGCTGAAGAGGAATGGGAGACCGCCGGAAGCAAGGCTCGGGATTCCCACTGTGCAGCGACAGGAACCAGACGCCTAACGTTTACTTTCATATAGAGGGAAGAGATGGTGTTTGAGATAGCAGACAGACAATCCCTGGAAAGTCATGAGAAAAGGTGTATAATTGTGTGTCATCAGCATAGAGATGATACTGGAAACAAAATCTCATAATGATTTGTCCAATTGGGATGGAGCATAAAGAGAAAAGGAGGGGGCCTACGACTGAGCCTTCAGGAATGCCAATAATAAAGGGAAGAGGAGAGGAGTAAGAGCTGGCAAAAGACACCATGAAGGAGCGGTTAGAGAGGTAGGAGGAGAACCAGGAGAAAACTATGTCCTTGAGGCTGATAGAGCACAGCATGGTGAGGAAGAGCTGGTGATACACAGTTTCAAATGCGGCAGAACAATGCATGAGAAATGGCAGGGAGTAATGGCCATTGGGTTTTGCTGTTAATAGGTCATTAGAGACTTCAGTAAGGGTAGTTTCAGTACAGTGTAAAGAGCACAAACCAAAGCCAAGAGATAGAAGTCCAGGCAAAATATCATAGTCAACAAGTCGGCTCATCACAAGGTCTATCAGTTCTGACACGATAAACACGGCAGTGGAGGTGGCTCATATGCTTCGTAACAGTGAGATCACAGATGTCCATGCAAGCACCATGTGACGCAAGTCTGGAACTGTGGCTCAGAAAAAGGTGAAGAAGCCCTCGACTTCAATAACATCATAAAAAGCATTGGCTTGAGTTTGCAAAAAAAGTATGAAAAGTGGACAGTAGAAGATTAGAAACTTGTGATTTGAAACAGTGAAATAAGTCAATAGACTAGGCTCTGATGAGTGCAAATGGGTCAGGAAGAAACAAGGGAAAAAGTGGCTACAGGATCGAGAAATTGAAGTAACTGTCAAATTTGGTGAAGGAAGTCTGATATCGGGTTGTATCACAGGTGGTCTCAATATTGAGCTATATGTGAGTATCCTACAAGATGAATTACTCTGTACACTCGAATAGTATGGGTATGAAAAAGGACAAAATAGTGTTCCAGTAGGACAACAACTCCAAGCATACGTCGAGAATAGTAAAGAAATGGTTCAATGACAATGAAGTAGAGGTGCTAGATTGGCCCCCACAGTCCCCAGAGCTCAAGAAAATTGAACACTTGTGGGTAGAGTTGAAGAAAAAATTGTATACATGCCCAAGGGAGTTGACCAGCATGTGCCAACTTTGGGATTGTGCAGAAGAGACCTGGGATCAGATTCTGGTCGAGACATGCTTGAATCTGATTGAGAGCATGTCCAGAAGGATTCAGGCAGTGTTGAAAGTGAAACGTGGATTTACAAAATAGTAACACATTTTTAGGAGTAAAACAGTGACAATGCAGTGACATGACAAGAATCTGCATAACTAATCATATGCTAAATAGTTGCAAGTCAAATATGAGATAGCCGAGAGGATTGTCTACAAAACGATGGTAGTCTCACGTTCGAAGCAATAATGGATGGTGAGATATGGAGCCTAAAAGGCAAAAACAGCATTACCCTTCAGCATTACCCATTACCCAGTGTGTGTTCAATGTGAGGTCCTACTTCAACATAGGTTGAATTGTCAGCTCTTTCTTACGCCCCAGTTAAAACTAATTTCTTATGTTCTATGTGATATTGACATAAAGTAAAAAAAGGAGAGAAGCCAGCACTGCTTGTGGTCAGAACGCAATACATAAAGTGCATATGCACATATCAATTTCTAACTGTATTCAAAATGAGATATTTGGCAAAACATTGATCAATCATTTGAGCCACCCCGCCACGCCAAGGCAATCTCATGTAGGGCAGTCCTACTCTACGTTTTTTATATTTGCTTTCAATATGGTCTTGCTTTTAATACATTTAGGAGGCCGCAATGACACAGCAATCTGTACCTGAAACATTTCTGAATCACTCCCATGGAGCCAGAGAGAGCAAGCGCAGATAAAGGCCAACCAGGTCTGGATATAGACATCTCAGGTTTATCCTCCACACCTGCCTGACCAGCAAACACAGATGAAGGTTGATACAGGTCCAGATACAGGTGCATAATTAAATATAGCATTGGGCAGGGCAGGGCTGCTGTGTGTGCACAGCAGCCTAGATCAATCACAGTGAACACAGAAAAAATGGCGAACATAACCCAGCGCACACGGCAATAGTGGCGGTCAACCACAAACCGAGAGAAGCCAGTGCTGCTTGTGGTCAGAACGCAATACATTATTATTATTATTATGCATTTATATAGCGCCATTTATTCCATGGCGCTTTACATGTGAAAAGGGGAAATATAGATAAGTATAATAAACATGTGTAAGACAAGGGACACACAAGTACATAAGGAGAGGGGACCTGCCCGCGAGGGCTCACAGTCTATAGGAATGGGTGAGGATACAGTAGGAGAGGGTAGAGCAGGTCGTGCGGTGGTTCAGTAGACCGGGGATCATTGCAGGCTGTAGGCTTGTCAGAACAGGTGGGTCTTCAGGTTCTTCTTGAAGGTTTCCGTTGATGGTGAGAGTCTGATGTGTTGCGGCAGAGAGTTCCAGAGTATGGTGGAAGCACGGGAGAAGTCTTGTATGCGGTTGTGGGAGGAAGAGATAAGGGGAGATTAGAGAAGGAGGTCTTGAGATGATCGAAGGTTGCATGCGGGTAGGTACCTGGAGACCATGTCACAGATGCATGGAGGAGACAGGTTGTGGATGGCTTTGTATGTCATGGTTAGGGTTTTGAATTGGAGCCTCTGGGCAATAGGAAGCCAGTGAAAGGCCTGGCATAGGGGGGAGGCTGGGGAATAGCGGGGAGACAGGTGGATTAGTCGGGCAGCAGAGTGTAGGATGGACTGGAGCGGTGCCAGAGTACTAGAGGGGAGGCCAGAGAGTAGGAGGTTGCAGTAGTCGAGGCGGGAGATGATAAGAGCATGCACTAGTGTTTTTGTGGTTTCGTGGTTGAGGAATGAGCGGATCCGGGAAATATTTTTGAGTTTGAGGTGGCAGGAGGAGGCGAGGGCTTGGATATGTGGTTTAAAAGAGAGCGCAGAGTCGAGGATCACCCCGAGGCACCGAGCGTGCAGGACTGGGGATAGAGATCAGCCATTGACATTGATGGATAGGTCTGGTGGAGGGGTGGAGTGAGATGGGGGAAAGATGATGAATTCTGTTTTGTCCATGTTCAGTTTGAGAAAGCGAGCAGAGAAGAAGGCTGAGATAGCAGACAGACATTGTGGGATTTCAGTCAGTAAGGAGGCGAGGTTGGGTCCAGATAGGTAGATCTGCATGTCATCGGCGTAGAGGTGATACTGCAAACCGTGGGATTCTATGAGCTGTACCAAGCCGAAGGTGTAGATGGAGAATAGTAGGAGTCCTAGGACAGAGCCTTGAGGAACACCGACAGACACGGAGCGAGGTGAGGAGGTGGTGTGTGAGAGGGAGACACTAAATGTTCGGTCTGTTAGAGGTGGATCACACTTCCGTTTTTTGACGTCCGTTAAAATCCGTCAGTTTCCATTAAAAAAACGGATCCGCCATTTTTTTGGTGGATCCGTTTTTTCCCCATAGACTTGCATTAGTGGCTATAGCGGATCTGTCAAAAAATGGATCCAGTAGCATCCGTTTGTGGCAAAACGGAAACTGATCCGTTTTTTCACACTTTGGCGGACGCCAAAAAACTGATGTGTGAAACAGGCCTTAGGTATGATGAGATCCATATTAATGCACATATTAATGCACATATTAATTTCTAACTGTATTCAAAATGAGATATTTGGCAAAAAATTGATCAATCATTTGAGCCACCCCGCCGTGCCAAGGCAATCTCATGTGGGGCAGTCCTACTCTACGTTTTTTATATTCGCTATGCCATTGCGGCCTCCTAAATGTATTAAAAGCAAGACCACATGGAAAGCAATCTGTACCTGAAACATTTCTGAATCACTCCCATGGAGCCAGAGAGAGCAAGCGCAGATAAAGGCCCCAAGCTCTATTTAATTGTGCACCTGTATCTGGACCTGTATCGCCCTTCATCTGTGTTTGCTGGTCAGGCAGGTGTGGAGGTTAAACCTGAGATGTCTAAATCCAGACCTGGTTGGCCTTTATCTGCGCTTGCTTTTTCTGGCTCCATGGGAGTGATTCAGAAATGCTTCAGGTACAGATTGCATTCAATATGGTCTTGCTTTTAATACATTTAGGAGGCCACAATGGCCGCAATGGCACAGCGAATATAAAAAACGTAGAGTAGGACTGCCCCACATGAGATTAGAGAAGATACAGCCAACAACACACAGATCAAATAAGGGGATGCACGCTCCAAAAGTCCCGGGACCCAACAGGAACCATAACTCACAGTGAATAAAAAGAAGGAACAGCATCCAATTCGGGTGAAAAAAGTCAGTCCATTTATTCTGCCATCAGTACAACTTTTCGACCATAATCTGGTTCGCCCCACATGAGATTGTCTTGGCGTGGCGGGATGGCTCAAATGATTGATCAATTTTTTGCCAAATATCTCATTTTGAATACAGTTAGAAATTAATATGTGCATATGCACTTTATGTATTGCGTTCTGACCACAAGCAGCGCTGGCTTCTCTCCTTTTTTTACGTGATAGTGACTCTCTATGACATTTATATATAATGGTTAAAAGAGGGCCGGGGATGGAAAAGATGTTGCCAGTGACTAGGAGAAAAAATATAAAAAGCAGGTGGTTCAACGATTTGTGTGAGCGTTTTGTGGGGCATATGGTGGTAGTGGAAAGTTTGGTGTGATTCAGAAATGTCAGTAGAGCCTCATTGCTCTACATGGAAGCGGAGAAAAGAGAGGAACTGATGTGCAGAGAGTATGCAAAATGTGTAAAAGGAGGGTAGATGTGGAAGAAAGCAACAGATAAAACATATATGAAGCAAAGAGATATGAAAAATAAGTTGGTGAATGTATACTGCACAACCCTTGTCCTCGAGAGTTTTTTTCAGCAAAAACACTTCAAGCATGGAGTAAAACCTGCTTTTGCGGACCTGAAACACGATAGAATAGTACCTTTTCGTCTATTAAGGTAACAATGAATGAGCATGAATTGCCCCTTAAAAATATAAGTTAGCCATACCGGAAGGTGGCAACTGGAAAGTGCATAAAGCTATTTGAATCCACCTCCTTATGATAGCTTTTGGTGGCTAAATGGTTCTGGTCTACAAGATGGTTAAATCAAGGAAATTGAAATTAACCTTTATTCAGGTGTAAACTCTAGGCCAAAGTCATTCTGGTTATTGCATTCAGAAAGATAATCAATTCATCTTCCAAACCATCCCAGATGAACAGAATGTCATCAATAAATCAGCGCTATAGAATTAACCCTTTGCGTATTAGGACTTTAGAATAGATAACTGACTACTCCCACTTACCCACATACAGATTGGTATAGCTTGGGGCATATCGGGTGCCCATAGCTGTGGCCCACTTTTATAGGTAAAACTGTTTGTCACATACAAAACAGTTGTGTGCTAGGATGAATCAAATGCTCTCTAATACGAAATCTGTTTTGGTATCATTGTGCATACTAATTCGCTGTAAAAAAATTATTCGCTGCAGAACACCCTTTTTCTTGTTCAATCACAATTGATTTGATATCAATAGTTCCCAAGATGTATTCGCTTTTCCATTCAAATGATTTCAAGCTTTTTAACAAATGACCTGTATCTTTCAAATAGGCCGATAAATCTGAGCGACAACCCTCGAGGTGTTTGTCTACATATAGGGTATTTAATGCAGATACAATAGGTCTCCCAGGAGGTCATGTGATATTAGTGTGCTTTTTTAGGAATATGGTAGAATAACACTGAGCTAGGTGTTCTATTGAGCACAAAGTAATATTCCTTCTGGTTTAGAACCCCCAACGTTCTACCTTTGGTTGCAAATGAGACAAGCTGTGTAATGAAGGTCCTTGAAGGGTCATTTTTCAATTTTTCATATGTATTGAGGTCTCCCAAAAGGTTACCAGATTCGTTATGAAACAAGGTCTGGTCTATGACCAGTATGCCGCCTTTATCCGCAGGGCGGATTATAATGCCATTGCTTTCCTGGAGCTGAGTGTTAGCTTGTTTTTCTTATTGTGTCAAATTTTGAGGTTCAAATTTTAGATTTCTCTTTCTAAATTTCCTAAAGTCCATGGTCACCATGTTTTCAAAATTAATAAAAGCGTTTGAGTATTCATTGATGGGGTGAAATGCTGATTTATTGGATAATGTTGTATGTACAAAATTAATGTCCTGGTTGATAGTACCAGGTAAAGTCATGATTGCATTTTATGAAATACTTTTTAAGGGCTAAATTGAATAGGTATTTTTTCATGCTGATATACTGTAGAGTCACACACCATCTTTACTTGCAACATAGGTCCAGTAACGCTACTGGCCGGAGCAGTCTGCATATCGTGACGACAATAAAAGAGAGACGGAAGGACGCTCCCACAACACATCTTGACAAAACAACTTTTATCCCGACAGCCACTTATGGACCTTTCTTTAAAAATTGCTTTCCAAGTAAATTAACCTTTAGGATAACAATTGAACATTGTGATACCATTGCCGCGTCGCATCCATTTGAATTGCAGAACTTTCTATCATTGCTTTTCTGTTCATATCACAAGACTTGTTACAATTGCTTCACTTGTAATGCACATACATCTTGGATTGTGTAAATGTAAATATACAGTGCCTTGCGAAAGTATTCAGCTCCCTGGAACTTTTCAACCTTTTCCCACATATGCTTCAAAACATAAAAATACCAAATGTAAATTTTTGTTGAAGAATCAATAACATGTGGAACACAATTGTGAAGTTGAACGAAATTTATTGGTTATTTTAAAATTTTGCGGAAAGTCAAAAACTGAAACGTGGGGCGTGCAATATTATTCGGCCCCTTTAACTTAATACTTTGTTGTGCCACCTTTTGCTGCGATTACAGCCGCAAGTCGCTTGGGGTATGTCTCTATCAGTTTTATACATAGAGAGACTGAAATTCTTGCCCATTCTTCCTTGGTAAACAGCTCGAGCTCAGTGAGGTTGGATGGAGATCGTTTGTGAACAGCAGTTTTCAGCTCTTTCCACAGATTCTCGATTGGATTCAGGTCTGGACTTTGACTTGGCCATTCTAACACCTGGATACGTTTATTTGTGAACCATTCCATTGTAGATTTTGCTTTATGTTTGGCATCATTGTCTTGTTGGAAGACAAATCTCCGTCCCAGTCTCAGGTCTTTTGCAGACTCCATCAGGTTTTCTTCAAGAATGTATTTGGCTCCATCCATCTTCCCATCAATTTTAACCATCTTCCCTGTCCCTGCTGAAGAAAAGCAGGCCCAAACCATGATGCTGCTACCACCATGTTTGACAGTGGGGATGGTGTGTTCAGGGTGATGAGCTGTGTTGCCTTTACGCCAAACATATCGTTTGGCATTGTTGCCAAAAAGTTCGATTTTGGTTTCATCTGACCAGAGCACCTTCTTCCACATGTTTGGTGTGTCTCCCAGGTGGCTTGTTGCAAACATTAAATGACACTTTTTATGGATATCTTTGAGAAATGTCTTTCTTCTTGCCACTCTTCCATAAAGGCCAGGTTTGTGCAGTGTACAACTGATTGTTGTCCTATGGACAGACTGTCCCACCTCTGCTGTAGATCTCTGCAGGTCATCCATAGTGATCATGGGCCTCTTGGCTGCATGTCTGATCAGTCTTCTCCTGTGACGGCCGTCTGCAAATCTGGGCTGCAGTAGGAACAGCAGCACCCCGAGTAACCCCGAGACCCTTAACCCCTATACAGGGATCTGGAATTGTAGCAAGGCCCAGGGGGTAGCTGTCTGGTGGAGCAGTGGACCAGAGCAAGACGGCCGCCAAGGGATTAAAACTAAAACCCTTAATCGTGGTCAGGAGGCAGGAGTCGGAGGCCAGAGGGCAGCAGAGGTGCAAAATCAGCAGCCAGAAGAAGAGTCAAAGTCCGGGCCAAGGTCAGTAAAACCAGAAGGGCAGCAAAGGTACAGAATCAGCAGGCAGCAGAAGGGTCAGGAATCCAAGCAAATGTCAGCGTCAAAAAATCGGAAGAGAGGCAGAGGTACAAAAACTGCAGGCAATAGAATGGTCAGAAATTCAGGCTGAGGTCAGAGTTAACTATAGCAATTCACACAGTAGCAAGCAGTAGAATATATCCGGTGGCTTGCAAGACCAGTCCCAAGGTATTTGAGGGATCAGGTCATCCCTCACAGGTTCCCGGACTGAAGATCTAATTAGAACCGCCCCCAGGACCAGGCCAGATGGTGATGCAGTAAGCTCTACATGACTGAGAGGGGCGGAGCCTGCGCCCACCAGATGCCTGCGCAGGAGCCTCTTCTCTGTCACCACCCTCACCCAGGGGCGAACCACGGCGCCTCCCAGTGGCCGAGGCAGGAACAGCCGTCCCCAAGTCCGACGGCGATGCGACGGTCCGGCGCCTCCTAGTGGCCGAGACTGGAACAGCAGGCCCCGAGTCTGGCGGCGACGTGTCAGTCCGGCGCCTCCTAGTGGCCGAAGCCGGACCAGCAGGCCCTGAGTCTGGCGGCGATGTGCCAGTCCGGCCCCTCCTAGTGGCCGAAGCCGGAACAGCAGGCCCTGAGTCTGACAGCGACGTGACAGTACCCCCCCTTCTAAGAGGGGCCTCCGGACCCTCAAAACCCGGTTTGTCAGGGTGAAGGAGGTGAAACTTTCTAATTAACCCCTTGGCATAGATGTCACCAGCGTGGACCCAGGACCTCTGATCTGGGCCGTGCACCAAATATTGCACGGACCTTCTCACCAAACGGGAATCAAGGATACCTTGGACTTCGTACTCCAAGGCACCCTTGACCAAAACTGGAGGAGGAGGGGACTGGACAGGATGAATTGGGGAGCGGTACATCTTGAGGAGGGATTTGTGGAAAACATTGGGTATTTTAAAAGACTGAGGGAGCTTTAAACGAAAGGCTACCGGGTTAATTACCTCTAATATCTCATAGGGACCAATAAATCTGGGACCCAGTTTGGCAGATGGTACCTTAAGCTTAATGTTCTTGGTAGACAGCCAAACTTTGTCCCCAACTCCCAGGTGCGGCCCCTTGGACTGCCGTCTATTTGCGGCCGAAGCCTGTTTGACCTGGGAGCCTTTCAAATTTGTGTTCACCTCCGACCAGATGGTCCTTAAGTGATGGTATGGATTTCTCTACCCCCGGGAGCGCCAACATCTTAGCCGAAAATGAACCAAAACGTGGGTGCAAACCATGATTGCAGAAGAACGGGGTGGTTTTGATGGATTCTTGGTATTGGTTATTTAGGGCGAATTCGGCTAACGGGAGATGTTCCACCCAATCGGACTGATGCTCCGAGACATAGCAGCGGAGATACTGCTCTAGGGCCTGGTTGGTGCGCTCAGTTTGACCATTGGTCTCAGGGTGGTACGCGGAGGAGAAGGATAATTCAACACCAATGCGTTTGCAGAATGCCTTCCAGAATTTAGAAACGAACTGGGTACCTCGGTCGGACACGATATTCACCGGAGCGCCATGCAGTCGTATTAAATGAATGACGAACAACTTACTCAAAGTTTCTGAATTAGGTAGTCCAGACAGGGGAACGAAATGGCACTGCTTACTGAACCTGTCCACCACCACCCAGATACATGTCTTCCCTTCTGAGGGCGGCAGGTCAGTAATGAAGTCCATGGAGATGTGGGTCCATGGACTCTCTGGTGCGGGCAAGGACTGGAGCCAGCCGGCAGGCCGATTAGGGGGGGACTTGGCGTGAGCACAGGTTTCGCAAGCTAGTACGTAATCTTTACAGTCCTTAACCACCGTCAGCCACCAAAAATTCCTAGTCACTAGTCTGGCGGTATTATTGACACCAGGATGGCCTGCCAGGACAGAGTCATGCGACTCCTTCAGAACTTGTAGACGAAACGGGGCTGGAACGAACAATTTCTGGGGGCACGTCGTGTCCGGGGCTGGTTCTGAGGACCAACGGATCTCCTCCAGAAGGTCCAGAGACACTGCCGACACAACGATCCCATTGGCCAGTATTGGAACTGGTTCCGAGTCCTCAGCCTGTGAGGGGCAGAAACATTGAGAGAGGGCATTAGCCCTTACAATTTTAGTCCCTGGACGAAACGTGATCACAAAGTTAAACCTTGAGAAGAACAAAGCCCACCTAGCCTGCCTAGGATTCAGTCTTTTAGCTGACTCCAAGTAAGTCAGGTTCTTGTGATCTGTGATTACTGTAACCTTGTGTTTAGCACCTTCGAGGAAGTGGCACCATTCCTCGAAGGCCCACTTTATGGCCAACAATTCCCGATTCCCTATATCATAATTTTTCTCAGTAGGAGAGAATTTTCGGGAAAAGAAGGCACATGGACAGAGTTGAGTGAGGGAGGCAGTGCCTTGGGAAAGCACTGCCCCTACTCCAACCTCAGAGGCATCAACCTCTACCACAAAGGGGCGGTCTAGATCAGGCTGGATTAATATTGGGTTGGCAGCAAAACAATCCTTTAAAACAGAAAATGCCTCAAGTGCCTCAGGCTTCCAATTAACCACGTCTGCCCCCTTCCGGTCAGATCCATGAGCGGTTTGGCGATCTCAGAGAAGCCTTTGATAAATTTATGGTAATAATTTGTAAACCCCAAAAATCGCTGCAGCGCTTTTAGAGTTTTGAGTTGCACCCATTCTCTAATGGGTCGGATCTTGGCAGGATCCATGATGAACCCCTTAGCAGAAATCATGTACCCCAAAAATTGTACCTCCTCAGCCATAAAAACACACTTCTCCAGCTTGGCAAATAGAGAATGTTCTCCAAGTCTCTGGAGCACAGAACGGACATGTTGAGCGTGTGTAACAACATCAGCAGAGTAGATCAGGATGTCATCTAAATAAACCACTACATATACCCCACAGATATCCCTGAAGATATCATTCACAAATTTTTGAAACACGGCAGGTGCGTTACTTAACCCAAACGGCATAACAAGATACTCAAAATGACCAAGGGGTGTGTTAAACGCGGTTTTCCACTCATCTCCGTCTCTTATGCGGACAAGATTGTAAGCTCCCCGGAGGTCAAGCTTAATGAACCAACGTGCTCCCAGTAGCTGATTAAACAGATCAGGGATGAGTGGAAGCGGATACTGATTTTTTACAGTTATAGCGTTCAGCTCACGATAATCAATACAAGGTCTGAGTCCACCATCTTTTTTTCCACAAAGAAAAACCCAGCCCCTACAGGCGAAGTGAAGGGTCTAATAAAACCTTTTCGTAAGCTGTCTGTTATGTAGTCATTCATGGCTACACGCTCTGGACCAGAGAGATTAAATATTCTCCCCTTAGGGAGACAAGCACCTGGGACCAAGTCTATAGGACAGTCATACTCTCAATGAGGCGGTAATTTCTCAGACTCCACCATGGAAAAAACATCCTCATAGTCCCTGAATGCATATGGTATATAAACAGTAACATAGTAACATAGTTATTAAGGTTGAAGGGAGACTTTAAGTCCATCTAGTTCAACCCATATTCTATCCTAACCTGCCCTAACATGGTAATCCAGAGGAAGGCAAAAAAAACCCATGTGGCAAACAGTAAGCTTCATATTGGGGAAAAAAATTCCTTCCCGACTCCACATACGACAATCAGACTAGCTCCCTGGATCAACGCAATATTAAGGAAACTAGTGTATATACCCTGTAATATTATACTTTTCAAGAAAGGCATCCAGTCCCTTCTTAAATTTTAGTAGGGAATCACTCATTACAACATCATATGGCAGAGAGTTCCATAGTCTCACTGCTCTTACAGTAAAGAATCCGCATCTGTGAGTATGCTTAAACCTTCTTTCCTCCAGACGTAGAGGATGCCCCCTTGTCCCCGTCACAGGTCTAAGAGTAAAAAGATCATTAGAAAGGTCTTTGTACTGTCCCCGCATATATTTATACATTGTAATAAGATCACCCCTAAGCCTACGATTCTCCAAACTAAATAACCCCAAGTGTAATAACCTGTCTTGGTATTGCAGACCCCCAAGTTAGCTAATAACCTTGGTCGCTCTTCTCTGCACCCGCTCCAGTTCAGCTATGTCTTTCTTATACACCGGAGACCAGAACTGTACACTGTATTCTAAGTGTGGTCGCACTAGTGACTTATATTGAGGTAAAATTATGTTCTCCTCATGAGCATCTATGCCTCTTTTAATGCATCCCATTATTTTATTTGCCTTTGAAGCAGCTGCCTGACACTGGCCACTAAATGTGAGTTTGTCATCCACCCATACACCCAGGTCTTTTTCAGTGACAGTTTTGCCCAGTGTTTTACAATTAAGCACATAATTATACATCTTGTTCGTTCTACCCAAGTGCATGACCTTACATTTATCCCCATTAAAGCTCATTTGCCATTTATCAGCCCAAGCTTCTAGTTTACATAAATCCTCCTGTAATATAAAATTGTCCTCCTCTGTATTGATTACCCTGCAGAGTTTAGTGTCATCTGCAAATATTGAAATTCTACTCTCTATGCTCCCTACAAGGTCATTAATAAATATGTTAAAAAGAAGCGGGCCCAAAACTGACCCTGTGGTACCCCACTGCTAACTGTGACCCAGTCCGAGTGTGCTCCATTAATAACCACCCTTTGTTTCCTATCCCTGAGCCAGCTCTTAACTCGCCTACACATATTTTCCCCTGTGCCCATTGTTCTCATTTTATGTATCAACCTTTTGTGTGGCACCGTATCAAAAGCTTTTGAAAAGTCCATGTACACCACGTCCACTGCATTCCCTTGGTCCAGTCCGGAACTTACCTCTTCATAAAAGCATATCAGATTAGTCTGACAGGAACGGTCCCTTGTAAACCCATGTTGATATTGGGTCATGAGGTTATTCTTCTCCAGATACTCCAGTATAGTATCTCTTAGAAAACCCTCCAGGATTTTACCCACAGTTGAGGTTAAACTTACTGGCCTATAATTTCCAAGTTCAGTTTTTGTTCCCTTTTTGAATATTGGCACCACATTTGCTATACGCCAGTCCTGTGGTACAGACCCTGTTATTATGGAATCTTTAAAGATTAAAAATAATGGTCTATCTATGACTGTGCTTAATTCCTGCAGTACTCGGGGGTGTATCCCATCCGGGCCGGGGGATTTGTCAATTTTAGTGATTTTTAGACGCCGCCGTACTTCCTGCTGGGTTAAGCAGGTGATATTTAATGGAGAATTTTTATCCCTGATCATGTTATCCGTCATGGGATTTTCTTGAGTAAATACTGTTGAAAAAAAGTCATTTAGCATATTGGCTTTTTCCTCATCCACCATTTCACCCAGACTATTTTTAAGGGGACCAACACTATCAATGGGATTATTTTTACTTTCTCTGGCAATGAGTCTCTCTGTCTCAATCTTTGCTGTCTTGATTTGCTTTTTACAGAATTTAATCTTCTGTATTTAGTTAATGCCTCATCACTACCTACTTGCTTTAATTCTCTAAATGCTTTATTTTTATCTCTTATTGCACCCCTTACAGCTCTATTTAGCCATAGTGGTTTCCTCCTATTTCTCGCATGTTTATTCCCATACGGTATATATTGTGCACAGGTGCTATTCAGGATGCTAATAAACGTCTCCCATTTCTTTTGTGTATTTTTATGTCTCAGGATATCGTCCCAGTTAATTGCACCAAGATCATCTCTCATCCGTTGGAAATTTGCCTTCCTGAAGTTTAGTGTCCTTGTAACCCCTCTACTACACATCTTATTAAAGGATACATGAAAACTTATTAATTTGTGATCACTATTACCCAAGTGACCCTCAACCCTTACATTAGATATGCGGTCTGGCCTGTTGGTTAATATTAGGTCTAGCAGTGCCCCCTCTCTTGTTGGGTCCTGAACCAGTTGTGAAAGGTAATTGTCTCTCATAGTTGTCAAAAACCTATTACCTTTGCTGGAACTGCAGGTTTCGGTTCCCCAATGTATTTCAGGGTAGTTGAAGTCCCCCATAATAATGACTTCTCCTTGAGTCGCTGCTTCATCTATTTGCTTTATGAGGATATTCTCTGTTGCTTCCATTATTTTTGAAGACTTATAACAAACCCCTATCAGTAATTTATTATTTTTCCCCCCTCCCCTTATCTCTACCCACAGGGACTCTACATTTTCATTAGATTCATATATATTATCACGAAGGATGGGTTTTAAGGATGATTTTACATATAAACACACACCTCCCCCTCGTTTATTTGTACGGTCATTTCTGAACAGACTATAGCCCTGTAAATTAACCGCCCAGTCATGGCTCTCATCCAGCCATGTCTCAGATATCCCCACCATGTCATTATTATGTTCCAACAACATTAACTCCAATTCCTCTATTTTGTTGGCGAGGCTTCTGGCATTAGTATACATGCACTTTATGTATCTCTCTGTACCTCTATTCTTTCTTAAATTATTAACTGTTCTAACCCCACCCCCCATGCCACCCCCACCCCCAATTTCATTATTTGTGCTCAGGTCTCTATCTGCACTGTCTTCCCCTTCTATAAAAGGAAAACCCTCCCTCCCGTCCCTAGTTTAAACACTCCTCCAACCTTCTAGTCATTTTCTCCCCCAGCACAGCTGCACCCTCCCCACTGAGGTGCAACCCGTCCCTAGTGTAGAACCTGTAGCTAACTGAGAAGTCAGTTCTGCAGGAACCCAAACTCGTCCTTCCTACACCAATTCCTGAGCCACTTACTAACCTCCCTAATCTCCCGTTGCCTCTCTGGCGTGGCACGTGGTACAGGAAGTATTTCCGAAAATACCACCTTGGAGGTCCTTGCTTTAAGCTTACAGCCTAATTCCCTGAAATCATCTTTAAGGACCTTCCACCTACCTCTAACTTTGTCATTTGTGCCAATGTGCACCATGACTGCTGGATCCTCTCCAGCCCCTCCCAGTAATCTGTCAACCCGATCACCGATGTGTCGGACTCGAGCGCCAGGTAGGCAGCACACCGTTCGACGATCCCACTACAGAACCTGTCTGGCCTGCTCTCCTATTTCCCCCCTTACTGGAGCAGACACTCCTCCGGCTTTCAGAGGACATGCCTTGCTGCAGAAGTTCTACTCCTGCACTAACACTCACCTCATCGGCCAACTTAGCAAACATATTGGGGTGTGCCAGATCAGGACTAGCCTCCCTGGTGCTCTTCCCTCTACCCCGCCTTCTAAGGCTACTTTCACACATCAGGTTTTCGGCGTCAGGCGCGATCCGGCGTCGTGCCGGAACGCCGAATCCGGCAAATGTTTTGTAAAACCGGATGTGACGGATCCGGTTTTCTGCCGGATCCGTCTTGTTCTTGACAGACAAAACCGGATCCGTCTCATCCAGTTCATCCGTTTTTCTATCCGTTTTTCGACGGATTACGCCGGATCCGGTTTTTATAAACACCCCTTGTGGCCTTCCGAACGGGATTGGCTACTGGAAAACTATATATAGCGTGTTCCTACAGCCCTTCTTTGACAGGTTGTAGAGGAGAAAGTGCAGGTTGGAGAGAAGAGCAAGTTACTGGCGAAGATGGATGTTGTCATTGGAAATATTTTGAAGAATTTGGCGGATTTTACAGCGGAGGCGAATCGTTTGAGGGTGATTGTTCTGGAGAAGGAGAGAGCGAGACAGCAGCGCATCAGGCATCGTAGACGACGTTTGTGGATCCACCCCATCACAGCCAAGAGAATGACGCGTGGTGTCTATTCTACACTCTGCATGGACCTTCGACGAAACCCGGATAAATTTTTTGGATATGTTCGGATGAAAATGGAGAATTTTGATTACTTGGTGGAGCGCATTGCACACCTCATAAGAAAAGCAGACACCTATTGCCGCTTCTCTGTTTCACCCGCAGAGCGTCTGATGGTGACTTTAAGGTAAGCCACATTTATTGGATGTGCTCGCATCAGAGCACACTTTCACTGCAATCTTGTTGGTGGTAGTTTGTATCTCCAAGTGTTATAGCTGAGTTTTGGTATGTAATGCTGTGATTTAAAACTAATTGATTGTTTTTTAATTCCCCACAGATTTCTTGCAACTGGAGAATCCCTTTCGTCACTGCATTTCCAGTACAGACTCGGGATTTCCACCATATCTGGAATAGTGAAGTACACATGCCGTGCACTGTGGGACTCCTTAGCTGAAGAGTTTTTACCAGAGCCCACAACAGAGAGGTGGATTGAAATTTCAGAAAAGTTTCAACAGATATGTCAGTTTCCCAACTGCTTGGGCGCTGTGGACGGGAAACATATCCGCATTGTAAAGCCAGCCGGATCGGGATCGGAATATTTCAATTACAAGAAATATTTTTCAATTGTCCTCATGGCCATCGCTGACGCGGAATACAAATTTATTGCTGTTGATATTGGGGCCTATGGCCGCTCCAATGACTCTCAAGTTTTCAAACTGTCTGCCATGGGGCGTAAACTGTATGGAAACACCTTCCAGTTCCCACCCCCTAGACCGCTGCCGCAAACATCTGGTCCACCTATGCCATTTGTCTGTGTAGGGGATGAAGCCTTCCTGCTGTCAGAACACCTTTTGAAACCGTACTCTAGCAGAGGATTGACAAGAACAAAACGCATTTTTAATTACCGCCTCACAAGAGCAAGAAGAATGGTTGAATGTACCTTTGGTATTCTGACAGCCAAATGGCGGGTCCTATTGACTGCGATCAACCTCAAGACAGAAACTGTGGACGAAGTGATCAAAGCTTGCGTGGTACTCCACAATTTTGTTATCTGCAAGGAACCCATTTCCATTGAGGACACCTCTGAAGAAACCACCTTGCAAGATTACCATGACATTACCACTAGAAGTTCTGTGACGGTTTCAGTAATGAGGGACAATTTTGCACTATACTTTATGTCACCTCAAGGCAGAGTACACTGGCAGGATGACAGAGTGTGAAACATTTGTGCCCAACCAAACTTGTGTACCTTCTGTACCAACAGTATATACCTTTGCCAACCAAAGTTGGCTATCTTGTCATGGTCTCTATTTTTAGCTTTAGGCCACAGGTGTGTACCTGGTTGTGTTTTATGCAAAGTATTTCACCTTTTAACAAAAGTTGTGTACATTGTTAGGAAATCACCAACAATAAACACAACTTTTTAGGTGAAATACTTTGCTTCAAACACAACCAGGAACACAACTGTGGCAAAAAGCTAAAATTTACCCACAGTTATATACCTGGTTTTGAATACCTTTTTACCTTTTAAATACCCTGTATTTAACCTTTTTTTTAAACATATTTCGCCTCAGAAAGAAATGACAGACAACCAGTGTAAACAATAATTTAACTTTTATTTAAAATATTTTTTTTTTGTAAACTGTTTTTAAAGTTAAAACTTTTTTAATAAAGGTTTGAAACCAACTGGGCATTTTTATTACAAAACACATCATAAATCTGTGTAGTGTGGGGTGGAAATACTGCTGGAGGGGCTGCGGGACACTTCGACACTGGGAGTGTGGAGAGAGGATTGGGATCGTGGTGGGGAAGGAACAGTTAGAGGTGATGGTGTGGAAAAAGCTACAGAATGGGTGGACATGTGGGAGGCAGAAGAGGTGGTGTGCGGTGGAGTGGAGGGTTGGGCAGGGACTGTAGGAGCAGATGATGTTGATGGCAAGTTGTATGGGGAAGGAGTTTGGTACGGGGAAGGAGTTTGGTACGGGGAAGGAGTTTGGTACGGGGCAGGTTGCTGGAAGTGGGGAGGTTGCGGGTACTGGGGAGGTTGCTGGTACTGGGGAGGTTGCTGGTACTGGGGAGGTGGATGGTATGTAATAGGAGGGGGAGGATGGAAAGTGGCTGGAGGGGGTGCAGATGTAATAGGAGGGGGAGGATGGAAAGTGGCTGGAGGGGGTGCAGGTGGAGGAACTACTGTGGTGGGAGGAGGAGGTTGGGAGGTAACTTGCTGGAGAGCACCGTGGCATGAATGCATTACATGCATCTGCTGGGTAGGAGATAGCGTTTCCATGCGCTCCACAACAGACCTGAAAAAGGTGTGGTTCGGCGAAGATCTTGCTTCTGAATGCATGGTTTGCAGAAGTGTCTTCACCTCCAGAATGCTGGAGTTGATCTGCCGAAAGCCTGCGGAGATTTGCTCTGACAAGACTTTTAGACAGTTCTGGAAAGATGCATTCAGATGCAAGAACTCTGGCGCATAAGTCTTTTCCTGACCCCTCTGCCGCTGCCGCCCAGTACCCGCAGGTGTACTAGAGGTGGCAGGGGCAGAAGGGTGGGGTAAAGGGAAAGCGATCTCCTCACCAGCAGCTTCATGTAATGTAGGCGGCCACGATGCTCCTGTGCTGGTGGATGGGACAGATGGGTCGATGTGTGGGAAGGCTGGGAAGGTGCAGATGTACCGGGGCGGTCGAAGTGTCCCTCGGTGCCTGTCTCCTCAGGGATCGCCTCAGAAGGGTCCAATCGTGCAGGCTCCCGAGTGCTGCTCACCGTGCTGTGGAATAAAGAGAAAAAAAAACAATTAAAATAGTGACATGGTATGGCCCTGGCTGAAAAAAAAAAGTTACATCTAACATTTTTTTTCACATGTGGTGTGTAATATTTACCTTCTAGTGACCATTGTTTCCCGGAGGAACGACAGGGCTTGTGCGTACTTGTACTTGCTCCTGCGTCCTCCAGATCCACTCGGGGCCCGCATCTCTTTATTGAACTCCTTCTTGAAACGATCCCTCACAGACCGCCACCGATTCACAATTCTGTTCCCTGAAACGAGAAAGGAGTGGTTAGTATACAACATCAGTGATTCCCAAACTCCACTCCTCATGGTCCCCAGGTGTCATGTTTTCAGGATTTCCATAGTAAATAGAAATCCTGAACACATGATCCGTGGGGACCACGAGGACGGGAGTTCGCGAAACACTGGTTTACATCAAGCAACCGGTACTGTATATACTTACGCTCTTTAATCTGGGCCCGAGCATCGAGGTCCTCCCAGCGGCCCACAAGGAGCGAACAGATTTCCTCCCAGAGTCGTCGGGTAACGATCAGGTCAGCGTGGCGGCGGTCAGCCATATTCCAGAGCGGCTCCCTTTCTCTGACGAGATCGATGAGGTGGTCCACATCGATTCCTCCATCCTCACCGTCAGAGTCGGGAGCACGCTGTGAAGGCTGTTAAAGAAAAAGACAAAAATAACATAATTAACCTCCACAAAAGAAATGAAATAAAAAGTGCAAAAAAACAAAGCAAAAATATTTATACTTACACGCTGGTGACCGCCGCGTTGCAGTCGCCGACGACCCTGGGAGGCACTGCGAGGACCTCTTGGCCGAGCACCAGATTGTGAAGACTAGAGAAGAAAACAAAAAATGTTATGTCTTTGGATGTAGGCATTTGTTTGCTGTGTGTGGTCTGCAGAACATTGTTTTCTATGTGTTGTGTGTAGTGTGATGTTGTGTTTCTGCGTTTGATGCCAAAAACTTACAAATTGTGAGCCCACTCCAGGTGTCTGTCCACCCCTTCCTTCTTCTTCTGGGAGCTCCTCTTCATCTTGTGATTCCTGTTTTGAAATAAAAGGCAATGAATAGACATATATTACAGAGATGATGGATTTTGGAAATAAAAACTTACCGTCAAACGCTGACGATGCGAGGGAGGGCTCCCAGAAGAAGATGTGCTGTCCTGTTGATGGCCAGACTCCATGGCTGTGGGTATTGCTGCTGCTGTTGCTGCTGCCAGTGATGACATTTCTGCTGCTGCTGCATCTCTTGGGCGGCTGTTGAATAAAGAGAAACAAAGGGCCAATGAATATCTTGATATTCCATGGCCCTAGTTTGGAGGAATGGGGGATTTGATAATTACCGTCTCTCATCTGCTGCTGGACTCCCCTCCTCAGCATGTTCCATTTGCTGCTCCATTTGGCGTGGTGGTGGTGCTGATGGTGCTGCAGTGGTCTCCTGCCTTCTCCTGCGCCTGGTTGCTGTCTTGGGTGGCATGTTGGGTGTGGCTGAGGGTCCCACTGTCTTGCTTTTATATATGTGTCTTGTGGGCAGAGCTACTGAGCATGCTCAGACCAAAAATACCGGATCCGGCGCATTGCGGCGCTCATAGGCTTTCATTGTGTGAAAAAGCCGGACGCGCCGGATCCGGCGTGTCCGGCTTTTTCGCCGGATACAAAAAACGTTACAGTAGCCGTTTTTTCCAGACGCCGGATTGAGACACAATGCCGGATCTGGCGAAAACCGGATGAAACGCATGGCCATCCGGCGCGATCCGGCGCAAATGCAAGTCAATGGGGGGGAAACCGGATCCGGCATTGCATTTCGCCGGATCCGGTTTTTGTCAAAAGCGCCGGATCGCGCCTGACGGCGAAAACCTGATGAGTGAAAGAGGCCTTACTGTCACCCAGCTAGCTACTTCATTGTCCTGCAGCTCCAACCTAGCATCCCCCCCTCATCTATCCCATTTAGCGTCTGCTCAGTGAGCAGAAGACTCCTTTCCATATTGTCTATGGATCTCAGTGTTGCCAGCTGCACATTTAGATCCAGTATCTGGGCTTTCAAATGCACAACGTACTCACATCTCGCACAGCAGTATGCACCCTCGACCCGCTGTTTAAGGATTTCATACATGCGGCAAGACGCGCACTGGATGTCATTGGCAATAGTGGAGCACATCCTAATGGGGATTGCACCAGACAATAAGATAAGTGTCAGGATCCTGTCAGCGCCGGCGAGCAGCCTAGGCTGAGCAGGGACTCACCCGCACTGTAGGGATACCGGGGTCAGGTACAGCCAGACAGTACCGATACACAGGACCTGTGGACGCTGAAGTTTAGCAAGCAGACACAGGACCTACGGTCATGTGACTGCAAGGGGGCACGGCTTAGCGTCCTGCTTAGTGAGATGGCAAGACACTATACAGAATTACTCAGAGTCAGGCAAAACGGGGTTCATACACAGAGATAGCAGTAAAGTACCAGGGATGAGACAGAACGGATAGTCAGGGCCAAGCAGAATTCAAAACCAAACAGACATAGAAGGTACCAAGCAGAATCCAAAGCAATATCCAGAGAACAAACCGAGTCGTACACAGATTATCAAGCAACCAGAACACAGCACAAACACACTCAGGGGTCACCACACTATGCCAAGTGCAAGAGTATAACTGACGGGGGATGGGAGCTTCCTGCGGCTATAAGAAGCTTTCCTAGAATCAATGAGAGGCCACCATAATAGGTCCCAGGTGAGCAAGTAAGAGTCTGCACTGAGATCAAAACATTAACTCCAGAAGTGCCGGTCCACCAGCACTGGTATCATGACAATAAGCAAAAATAAATAAAAAGTATTAATAAAATATAACAGCAATTCAGAAATACCTCCCTTGGAAACTTCCTGAATCCAAAGTCACTGAATCTCAAGTCACACACTTACCACAGTTCGCACTTACGCTCAGGTCACACTCAGCTCGTTCACACTCGCTCAGGCAGATTTAAAAGTTTGTTTTTTTTCCCCTTTTACCAGTACACCACCCTGCTGCTCAATGCACTTCCAAAAGCAGCTTAGCAGAAATCATGTACCCCAAAAATTGTACCTCCTCAGCCATAAAAACACACTTCTCCAGCTTGGCAAATAGAGAATGTTCTCTAAGTCTCTGGAGCACAGAACGGACATATTGCGCGTGTGTAACAACATCAGCAGAGTAGATCAGGATGTCATCTAAATAAACCACTACATATACCCCACAGATATCCCTGAAGATATCATTCACAAAGTTTTGGAACACGGCAGGTGCGTTACTTAACCCAAACGGCATTACAAGATACTCAAAATGACAAAGGGGTGTGTTAAACGCGGTTTTCCACTCATCTCCGTCTCTTATGTGGACACGATTGTAAGCTCCCCAGAGGTCAAGCTTAGTGAACCAACTGGCTCCCAGTAGCTGATTAAACAGATCAGGGATGAGTGGAAGCGGATACTGATTTTTTACAGTAATAGTGTTCAGCTCACGATAATCAATACAAGGTCTGAGTCCACCATCTTTTTTTTCCACAAAGAAAAACCCAGCCCCTCCAGGTGAAGTGGAGAGTCTAATAAAACCTTTTCGTAAGCTGTCTGTTATGTAGTTATTCATGGCTACACGCTCTGGACCAGAGAGATTAAATATTCTCCCCTTAGGCTATGTGCACACAAAGTTTTTTGGGTGTGCGGATTTTGGAGAGAAAACCGCAGGTAAATCCGCAGGACAAAAGAATGGTCAGAAATTCAGGCTGAGGTCAGAGTTAACTATAGCAATTCACACAGTAGCACGCAGGGGAACCAAGAATATATCCGGTGGCTTGCAAGACCAGTCCCAAGGGGCGGAGCGGAGCCTCTTCTCTGTCACCACCCACACCCAGAGGCGAACCACGGTGCCTCCCAGTGGCCGAGGCAGGAACAGCCGACCCTGAGTTCGACGGCGACGCGACGGTCCGGCGCCTCCTAGTGGCCGAGACCGGAACAGCAGGCCTCGAGTCTGGCGGCGAAGTGTCAGTCCGGCGCCTCCTAGTGGCCAAAGCTGGACCAGCAGGCCCCGAGTCTGGCGGCGATGTGCCAATCCGGCCCCTCCTAGTGGCCGAAGCCGGAACAGCAGGCCCTGAGTCTGCTGCCTGTCGTGGCTCCTGCGCAGGCGCACTGCTCTGCCCTGTTGAGGTCCGGCGCCGGCGCACTGCAGTATTCTGCTCTGCCCTCAACAGGGCAGAGCAGTGCGCCTGCACAGGAGCCACGATGGAAAGCAAAGAAGAGGACGTCACTGTTGGAAGATGGGAGGCACCGGACCGGACCGCGACACCCATCTGACCACAACCGGACCCGGACTGCCCCTGGGTGAGTATAATATAACTCATTTTTCTTATCTTTCAGGTTACATCGGGGGCTTATCTACAGCATTACACAGTGCTGTGGAAAAGCCCCTGATGGCGGTGAAGGCAGCTGATACTCGAAAAATGGGGTGACAGATTCCCTTTAAACTTCTCCACAACAGTATCACGGACCTGCCTGTTGTGTTCCTTGGTCTTCATGATGATCTGTGCTTCAAACAGAACCCTGAGACTATCACAGAGCAGGTGCATTTATACGGAGACTTGATTACACACTGGTGGATTATATTTATCATCATTAGTCATTTAGGACAACACTGGATCATTCAGAGATCCGCAATGAACGTCTGGAGTGAGTTTGCTGCACTGAAAGTAAAGGGGCCGACTTATATTCCACGCCCCACTTTTCAGTTTTTGACTTTCCACAAAAATGTAAAATAACCAATAAATTTCGTTCAACTTCACAATTGTGTCCAACTTGTTGTTGATTCTTTACCAAAAATTTACATTTGGTGTCTTTATGTTTGAAGCATGATATGTGGGAAAAGGTTGAAAAGTTCCAGGGAGCCGAATACTTTTGCAAGGCACTGTAGATATTCATTACATATTGTGCATATCTTTATGAGGCATAGTCTGAATATTTATTTTGAACAAGTCTCACACAAGGATGTGTTATTTTGGCATTAATGAGGGTTATTTGTGCACAATCTTATCCTTAATTTTACATATTTTGCTCTCCTCTTGGTAGGAACTTTCTGAAGTGTATAATAAATTATTTAGCATGGTAGTGTTTTTACATCCTTAAAGGGGTGTTCCCACAAACAGAAGTTCATTTTAATCACTAGATCTTGGAATAATAATAATGTCCACATTTGGATGTGTTAAAATAATATTCCTGTGCTGAGATATTCTTATACATGTGCCCCTGCTCTGTACTGTGTAATGGCTGTGTCTGACCAGGCAGTAACAAAGTATGATCATACCATATCTCCTGGGTAGGGAAGGAAGGAAAAAAATATACTTCACGCCCCCGAAGAAGCATATTGCAAAATGAGCGTTGGGACTTCCTACCCACAATTATTGCAGTTTGGTTTTCTTGTCATCTTATGCCATAACACTAATAACTCTGATTGTAATACCTGGAGTTATGCAGAATAGGAAAAAAGTGGTCAGACAATCCGCGCTGCGAATCACTATGAACAATTATTATTACAGTGGTCTTTATTCGACGCGTTTCGAAGTTTCACAGAACTCCTTCCTCAGGAAAAAACCACCAGGTGATTCGCAGCGCGGATTGTTTGACCACTTTTTTCCTATTCTGCATCTTCTACGTCGGTCCCTCGTGGATCTGTGGTTTCTGCAGCAGCGAATCCTCCATGCTTATTACAAGCTCCATCTGGTGAGTGTATTATTTTTAAATTGATATACCTTCACTGGATAATGCACTATTGCGCCATTTCTCTTCAATAGTATCCCTAATACCTGGAGTTATGGGATATCTGGTGTCATGATCCATGCTGGATCAGGACTGATATAAAGCACAGGTAACCTTTTTTTTCCCCTAAGCTGTGCTTAAGGTTGCTTTTTGCCCCCGGTGGCCATTAGGATTATTGCACTGTGTGTCATTTGTTCTAAGTTTTCCCCCCAGTGGTGGTGAGCGTCATTGCACTCTAGTTTCTTTAGTTAAGTGCACATGATTATAATGCAGGTGTGATTGCTGGCTCTGCTATAAAAGAGTCACAGGTGTTGCAATCAGTGTTGGTGATAGTGTTCATTTCAACCATTCTTGGTGGAGGAAGGAGCTGGAGAGCAGCTCTGACAGACCCTGGTGTGAAAGGAGTCATAGGGGATTTCCTTAGCTCTGATAGAGCTTGGTGGCAGCGATTCAGGAGAGCTACATGCTGGTGGTGGACTGTTGCCAGGAGCAAGTGCAACAGAGTAAAGCTAAGTTGTGTTTCCCCATTTGTGTTTTCTCCTTAGTGTGTATTAGTACAGCGGTGGGGCCAGTGCCTGCGCCACCCAGCTCCCTAGCAAGGGATAGGTGTAGGGTGTGCTAGGACAGATTCGTGATCGGCGCCTAGCGCGGAACCGACATAGGGAACGTTAGGAGCGTTAGAGACACTGACTCAGGGGAGTGCAGGAGGTCTCCACGTCCCCTTTCCCTATCGCAGGGCCCACCGTTGTAACTGTTTCCCTACCCCTTGTCTTGTTGTTTTAGTTACCGGCCTGTGAGCCGTGTCACACAGGACAGTATCACGTGCCGCGTCCTGTTGTTTTAGTTACCGGCCTGCGAGCCGTGTCACACAGGACAGGTCCACGTGACATCTGGTTGCACCATGAACAACTCAATTTGAGTATGTACCCTATATTATGAACTTGTATTATGAAATTGTATTATTGATTTATTCTTCTTTTGACTAACATACTATAAGTTTGGGTATCTTTGTACAGTGAGTACAGAAAGTATTCAGACCCGTTTAAATTTTTCACTCTTTGTTTCTATGCAGCCATTTGGTAAACTCAAAAAAGTTCGTTTTTTTCTAATTAATGTACACTCTGCACACCATCTTGACAGAAAAAAACCCCAGAAATGTAGAAATTTTTGCAAATTTATTAAAAAAGAAACAACGAAGTGTGGATGAAACGCACGTTGGGGTGGAGGAACACGGCTCGGACATCGCACATATATGTAAGTTTATATTGAAATATTTCTTTACTGGGCCTATCAATTAATTCACCGTGCTGTCAGCTGAGTGCACCATTATGGGAGGAGAGAAATTTAGCAGTAATTGTGATGCTGGATGTGGCAATCAGAAGTATTACTTTGCAATATTATTATATGCTCAGCCTTCTCCCATAAGATGAAGTTATTATAGCGCATTCTTTAGTTTGCATTGTGAGGACTGTTTTTTTTCCATATAATAATGAATAGGTAATAGGCATAGTTTTTCCACTTTATGATATTTAAAATCAAATAGGTGTGTTTAATGATGTTCTTAGCCAATGATGTTCCCTAGATTCTTGGAGGCATTTGTCTTTTGTTATTAATTATATTTTAGTTAATGGTATATTTAATAAAATTGCTATTTTAATTAGAATAATTAATTGTCTTCTTGTGCTTTTCTGTTCACTTTTTCTCTTGAAGTAGAGATATAAGTGACGGTGTGTGGTTTTTATTAGGTTTAAGTAGACTGAACCCGACAATTTCGACATGCATGGATGACAATAATATATGAATGGAGGTCTCTTGACTGGACAGAAGCATCCAGCAGTTGGTATTTCAAAGCCTGATCCTTCTGGTTTCAGAGGTCTCTGGCAGAGGATTACTCCACTTTGGCTATTGAAAATGCATGATGGGGTGTCAGCAGAAATTGCTGTCCATTGAAGGAACGTGAGTTAGACAGCTATCTCATGTATGGCCAGCTTAATGAAAAGTCATCAAAACTGTTACTCTTAATCTGTCCTAAATATCTATGTAATGGTTTATAAGCGAGTTGCAATACTTAACAAACACTGTAAATTTTTGTTTCCAGTTCCACTCTGCTCCCCCTTAAAGAAGCGCTCCAATCTGTTTTTAATTGGTATGTCTGCTGAACCCGCTTCAGAATAATCACTGCACCCCTGAACCCTCATGCATTGTTCACCTGGCCTCATTTTATGGACATTTGAATGGTATAAGTTGAAGTGAGCAGGTCAAATATGACCTTGGTCAGATGTGACATCATTTGAAGTGACATATTTAAAGTGATACATGAGAAATATTACCAGAAATAGTCCAGAAATCGATCAAACGGTAAGACTAACCACTGCTTTCTTCCTTTACTTGCTTTTTTTTTTTTTACCCTCCTCTTTAACCATGCTCACATTTGCCATCACCGTTTTTGCTCCACTAATCTTCACACTCCTTCGCTATCCCCAAACCCCTGCACCCTCAAACCAAATAACTATTTCCCCCTCTCTCTTACCTCCCCATCTCGCTTTATCTGCAGACATACTCCTTAACCTCAGACCTCTCCTACTAACATAAAATACAAGACGATCACTCTCCTTCACCCACCTGCTTTCCCTTTCTCTGCTTCTTCTCACTGCAGGTGACATATCTTCCAATCCTGGCCCCCCCTGCCTCATACATCCCACTAATCCTCACCCCTATCTTTCTCACACTAAGAGAAACTACTGAAATCCCTCACACTTAAAACTCGTGCCACTGACCCCCTCCCTCCCGCACCCCCTTTCTGGAGCACTTTGGAACGTTCGCTCCATCTGCAACAAGCGCCACGTGATCCACGACCTTACGTCCAGCAACCTTTCCTTCCCGGCCATCACTGAGACCTGGCTGACACCCCCTGACACGGCCTCCCCGGCCGCACTGAGTTATGGCGGCCTCCACTTAACCCACACTCCTCTCCCTGGCAACAGACATGGTGGAGGAGTGGGTTTCCTCCTTTCTAAAAACTGCTCCTTCAACCCTATCCAACCCCCACCCTCCCTTATCCTCCCTTCCTTCGAGGTTCACTCTGTCCTTATCTACTCTACCTCTAATCTCCAAATGGCTGTCATATACCGACCACCGGGCTCAGCCACTACCTTCATTGACCAATTTTCCACCTGGCTCCTCCACTTTCTCTCTGCTGACATCCCCACCATCATTATGGGGGACTTCCAACATCCCTATTGACACCCACCAGCCAGCAGCCTCCAAACTCCTGTCACTTACCGTATCCTTTGGACTTACTCAGTGGTCCTCCACAGCAACCCACACAGATGGACATACATTAGACCTCATCTTCACCCGCCTCTGTTCCCTATCTAATCTCACAACCTCTCCCTTCCCCCTATCTGACCACCATCTACTCACCTTCTCATCCTTGTCCTTCTCACCTGCCCCCCATGTCCAGCCACTAGCACATCCTCGCAGAAACCTCGCACACCTAGACATTCACAGACTCTCTGACTCTCTTCTACCTCTGTCCTCTATATCCTCACTCCACAACACGGACAGTGCCACCGCTTTCTACAATGCCACCCTCACATCAGCCATAGACTCAGTCGCCCCTCTCATGCATGGCAAAGTGCGACAAACCAATAGGCAACCCTGGCACAACAACCTCACCAAAAATTTCGACAAGCATCCAGGGTCGCAGAGCGGCGTTGGAAGAAAACACGCCTGACAGACGACTTCACTGCTTTCAAACAAGTTACACTTGCCTTTAAATCAGCCCTCACCTCTGCTAAACAGACCTATTTCACAAACCTTGTATCTTCACTATCCCACAACAACTGTTCAGCACATTCAACTCTCTCCTCTGCCCACCACTGCCACCTCCAACTCCCCTCATCTCTGCTGAGGACTTTGCCACCTACTTCAAAAACAAGATTGACCAAACAAGGCAAACCTTTACAGTTCCACCACCCCAACCGCTCCACATACCAGACCTCTGCCCTTCCCTAATAACCTCCCTCTCCAACATCACTGAAGGAGAGCTTACTCATCTCCTTTCCAAATCACGCCTCACCACCTGTGCACTTGACCCCATCCCTTCCCATCTGCTCCCCAACATCACTAGCATGATCATTCCAGCTCTAACCCATCTCTTCAACCTATCCCTAACTTCTGGTACCTTCCCCTCTGCCTTCAAACATGCCACCATAACACACATCCTCAAAAAAATCAAACCTTGACCCAACTGCTCTGCCCAGCTATCGCCCCATATCACTGCTCCCGTTTGCTTCCAAACTCATTGAACAGCATGTACATGCTCAACTTTCCTCCCACTTCTCATCTAACCTCTCCCGTTTGCTTCCAAACTCCTTGAACAGCATGTCCAAGCTCAAGTTTCCTCCCACCTCTCATCTAACCTCTCCCGTTTGCTTCCAAACTCCTTGAACAGCATGTCCATGCTCAACTTTCCTCCCACCTCTCATCTAACTCCCTCCTTGACATCCTGCAATCTGGCTTCTGCCCCCACCAAACTGCCCTGACCAAAATTACTAAGGACTTACTCACAGCCAAAGCTAACAGACAGTTCTCCATCCTCCTCCTTCTTGACCTATCCTCTGCCTTTGACACAGTTGACCACTGCCTACTGCTACAGATTCTTTCTTCCCTTGGCATAAAAGACCTTGCCCTGTCCTGGATTTTCTCATACCTTTCTGACCGCACATTCAGCGTTTCCCACTCCCACATTACCTCCTCATCCCGCCCCCTCTCTGTTGGAGTCCCCCAAGGCTCTGTCCTGGGGCCCCTACTTTTTTCCATCTATACTCTTGGCCTAGGACAACTCATAAAGTCCCATGGCTTCCAGTACCACCTGTATGCAGATGACATACAGATCTACCTCTTTGGCCCAGATGTCAACTCTCTGCTGTCCAGAATCCCGGAGTGTCTATCAGCCATATCCTCCTTTTTCACCTCTCGCTTCCTAAAACTCAACGTAGACAAAACTGAACTCATTATCTTTCCTCCATCTCACGTATCTTCCCTACCTGATCTATCCATTATGGTAAATGGCATCACCTGAAATCTGCTGCCTTGGAGTAACTCTCGACTCTGCCCTGTCCTTCAAACCACACGTCCAATCTCTTGCCACCTCCTGTCGCCTCCAACTCAAAAATATTTCCAGAATCAGTCCCTTCCTCAGTCCTCAATCTACTAAAACTCTTGTACATGCCCTCATCATTTCCCGCCTTGACTACTGCAACACCCTCCTCTGTGGCCTCCCTGCTAACTCTCTTGCACCACTCCAGACTGTCCTCAATTCTGCTGCCCGACTAATCCACCTCTCTCCTCGCTACTCCCCTGTCTCTCCCCTCTGCAAATCCCTCCATTGGCTCCCAATTCCCCAACGAATCCAGTTCAAACTACTAACACTGACCTACAAAGCCATCCACAACCTTTCCCCTCCCTATATCTCTGAACTAATCTCCCAATCTCTTCCTCACGTACTCTTCGATCCTACCAAGACCTCCTACTCTCCTCCACACTTATTCATTCCTCACACAACCGCCTCCAAGACTTCTCCCGAATATCCCCTATCCTCTGGAATGCCATGCCTCAACACGTCCGATTATCCACCACCCTCGGATCCTTCAAACGGAACCTGAAAACCCATCTTTTCAGGAAAGCTTACAGACTGCAATAACCATTCTGCTGCCTCACCACCGCCTGAGCTGTCGCCTCATCACCACCAGAGCTGCTGCACCCCCGACCTTCTGTCTTTTCCCCGCTATCCCGTAGAATGTAAGTCCGCAAGGACAGGGTCCTCTCCCCTCTGTACTAGTCTGTCATTGTAAATTTGTTGTGGAAACCTGTTTACTGTTAACGATATCTATAACTTTGTATGTAACCCCCCTTCTCATGTACAGCACCATGGAATTAATGGCGCTATATAAATAAATAATAATAATAATAATAATCTATGTGCTATGGCCTGGAAGTGGCTTTTATCATTTAAGTTCTTTTCTTCACTGCCAAATGGTATAAAACACCAGTGGTGTCAATATGATCACTGCACCCTTAATTGAATTCATTGAGAGGTGAAGTTTATAAAATGGGGTCACTTATAGGGGTTTCTGCTGTTCTGACACCTCAAGGGCTCTCCCAGTGGGTCATGTCATCTGCAAATCATTCCATCGAAATTTGCACTACAATATGGTGGTCCTTCACTTCAGTCTTCCACTGTGCATGAAAAATATTTAGGGTATTGGCGCACTCAGGAGAAATTGCACAACAAACTGTGATGTCCATTTTATTCCTATTAGATCTTTTAAAAAATAAAAACTTGGAGCTAAAACAACATTTTAGTGGTAAAAATGTAATTATACTTTCTTCACCTCCCTATGGCATAAAATTCTGAGGGGCACAAGTGGTGTCAATATGCTCACTGCACCACTATCTTAATTCATTGGGGGTTGAAGTTTGTAAATGGGGTCACTTAAGGAGGCGATCTACTGTTCTGGCACCTCAGAGGAACTACCAATGTGACATGCCACCCTCAAACTATTCCAGCAAAATCTGAACTCCAATAAGGCGTTCCTTTCCATCTGTGCTATGCACTGTGCCTCAAAAGTAGTTTTCGACCACATATGGAGTATTGGCATAATCAGGAGACATTGCCTTACAAATTGTACTGTTCATTTTCTTCTATTATCCTTTTTGAAAATTAAAAACTTGGGGCCAAATCAACATTTTTGTGGAAACAATTGTAATTTTTAATTTATTCAGCCCAATGTTTTACAATTCTGTGAATTGCCTGAGGGTTAAAAATGCTCATTACGTCACTAGATGAATTCCTTGAGAGATGTAGTTTCCAAAAATAGGTAACTTGTGGGGGGTTTCTGCTGTTTAGGTACATCGGGGCTCTGCAAATGTGACATGGCATATGCAATCTATTGTAGCCAAAATTGAGATCCAGAATTCAATTGGCACTCCTTTTCAGTATTTTTTTTTCATTTTCACAGCTCAACGTTATAGAATTCTGTGAAGCACCTGTGGATCTAAGGAGCTCAGCACACCATTAGATAAGTTCCTTGAGGAAAATAGTTTCCAAAATGGGGTCAGTTGTGAGGGAGTTCCACTGTTTAGGCACATCAGGGGCTCTGTAAGCGTGATATGGCGTCCACTATAGATTTCAGCCAATGATGAGTTCCAAAAGTCAAATAGCATTCCTTCCCTTCCGAGCCCTGCCATGCGCCCAAACAGTAATTTTCCACCAGATATGGGGTATCAGTGTACTCAGGAAAAATTGCACAAAAAATTGTGTGGTCCATTTTTTGTTTTCTTGCCCTTGTGAAAAAGAAAAATTTGGGGCTTAACCCCTTTCTGACCGCTGACGGGATTGTACGTCAGCGGTCAGACTCCCCTGCTTTGAGGTGGGCTCCAGCGGTGAGCCCACCTCAAAGCCGCAACGTCAGCTGTTATAAACAGCTGACATGTGCCCGCAATAGGCGCGAGTAAAATCGCCGTCCGCCCGCGCCTATTAACTAGTTAAATCCCGCTGTCAAGCACTGACAGCGAGCATTTAACTAGCGCTTCAGGTCGCGGGCCGGAAGTGAGCTCATCGCCAACCCCCGTCACGTGATCGGGGGTCGGCGACGCGTTGCCTGGACAACCAGAGGTCTCATAGAGACCTCTATGGTGGTTCCAGGCAGATCGCTTTGAGCGCCGCCCGGTGGCCGGCGCTCAAAGCACAGCAGTAAATCTGCTACATATGGGCGATCTGCTCATCGCCCATACGTAGCAGAGTTGATCATGCTTTAAGCCGCCTATGGAGGCTATTGAAGCATGCCAAAAGTAAAAAAAATAAAGTTTAAAAATAAAAAAAAAATAAAAAACCTAAAAGTTCAAATCACCCCCCTTTCACCCCAATCAAAATAATAAAAAAAAAAAAATCACACATACACATATTAGGTATCGCTGCATTCAGAATCGCCCGATCTATCAATAAGAAAAAAAGCATTAACCTGATCACTAAACGGCGTAGCGTGAAAAAAATTCAAAACGCCACAATTACGTTTTTTGGTCGCCGCGACATTGCATTAAAATGCAATAACGGGCGATCAAAAGAACGTATCTGCACAAAAGTGGTATCACTAAAAATGTCACCTCGGCCTGCAAAAAATAACTCCAGATCACGAAAAATGGAGACGCTACAGGTCTCGGAAAAATTGCGCATTTTTTCTTTTTTTTTTTAATAAACTTTGGAATTTTTTTTCACCACTTAGATAAAAGAGAACATAGACATGTTTGATGTCTATGAACTCGTAATGACCTGGAGAATCATAATGGCAGGTTAGTTTTTGCATTTATTGAACCTAGCAAAAAACAAGTGTGGGATTGCACTTTTTTTGCAATTTCACCGCACTTGGAATTTTTCTCCCGTTTTTGAGTACACAACATGCTAAAACCAATGATGTCGTTCAAAAGTACAACTCGTCCCGCAAAAAATAAGCCCTCACATGGCCATATTGACGGAAAAATAAAAAAGTTATGGCTCTGGGAAGGAGGGGAGCGAAAAACGAAAACAAAAAAAAAAATCGAAAAAAGCTCCGGTCATGAAGGGGTTAAAGAGATCCTGTCAGCAGGATTGTGCATAGTAACCTACACACAGTGTCAGCTCGGCGCCGTTATACTGAATAAAATGATACCTTGGTTGATTAAATCCGTCTTGTTGTTTCTTAATCTTTGTTTTCAGTTTTGTGTGAATGATATGCTTGTGTCCTAAGGCGGGGATGGGCTATGTGGTGCTCTGATTAGGTATTCATAATGCAGACTACAGCAAAATGGTGTCGGCAGTGCTTGCGCAGTAGCATCTCTTGGTACATGATAGATGGTACTGCGCAAGCGCCTCCGTCGGCTCCTTGTTGCTGCAGTAAAAAAAAAATTTACACTACAACAAAATGGCGCCAGAGGCAGCGCATGGGTAGTAGCATCTATCGCGTACTGAGAGATGCTACTACGCAAGCGCCGAAGCCATTTTGTTGTTATGTACATTTTTTGGGCTACAGCAACAAGGAGCAGGCGGCGCTTGCGCAGTAGCATCTATCGGCTTCCGACGGCGCCATATCGATGGTGATTTTTTTTCTTTGAAACAAAGGAAGGTAATAGGCACTAACCGATAAGAGAAAGTGCGCAGGCGCCGCCATTTTGATGAAGTGACATGCTTTTTTTCAAATACACACATTAGTATATTCATTATGCAAACTAGGTGGCAGGTCAGTGAGGGATCAGTGAAAATGAGGATGAATGAACTCATGGAGATCAACATCCAACACTGCGGAGACACCATCACATGTTTCTCAACGCAGAAATCACTCAATCTAAAATCACTGCGTTGAGAAACATGTGATGGTGTCTCCGCAGTGTTGGATGTTGATCTCCATGAGTTCATTCATCCTCATTTTTCAGTCTTTTACTAGGCATTGCTCCTACCAGCCAGTTTCCTACTCCACACTGATGAGGGGCAATACCCCGAAACAGCTGTCTGTGGATGGATACCATGTTTTGGCATAGGTGGTTTCCTTCATTGGAGACTGCCCTTCCCGTGGTTGTTCCTTCCCGGGGAAAGACCTGGCTGGTCATTGCTTGCGTTGAGAAACATGTGATGGTGTCTCCGCGGCTTCTGTTTTGCAAGTGAGGGATCAGTGACCTGTCAGCAGGCTGCATTATGAATATATAATTAGAGCACCACATGAACCCTGCCTTAGGACATGAGCATATCATTAAAAACAAAACTGAAAATAAAGATTAAGAAACACCAACAAGACGGATTTCATCAACCAAGGTATCATTTTATTCAGTATAACGGCGCCGACCTGACACTGTCTGTAGGTTACTATGCACAATCCAGCTGACAGGTTCCCTTTAACTCCTTAACCCCCAAGGGTGGTTTGCATGTTCATGACCAGGCCAATTTTTACAATTCTGACCACTGTCCCTTTGTGAGGTAATAACTCTGAAACGCTTCCATGGATCCTGGTTATTCTCACATTGTTTTCTCGTGACATATTGTACTTCATGCTAGTGGTAAAATTTCATTCATATAACTTGCGTTTATTTGTGAAAAAAATGGAAATTTGGCAAAAATTTTGAAAATTTCGCAATTTTCCAACTTTTAATTTTTATGCCCTTAAATCACAGAGATATGGCACACAAAAAACTTAGTAAGTAACATTTCCCACATGTTTACTTTACATCAGCACAATTTTGGAACCCAAATTTTTTTTCTTAGGAAGTTATAAGGGTTAAAAGATGACCAGCGATTTCTCATTTTCGCAACACCATTTTATTTTTACGGACCACATCACATTTGAAGCCACTTTGAGGGGTCTATATGATAGAAAATACCCAAAACCACATTCAAGAAGTTTACTAACCCTTCAGGTGCTTCACAGGAATTTTTTGAATATTTTAAAAAAAATGAACATTTAACTTTTTTTCACAAAAAAAATACTTCAGGTTCAATTTTTCTTATTTTACCAAGGGTAAAATCACGTTTGGAGAGCCCCTGATGTACCTAAACAGTGGAAACCCCCCACAAGTGACCCCATTTTGGAAACTAGACCCCCCAAGGAACTTATCTAGATATGTGGTGAGAACTTTGAACCAACAAGGGCTTCACAGAAGTTTATAACGTACAGCCGTACAATTAAAAAATCATATTTTTCCACAAAAATGACCTTTTCACCCCCAATTTTTATTTTCCTAAGGGTAACAGGACCCTAAAAGTTATTGTGCAATTTGTCCTGAGTACGCTCATACCCCATATATGGGTGTAAACGACCATTTGGGCGCATGGCAGAGCTCAGAAGGGAAGCAGCGCCATTTGACTTTTTTGGCTGGAATTGAGATCGGACACCATGTCGCGATTGGAAAACCCCTGATGTACCAAAACAGTGGAAACCCCCACAAATGACACCATTTTGGAAACTATACCCCCCAAGGAACTTATCTAGATGTGTGGTGAGAACTTTGAACCCCCAAGGGCTTCACATACAGTGGGGAAAAAAAGTATTTAGTCAGTCAGCAATAGTGCAAGTTCCACCACTTAAAAAGATGAGAGGCGTCTGTAATTTACATCATAGGTAGACCTCAACTATGGGAGACAAACTGAGAAAAAAAAATCCAGAAAATCACATTGTCTGGTTTTTTTTCATTTTATTTGCATATTATGGAGGAAAATAAGTATTTGGTCAGAAACAAGCAATCAAGATTTCTGGCTCTCACAGACCTGTAACTTCTTCTTTAAGAGTCTCCTCTTTCCTCCACTCATTACCTGTAGTAATGGCACCTGTTTAAACTTGTTATCAGTATAAAAAGACACCTGTGCACACCCTCAAACAGTCTGACTCCAAACTCCACTATGGTGAAGACCAAAGAGCTGTCAAAGGACACCAGAAACAAAATTGTAGCCCTGCACCAGGCTGGGAAGACTGAATCTGCAATAGCCAACCAGCTTGGAGTGAAGAAATCAACTGTGGGAGCAATAATTAGAAAATGGAAGACATACAAGACCACTGATAATCTCCCTCGATCTGGTGCTCCACGCAAAATCCCACCCCGTGGGGTCAGAATGATCACAAGAACGGTGAGCAAAAATCCCAGAACCACGCGGGGGGACCTAGTGAATGAACTGCAGAGAGCTGGGACCAATGTAACAAGGCCTACCATAAGTAACACACTACGCCACCATGGACTCAGATCCTGCAGTGCCAGACGTGTCCCACTGCTTAAGCCTGTACATGTCCGGGCCCGTCTGAAGTTTGCTACAGAGCATTTGGATGATCCAGAGGAGTTTTGGGAGAATGTCCTATGGTCTGATGAAACCAAACTGGAACTGTTTGGTAGAAACACAACTTGTCGTGTTTGGAGGAAAAAGAATACTGAGTTGCATCCATCAAACACCATACCTACTGTAAAGCATGGTGGTGGAAACATCATGCTTTGGGGCTGTTTCTCTGCAAAGGGGCCAGGACGACTGATCCGGGTACATGAAAGAATGAATGGGGCCATGTATCGTGAGATTTTGAGTGCAAACCTCCTTCCATCAGCAAGGGCATTGAAGATGAGACGTGGCTGGGTCTTTCAACATGACAATGATCCAAAGCACACCGCCAGGGCAACGAAGGAGTGGCTTCATAAGAAGCATTTCAAGGTCCTGGAGTGGCCTAGCCAGTCTCCAGATCTCAACCCTATAGAAAACCTTTGGAGGGAGTTGCAAGTCCGTGTTGCCAAGTGAAAAGCCAAAAACATCACTGCTCTAGAGGAGATCTGCATGGAGGAATGGGCCAACATACCAACAACAGTGTGTGGCAACCTTGTGAAGACTTACAGAAAACGTTTGACCTCTGTCATTGCCAACAAAGGATATATCACAAAGTATTGAGATGAAATTTTGTTTCTGACCAAATACTTATTTTCCACCATAATATGCAAATAAAATGAAAAAAAAACAGACAATGTGATTTTCTGGATTTTTTTTTCTCAGTTTGTCTCCCATAGTTGAGGTCTACCTATGATGTAAATTACAGACGCCTCTCATCTTTTTAAGTGGTGGAACTTGCACTATTGCTGACTGACTAAATACTTTTTTTCCCCACTGTAAGTTTATAACGCCCGGGCGTGAAAATAAAAAAATCATTTTTTTCCACAAAAATGATATTTTTGCCCCCAATTTTTTTTTTTCCTAAGGGCAACAGGAGAAATAGGACCCCAAAAGTTGTTTTGCAATTTGTCCTGAGTACGCTGATACCCAATATGTGGGGGTAAAACACTGTTTGGGCGCATGGCAGAGCTTGAAAGGGAAGGAGCACCATTTGACTTTTTCAACGCAGAATTGGCTGGAATTGAGATCAGACGCCATGTTGCATTTGGAGAGCACCTGATGTTGTGCCCAAACAGTGGAAACCCCCCAATTCTAACTCCAACCCTAACCCCAACACACCCCTAACCCTAATCTCAGCCCTAACCCTAGCCCTAACCCTAATGGGAAAATGGAAATAAATACATTTTTTTTATTTTATTATTTTTCCCTAACTAAGGGGGTGATAACGGGGGGTTTGATTTACTATTTATGGCGGTTTTTATATTTGGCAGCTGTCACACGCTAAAAGACGCTTTTTATTGTAAAAATAGTTTTTGCATCACCACATATTGAGAGCTATAATTTTTCCATATTTTGACCCACTGAGTCATGTGAGGTCTTATTTTTTGCGAGACGAGTTGATGCTTTTATTGGTATCATGTTCGGGCACGTGACATCTTTTGATCGCTTTTTATTCCGATTTTTGGGACGCATAATGAACAAAAACCAGCGTTTCATGAATTTCTTTTGGGGGGTGCGTTTACACCATTCCGCGTGCGGTAAAATTGATAAAGCCCTTTTATTCTTCTGTCAGTACGGTTACAGTGATACCTCATTTAGGTCATTTTTTTATGCTTTGGCGCTTTTATGCAATGAAAACAATTTTATATAAAAAATAATTATGTTTGCATCGCTTTATTCTGCGAGCTATAACTTTTTTATTTTTTCACTGATGACACTGTATGGTGGCTTGTTTTTTGCGGGACAAGATGACGTTTTCAGCGGTACCATGCATATTTATATGCGTCTTTTTGATCGCGAGTTATTGCACTTTTTGTTCGGCAGTATGATAATAAATCATTATTTTTTGCTTCGTTTTTTATTTTTATTTTTTAAGGGATTCAATAAAGGGGTTAACTACTGGGACAGTTTTACAGGGCGGGTCGTTACGGACGCGGCAATACCAAATATGTGTACTTTTATTGTTTTGTTTTTTTTATTTCCAAAAAATGAATTTATTAGGGAATTTTTTTTTTTTTTATTTAATTAGCGATTTTTTTAAAATTATTTTTACACTTTTTTTTTTTTTTTTTTTAACTTTATTACATTGTCCCAGGTGGGACATCACTGTCCTGTGACAGATCGCTGATCTGTCACATCACAGATCACTGTGACAGATCAGCGATCTGTCACAGGCACTGCACAAGGCTTCCTCCTTGACTGCGCTTTGCAGGCATGAGGAAGCCAGCTCCCTGCAAGCCCCCGAAGGTCCCAGTCGCCATCTTGGATTCGGGGACCTGCAAGGATGAAGCCCCCCGCAGCAGCGCTGCACATTGCGCTGCTGTGGGGTGCTCAGGGAAGCACGGAGCGAGCCCCCTCCCTGCCGATGCTTCCCTTTAACCCCCGGTACACCGCGATCGTGTTTGATCGCGGTGTGCAAGGGGTTAACGTGTCGGGGGCGGTCCGTGACAGCTCCTGACACATTGTGCCGGGTGTCAGTTGTGATAATCAGCTGACACCCGGCCGCGATCAGCGGCGCTCACCATGTGGGCGCCGCTGATCGCTGTGACGTACTCTCCCGTCCCTGGGAATTAAGTCCCAGGGCAAATGGACGGGATAGTACGTCACATGACAGAAAGGGGTTAAGCAACATTTTGGGGGGGGGAAATGCATTTTTCCTTTTTACGGCTCAACGTTATAAAATTCTGTGAAGCACTTGGAAGTTCAAGATGCAGTTTTTAAAATAGTGTTACTATTGGGTATTTTCTGTCACATTGGGCCATCAAAAGTCACTTCAAATGTGAATTAGTCCCTAAAAAAATTGGTTTTGAAAATTTGTTGGAAAACTGAAAAACTGCTAATTAACTTTTAACTCTTCTAACTGCCTAACAAAAAAAATATGTTTCAAGAATGAAGCGGATGTAAAAGTAGACATGTGGGAAATGTTATTTATTAACTATTTTGTGAGGTATAACAAGCTGATTTAAGGGCATAAAAATTCAACGTTTGAAAATTGCGAAATGTTCATATTTTTTGTAAAATGTACCATTATTTTCATAAATAAACACCAATAATATAGAATTTTCATACACTTACACACCATTACATAGAAAATTAGAACTGCTTATGGAATAAAAACAAATTATGGAGCAACTTCTTTAAAGGGAATAATAAAAAGTAAAACAGTTCAAAATCCTGCTGGAAGATATCAAAAATCTAGAATTTTTACACAAGATCAATTTTACATTTCTTGTTTGTACTGAATGCATTCATGAGAAGAACAAAAGCAGGTCATTTCAGAACAAGCCAGTGTTTTCCATAATTGGTTAGTGGCTTACCCTGTATGTGCTGAAATTCACAATATTAAAAATGCATGCCCCCCTAGGGAAAACTCTGAAATAATACCCTGTTGGACTGCAAGCAGAGATTTCACATGCTGCACTCCATAACCAATAAATATGAGTATCTCAGCAATGGAGTTACGCAGAGTAAAAAGGAAAAGATCAGTAGACTCAAGGAAAATCAGGGATATTTACAAGGACTCAAATTTTTTGAGCCAGTGACAGGTTCTTTTTAAGTCAAGATGAAAAATACATTTTTCATTTTCAATGTTCTTTACCTGAGTCCTACTACTTGCCCCATAACTAGACCAATAGCGGTACTGACTGCACACGATAGAGCTCCTGTGCCACGTAGTTTTTTGGGGGCACTTTCTCCAAGATACATTGGTTGAATATTCATGCTGACCCCTTGAGAAAAGAAAAAAATGTTAAGTTAAAGAGCCTTAAGTACCTTCCAAAGAGGCATGCATTCTTGTCATCGTGCCTTAATTCTTCCCATGTGAAAGAAACTGTTTTTACCTGAATTCACACCAGCTAAGATTCTCCCCAGTATGATCATTTCAAAGGACTTGGCATAGCGGCTGAACCCACAAAATATTGCAGAGAGTATTATAAATACATTATTAAAGAGCAGAGATTTCTTTCTGCGAAAACAAGAAAATGACATAGATAGTACTACTACATCTAAAAATTAAAATAGATGCACATACTGATTCATAATAAATAAATACAAATCAGAACCAAAAAATGCATATAATTTTCAAATCTTAAAATCATCATCGCAGCCAACTCCAGTCACTGGGAAAAATGGAGGAGACTTGTCAGTGGACCAGGGGAGGCAAGTACAACAAAGTAATTTTTTAACAAACTGCAGCTGAGGCAGAACATTATCTGAAAAAAATTCTCCTACCTAACGGACCATTTTTTAACATGGACCAATTGATTGTAGTGGGTAAGTGTCATCCATGACTTAGATCAAAAAGGACAAGTCTACATTTTATTTTTATGATACAGTGAAGTATTGTTTCTTATACTATTTTATCGCCTTTCTCTGTTAAAGACACCTCATTACAAAGAGTGGTCTTCTGTGATTCTCATGTTGAATGCCTGTGAGCTGCAGTTCTTGTCCCGTCAGCGGTGTGTGTACTTTCTCTGCCACGTGGTGGATTAGTTACCAGAAATCTGTTAGGTTTCCGCTGTTATGTAGGAATACAGCTTGATGGTTGTGGATTAATGCTCTCCTGTTACTCTTTTAGAGGACTCCAGGCAACACAAAAGTGTAAAGATATAGAAGAACACTATGGTGACACGTTTCAAACTCATTCTGAGCCCCTCCTCAGACCAATGTGGTAGTGCAATGGCCATGGAGTCTCATGAAAGATTTGGCTTCAGGATACAATTCATTGGCATACCTTTTGTTTAAGTGTATTGGAAAGTGCAGCAGACCATGCTTTCCTATACTGAAAGCCATGGCAAAAAAACTTATGTCATGTGATATACCATACATATATTTTTTACAATGGATCCCCATGCAGACGCATTCCACGGCATCCATCTAGTGAGTGTATACTCCTAACAATAGGCAGAAACACAGTTTATCCCTTTACACACTGATATCTGATGGTAATATTAATGGCACTTCCTAAACTTTAAACAAAAACTATAGGCTCGAACCATAAATATAAGCTGGCAGCGAAACGTGCGTCAGTGTGAGGGGACGCTGAAATAACTACTTCCATCACAAACATTGCTGACACCCTGCTACAAGGTAATATCGCACATAGCACCTTACCACTATATCTTTATTACCTCTTTACTGACTGCTTGTATGGGGTTTTTTTATAAGTGCACAGATATCTCTATAAACTGAGGGGATGTTGTATTGATCCAAACTTATTTTACTTGTCTGCACCTTACAGCATACGATGTCTACAAGATAAGTTATAAGAATTATCCACACAAAGTTGATTTGAATCAATACATAATATTTAGTATCTATCACCCCTTGCCAACTGTTTATCAGTTTGTGTTAATTACCTCCAACCTGGTGTATCATAAGGATATAGAAATATATGATGTCACAGTACCATTCAGATATTTTGTAATTACATCCATCTTGTCCTTGTTCTATAATTTTTGTCACTTATCAGCATCCGCTACATGACATTTCTGCTACTGGTTTTAATCATTTGTGACGTAATAAAAACATTTTTTTTTATTATGGATCTCCTCTCAACTCGATCCTTTATATTTATGGCCTATACAGTTTTTCTCTTGCCTATGATGTACATCTGTGCCATTTTGTGCTCCAGCATGTGACTTTTTCTGTATACATAAGTTGGCCCTTTAGTACCGGTGACACAATTTCCCAGAATGCCAAATGCCTGGCTATGTATTATTATTCTTCCCTAAAGCTTACACAAAAGTAGTACCTCCAAGTACAAGTAAGATGAGCCCCAGCCATCCCCTTGCCTGTACTAACCTGAGTGTTTTACACTACTTTGCTTCTTCTCTTCCCTCTTCGATTTTTAGAAAAACGGGAGAGTTTACGAAACTCATGACAACATTTGATGCTCTCAGAGCGAGAATTAATTTCTAACGTGGTTTAAAAGTAATCTGTCACCCCATTTTTGGCCTATAAGATGCGGCCACCGCCATCAGGGGCTTATCTACTGCTTTCTGTAATGCTGTAGATAAGCCCCCGATGTAACCTAAAAGATAAGAAAAACGAGTTAAGGCCCCGTCACACTAAGCGACTTACCAGCGATCCCGACACCGATATGAAGGTGTCAGGATCGCTGGTAAGTCGCTAGTTGATCGCTGGTGAGCTGTCACACAGACAGCTTCACCAGCGATCAGCACAGCGATGCCGAGCGCCCGGCATCGCTGGCCATCCTGTAAAAAATAGAATCAAAATAAAAAATATAGTTATTCTCACCTTCCGACATCCTGTTCAGCCATCCCGCCTCTCTCCACGCTCCGGTCCCAGTGATCCTTTGCACGAATGACCAAGAAATGTCACGGTCACGCGGGATAACAAAGTCTCGCGGTCATTCGTGCAAAGGATCACTGGGACCGGAGCGTGGAGAGAGGCGGGATGGCTGAACGCGACGTCGGAAGGTGAGAATAACTATATTTTTTATTTTTTTTATTATTTTTTACACCTGATCGCTGGTCTCCCGCCTGTCACACGCAGCGATGCGTGCTGGCCAGCGACCAAAGAAATGTCCAGAGGTTTCTTGCAGCGATCAGCGATACCGGCAGGGGGGCCGCTCGCTGATCGCTGTCACACACAGCGATCTCGCTGGTGAGATCGCTGTTATGTCACAAAAGTTGTGACTCAGCAGCGATCTCGCTACCGAGATTGCTTAGTGAGACGGGGCCTTTAGATTATACTCACCGGGAGTCCGGTTCGGTCCTATGAGTGTCGTGGTCTGGTGCCTTCCATTTTCATGCGATGACGTCCTCCTCCTTCTTACTTCTGCCGCAGCTCCTGCGCAGGTGTACTTTATCTGCCCAGTTGAGGTCAGGGTAAAGTATTGCAGTGTGCAGGCGCCGGGAAAGGTCAGAGAGGTCTGGTGCCTGCGCACTGCAGTACTCTGCTCTGCATAAAGTACACCTGCGTAGGAGCCACAGCAGAAGTAAGAAGGAGGATGACATCGCTAGAAGATGGGAGGCGCCGGACCGGACCCCGGGTGACTATAATCTAACTCGTTTTTCTTAACTTTCAGGTTACATCGGGGGCTTATCTACAGGATTACAGAATGCTGTAGACAAGCCCCTGATGGCGGTGGCCGCATCTTATAGGCCAAAAATGGGGTGACAGATTCCCTTTAAGTAAATCTACCAAAAAAGAAAATTCCCCAAAGCCATTTAGTTAAAACAATACTAATATGTGATCGCCAAAGGGGTTCCCATTAGCACAAGTGTCCTTAAAAAATGTTTGTTTGTTTTTTAATAAACCAAACTAATGAATTTTGAGCATCTTTCAGCTACGTTGTGCCACCATACGAAATGTTTACCAGTCAGTCAGAGGCTGGAAGTGTAGGCTATTTTATGCTGAAAGTTACGAAGAATTTGTCTGGCATGCTTGGCTATACCCTGTCCGAGCTCCGCATGAGGTTTTAAAAAAATTGGTAAAATTGTCCAATTGTTGCCCTGGGCAGTTTTCTAGAAGCAATGTCACTTCCCAGATGCCAACCTGTTTCTGGTCTAACTATAAGCAGTCTGTACTATGGTTTCCCTTCATTACACGTGCTCGGCCACAATTTGGACACGCTCGGCTTCTTACCGACCTCTATGGGTTCTATTACATTTATTCAAGCCCATAGAAGTCTATGCAAACTCCCAAGCATCTGCAGTAATAAACAGATCCTGCTTCCTGACATTTCCCCAGGGGCTAAAGTTTAGAGGTGAGCAAATTTTTCAAAGTTCGGTTCCGATTAGGATCGGCAGCGAATACTGTTTAAGCAATATTCATCGAACTCACCCAAATGTCATTGGAGGCAATGGGAGTAGAAATTACCAAATATGTTCGGAACTGATCACCAAACATAAATTCAACACAAATAGGGTACCAATATGGCAAATTCAGATTCGGCGACTGATTCTGAACGTATTTTCTCAACTCTACTAAAGATGTCTGTGTATCTTCTAAATTAGCGCAGTATTGCGTATGTTACAGACCTGACACATGAAACTGGTCATGGCTCCATGTAAAATGGAAGTACATGACTAATGTTAGTACATTACCTTCCCAGCCTGATAGCCATCGGACCTGCCAATAGAGCGCCCATGAAACCACCGAGTGGGAACACAGAGACTATTATGGACCAGATGAGTGTTATTATCCAACTATCCAGCTCGGATCCGTAGCGCTCTCGCCACGTCGCGTTCACAAATCTTTGGATATACTGTAAAGGAAAATGACAGACAGATGTGACAGTAAGCAATGAAATAGTAATTCCATTAATGGCAAACATAATTTAATCCTGATTATGAAATGAATACACTTTTTTCCCCCTTTATTTCTTGACTTTTATCCCCTTGAAATGGCACCTGTCATGTAAAATAACACTATTAACCTGCAGTTATTGGGTTAGTCTGCAGGCAAATAGCATTCTGACACACCGTGTGGCGACCGCGATGAGAGCCCCTCTGCCGGGAGAAAATGAACTTTATCCCCCTCCCCAGCAGTGTTTGGCATTCAGTCATGGGAGAAGCTTCGGCACAGCTTCAGTCAACCCTCTTTACATAAAGAGCGGCACCTGTAACTGCGCCCCCGGCCCTGACTGACAGCCAGATCAGCATTAGGGCCGGCTGTCAATCAGTGCCTCAGTGCTGGGTCCACCCCTGAGACTGAAAGAGCGAGCCTGCCAGGGGGAATAAAGTTAATTTCCTCTCAGCAATAGGCCTCTCGATGCAAGTGCCGCACAGTGTCAGAACGCTATTAACCTGCAGATTTACCCCTTATCTATAAGTTAATAGCATTATTTTACATGACAAGTTCCCTTTAAGCAATTGTTTGTCTTTGTGAGTTTTTTCCCTTCCTCTTTCACCAAGAGCAATCACTTTTTTATTTTTCCATCGTCACAGCCATGTAAGGGCTTGTTTTTGATTAGATGAGTAAATTGTGGTCTATATAGCTCTGCCTGTGGCTGAGCTTCACAGGAGGACCAAGATGGCAGTGACAAAGCCACCAGCAGGCCCCCTGCTGCCCTTGTAATGCATTGCAATCAAGGATCGCTGACCGTGATTGGCAGGGGCAAATAAATGGTTAACAGCAGCGATGGAAGCTAAGCCAAAGACTCAGGCTATCAGCTCAGATTCTAAGCCATGTACATTCATGGCCATCACAGTGCAGGACGTACAGTTACAATCATATGCGTGAAGGGGTTAAGGCTTTTTATACATTTAGGGGCACTTAGATTCAGATAAAATAATGTTAAATAAGGGAAATCCAATAATTTGGTAATCTGAAAAAAATCTGTGTGAAGGAAGGCCCATGCAGTATACGTACATTTGTGGGTGCATTGATGATAGTGAGGTTGTACCCATACTGGAAAGTGCCTCCGACACCCGCCGCACCCATAGTAAGAAGCAGCACCCATCCCTGAAACAACAGAAAAGACATTAATGACAATAAAGAAACATAAAGGGAACACAACTTACTATAATTGTGGAGGAAAAAAGGGCAAGGAGCCTGTTCACTATTACAGCATAGCAACTTGTATAGGCGAAAAGCTATAACTGCTTGATAATGACCCCACTCATGAAGGACAGCGATCAGGAAGGACGGCCATGGTGGCACATGCCATTACTACTTTGTCTGACCGATAGATGGCAATAGATGACATTTCCATGACCAGATCATACAGTCTTCTAATGGAAAAGACCAACTTGCAGGAATTATCCGGTCGTTTAAAATAGAGGCCCTAATCTTAGAATAGGTCGTAATATCACACAGGAGGGGGTCCAAGTCTCGAGGTACTTGCCCATCAACCGATTGAAAAAGCCACAAAACTTGTGAGTGCTACAGTCTGTTAAAGGGCTTGCCCACTACCAGACAAGACTTTCTAAGTCACTATTTGTCTGCACGCAATAAAACGCTCCAAATTAAACAGTGTTTTGAATTCAAATTCCATCAGTGTTCCCTGAAAAAAGCAGTAGCTGACACGCGCGTCGGGGTGGACGCCACTTGGAAGAGGGAGCCTGATATGGTAAGTCCCTATACCATGTTTTTCTCAGAATTCATACTCATGTGATGGCATACACCATAGGTGACAGATTATGGTTATGGTTAATCTTTTCGGAGTAATTTCTCCATCTCCTCTACTGCCGGGAATCAAACTGCACTCGGGGGACATCTGAGTGCAGTCCGATGTTTTACTCACATTCCATAGACTTGTATGGGTGCGAGTCAGCTGAGTCCATTCGCAGCATGCTGTGATCGTTCTCTGAATCGGCAGATCTGAGCTGCTCCGCAGAGTAACACTAGGCCGAGCGCTATGTGATGTTTATACGGTAGTGTGACTCTGGCCTAACCTTTGGGGTGGCATTGTCTTATAGCAACATCTGGCATGCACTGCACAGGAGAGGTGCTGGTGCAGCGTTCACTGCGAGCAGCTGTCATTATCCTTCCCCTTTAACTCAAACCAATGTTAGGCTTTCTGTGTACACTGTGCATAGGCAGAAAGCTTCCAATCAGTGGAGGGTGCGGGATTATACAGTGCTCATGAATATGGAAGACTATATGGCAGCAGGCTTAAGGGGGTTTTACACACTGCTGATCGCGCGAGATCGGCCGTCTCCAATTCTCGTCGGGCGCTTCCTGCTGGCGCCGACGCGCGGACGCGGGCGGGAGGACGTCATCATCGCCGCGTCTGAAAGGTAAGTAACAACCGCTGCTGCGTCGCTACATCGCTGTGAGATCTGCCTGTGTGGCAGCTCACTAGCGACCATTTAGCGATGCACCAGCGATCCTGACCGGGTCGTATCGTGGTCGGGATCGCTGGTGCATCGCTAAATGTAAAGGGGCCTTAGGGTGTGTGCACACGCTGCGAATTCTGCTGCGGTTCCGCAGCGGATTTGGCCGCTGCGGGTCCGCAGCAGTTTTTGCTGCGGTGTACAGTACCATTATTCCCTATGGGAATAAAAAACCGCAGTGCAGACGGTGCAGATTTTTCCGCGCGGTTTTCCTGTTAATTCTTTGTGCGGATTCCGCTGCGGTTTGCCATCTCCTCCATTGTGGAGATGAAAAACCGCAGGGCAAAACCACAGAGCAATCCGCAGGTAAAACCGCAGGTCTTTTGACCTGCAGATTTACCTGCTGATTTTACAAAATCCGCGTGGCCAAATCCGCACCCCATTCCGCAGCGTGTGCCCATACCCTTAGAAGTCCTCTAGTGATAATCTACTGCTGATAAAACAGTGACACACTGAAGGAATCAGAGTCTCTGTCTCTACATTATGCTGTGCTCAGATTAGGTGGCAAAACCCTTATGACTAGTGTTGAGAATTCCGATACCGCAAGTATCGGGTATCGGCCGATATTCTCTGTATCGCAATTCCGATACCGAGCACCGATATTTTTTCAATATCAGATACCGGAATCGGAAGTCCCCATAATGCAATGAGCCACTATTGTGGCTGTGATTGGCTGCTGAAATGATGTCATCATGATGCGTGGTCTGTGCCCATCATGATGCGCGGTCTGTGCCGACTGTCGGGGGTCTGTACGGGCCTCTCGGGGGTCTGTACAGGCCTGTCGGGGGCCTGTGCCGGCTGCCGGTGGTCTGTACGGACCTCTCGGGGGCCTGTGCCGGCTGTCGGGGGCCTGTGCCGGCTGCCGGTGGTCTGTGCGGGCCTGCCGGGGGTCTTATGTGTGTGCAGGCATCGTCCGATGGGACTACAAGTCCCATCGGGCGATGCCTGCTACAATGACAGTGATTGGCACATTAGCCAATGATGGGACAGTAGTAGTCCCATCATCCGGCTAATGTGTTGAATGTAAAAAAAACCCCAAAAACATACTTCATATATACTACATTCATACAACATACATACATACTACATACATACTTCATATATACTACATTCATACAACATACATATATACTACATACATGCTACATATATACTACATTCATACAACATACATATATACTACATTCATACAACATACATATATACTACATTCATACAACATACATACATACTACATACATGCTACATATATACTACATTCATACAACATACATACAAACTACATACATGCTACATATATACTACATTCATACAACATACATATATACTACATTCATACAACATACATACTACATACATGCTACATTCATACAACATACATACACACTACATAATACATACTACATATATACTACATTCATACAACATACATACATACTACATACATACTTCATATATACTACATTCATACAACATACATATATACTACATTCATACAACATACATATATACTACATTCATACAACATACATACATACTACATACATGCTACATATATACTACATTCATACAACATACATACAAACTACATACATGCTACATATATACTAAATTCATACAACATACATACAAACTACATACATACTACATACATACAACATGCTACAGACATACAACATACATACATACTACATACTGCATACATACTACATACAATACATTCATACAATACATACATATAGACATACAGTACATATAACATAGAGTACATACTCACCATCAGTTGTCACTTTGATCCCCGAAACCAGTGTCATCTAGGAAAAAATATGAAAATAACAAACAAGCCATACACTCCCTGATCCGCAGAAATCCACGCGTGTCCCACGCCGATCTCCCGTGGAGAACAGCAGCATCAGCTGATGCGACCGCTCTCTACGGTGGCTCCAGGAATCCAGTGACGGGAGGTAGGTATCCTTCCCCACTGTATTCCTCCGCCACTGTAAAAAAATAGTCCCTAGTCTCTCTTTTGGCATTGCTGTGTGAGAAAGTTCCCACGCAGCTTTTGCCATAAAGTGAGACCAGGGACTATTTTTTTACAGTGGCGGAGGAATACAGTGCGGAAGGATACCTACCTCCTGTCACTGGATTCCTGGAGCCCCGTAGAGAGCGGTCGCATCAGCTGATGCTGCTGTTCTCCACGGGAGATCGGCGTGGGACACGCGTGGATTTCTGCAGATCAGGGAGTATATTGTTTGTTTGTTATTTTCATATTTTACCACAGATGACACTGGCTTCGGGGATCAAAGTGACAAGTGATGGTGAGTATGTACTCTATGCTATATGTACTGTATGTCTATGTATGTATTGTATGCAGTATGTATGTAGTATGTATGCAGTATGTATTATGTATGTATGTTGTATGTCTGTAGCATGTTGTATGTATGTATGTAGTATGTATGTGTGTTGTATGAATGTAGTATGTATGTAGCATGTATGTAGTATGTAGTATATATGTATGTTGTATGAATGTAGTATGTATGTAGTATGTATGTATGCTGTATGGATGTAGTATACATGTAGTATGTATGTAGTATATATGTATGTTGTATGAATGTAGTATATATGTAGCATGTATGTAGTATGTATGTATGTTGTATGAATGTAGTATATATGTAGCATGTATGTAGTATATATGTATGTTGTATGAATGTAGTATATATGTAGCATGTATGTAGTATGTATGTTGTATGAATGTAGTATATACAGTGGGGCAAAAAAGTATTTAGTCAGTCAGTAATAGTGCAAGTTCCACCACTTAAAAAGATGAGAGGCGTCTGTAATTTACATCATAGGTAGACCTCAACTATGGGACACAAACTGAGAAAAAAAAATCCAGAAAATCACATTGTCTGTTTTTTTTCATTTTATTTGCATATTATGGTGGAAAATAAGTATTTGGTCAGAAACAAAATTTCATCTCAATACTTTGTGATATATCCTTTGTTGGCAATGACAGAGGTCAAACGTTTTCTGTAAGTCTTCACAAGGTTGCCACACACTGTTGTTGGTATGTTGGCCCATTCCTCCATGCAGATCTCCTCTAGAGCAGTAATGTTTTTGGCTTTTCGCTTGGCAACACGGACTTTCAACTCCCTCCAAAGGTTTTCTATAGGGTTGAGATCTGGAGACTGGCTAGGCCACTCCAGGACCTTGAAATGCTTCTTACGAAGCCACTCCTTCGTTGCCCTGGCGGTGTGCTTTGGATCATTGTCATGTTGAAAGACCCAGCCACGTTTCATCTTCAATGCCCTTGCTGATGGAAGGAGGTTTGCACTCAAAATCTCACAATACATGGCCCCATTCATTCTTTCATGTACCCGGATCAGTCGTCCTGGCCCCTTTGCAGAGAAACAGCCCCAAAGCATGATGTTTCCACCACCATGCTTTACAGTAGGTATGGTGTTTGATGGATGCAACTCAGTATTCTTTTTCCTCCAAACACGACAAGTTGTGTTTCTACCAAACAGTTCAAGTTTGGTTTCATCAGACCATAGGACATTCTCCCAAAACTCCTCTGGATCATCCAAATGCTCTCTAGCAAACTTCAGACGGGCCCGGACATGTACAGGCTTAAGCAGTGGGACACGTCTGGCACTGCAGGATCTGAGTCCATGGTGGCGTAGTGTGTTACTTATGGTAGGCCTTGTTACATTGGTCCCAGCTCTCTGCAGTTCATTCACTAGGTCCCCCCGCGTGGTTCTGGGATTTTTGCTCACCGTTCTTGTGATCATTCTGACCCCACGGGGTGGGATTTTGCGTGGAGCACCAGATCGAGGGAGATTATCAGTGGTCTTGTATGTCTTCCATTTTCTAATTATTGCTCCCACAGTTGATTTCTTCACTCCAAGCTGGTTGGCTGTTGTCGATTCAGTCTTCCCAGCCTGGTGCAGGGCTACAATTTTGTTTCTGGTGTCCTTTGACAGCTCTTTGGTCTTCACCATAGTGGAGTTTGGAGTCAGACTGTTTGAGGGTGTGCACAGGTGTCTTTTTATACTGATAACAAGTTTAAACAGGTGCCATTACTACAGGTAATGAGTGGAGGAAAGAGGAGACTCTTAAAGAAGAAGTTACAGGTCTGTGAGAGCCAGAAATCTTGATTGCTTGTTTCTGACCAAATACTTATTTTCCACCATAATATGCAAATAAAATGAAAAAAAACCAGACAATGTGATTTTCTGGATTTTTTTTTCTCAGTTTCTCTCCCATAGTTGAGGTCTACCTATGATGTAAATTACAGACGCCTCTCATCTTTTTAAGTGGTGGAACTTGCACTATTGCTGACTGACTAAATACTTTTTTGCCCCACTGTATGTAGCATGTATGTTGTATGAATGTAGTATATATGTAGCATGTATGTAGTATATATGTATGTTGTATGAATGTAGTATATATGTAGCATGTATGTAGTATGTATGTTGTATGAATGTAGTATATATGTAGCATGTATGTAGTATATATGTATGTTGTATGAATGTAGTATATATGTAGCATGTATGTAGTATGTATGTATGTTGTATGAATATAGTATATATGTAGCATGTATGTATGTTGTATGAATGTAGTATATATGTAGTATGTATGTATGTTGTATGAATTTTGTATATATGTAGTAGGTATATATGTTGTATGAATGTAGTATATATGTAGCATGTATTTAGTACATATGTATGTTTTATGAATGTAGTATATATGTAGCATGTATGTAGTATGTATGTTGTATGAATGTAGAATATATGTAGCATGTATGTAGTATGTATGTTGTATGAATGTAGTATATATGTAGTATGTATGTATGTTGTATGAATTTTGTATATATGTAGTAGGTATGTATGTTGTATGAATGTAGTATATATGTAGCATGTATGTAGTATGTATGTTGTATGAATGTAGTATATATGTAGTATGTATGTATGTTGTATGAATTTTGTATATATGTAGTAGGTATGTATGTATGTTGCATGAATGTAGTATATATGTAGCATGTATGTAGTATATATGTATGTTGTATGAATGTAGTATATATGTAGCATGTATGTAGTATGTATGTATGTTGTATGAAAGTAGTATATATGTAGTATGTATGTATGATGTATGAATGAAGTATGTAGTATGTATGTTGTATGAATGTAGTATATATGTAGCATGTATGTAGTATGTATGTTGTATGAATGTAGTATATATGTAGTATGTATGTTGTATGAATTTTGTATATATGTAGTAGGTATGTATGTTGTATGAATGTAGTATGTATGTAGTATATATGTATGTTGTATGAATGTAGTATATATGTAGCATGTATGTATGTTGTATGAATGTTGTATATATGTAGTATGACTGTATGTTGTATGAATGTTGTATATATGTAGTATGTATGTATGTTGTATGAATGTTGTATATATGTAGTATGAATGTATGTTGTATGAATGTTGTATATATGTAGTATGTATGTAGTATGTATGTAGTATGTATGTATGTTGTATGAATGTAGTATGTATGTAGTATATATGTATGTTGTATGAATGTAGTATATATGTAGCATGTATGTAGTATATATGTATGTTGTATGAATGTAGTATATATGTAGCATGTATGTAGTATGTATGTATGTTGTATGAATGTAGTATATATGTAGTATGTATGTATGATGTATGAATGATGTAGTATGTATGTTGTATGAATTTTGTATATATGTAGTAGGTATGTATGTTGTATGAATGTAGTATATATGTAGCATGTATGTAGTATGTATGTATGTTGCATGAATGTAGTATATATGTAGCATGTATGTAGTATGTATGTTGTATGAATGTAGTATGTATGTATGTTGTATGAATTTTGTATATATGTAGTAGGTATGTATGTTGCATGAATGTAGTATATATGTAGCATGTATGTAGTATATATGTATGTTGTATGAATGTAGTATATATGTAGCATGTATGTAGTATGTATGTATGTATGTTGTATGAAAGTAGTATATATGTAGTATGTATGTATGATGTATGAATGAAGTATGTAGTATGTATGTTGTATGAATGTAGTATATATGTAGCATGTATGTAGTATATATGTAGTATGTATGTTGTATGAATTTTGTATATATGTAGTAGGTATGTATGTTGTATGAATGTAGTATGTATGTAGTATATATGTATGTTGTATGAATGTAGTATATATGTAGCATGTATGTATGTTGTATGAATGTTGTATATATGTAGTATGACTGTATGTTGTATGAATGTTGTATATATGTAGTATGTATGTATGTTGTATGAATGTTGTATATATGTAGTATGAATGTATGTTGTATGAATGTTGTATATATGTAGTATGTATGTATGTTGTATGAATGTTGTATATATGTAGTATGTATGTATGTTGTATGAATGTAGTATGTATGTAGTATATATGTATGTTGTATATATGTAGCATGTATGTAGTATATATGTATGTTGTATGAATGTAGTATATATGTAGCATGTATGTAGTATGTATGTATGTTGTATGAATGTAGTATATATGTAGTATGTATGATGTATGAATGAAGTATGTAGTATGTATGTTGTATGAATTTTGTATATATGTAGTAGGTATGTATGTTGTATGAATGTAGTATATATGTAGCATGTATGTAGTATGTATGTTGTATGAATGTAGTATATATGTAGCATGTATGTAGTATGTATGTTGTATGAATGTAGTATATATGTAGTATGTATGTATGTTGTATGAATTTTGTATATATGTAGTAGGTATGTATGTTGCATGAATGTAGTATATATGTAGCATGTATGTAGTATGTATGTATGTTGTATGAAAGTAGTATATATGTAGTATGTATGTATGATGTATGAATGAAGTATGTAGTATGTATGTTGTATGAATGTAGTATATATGTAGCATGTATGTAGTATGTATGTTGTATGAATGTAGTATATATGTAGTATGTATGTTGTATGAATTTTGTATATAGGTAGTATATATGTATGTTGTATGAATGTAGTATATATGTAGCATGTATGTATGTTGTATGAATGTTGTATATATGTAGTATGACTGTTGTATATATGTAGTATGTATGTATGTTGTATGAATGTTGTATATACAGTCATATGTAAAAGTTTGGGCACCCCTATTAATGTTAACCTTTTTTCTTTATAACAATTTTGCTTTTTTGCAACAGCTATTTCAATTTCATATATCTAATAACTGATGGACTCAGTTATATTTCTGGATTCAAATGAGGTTTATTGTACTAACAGAAAATGTGCAATCTGCAGTTAAACAAAATTTGACCGGTGCAAAAGTATGGGCACCCTTATCGTTTTCTTGATTTGAACACTCCTAACTACTTTTTACTGACTTCCTGAAGCACTAAATTGGTTTTGTAACCTCATTGAACTTTGAACTTCATAGCCAGATGTATCAAATCATGAGAAAAGGTATTTAAAGTGGCCACATGCAAGTAGTTCTCCTATTTGATTCTCCTATGAAGAGTGGCATCATGGGCTCCTCAAAACAACTCTCAAATGATCTGAAAACAAAGATTATTCAACATAGCTTTTCAGGGGAAGGATACAAAAAGTTGTCTCAGAGATTTATCCTGTCAGTTTCCACTGTGAGGAACATAGCAAGGAAATGGAAGAACACAGGTACAGTTCTTGTTAAGCCCAGAAGTGGCAGGCCAAGAAAAATATCAGAAAGGCGGAGAAGAAGAATGGTGAGAACAGTCAAGGACAATCCACAGACCACCTCCAAAGACCTGCAGCATCATCTTGCTGCAGATGGTGTCACTGTGCATCGGTCAACAATACAGCGCATGCATAACGCCTTTTTGTATGACCAAACAACTCAATCTTTGTTTCATCAGTCCACAGGACCTTCTTCCAAAATGTAACTGGCTTGTCCAAATGTGCTTTTGCAGACCTCAGGCGACTCTGTTTGTGGCGTGCTTGCACAAACGGCTTCTTTCGCATCACTCTCCCATACAGCTTCTCCTTGTGCAAAGTGCGCTGTATTGTTGACCGATGCACAGTGACACCATCTGCAGCAAGATGATGCTGCAGGTCTTTGGAGGTGGTCTGTGGATTGTCCTTGACTGTTCTCACCATTCTTCTTCTCTGCCTTTCTGATATTTTTCTTGGCCTGCCACTTCTGGGCTTAACAAGAACTGTACCTGTGTTCTTCCATTTCCTTACTATGTTCCTCACAGTGGAAACTGACAGGATAAATCTCTGAGACAACTTTTTGTATCCTTCCCCTGAAAAGCTATGTTGAATAATCTTTGTTTTCAGATCATTTGAGAGTTGTTTTGAGGAGCCCATGATGCCACTCTTCATAGGAGAATCAAATAGGAGAACTACTTGCAAGTGGCCACTTTAAATACCTTTACTCATGATTTGATACACCTGGCTATGAAGTTCAAAGCTCAATGAGGTTACAAAACCAATTTAGTGCTTCAGGAAGTCAGTAAAAAGTAGTTAGGAGTGTTCAAATCAAGAAAATGATAAGGGTGCCCATACTTTTGCACCGATCAAATTTTGTTTAAATGCAGATTGCACATTTTCTGTTAGTACAATAAACCTCATTTGAATCCATAAATATAACTGAGTCCATCAGTTATTACATATATGAAACTGAAATAGCTGTTGCAAAAAACAAAATTGTTATAAAGAAAAAAGGTTAACATTAATAGGGGTGCCCAAACTTTTACATATGACTGTATGTAGTATGAATGTATGTTGTATGAATGTTGTATATATGTAGTATGTATGTAGTATGTATGTATGCTGTATGAATGTAGTATGTATGTAGTATATATGTATGTTGTATGAATGTAGTATATATGTAGCATGTATGTAGTATGTATGTATGTTGTATCAATGTAGTATATATGTAGTATGTATGTATGATGTATGAATGAAGTATGTATGTTGTATGAATTTTGTATATATGTAGTATGTATGTATGTAGTATATATGTATTCTGTATGAATGTAGTATATATGTAGCATGTATGCTGTATGAATGTAGTATGTATGTTGTATGAGTTTTGTATATATGTAGTATGTATGTATGTTGTATGAATGTAGTATGTATGTAGTATATATGTATGCTGTATGAATGTAGTATGTATGTAGTATGTTTTTTTTTTACATTCAACACATTAGCCGGATGATGGGACTACTACTACTGTCCCATCATTGGCTAATGTGTCAATCACTGACATTGTAGCAGGCATCGCCCGATGGGACTTGTAGTCCCATCGGACGATGCCTGCACACACACAAGACCCCCGGCAGGCCCGCACAGACCACCGGCAGCCGGCAGACCCCCGGCAGCCGGCACAGGCCCCCGACAGGCCTGTACAGACCCCCGAGAGGCCCGTAGACACCCGGCAGCTGCCACAGGCCCCCGACAGTCGGCACAGACCCCGCCTGCACACACGGACAGGCACAGTGTCCGCCCACGCACCGCCCACACTCTTCCCCCCTCCAGAACAGGATGTACAAGGCAAGAAAGGGTTTTTTTTAATTACGATATTTCTGTCCCATTGACTTGAATGGGACTTCCGGGATCGGAATCGGCGATACCCGATACTTTTTTCATATCGGCCGATCCAATCCGATCCGATATTTTTCAATATCGGGTGGTATCGCTCAACACTTCTTATGACAGATTCTGTTTAAAATAATAAAAAGAGCTGTCGCTCACCCTCCCCAGGAAGAATGCTGACTCCATGTCTACAGCACATGTGACCGCTGCAATCAATCACTGAGCCAAGCAGCTTGGCAGACTGGCTGCAGTGGTCACACCTGCTGTAGGTGTGACTACAGTAAACAAGCAGCGCAGCTATTCCCCGCTACTGAGCGGCAAAGACCTGGAATACCTCAGAACGAAAAGCATCTGCACCCATGTCAGCTAGACCCTAATCTGTCAGTCAGGCGGAGAGAACTCCGAGGCCCCGCACTGACCGCACTACTAAGCACGGCGGTGCGCTCCGGACTCCGAAGGGTTAAATGGCTGATAGCGGGATGTTCCCTGCTGCTGCACATCACGGCGGCCCTGACCGGGGAGCACACGGATGTCACCACGCGCGACGTTCACACCGCCCCCCGGCTGAGGTTACCGGTATCCGTGCACTGCCGGGAGAATGAGTCTCCTCCTCGTCTTCCCCCTCTTCATCCATGAGCGGGAGGGAACCGGCCGGGGGGAGCTGTTCGGTTCCCGGAAGCTACAAGGAGCTGGTGCTGATGACGGGCGGTATCACCACGCTGGAGTGTCACCGGCGCCTGGCACAGTCCACATAGACTGGCAACACGGGGAGTGACCTTGGCCGCCATTGGTACCGGATAGACATAGTAGTGGTGCCGCAGCGTTATATAGGGAGACAAGGACGTTATATGTGTGTTATACAGGGAGACAGAACAGTATGTGCTATATAGGGAGACAGGACGGTGTATATGTGTTATATAGGGAGAGAGGACGGCGTACATGTGTTATATAGGGAGACAGGACGGTGTATATGTGTTATACAGGGAGACAGAACAGTATGTGCTATATAGGGAGACAGGACGGTGTATATGTGTTATATAGGGAGAGAGGACGGCGTACATGTGTTATATAGGGAGAGAGGACGGCGTACATGTGTTATATAGGGAGACAGGACGGTGTATATGTGTTATATAGGGAGACAGGACGGTGTATATGTGTTATATAGGGAGACAGGACGGCGTACATGTGTTATATAGGGAGACAGGACGGTGTATATGTGTTATATAGGGAGACAGGACGGTGTATATGTGTTATATAGGGAGACAGGACGGCGTACATGTGTTATATAGGGAGAGAGGACGGCGTACATGTGTTATATAGGGAGAGAGGACGGTGTATATGTGTTATATAGGGAGACAAGGACGTTATATGTGTGTTATACAGGGAGACAGAACAGTATGTGCTATATAGGGAGACAGAACAGTATGTGCTATATAGGGAGACAGGACGGTGTATATGTGTTATATAGGGAGACAGGACTGCGTATATGTGTTATATAGGGAGACAGGACGGTGTATGTGTTATATAAAGGGAGACAGGACGGTGTATATGTGTTATATAGGGAAACAGGACGGTGTATATGTGTTATATAGGGAAACAGGACGGTGTATATGTGTTATATAGGGAGACAGGACGGTGTATATGTGTTATATAGGGAGACAGGACGGTGTATATGTGTTATATAGGGAGACAGGACTGCGTATATGTGTTATATAGGGAGACAGGACGGTGTATGTGTTATATAAAGGGAGACAGGACGGCGTATATGTGTTATATAGGGAAACAGGACGGCGTATATGTGTTATATAGGGAAAAAGGACGGTGTATATGTGTTATATAGGGAGACAGGACGGTGTATATGTGTTATATAGGGAGACAGGACGGTGTATATGTGTTATATAGGGAGAGAGGACGGCGTACATGTGTTATATAGGGAGACAGGACGGTGTATATGTGTTATACAGGGAGACAGAACAGTATGTGCTATATAGGGAGACAGGACGGTGTATATGTGTTATATAGGGAGAGAGGACGGCGTACATGTGTTATATAGGGAGACAGGACGGTGTATATGTGTTATATAGGGAGACAGGACGGCGTACATGTGTTATATAGGGAGAGAGGACGGCGTACATGTGTTATATAGGGAGAGAGGACGGCGTACATGTGTTATATAGGGAGAGAGGACGGTGTATATGTGTTATATAGGGAGACAAGGACGTTATATGTGTGTTATACAGGGAGACAGAACAGTATGTGCTATATAGGGAGACAGAACAGTATGTGCTATATAGGGAGACAGGACGGTGTATATGTGTTATATAGGGAGACAGGACTGCGTATATGTGTTATATAGGGAGACAGGACGGTGTATGTGTTATATAAAGGGAGACAGGACGGTGTATATGTGTTATATAAAGGGAGACAGGACGGTGTATATGTGTTATATAGGGAAACAGGACGGTGTATATTTTTTATATAGGGAGACAGGACGGTGTATATGTGTTATATAGGGAGACAGGACGGTGTATATGTGTTAAATAGGGAGACAGGACTGCGTATATGTGTTATATAGGGAGACAGGACGGTGTATGTGTTATATAAAGGGAGACAGGACGGTGTATATGTGTTATATAGGGAAACAGGACGGCGTATATGTGTTATATAGGGAAACAGGACGGTGTATATGTGTTATATAGGGAGACAGGACGGTGTATATGTGTTATATAGGGAGACAGGACGGTGTATATGTGTTATATAGGGAGACAGGACGGCGTATATGTGTTATATCGGGAGACAGGACAGTGTATGCGTTATATAAAGGGAGACAGGATGGCGTATATGTGTTATATAGGGAAACAGGACGGTGTATATGTGTTATATAGGGAGACAGGACGGTGTATATGTGTTATATAGGGAGACAGGACGGTGTATATGTGTTATATAGGGAGACAGGACGGTGTATATGTGTTATATAGGGAGACAGGACGGCGTACATGTGTTATATAGGGAGAGAGGACGGCGTACATGTGTTATATAGGGAGAGAGGACGGTGTATATGTGTTATATAGGGAGACAAGGACGTTATATGTGTGTTATACAGGGAGACAGAACAGTATGTGCTATATAGGGAGACAGAACAGTATGTGCTATATAGGGAGACAGGACGGTGTATATGTGTTATATAGGGAGACAGGACTGCGTATATGTGTTATATAGGGAGACAGGACGGTGTATGTGTTATATAAAGGGAGACAGGACGGTGTATATGTGTTATATAGGGAAACAGGACGGTGTATATGTGTTATATAGGGAAACAGGACGGTGTATATGTGTTATATAGGGAGACAGGACGGTGTATATGTGTTATATAGGGAGACAGGACGGTGTATATGTGTTATATAGGGAGACAGGACTGCGTATATGTGTTATATAGGGAGACAGGACGGTGTATGTGTTATATAAAGGGAGACAGGACGGCGTATATGTGTTATATAGGGAAACAGGACGGCGTATATGTGTTATATAGGGAAAAAGGACGGTGTATATGTGTTATATAGGGAGACAGGACGGTGTATATGTGTTATATAGGGAGACAGGACGGTGTATATGTGTTATATAGGGAGACAGGACGGCGTATATGTGTTATATCGGGAGACAGGACAGTGTATGCGTTATATAAAGGGAGACAGGATGGCGTATATGTGTTATATAGGGAAACAGGACGGTGTATATGTGTTATATAGGGAGACAGGACGGTGTATGTGTTATATAGGGAAACAGGACGGTGTATATGTGTTATATAGGGAGACAGGACGGTGTATATGTGTTATATAGGGAGACATGACGGTGTATATGTGTTATATAGGGAGACAGGACTGCGTATATGTGTTATATAGGGAGACAGGACGGTGTATGTGTTATATAAAGGGAGACAGGACGGTGTATATGTGTTATATAGGGAAACAGGACGGCGTATATGTGTTATATAGGGAGACAGGACGGTGTATATGTGTTATATAGGGAGACAAGGACGTTATATGTGTGTTATACAGGGAGACAGAACAGTATGTGCTATATAGGGAGACAGAACAGTATGTGCTATATAGGGAGACAGGACGGTGTATATGTGTTATATAGGGAGACAGGACTGCGTATATGTGTTATATAGGGAGACAGGACGGTGTATGTGTTATATAAAGGGAGACAGGACGGTGTATATGTGTTATATAGGGAAACAGGACGGTGTATATTTTTTATATAGGGAGACAGGACGGTGTATATGTGTTATATAGGGAGACAGGACGGTGTATATGTGTTAAATAGGGAGACAGGACTGCGTATATGTGTTATATAGGGAGACAGGACGGTGTATGTGTTATATAAAGGGAGACAGGACGGTGTATATGTGTTATATAGGGAAACAGGACGGCGTATATGTGTTATATAGGGAAACAGGACGGTGTATATGTGTTATATAGGGAGACAGGACGGTGTATATGTGTTATATAGGGAGACAGGACGGTGTATATGTGTTATATAGGGAGACAGGACGGCGTATATGTGTTATATCGGGAGACAGGACAGTGTATGCGTTATATAAAGGGAGACAGGATGGCGTATATGTGTTATATAGGGAAACAGGACGGTGTATATGTGTTATATAGGGAGACAGGACGGTGTATGTGTTATATAGGGAAACAGGACGGTGTATATGTGTTATATAGGGAGACAGGACGGTGTATATGTGTTATATAGGGAGACATGACGGTGTATATGTGTTATATAGGGAGACAGGACTGCGTATATGTGTTATATAGGGAGACAGGACGGTGTATGTGTTATATAAAGGGAGACAGGACGGTGTATATGTGTTATATAGGGAAACAGGACGGCGTATATGTGTTATATAGGGAGACAGGACGGTGTATATGTGTTATATAGGGAGACAGGACGGTGTATATGTGTTATATAGGGAGACAGGACGGTGTATATGTGTTATATAGGGAGACAGGACGGCGTATATGTGTTATATCGGGAGACAGGACAGTGTATGCGTTATATAAAGGGAGACAGGACGGCGTATATGTGTTATATAGGGAGACAGGACGGTGTATATGTGTTATATAGGGAGACAGGACGGTGTATATGTGTTATATAGGGAGACAGGACTGCGTATATGTGTTATATCGAGAGACAGGACAGTGTATGCGTTATATAAAGGGAGACAGGACGGTGTATGTGTTATATATAGGGAGACAGGACTGCGTATATGTGTTATATAGGGAAACAGGACGGTGTATATGTGTTATATAGGGAGACAGGACTGCGTATATGTGTTATATCGGGAGACAGGACGGCGTATGTGTTATATAGGGAGACAGGACGGTGTATATGTGTTATATAGGGAGACAGGACGGCGTATATGTGTTATATCGGGAGACAGGACAGTGTATGCGTTATATAAAGGGAGACAGGACGGCGTATATGTGTTATATAGGGAAACAGGACGGTGTATATGTGTTATATAGGGAGACAGGACGGTGTATATGTGTTATTTAGGGAGACAGGACTGCGTATATGTGTTATATCGAGAGACAGGACAGTGTATGCGTTATATAAAGGGAGACAGGACGGTGTATGTGTTATATATAGGGAGACAGGACTGCGTATATGTGTTATATCGGGAGACAGGACAGTGTATGCGTTATATAAAGGGAGACAGGACGGCGTATATGTGTTATATAGGGAAACAGGACGGTGTATATGTGTTATATAGGGAGACAGGACGGTGTATATGTGTTATATAGGGAGACAGGACGGTGTATATGTGTTATATAGGGAGACAGGATGGTGTATGTGTTATATAGGGAGACAGGACGGTGTATATGTGTTATATAGGGAGAGAGGACGGCGTACATGTGTTATATAGGGAAGCAGGACGGTTTATATGTGTTATATAGGGAGACAGGACTGCGTATATGTGTTATATAGGGAGACAGGACTGCGTATATGTGTTATATCGGGAAACAGGACGGTGTATGTGTTATATAAAGGGAGACAGGACGGCGTATATGTGTTATATAGGGAAACAGGACGATGTATGTGTTATATAGGCTGTGTTCACACACAGCTTTTTTTAGCGTTTTTTACAGTGGTTTTCACTATAAATCCGCTAAAAATAAGCTTCCCAGTCATTTCTGTGCATTTTGCACTTTTTGTGCACATTGATGCGTTTTTTACCGCGAAAAAAACGCATTGCGGTAAAAACCGCAGCATGCTCATTAATTTTGCAGATTTTTCCGTGGTTTTGGCTTCTTCCATGCGGTTTGAAACCGCTGCGGAAAAAAACGCATTAAAACCGCGCAAAAAAATTTTCTGCAACGTGTGCACTTAGCCAAAGGGAGACAGGACGGTGTATGTGTTATATAGGGAGACAGGACGGCATATATGTTATATAGGGAGACAGGACGGTGTATGTGTTATATAGGGAGACAGGACGGCATATATGTTATATAGGGAGACAGGACGGTGTATGTGTTATATAGGGAGACAAGGACGTTATACAGTCATGGCCAAAAGTTTTGAGAATGACACAAATATTAATTTTTACAAAGTCTACTGCTTCATTTTTTCTAATGGCAATTTGCATATACTCCAGAATGTTATAGAGTGATCAGCTTAACAGCAATTACTTGCAAAGTCAATATTTGCCTAGAAAATAAACTTTATCCCCCAAAACACATTTCAACATCATTGCAGCCCTGCCTTAAAAGGACCAGCTAACATCGTTTAAGTGATTGCTCAATTAACACAGGTGTGGGTGTTGATGAGGACAGGGCTGGAGATCAATCTGTCATGATTAAGTAAGAATGACACCACTGGACACTTTAAAAGGAGGCTGGTGCTTGGCATCATTGTTTCTCTTCTGTTAACCATGGTTATCTCTAAAGAAACACGTGCAGTCATCATTGCACTGCACAAAAATGGCCTAACAGGGAAGAGTATCGCAGCTAGAAAGATTGCACCTCAGTCAACAATCTATCGCATCATCAAGAACTTCAAGGAGAGAGGTTCCCTTGTTGCCAAAAAGGCTCCAGGGCGCCCAAGAAAGACCAGCAAGCGCCAGGACCATCTCTTAAAAGTGTTTCAGCTGCGGGATCGGGCTACCAGCAGTGCAGAGCTTGCTCAGGAATGGCAGCAGGCAGGTGTGAGTGCATCTGCACGCACTGTGAGGCGGAGACTCTTGGAGCAAGGCCTGGTCTCAAGGAGGGAAGCAAAGAAGCCACTTCTCTCCAGAAAAAACATCATGGACAGACTGATATTCTGCAAGAGGTACAGGGAGTGGACTGCTGAGGACTGGGGTAAAGTCATTTTCTCTGATGAATCCCCTTTTCGATTGTTTGGGACATCTGGAAAACGGCTTATTCGGAGAAGACCAGGTGAGCGCTACCACCAGTCTTGTCTCATGCCAACTGTCAAGCATCCTGAAACCATTCATGTGTGGGGTGGCTTCTCAGCCAAGGGAATGGGCTCTCTCTCAGTCTTGCCTAAAAACACAGCCATGAATAAAGAATGGTACCAGAATGTCCTCCAAGAGCAACTTCTCCCAACCGTCCAAGAGCAGTTTGGCGATCAACAATGCCTTTTACAACATGATGGAGCACCTTGCCATAAAGCGAAGGTGATAACTAAATGGCTCAGGGAACAAAACATAGAGATTTTGGGACCATGGCCTGGAAACTCCCCAGATCTTAATCCCATTGAGAACTTGTGGTCAATCTTCAAGAGACGGGTGGACAAACAAAAACCTTCAAATTCAGACAAATTAAAAGTATTGATTTTGCAAGAATGGACTACTATCAGTCAGGATTTGATCCAGAAGTTGATTGAGAGCATGCCAGGGAGAATTGCTGAGGTCCTGAAGAAGAAGGGTCAACACTGCAAATATTGACTTGCTGCATTAACTCATTCTGTCAATATAACCTTTTGTTACTCATAATATGATTGCAATTATTTTTCTGTATGTAATAAAAACATCTGACAAACACACAGAAAAACCAGAGGCCAGCAGATCATGTGAAAGTATAATATTTGTGTCATTCTCAAAACTTTTGGCCATGACTGTATGTGTGTTTTACAGGGAGACAGAACAGTATGTGTCATATAGGGAAACAGGATGGCGTATATGTGTTATATAGGGAGACAGGACGGTGTATGTGTTATATAGGGAAACAGGACGATGTATGTGTTATATAGGCTGTGTTCACACACAGCTTTGTTTAGCGGTTTTTACTGTGGTTTTCACTATAAAACCGCTAAAAATAAGCTTCCCAGTCATTTATGTGCATTTTGCACTTTTTGTGCACATTGATGCGTTTTTACCGCGAAAAAACCGCAGCATGCTCATTAATTTTGCGAATTTTTCCGCAGTTTTGGCTTCTTCCATGCGGCTTGAAACCGCTGCGGAAAAAAACGCATCAAAACCGCGCAAAAATTTTTTCTGCAACGTGTGTACTTAGCCATAGGGAGACAGGACGGTGTATGTGTTATATAGGGAGACAGGACGGTGTATATATGTTATATAGGGAGACAGGATGGTGTATGTGTTATATAGGAAGACAAGGACGTTATATGTGTGTTATACAGGGAGACAGAACAGTATGTGTTATATAGGGAAACAGGACGGTGTATGTGTTATGTAAAGGGAGACAGGACGGTGTATATGTGTTATATAGGGAAACAGGATGGCGTATATGTGTTATATCGGGAGGGTAATGCCAGGCTTGGAAGCAGTGAAGGGTCTCTCTCGCAGTTAACCTATACATGCAACATAGTTCCACTCCAGGCCAGCAGGGGGGACTCCGAACTGGAATTAAGGGGAGGAGTGCTCTCTGAGGGCCAGGAGGAAGGAGTGGTTAGTTAGTGTGAGGAGCGTCAAGTGTGCAGACGTGAAGAAGAAGCACGGAGATCGAGCAGAGAGGAAAGGCTCATCTCCAGTGAGAGCGCATGAACTGGAGCCTGGTCTCCACGGCTGTATGGATACTAATGGTCCTGCAACAGACACCAGAGGAGTAGGAGGCTGTAAATGCCCTACCCCCATCTAAGACTCGGAGGCACACCAGCACGGAGTGAGCCAAGAGAGGAATAGCGGCTACAGCTGTCTGCTATACGAGGAGTGCTAGTAGAAGAGAATTAGGAGGAACTTCAGTGAAACTCAGTACTTGGAGTACTTCACTCAAATAAATGCTAGGAAGGAGAATGCACAGCCAGTCTGCTGAGAGAGAATCCCTGAATTGCTTCCAGGCTAGCCTGCTCCGGTACCATCTAATCAGGACCCTGGACTGCCTTTATCAAGTAAAGGTACAGAAATTGCACCCCGCTGTGTCTTTGTCTGTTTCCGACACTGCTACATCCTTGTGCCAATCACCTCTACACTGCCCTGGGACTACAGCTTCACCGGTGGGGAGCTTTTACATCTTTGCTGCACCATACCATCAGTCCCAGTGGATCTGCATGCAGTGTCGGCTTAACACCTCCCTTGCCGAACACCACAGGTGGCATCACGAACTATAAATTTAATAAATTACATTCCACCATTCAATCTCCCTTTTACATGGGCGCCCAGGGCCACGGACCGGGTCATCGCTGCTGTGACATACCCTTCTGAGAGACCGGCCCGGTACCGAGTACCCCACAGCCGTGGGAGGGTGACCCATATGCATTTTACAGGGAGACAGGACGGTGTATATGTGTTATATAGGGAAACGGGACGGTATATCTGTGTTATATAGGGACACAGGACGGCGTATATGTGTTATATATATATATGGAGACAGGATGGCGTATATGCGTTATATAGGGAGACAGAACAGTATGTGTTATATAGGGAGACAGGACGGCGTATGTGTTTCTTTTTATACAAACCCACTAATTAACTGATCATTTACTGAGCACAAGTGAGGATGTAAACTAGGATTGAGTGCATTATATGACCAGGCGACAAAACTTTTGTCTTGCCAAAATCTGCCCATTCTGTGCCCATTAAATGATCAATATTTCTGCATTGATGCCAATTTATTTTCTTAACCTAAACCACATTTCGGAGGGTTTCAGCTTTCAAAAGAATAATTTATACAACCAATGGATGAATTTAACGTCAGGTTATAAGCTTTTATTTACTTAACACGGATAAGCAACATAACTTCTGTCAGGGAGTGTATACTCTAATGGGTGATGACTTTTATTAGACTGACTGTCATTTGCACCGACCATTTAGGAAAATCAGAGAAAAATATCATTTGCATAATAATTTGAAACATGGTGTACAGTTGTGAGATGATATTAATAGCCTGCGAAGCTCCATGGGTATTACCCCCTTCCCAGGTTATAAACATCTACCCTCAGCCGTCGGCTTTCCCTCTGCTGGTTACAAAATTACACGGGAGCCCACGCCATTTTTTTCTGAAAAATAATTGTATTAATTACATGCACACACACTGTAGTAATTGTATTTATCACTGATATCTATATATCTACTGTGAGGTAGCGCTGTCTTACAGGTTGGGGGGGACACTCGCTTGGCAGCGATAAAACAGTTCCGGCACAGGTTTTCATCAACCATAACACAGTCCTTTCGGTTTATTAATCCTCATAAACCAGGACAGCAACAGAAAGTTCACTAATCAGCATAGCGTCCATGTTAGCAATGTCCTATAGTCACATAAGCTATGCAGTATTCAATGTGCAGGGTTCCTAGCCCCAAGTTATCTCACCCACGTCCGGGTAACCTCACGGTTCCTTTATCATGCAGCAGGCCTTCATTCCCTCCAGGGAACTAACAGGTGCTGGCAGCCATTACACATAGCGTCCACACGTGCTATCAGGCAGGAAGCCCCATCTCAGCGGGACCTTCCACACTGGACCAACCGGGTCCAAGCATTCACTACCATGTGACCAGACCTAGGTACCTTATTTGGTCCATAACCACACCCACAGGTGATCACATGGCTATGACCTCACTAAAGGTCCTATTGCACACAGCCACACACAGGCTTCCCTGACACATTGTAACGGAACCGTCAGCTGTACCTCTGCTGACCATTATGATTATTCAGTATCCTACACCCATTAGGACAATGGAAATGCTTATACGGCTGTCCTGGGACGCCCACACAGCGCCCCCTAGCTGACACAGTGGTCACTACACCACACTACCTATACAATTTGTATATATATATGTGTGTGTGTCACTGACATCTATATATCTATGAATTCTATGTGTATATATCTATTCTATTCTAACCTGTCACTCTGTTATTTTTACTGTGTGCGGCATATGAAATGCCGGCTTTTCAAAGGACACTAGTGCGTAAAAATCGGACAGGACTCGCATGGTCCGAGTGCTGTGCTTTTTTTTTTCGCACCCATAGGCTTGAATTGGCAAGTCACGGACGATATACACGTACCATCGCAGCATATGTGAGCTGCCCCATAGATTAAAACTGGGCCGAGTACTATGTGATGTTTTATTTCATAGCATTCAGCCGTATTCTAAGGTAAGGTGACACCGGCCTAACGGCACTTTAGCAAATCCTGGCCAGCTTCAGTGCAGCACTTACAAGCTTTATTGAGAAAAGCTTGTAAACACTGTCATGTTCCGCAACCACTGCTAGATTGCAGAATCTAGGCAAAATAACAACTTGATAATTGAATTATTTCTTGAAAATTGGGAGAATTTTTAACAATAAGTAAACTGCATGGAAATAACCCTTTAAACGTTATTTGTAAATTTGGCCTAAGGACTTTTTTTTAATTGATCTGCATCAGGGTTTTATTTATTGAACAATAAGTCGTTATTGACATAAATTTTGGTGTAAATCTAATTTATTGCTTTGGGTGGGGGATGAAAATAACTACCGTATTTTTCAGACTTTAAGACGCACTTTTTCCCCCCAAAAAATTGTGAGGAAAATGGGGGGTGCGTCTTATAGTGTGAACGCAGGCTTATCGTGGGGGCTGCGGCAGTGGTGTGGCGGCGGCAAAGGTGCGGCGATGCTGAGGGGGCGGTACGGCGTGCACCTGAGCAGGGTCCCTTCCTCAGGTGAGGTGATGCCACAGCCCGGTGTCCACGGAGAGCAGAGCCGGGTGAATCAAGGGTTTCTCGGTGGCGGCGGCCATCTTCCTGAGGCCGCGCGTGCGCAGGTTGAGTTCTCTGCTTCCCGGGGCTTCAGGAAAATGGCCGCGCGTGCGCAGATTGAATTCGTGGTGGCCATTTTCCTGAAGCCGAGTTTGCAGATTGAGTGTGCCGCCGCCACACCACTGCCGCAAACCCCCCCCCCCCCCCCCATGGACACCAGGCTGCGACGTCAACCACCTTAGCAGGAAGGGACCCAGCTAAGGTGCACAGCCCACACCTAACATCAGCATCGTCGCACCGCCGACACCGGACCCAGTGACTGCAGCATTGCCCCTCTTCTCTTATCGTGAGGAAGGAACCATGCCTCCTGTGACCCTGCTATACCACTGCCAGCCCTCAGGTAAGATACCGTAAATTCAGACAATAAGACGGACCCCCATCTCTTAAAAATCTTTTTTTCTGCTATTTTCACCCCAAAATTTGGGGTGCGTCTTATGGTCCGAAAAATTCGGTACTTTTCATTGCACTGTGTACTCCGATCTGAATTCAAATTTATATTTTTGTTTTATAATTTGAACAACATTAGGTTGGAAAATAATACTTTTTCATATCAATGCATTCTCACAGTGTAGTTTTAATTTTTCTCACAGGTGGGTTGATATATTTTCATCCAATGATTAGCACCTGTAGAGTTTTTATTGAGGCTGAACTACCCCTTTAATCTTATTGTGATTGTCAATAAAACGCGCATTGTATCTTTTTTTGTTTGATTGTTTACAAAATTTATAAAATAAAAAGTATTTTTTGGTATTTTAATCGTACTCTTTTCTTTTACTTTCACACTAGTGGACTTGAAATTGTCATCAGTTATTTACTGATATAATAACATGTCCTCCCAGGCTGTTATCCTTGACACCATGGTTAGATGAGCGTATGAAAAATTGTCCGTGCAAATTTCATCCATATTGTCATCCTGCCATCTGTGTGTCCACAGATGTTCTGTGTGCGATCGATGTTCGGGCCACCCATTGACTTGAATGGGATTCGGGTTTTGGATCAAGTGTTCGGGTATCGTTTTGGTACCCGAACCAAACTTTTTTTTAAAGATTGGCAGAACATCCACGGGTCTGCTCATCTCTAATCACGATTCTCCTGTAAACGGCATCTCTTGTCCGGCATAAATAGGAGATCTTGATTTCTGCTATACATAGCACAAGAGGACTATTCAATACGCTAAAAAGTTTTTAAAAATATGAAAAAATAAAAAAACACAAGTTCACATAACCCACTTTTCCCCCATTAATAGAGCTAAAAACTCCATATGTTTGGTATTGTTGTGTTTGTAAAAGTCCAATTTTTCAAAATATAAAATAAATTAATCCAATCGGTAAACAGCATAACAAGAAAAAATGCCAGAATTACAGATTTTGTCTGCCGCAACATTGCGATAAGATGAATTTAGAAGCAATCAAAATATATCTACCCCAAAATGGCATCAATAAAAACATCAGCTCAGGGTGCAAAAAAATAAACACGCTCACAGCCCTATATCCCGAAAATTGAAAATGTTTTGGGTCTCAGAAAAAGGCAACATAAGCAAAAATGTTTGTACAAATTTCCACATTTTTCACCACTTAAAAAAAATCTATACATGCTTGATATCTGTGTACTCGTACTGACCTGGAGAATCATAATGCCAGGTCAGTTTTACCATATAATGAATATAGTAAAAACAAAAAGACAATTGTGGAATTGCACTTTTTTTGTAATTTAAGCACACTTGGAATTTATTTCCCTCTTTCCAGTACATTACATGATAAAATGAATAATGTCATTCAAGAGCACAACTTGTCCGGCAAAAAATCAAGCCCTCATATAGCTATGGGGACAGAAAAAAAGTTATGGCTCTTGGAATATGGCTCTAAATGGTATAGTGACCAAACAAGGTTACCAAGTGAACAATTAGTACACTTCGTTAATACATACACAAAACGCGCGTCAGGGTTTTAAACCTAGGATTTTGCAGCATTCTACATCGGTTCATATGAAATGCCACTGAGTTTTGTACCTACTCCAGCCCCTCGCCCTGCATTTTTCAAGAGGCACTGAGGAGATCGTGTGTAGTTTTACCCAAATATTTGAGCAGCTACTGTCAGAAGAAGACGGTGTGCAACGGCAATTAGTCTCTCAAGCGGTCGACAAGACACAGTTGCAATCAAGCGATGTTAAGTCAACAAGTCAGGAGGAGCATACTAAGAGGAGAAGACCAATACAAAAATGGTGTGCACACCAGATATAATGCTGTCAATATTCATACAGCTTAATTGATAACATGGACAAACAACTGAATAAAAACATCTAAAACCATGGGAACATGATACAATAACCTATCACCACCCCTGAATATGCCACAAGGAGCACTAATGAGGCAAAATAGCTGTTAGTAGCACCTCCAACTAATATATACTGTAAATAACCCCAATGAAAAATAGTAACATTGCATGGTATAATGGTCATAATGAAGCAGATAAGTGGATATTGGAGATGAACTGCAAATAGAGGGCAAATGATAAGCAGGGAAACAATAATGCTTAAATAATGCCAGCAAGGGAAGGAAAATGCAGAAAATATGTCGAACGTTTACCACGGATGGTACTACCTCACATGCATAGAAAATGCTCCTAGAACACGACAAGGTGCCATGATAAGCAAAAAACACAGAAGCCAGGGGTGTGGGGAGAAAACCCCATGCGTATCACCGTTAAACAACAGCTTCGTCAGGGCTGCCCATGTACCCATTCCAACACAAAAAAGGGTAAATGGTTCATGGTTTCTTCTTTTTCTTGTCCTCCTCTTCTGATCCAAAAGTATTCCTCCAGCACTTTTTCCTACACTAAATGCAGCTAACAGCAGTATTAATAAAGAATAGAATAGATGTAACCCTGATAAGGACTGTTGGTTTTAGGTTGCAGCAGCAAGGACTGTAAGGTATAAACCCTGCCTGTACGCCTCTTATTCACAACTATCCCTTCTCCAGAAGGAATCCCTACACTAATTGGAGCTAACAGCGGTCTAAAGGAATTGTGGGTTTTGGTTTCTGTAGCAAGGACTGTCAGTAATCACTGCTTAACTGCGTCTAATACACTATCCCTACTCCATCAGCTATCCCTACACTAATTTATGCTTAGAGCAGTATTATTAGAGAATAAAATATATTGGAATTAGCACTGAAAAGGAATTTTGTTTTAACATAGCACCAGCAAAGACTGTAAGGCAATAATCCCTAACTAGATGCCGCTAATACGCTATCCTGTAATGAATGTGCCACATTCTGCTGGGTCCTGTGGTACATTTGAGATTAGAAGATCTTGGCGATTAACTGAACACAGGTCCTCTTTAAATCCTCACGGTTATTCATTATTTAACAGGTTTCTTGTGGCATGGACAGGGTTTAGAGTTCCTCGTAATCTATTTTCTGTGCTGCTTAATAGAACCACACCCTTCTATTATATAAACCTGTCTGGCTTCTCTGCATGCGAGCAATAAATTCTTCATTTTGTTCTTGGCTGCATTGGAGAAAGTGTTTCTGGAGAGTCGCTCTAGTCATCTTGAGATTGTTGCATGCGGTTCGTTGCGAATATCTCTTCTTTCCCCTTGTTGTCTCTTCGTGTTGCTTTTCTGCTCCATTACTGTGCACCTATCTTCCCTTTGTATTTTATCCTGTGTGCTTGTTGTTTGATTGTGCCTTGGTTTGCCCGTCTGTCCAGTGTTACCCCTTAAACACATGCCCCTTCCCTAACTGGGGGTGAGTGGAAGCTGCAAAGAATTTCATAGAAGGAGTAACTCCTGGGGAGACTAGGGCCTCCCTAGTTTAGGAACAGTATAGGGTCCCTCTTCCCCGGCATTCCTGTGGTTACAAAGTGACATCCCTTCTCTAGCAGCTAACCCTACACCAATTGCAGCTATGAGTGGTATTATTATATTGTAGAATAAATTCTATTTCAATTAGCCCTGAAAAGAACTGTTGGTTTAATGTTGCAGAAGCAGGTATTTTAATACTGTAACTCACTGTCCATCCTCCAGCAGAAACTCTCTCTACACTATGCTATAAATTAAAAATAAATAAATAAAAAAAGAGCATGGGTCACACCGCCAAAAAGGCATACATTGGCTTAATGCTGCTAGGCAAAAATATGCATTACTGAACAGGAGGTTCTTAGTTTAACATTCTGATCAGACTGTATGAAGCTCAATGCCACGTCACGTCAAACCTCTCAGTGGGTCCTAACCTTTATTGCCTTAAAGGAGTGGCATCGTGCGCTAACCACAATCACAGCGACCATTCACCAGCAGTGAAGGCGGCCCGGTGCCTCACAGCACCCATGCTGCAAGACTGAATTCCCATCACTCCACCCCACAAGGTCAAAATCTGAGCAACAATGGCTACCACACAACACCAAGTGAAAGGAGCCATGAAAATACTCCCTTCACTATTTTCGGGTACAATGCACCGACGTTGGCGCCACCAGGTCTTATATGCACCCGATGAATCTGTGAGGTTAATCACAGTAATGATTTGTACCAGAATCAGATAAAGCAAAGGAATCTAATCAAAAGGTGAACATATCTTCCCTTAAAAATGCTCTTTAATAGAAAAGCTTAAAAAACACCTGTCCCAGTGAACAAGAAAATGGAAAATTCCAAAAATACCTAGACCACACAAAGCCCTACAAACCCCTGCGATAAACCTATTATGACACCTTCCTTGCTGTGGAGGTTGGCACCCTATGAAGAAACTATTTTGGCGCCCCCACTCAACGTGGACTGTCCCTCACTCCCCTAGCTCACCCTAAATAAAAAGGTGGGAAAACAATAATTGATAGGTAAGAGATGAAGGAAGCAGAAGGAAGAACTAGCAGGCAATTTGCAGGATAAATAACATCATAAAGATGAACATACCATTTCCATGCATGAAAGTAGCAAATGGTGCCATTAATACTTGCTTAAACAATCTAAAACTAAAGCACCAAAAAACGGTAAATGCTATTGATAGCAGCAATAAACAGCAACACGTTCAAAAATAGCTTTAGCATGCATAAACTCTTAGCCAAATATATTAGTATTCTGCACTAACATGACCAACCAGTGGTATCATAGACATACAATAGAAAATGGCCCAGAGATTATGAGCCAAATAGAGTAAATGCATTGATAACAGCAAAAACAAAAACTCCACATTGAAGGTCACTTATCATGCATAGTGTACGCCCTGACGCGTTTCCCTGCTGTGACGGTTCATCAGGAGGCTTAGACGGTGGATATGACAGATGCCATCAAATGCCGGATGCCATGATGAAGAAAGCCTAAGGGACTTTTACTTCCGCGTTTGGATTTTTGACAATCCTTGGGTTAGATTTTCCGGAAAGAAAGTAAAGTATACAGTTACTTTGATGTTCTGAGCCAGCTTCCTTTGGGATTTCTCTATTTGCTCGATTTGAGATCCTGTGCACTCATTGGGACAGGTGAGCCGGTTAGCCCATGTATACAGATATAATATTGGGGTGGAACGTATAAAAACAAAATGGATTGAATGACTACTCAAGTGCCCTGATGTGGAAACACAAAAGTGTAGTAGCTAAAACAGTGCAAACTTATACATTAAAACCAGCCAAGGACAAGGAGGAGCTCAACAAATGAGGTCAGAAGGATACAGAAACTTAAAGAATAATCAAACAACATGATGAACAGATAATGGCAGAATTATCACCAAGGTAGAGGTTGAGACCAGTACAACTGGGAGCAGCAGGTCAGAAAAGCTGTCCTGATTGATCAGGTGCCACATACATATGCAACTGTCCCGTATGGCCCCATGACACAAAAACAGTTCAATGACCCCCTAGATCTGGCATTGCTGCAGCGTGGCGAGGTAAGTTATTTATAAGGGTCATCAATAGAAGCATCTCATGATTTGTATTCCAATCAATATATAAATGTGTAATTCACATATGCCAGGTACATACCCCCCTCAGGAACTTACCAATCTCTGCTTCTCTTCCATGTTCACATATAAGATATTGATTCCAGTCTTTTCTTTGTTAAATATTAAGAAATAAAACATTTCTAGACCTCTCCCTGACAGGAATGTCAGTTTAGTTATCCATTATGGGTTGATACAAAGCAGTCACATCCAAGAATATCAAGCAATCCAGCATCTTACGCCAGGAAGCCGTAGAATCAAAATATGCCGGATTTTATCAGCCACCCTGATTCTTCTGTGCTAGAGCAATTTTGACTTTTGTGGAAAGACATTATAAGACTGTTCAAACCCGCTTTTTCATTTACTGTTCGTGGAAAATATTTGCATCCTATGCAACTGTTTGCACTATTATTGCCTACATTGTCATTGTGCACATTCAATACATTACAGAGGTTGTCCAGGACTTGGATATTGATGACTTAAGCCCCCGTTACACATAGTGATATCACTAGCAATATCGCTGTAACGTCACCGATTTTGTGGCGCAGCAGTGATATTGCTAGCGATATCGCTATGTCTGATACTTACCTCCGACCAGCTCCCCTGCTGCTCATCGCTGGTCGCGCGAGAAGGTCCTGGACCGCTTCTCATCGTCAGCTTCCTGCTGGGCTTCCTGTGGCGCCGACGAGCGACGCGTGGACGCGGGCGGGAGGACGTCAGGATCGCCGCGTCTGACAGGTAAGTAGCGACCCCCGACCCCTGCTATGTCGCTGGTGAGATCTGCCTGTGTGGCAGCTCACTAGTGACCACTTAGCGATGCACCAGCGATCCATATCGTTGTCGGGATCGCTGGTGCATCGCGGTACCCTTATCTTTAGCATAGGACATCAGGGTGAGATTGGCCAGGGTCTGACACCCAGCACCCACACCAATCTGATTTGCAGCTCCTGTGGTTGTCCACAGCATACAGTGCCAGGACATCACAGGGCTGTACACCGTGTAATGGTCTTTCTTGGGTGCTGAAGCTCATTTTTTGCAGAAGAGCTGAGATACAGTACCCAAGAACAGCCACCACATAGTATACAGGGTTGTCATGTCCAAGTTATGTACAGCCACCATGGAAGCTGTAAACAACTGACCATTGTGATGCTCAGTATTGGAAACCCACCGAGAGTGGCCAACTTTGCTTTTTATTTTTTCTGGACCTCTTATCCAAAAACTCACAGACAGACGATATTTTTTACAGACACATTGAAAAACCATAATAAATCGTTATGATTATAATGTGTACTATAACGTGATTATAGGTGTACTTCTCTGCTTTTCATCATTTATTCCTCAGGGGACGTAGAATAATATATCCGCAATCTGCATTGATTTAACGATTACATTTTTTCATCACTTTTTCATTATTCATTATGAAACGCAATCTTGCATTCCTTTTTTAATAACGTGGAACTGTTACTTGTTACACCAACAGCGAATATTTAGGAATATATTGAAGTATGAAGTAGAATTATCATCAGGACATTCTACAGAGAAACATACATTCCATAAAATCCGATCAGGAAGGACAAAATATCCTTGTACAAGATAAAATCACCTAACAGTCTGCAAATAAGATAGGCAGGGGAGTGGAGAAGTGATAGCACAGAGAGGATAAAAGGAGAAATGCAGTGAAGAGCCTGGGGAATCCATGCCATTGTAGAAATAATAGTAATGGAAAATAAATATCAAGAATATTATTTTCCCATTGAGTATTTACTAAAAGTAATTAAAGCAAGAAGAAAATGAAAGCAGTACCCATCATGTCCTAAAAACAGTCCTTTATTGCAGTGTGCGGGACATGCAAGCGACATGCAGAGAGTGCAGGGGAATCAAAGGATGACAATCGTTTCGCCTCTGCTCTGACACTTCCAGGGGTCCAGGTGAGGAATGATGTAAATCTGCTTCTTTTTAGAGTGGTGTAGCAGTTTACATCAATAAAATCACATTATCAATACAATATCTAGAATAGCTAGAATATATATAAAAATGAATGTATGTGTGTATCACCAACCAATCACGAAGCATCTTTCATTTCACCAGAGCTGTTCAAAAGAAGCTGAGCTGTGATTGGTTGCTATGAGCAACTGTTTTCCTTGCAAACAATCACTAAGCATTTCTCATTTCACCAGAGCTGGTTGAAAGAAGCTGAGCTGTGATTGGTTGCTATGACCAACAGTTTTCCCACTTGACAACACCTCAGCAGACACTGACATGGTGGGAGAAATATAGCATCCTCGGGAACATAAGCTCCCAGCCATTGTCTGCCCCCTGAAAGGAGCACAGAGCACATGACAGAAATGAATCCCCCCTCTTGTGCCCTTATACCATCACACATCCTCCATCCCATATGCACATCTTCCCTCTTAAAGGGATCACTGGCATGGAAGTCAGAGCAAATCCATTCAGCGCTTAGGTTTTGACCCCAGGTCTCTCTTAAAGGGATCCACGGTATGGAAGTCAGGGCAATTGCCTTCAAATGCTCTGGTACTGACCCCAGGCTCTCTTAAAGGGATCTCCTGCATGGAAGTTAGGGCAAATCCCTCGGCGCTCTGATTCTGACCCCATGGTTCTATTAAAGGGATCATTGGTATGCAAGTCAGGGCAAATCCACTCAGTGCTCTGGTTCTGATCCCAGGCTCTCTTAAAGGGATCCCCGGTATGGAAGTTAGGGCAAATCCTCTCAGCACTCTGGTTATGACCCAAGTCCCCTCTTAAAGGGATCCTCAGTAACAAAGTGAGGGAAAATCCACTCTGCGCTTTGGTACTGACCCCAGGCCTCTCTTAAAGGGATCTCCAGTATGGAAGTTAGTATAAATCCCTCAGCGCTCTGATTCTCACCCCAGGCTTCTATTAAAGGGATCATTGGTATGGAAGTCAGGGCAAATTCACTCAGCGCTCTGTTTCTGACGCCAGGCCTCTCTTAAAGGGATCCCCGGTATGGAAGTTAGGACTGTTCCACTCAGCTCTCTGGTTCTGACTCCAGGCTGAGGGGATGATGTGGGATATTACTTAGTGGTAGTTGTCCGGTGGCTCTGGCTGATGGGATGATGTGGGATATTAGTGGTAGTAGTCCGGTGGCTCTGGCTGATGGAACGATGTGGGATATTATGAGTAGTAGTCCAGTAGCTCTGGCTGATGAGATGATGTGGGATATTAGTGGTAGTTGTCCGGTGGCTCTGGCTGATGGGATGATGTGGGATATTAGGGGTAGTAGTCCAGTGGCTCTGGCAGACGAGATGATGTGGGATATTATGGGTCATAGTCCGGTAGCTCTGGCTAACGGGATGATGTGGCATATTATAGTGAATGTGGCTATGCGGAATGGACGGGGCTATACACTCAGCTTTATATATAAACTTTGTTCCAAATTATTATGCAAAAAGAGTTTAGGAGTGATAAGTTTAGAATTTTTTTGTTTGTCATTTAAACTCATTGATGGTGATGTGTGTCAGGGCTCTTTATATCACTGAAAGCAATTGTATATACCTGTGCAAATTAGTTTGGCAGGTGTGTCCAAATAAAGGCAAGACTACTTAAGAAGGCTGTTCCACATTATTAAGCAGCCAACATTTTTTGCCAAAATGGGAAAGAAAAAGGATGTGTCGGCTGCTGAGAAGCAACAAATTGTGGAGTATTTAGGTCAAGGCATGACTACAATCAACATTGCCAAGACACTTCATCGTGATCATCGCACAATCAAGAAGTATGTAGCTGATTCCCAGCACACACGTGTGCGTGCTGATAAGGAAAAATTGAGGACTCTTTCCAACAGGCAATTGCGTCAGGTTAAAAGAGCAGCTGCAAAAATGCCTTGTCATAGCAGCAGACAAGTTTTTGAAGCTGCTGGTGCCTCCAATGTCCCCCGAACAACAAGATGCATGGTCCTTCAGAGGTTTGCAGCTGTGCGTAAGCCATCCTGTCGACCACCTCTATCCACTGCACACAAGCAGAAACGGCTCCAGTGGGCCAAACGATACATGAAGACTGACTTCCAAACTGTTTTGTTCACCGATGAGTGCCGTACAACGCTCGATGGCCCAGATGGATGGAGTGGAGGTTGGCTGGTTGATGGACACCCCATGAAAACACGGCTAAGGTGCCAACAAGGAGGAGGTGGAGTAATGTTTTGGGCTGGAATCATGGGGAGAGAGATTGTCGGCCCCTTTAGGATCCCTGAAGGGGTAAAGATGAACTCCATAATCTATGTGGAGTTTCTAAAACAGCACTTCCTGCCATGGTTCAAGAGGAAGAACCGTGCTTTCCGCAGCAAGATCATTTTCATGCATGATAATGCACCGTCTCATGCTGCAAATAACACATCTGCATCTCTGGCTGCTATGGGAGGACAACTTATGGTGTGGCCACCATCTTCCCCTGGCCTCAACCCCATTGAGAACCTCTGGAACATCATCAAAAGGAGTGTCTATGATGGCGGGAGGCAGTTCACATCTAAGCAACAGCTCTGGGAGGGTATTCTGTCCGCATACAAAACAATTGAAGCACAAACCATCCAAAAACTGACAAATTCAATGGACGAGAGAGTTCAGAAGCTTCTTTCGAACAAGGGGTCCTATGTGCAAATGTAACATCACCTAGAATAAAGTTTTGACTTGAAAACTGTTTGATTTCATTTTGTAATAAGCTGATAATGCTTATAATTTCACAATTGACCATTTTTTGGTTCAAAATAAAAATCAAAAGGTTGAAAACTCTGCTATGCATAATAATTTGGAACATGCATTTTGAGTGTTTCTCATTTTTAGAAATATACTGTTTTCATAGGCAGTTTGTTCAAAAACATTGCAATTATACTAGAATATTAGATGACTGGAAAATAACAATGACTGCAATTCATATAGGTAATTTAGAGAACATATGAGGAAATATTTGTTGCATAATAATTTGGAACACAGTGTATATATATATATATATATATATATATATATATATATATATATATAGATAAAATAATCTGGGTGAAGTGGGATATTAGGGGTAGTAGTCCAGTGGCTCTGGCTGACGGGATGATGTTGGATATTATGGGTAGTAGTCCGGTAGCTCTGGCTAACGGGATGATGTGGGATATTATAGTGAATGTGGCTATGCGGAATGGACGGGGCTATACACTCAGCTTTATATATATATATATATATATATATATAGATAAAATAATCATAATTTGTTATAACTAACCGTAGTTAGTTACTATGCTCTGGTGTGGCACCCCTGAGGCTCAGTCGCCACAGAGGTACTGCACCTCCTCCTGAGGTGTGGTACCCCACCATCCAGGTAAGTTGGAGGCTCCTGACCACGCTCCAACACCTGCATCCCACACAACACAGTAATTCAGCAAAGCCACATTGCGGCTCCCTGCTTGGAGTGTAGCAGAGCACCTTTGGTGGCTCCCTGCTTGGAACACTAAACGTGCTGGGAGGCGGGTGGAGCGTCCGCTGCCACCATGCCTGCACCGGAGCAGAAACTGCACCACAGCAGAGACTGCACCACCAGGAGGCCCCAGGTATGTCTGATGCCCCTACACCTGGGAAGGCCCTGGGGTGTACTGCTGTCGCAGCGGCTGGCCAGGTCGTGTTAGATCTGGTCTGGGACCAGGATACCTGTCCCCGGGGGGAACCATATGAACCTCTGACGGTGTTGCAGCGGTACACCACGAGCCGGGATCGGTCTCAGGAGGAACGGGAGGAAGATGAGAACTGGGCTAGCTGCCAAGTGACCATCCGACAACTGGCAGCTGAACACCGAGAGAGGGAGCAGCGAAGGTTAGCTGTACTGGGCTCTGATTTGGACCGGAAAGAGCAGGTCCGTGCCGGTCACTATGGTCCCCGGGACTCAGGAGGTTGAGGACACGTCCTAAATGTGAATCATGAGAGGGGGGTTCGGCTTCATCCATGACCCTAGCCGAATCTCCGACCTGTTCTTTAATCGGCGGGACGTGGAACCCCACTTGAGGAAAGGGCACCCTGCCAGAAACCTGCATCTGGGAGATCATGTAACGTTTACCAGACATGAAGGATTGAGAGGCTGGTATGCGATGATCATCAGGCGGGTCCCGGAGGATCTCATCAAGTCCTGCAGGCAGAAACCGCCCACTGCCCCCATGTGCCAAGCTGAATCCACACCAGTCCTGCAGCCAAGAGTGCAGAAAGTTACAAATTTTACCCCTGTGGAGGAAGAGTAATTGAGGGCTGCCAACGCATTCTTCACCCCTGGAAGCAGTTTCAGCAGTTCCAGTCCAGAAACCCCAAGAGGGGACAACAATTAGTCAAGATGCTTCTTTAAAGTAACTCTCATTACCCAGGAGGGTATTTGCACCGTTGTGCCCTTTTGTTTTCTATTTTTGATCATCATGGTTTAGTTTTGTTTCCCAGTTGTTGCCCAGTTATATTGGCAGCCTTCCCATTTGAACTGCAGAGATCATGAACGCTGAATGGTCCAGAACTGTTATTGTACATAGTTTGCACCTCTTTAGGTGCTCTCTCTTGGTTTTACAAAGGACTCTCTCTTCTTGAAAGAATTACCTCAGCATAAGGACGTTTCCAGACATGTTGGCTGGACCCGTGTCTATTATTTGCACTTATTGATAATGGTTAATATAGTTTTGAAACAGAAAGCTAGAAATTGATAATGTTTATTGACAGATTTTATAGGGTATAGTTGAGAAAGGAATATAGTGAATGTTTTACAAATGTAGAAATTTAGTAAATGATATGCTAAAGAAATTTTGAAGTACAAATGCCTTGAATGTGAATAAAGAATTGAAGTTACAGGTGATGAACCAGACACCAGTGGTTGTAATGAAAGGAAGAAAGTAGAAAAATGTGTAAAGTGACAGAACAAAGATGTGTTGCTAGAAAAATGTGAATTGATATTGAGTTGCGTCCATAGCACTTTAAATTAGGTAGCATAATTTTGAATTTAGATAGCTAGTTAAAACTGTTTGCAACGTTCAAGAAACCGTGCCTCCCACATTGGGAAGTTTAGTATAAGACATGTTTATTCAGCATTACAAAATTTTGTATGTTCCTGTATTGTCAACTTTGCTTGCCTTGCAGCCCGCGGATGTGCTGTGTTTAATGGGGAGTATGTGGCGCCCCTGAGGCTCAGTCGCCACAGAGGTACTGCACCTCCTCCTGAGGTGTGGTACCCCACCATCCAGGTAAGTTGGAGGTTCCTGACCACGCTCCAACACCTGCATTCCACACAACACAGTAGTTCAGCAAAGCCACATTGCGGCTCCCTGCCTGGAGTGTAGCAGAGCACCTTTGGTGGCTCCCTGCTTGGAACAATAAACGTGCTGGGAGGCGGGTGGAGTTAGAATACATAAAAGAGTGGAAGGTTTAGAATTTTAGTCAGTTCGAGGTCAGTCAGTTGGAGGGAGTCACTCAGAGAGGAGTGAGGAAAGGAGATCCCTGGAAGAGTGATGGAGGAAGGAGGAGCTGCAGCAGATCTCAGTGACCTGGGTCTGCTGGAATGGGAAAGGAAAGAAGGAGAAAGACATTGAACCGAAACCTGATCTTCCATAAGAAGGAAAGACTAGTACGGAACGTAGGAGTAAAAGGGAACAGAGGCCATGGGTTAGAGGAAGAACCCTGCCTAGAAGTTCTAAGCGCAAGGCCGGGGCCCGGTCCCCGAGGTTGTTTGGACACTAATGGTTCTACAGCAGACACCGGTGGAGTAGTGGGCTGTAAATGCACTACTCCCATCTAAGACTTGGGGGCACAACAGCAACATTGATAGTGAGCCGGGACTCAGGAGTAAGGAGTCCCCGAAGCAGGCTACAGCTGTCTGCCATACAAGTAGAGTTCTTGGGAACATCTGTCAGGAGGCACTCCAGTGTAACTCAGTACTAGGAGTGCTTCACACCAAAGGCGCTATAGAGGAGACATTCAGAAAGGCACATGTTGGCGGAGCGTTGGAAGGGAGCATTCCATCTTGCCTGGAGGTTGACTGAGTCCCTGACCCGGAGGACACGGCACGGAAGCAGGCACCTGTGTGTACTACACACGGTGAGTAAAGATTTGGAACTGCAAGCCTTGTTGTCCTCCATTCATTCTTGCGCCAACGCATCCAGCACCGCTACATCTGGGTACCAACTTCTACACCGCTTGTGCCTCTCCTCTTCCCCGACATCTACACTGCCCTGGGGCTACAGCTCCACCTGTTGGGAGCTTCACCATCTTGGCTGCAACACACCACCAGCCCCAGAGGATCTGCATGCAGCGTCGGCCTAAGGCTGTGTGCACACGCTGTGGAAAAGGTGCGGATTCATCCGCGCGGATTTTGTACAATTCGCAGGTGAAACCGCAGGTCAAAAGACCTGCGGTTTTACCTGCGGATTGCTCTGCGGTTTTGCCCTGCGGTTTTTCATCTCCTCAATGGAGGAGATGGCAAACCGCAGGAGAATCCGCAGAAAGAATTGACATGTCAATTCTTTCTGCGGATTGAAAACCGCAGATAATCCGCGCGGAAAATTCCGCACCGTCTGCACTGCGGTTTTTGATTCCCATAGGGAATCATTGTACTGTACACCGCAGCAGAAACTGCTGCGGGTCCGCAGCGGCCAAAACCGCTGCGGAACCGCAGCAAAATCCGCAGCGTGTGCACACAGCCTAACATCTCACTTGCCGAACACCACAGGTGGCGTCACAAACTATTCATTCAAACCATTACATTTCCCCCCATTACTTGGGCGCCCAGGGCCACGGACCGGGTCCCCGCTGCTGTGACACATCCCGCTGATACCGGCCCGGTACTGAGTACCCCTCAGCCCTGGGAGAGCGACCCACGGGCAGCGCCGGGCTCTTCAGCTAGTAACATATAAAAACTGAAGCACAAGAACACGGACAGATCTAATCTGGCATGTAGACCTAGTGTGTCCTGGGATACTGTATTTATGATCCACTTAGCTTCTCTTTTTAATAATATCTTATTATGGTCACCTCTTTGCGGTGGGTATTTCACCTGTACTAGACCTGCAAATCGTAATGTACTAAGATCGGCTAAATGACGTTCCTGTATATGTTTAATCAAATTAGGGGAACCTTTATTAGTATTGAGTGATCGAAAATGTTAACGGATACAAATAAATAGAGGTCGAATTGTTTTGCCAATATAGTAAAATTGGCACGGGAAATAGATTACATAGACTACATGCTTTGTTCTTCAAAAGATTAACCCCTTAGTGACAGAGCCATTTTGCAGCTTAATGACCAGGGCCAATTTTTATAGTTCTGACCACAGTCACTTTATGAGGTTATAACTCTGGAACGCTTTAACGGATCCTGCTAATTCTCAGTTTGTTTTTTCATGACATATTGTACATCATGTTAGTGATAAAATTTCTTTAATATGACTTGTGTTTATTTATGAAAAAAACAGAAATATGGTGAAAATTTTGCAATTTTCAAACTTTAAATTTTCATGCCCTTAAATCAGAGAGATATGTCACACAAATTTCTTAATGAATAAAATTTCCCACATGTCTACTTTCCATCAGCACAATTTTGGAAACAATTTTTTTTGTTAGGAAGTTATATGGGTTAAAAGTTGACCATCGATTTCTAATTTCTACAACAAAATTTAAAAAAACCATTTTTTTTAGGGACCACAACATCATATTTAAAGTCACTTTGAGGGGTGTACATGACAGAAAATACCCAAAAGTGACACCATTCTAAAAACTAGACCCCTCAAGGTGCTCAAGACCACATTCAAGAAGTTTATTAACTCTTTACATGCTTCACAGGAACTAAAGCAATGTGGAAGGAAAAAATTAACATTTAATTTTTTTTGCAAAAAATTTACTTCAGAACCAATTTTTTTGTTTTCACAAGTGTTAAAGGAGAAAATGAACAAAATTTGTTGTGCAATTTCTCCTGAATATGCCGATACCCCATATGTGGGTTTAAACCACTTTTTCGGCACACGGCAGAGCTCGCAAGGGAAGGAGTGCCGTTTGACTTTTTCAACACAGAATTGGCTGGAATTGAGATCGGATGCCATGGTGCGTTCGGAGAGCCCCTGATGTGCCTAACGATTTGTCCTCAGAACGCTGATACCCCATATGTGGTGGTAAACCACTGTTTGGGTGCACGGCAGAGCTCAGAAGGGAAGGAGCACCGTTTGACTTTTTCAATGCAGAATTGGCTGGAATTGAGATTGGACACCATGTCGCTTTTGGAGAGCCTCTGATGTGCCTAAACAGTGAAAAAACCCCACAAGTGACACCATTTGGGAAACTAGACCCCTTAAGGAACTTATCTAGATGTGAGGTGAGCACGTTGAACCCCCAAGTGCTTCACAGAAGTTTATAACACAGAGCAGCATAAATAAAAAAAATCACTTTTTTTCCTCAAAAATGATTTTTTAGCCCACTATGTTTTAGGGTAACAGGTGAAATTGGACCACAAAAAGTCGTTGTGCAATTTGTCCTGAGTACGCGGATACCCCATATGTGGGAGGGAACCACTGTTTGGGTGCAGGGGAGAGCTCGGAAGGGAAGGAACGCCATTTTGGAATGCAGACTTTGATGGAATGTTCTGCGGGCGTCAGTATAAACCCCCCACAAGTGACCCCATTTTGGATACTAGACCCCCCCAAGGAGCTTATCTAGAAGTGTGATGAGCACTTTGAATCCCAAAGTGCTTCACAGAAGTTTATAACGCAGAGCTGTGAAAATAAAAAATCTTTTTTTTCCACAAAAGTGATTTTTTAGCCCCCAATTTTTTATTTTCCCAAGGGTAACAGGAGAAGTTAGACCCCCAAAGTTTGTAAATAGTGGAAACCCCTCAATTCTTGCTCCAACCCTAACCCCAACACACCCCCAACCCTAATCCCAACCCTATTGCCTAATCCTAATTCTAACCCTAATCCTAATTCTAACCCTAACCCTAATTCTAACCCTAACCCTAATTCCAACTCTAACCCTAATTATAACCCTAACCTTAATTCTAACCCTAGCCCTAACCCTAATGGAAAAATGAAAAAAATATATATTTTCTTTGTTTCATTATGTTTGCCTAACTAAGGGGGTGATAAATGGGGGGGTTATTTACTATTTTTTTATTTTGATCACTATGATAGTTTATCACAGTGATCAAAATGAAGGACTGGAATCTGCCAGCCGGAGCCTGCAGTTTTGCGGCGGGCGCACTGTGCATGTGCCCACCATTTTCTTCCGGATCCAAGATGGCGGCGCCCACCGGAGGCAGGAGGGACCCAGGACCACCGGGAGGGGATCCAGGACCACCAGGAGGTGTCGGGGGATTGGGGACCCTATTTCTCTCTCCTCTGATGTGCGATCACATCAGAGGAGAGAGGAATTAAATGCAAAATCGCGTCCGCCATTTTCTTCTGGATCCAAGATGGCGGCGCCCACCGGAGGAGGCAGGAGGGACCGAGGACCACCGGGAGGTACCGGGGGGGATCGGGGACCCTATTTCTCTCTCCTCTGATGTGCGATCACATCAGAGGAGAGAGAAATTAAATGCAAAATCGCGTCTGCCATTTTCTTCTGGATCCAAGATGGCGGCGCCCACCGGAGGAGGCAGGAGGGACCGAGGACAACCGGGAGGTACCGAGGGGGATCGGGGACCCTATTTCTCTCTCCTTTGATGTGCGATCACATCAGAGAAGAGAGAAATTAAATACAAAATTGCGTTGTTTTTTTTATAGGGCTAATAACGGCGAACACAAAAGAGGGGTTGGTAAAAAACGACCCGATTCATGTTCTCTGGGGTCTCGGCTACCCCCGGCAACTGAGAACTCGGAGAAAATCCGACGCTTGGGGGCGCTATTTAGTTACTCCACAGCGCCGTGAATTCACGGCGCTGTGGTTTAAGTACCCTTAACTACCGCCGTTAATAGGCGTATCGGCGGTCGTAAAGGGGTTAAATCAGTTTCTTTTTTTGGGTAATGAGACCTATTCTTAATGGATTATTTGTGATATGATACTGACAGAAAGAACAGTGTTCACATTTGGATTATTCATGTTGTTCACCGACATCCTATATCTAATATGTCATCCATTGGTCCATATTTAAATGGAATATAAATCTGCAATTATCCAAATTAGGTATTTTTATTTTCTTTTTGATTTATTACCTTCAAGTTATTCTTTCTGTGTCAAAGTATTTACTTTCTTAAGAGCTGCATTCAATATTGTTTAAACGTACCCTTTTCTTATAAACCAATGGGTAAGCTTATTTGAATATTTGTTGAAAGCTCCATTATCATTATTTATTTTTCACAGACGTAGACATTGACTATAGGGTAATCCTAATTTTGTATGTTGACGATGTGACCTGTTTATAATGCAGAAGAGCATTTGTAGTTTTAGGTTTTCTGTTTTATTCTTATCTCTAACAGATCTCAGGACAGATTTTCTTTGTCTGTGCTCCCCATTTATAGATCATATTTACTATAGGCTTTCCCCAGTATATATGTAAAAATCTTGCATGCACACTATAGGTGTTTTTGTAGGGCTTTGAGATGCATGTTTGTAACTGATTTATTTGTCTTTTGTATTATGCATTCCCAAATTGCATGTGTTTCATGTAAATACCAGCATCTGCATTAGGCTCTACTTGTACGCCATTCGCGCATGCACATTGTTCATCTTTTATATTTGGAACTATGGTAATACATGTATATTGATTCTCAATGATCTTTTGTATTTAAAGTTCCGGTGCTTATTTACAGCCCTGATTGACTGCCACAATCGAATTTGCTAAATTTCCTTACTTTGATTGACAAATGTCTTAAATATGTATGCAATAGGTATGTGCGCAACATAACATGCACGGATGCGTAATGCTCACCTTGAGATTACTAGTGCGCGTGCGTTTGCATCGTATGACATTAGGCATCTGAGCGCATGTGCATATCTTCGGTCCTGATTAGAAATGGGAGAACCCAAACAGTAAATTTCAGGGTCCGTACCAAGAACCTACTGTTCGGGCACAGACCCTGAACACAGATTTCTCCAGGAAGTTCGTGTCACTGTTTGGGTTCGGCACCCCAAACAGCAGGAGTTTATCGCGCCATCATGTAGATGATTATTATTATTGTTATCTTCCAGAAATATTGAATACAGCTCTTAATAAAGTAAATATTTTTACACAAAAATAATTACTTTAAGAGATGTAAAAGGGATTTTAAAATGTAAAACCTGTCCATTTATAATGACCACAGACAAGATAAAGATCCCCAATTCACATCAGGACTACAAGATCCCAGGTACTTTCAGCTGCATTACATCTAATGTGGTGTACTTAATTATTTGTATTAAATGTTTAACTGGAGGTTTTTATGTGGGGGAGACATGGCAAAAGCTTAGAACAAGGATGAATGCTCATCGTCACACAATAAGAGAAAAAAGGATGGATCTACCTGTGGCAAAACATTTTTGTATCCCTGATCACAGCAACATGGATATGAAATTACTGGTATTGAAAGGTAACTTCAAGTCTCAGAGAGAGAGAAGAGTTTGTGAGTATAAATTTATGACGACCTTTGACACTCTCAGTGCTGGAATGAATGTGTCGTATGGATTTATGTCTTTTTACATCAATTAAGGAATTTGCTTCCAAGACCTTGTGGGGGCATCACAACACATTAGGAGACCCCAATCAGAGGACTAGAAAACATCCGGACTCCTTATCTATGTACTGGTCCAATATTTATGTTTCTCCCTCTCCCATATTGATAGTTCTGCTTCACGTCACTTTTCTCATCTATTGCATTTTTTCTGTGTTGTATTGTGCATAAATATGTGACTCTTCAGATTTTGTATTAGTCTAGCCTGATGAAGAGACCTGAGTAGTCTCGAAAGCTTGCAATGTGTTACCATCTTTTCAGTTAGCCATTAAATGGTATCAACCACTGAGGACTCTCAATTCTGAATATTTTTCTACTTTAAGGGAATAAATCAAAAAGAACCAGCCAAGCTAAAGCAGACAGCTGGGGGCTGGTATTCTCAGGCTGGTAAGAGGCCATTGATATTGGCTCCCTCAAGCATAAAAATAGCAGCATGCAGCCACCCCAAAAAAGGCACATTTATTAGACACACCAATTCTGGTGCTTTGCCCAGCTCTTCCCACTTGCCCTGCAGTGGTAGCATGTGGGAATCATATTTGTGGGGCTGATGTCACTTATGTGTTGTCAGGTAACATCAAGCTCACGAGTTAGTAATGGAGAAAAGTCTATAAGACGCCTATCTATTACTAATCTCATGGTCTTATTGTAAATAAACACACAGCAAGTATAAAGTCCTTTATTTGAAATAAAAAGACACACTTTTACTTTTTTATTTAAAAATAACAAACATAGTTACTCACCTTACGCCCATTTCATTGAAGCCCTCGTCCCCTGTAAAAAAACAAAATAGTAAAGAAATAAAATACTCACCTAACACCCATTCCTTTGAAGCCCTGGTTTCCTGTAAAAAAAAACCCGCAAACATAAAAAACAACCATATCCTTCACCTGTCTGAAGTGAAGATGTCCCATGCCGTCATCCATGTCTGCGATAAAATGTTTTCAACCTGGATGGTGCCAAGATGCAATCATCCAGGCTGAAGACCATGGGAAAATGAGCTGCAGGGCCTCAGTGACTACTGGTAACGTCATCGAAGTAACTGCAGGTCACTGAAGCTGCCAATGAACTGTGGGTGATGTCAGTGAGATCACCACTTGCACTGTGAGAAAAAGTATTCTAATTTACTGAGATGATGACTTTTGGGTTTTCATTGGCTGTAAGCCATAATCATCAACATTCACAGAAATAAACACTTGAAATAGATCACTCTCTTTATAATGACTCTATGTAATATATGAGTTTCACTTTTTGTATTGAAGAACTGAAATAAATTAACTTTTTGATGATATTCTAATTATGTGAGATGCACCTGTAACTCTGCACATAGTATAATGGCCCCACATATAACCTTGCACATAATATAATGGCCCCACATACAGTCCTGCACATAATATGATGACCCCACATACAGTCCTGTACATAATATGATGACCCCACATACAGTCCTGTACATAATATGATGACCCCACATACAGTCCAGTACATAATATAATGGCCCCACATACAGTCCTGCACATAATATGATGACCCCACATACAGTCCAGTACATAATATAATGGCCCCACATACAGTCCTGCACATAATATGATGACCCCACATACAGTCCTGCACATAATATGATGACCCCACATACAGTCCTGTACATAATATGATGACCCCACATACAGTCCTGTACATAATATGATGAACCCACATACAGTCCAGTACATAATATAATGGCCCCACATACAGTCCTGCACATAATATGATGACCCCACATACAGTCCTGTACATAATATGATGACCCCACATACAGTCCTGTACATAATATGATGAACCCACATACAGTCCAGTACATAATATAATGGCCCCACATACAGTCCTGCACATAATATGATGACCCCACATACAGTCCTGTACATAATATGATGGCCCCACATACAGTCCTGCACATAATATGATGACCCCACATACAGTCCTGCACATAATATAATGGCCCCACAAACAGTAGTGCACATAATATAATGGTCTCACACATAGTCCTACACATTATATAATGGTCTCACACATAGTCCTACACATAATATAATGGTCTCACATGTAGTCCTACACATAATATAATGGTCTCACACATAGTCCTACACCTAATATAATGGTCTCACACATAGTCCTGCACATAATATAATGGCCCCACATATAGTCCTGCACATAATATAATGGCCCCACATATAGTTCTGCACATAGTATGATTGCCCCACATATAGTCCAGCACATAGTATGATGGCCCTATTTATAGTCCCCCATATAGTGTAGTTCCCACAAAGTACTGAATTATTAAAAAAATACCTCTGCCGACTCCCCACTGCTCCAGCCAGGCCACGGCTGCAGGGTTACTAGGGCGGGAGAGCAGAGCGCACTCTCTGCCCACAAAGAACACTCTTGACATATAACAGCGTCAGCGCATTCCCAGCTCCAGCCATATGTTCCACATGAGCATTCAGCTGATGAACGTTGCATGCACGCGCTCCGTGCCCCGCATGATGCTGTACCTCCAGGCACCTGGAAAAATTAAAGGGGCCAGCAGCCGGAAAAACAGGCTGGCAGCCCACCAGGCAGTGCCAAACTGCGGCCCACCAGGAAAATGCCCGAAAGGTCAGATTGGCAGTCAGGGCCTTATAGGAAGTATGCTTGGACAACCAATTAAACACAATGAACCTTTTCAAAAATAAAGTGACCTGCTGATTTCTTGACTGTTTGGTTAGGCAAATACGCTGTTAGAGAACTCCCTATTAATAAGAGGAGGTCTCCATTATGGCCACTTGTATCACCAAGAATAGAGCGTTGCAGCAAAGTGTCTGTGCTGGAGGACTCGACCTGATCATGCAATACACGCACCTGTCATTTATTTCAGTGGACACTGTGATGGTATGGCACACTTGCAGCCAGGATCAATCACAGATCGTAGCTGATCAGAAACAGATTAAGCAGGACAAGTGATCATATAATTATCAAGGGACCCTGGTAAAAAAATAAGTATTATTCAGAGCTAAGAACCCATTTAAGTAGTTTTTATTTATTTTTTTCATTTAGTTTATGGACTATATATTGTACTGTGCATTATATAAACACCGAGTCAGTGTGTAGTGCCAGCATCCTGTTTTCTGACTCTTATATGGTAAGACTCAAGCCTTTGATGTTTTGGCGGATATTCATTTAACACTTGTTAGTCTATGATTGTATCACATAGCATGACGAGGCACGATCTTATTCTTGTACTCACTGTACTGTGCGGAGTAATCCAGTGTGTTCCGGTGTGACCTCCTATGACTCTATGTTGGGTTGTGATTATCTCCGACTTGTCCTCAAAATGAACCTTGGATCTCTGTTCTGAGAACTCAACTAGCTTCTGTTTCACTAGTACTCATGCATATGTATATGTAATTTATACCACCAGATTTCAAGTAGTTAATGTAATTCAAGTAGACAGGGGGACATTGGTTCAGCACTGTTGCACCCTTTACTAGTCAGTAATTTGGGGTAAAGAAATATTGTTTCCTGTGTTTGTTATTAGGATTAAATGGAGCTTAAAATAAATGTGTGTCAAGTGTAATGAGATAGGGCTATGACCTTTATACACAAGAGGGTGCAGTGCTCGATTTCACACACTAAGCAAAGTCCACAGTCAATTAGCATGACATTTTCATTTTTATTTTTTGTTTTTTTTTTTGCCACATATCCATTAAGACTTTCGCTATTTCTTTGATGTGTTGAATGGCTTGGTAACAGTAGATCATGCAGTTATTACTGTTGGAAACATACAAATAAAATTGAGAAACTCTATAATTACTTAGCTTTACTTTTATGTACTTGTACAAATACAACATATATTAAAGCAGTTTGCAAGGTTGCATGTTTCTAAGCTGAAGCCTCCCAACTATCCCACATTTTTCAGCATTATTAGTGAGTAATCTAATCTTAGAAAAGTTAATGCTCACTGAAAGCAGCTTCTAGAGCATTTCTTACAGGATTTTTCCTTAAGTTGGGAGAATATGCAGTGCACAGCATAAATGGGTACACCCCAACAGATTTGGCAGAAAACCTTTAGTTTTTTTCATAATCAACATTTTCTATGGGATACTGTACTACAAAATGCTCCCACAATTGTGGGCCATTGATTGCAAACAAGATATTTTTTTTGTACACCCAAAAAAGTAATTCTCCTAACAAATTAATTCAAGAATGTTGCAAAAATGAGCACACCTCAATGAAGGTCTTAGGACCAAAGTTTAAGTTTAGACTACAAAACTCTAATGAACAAGAATTCAACCACAGGTAAGGCTAATTATTCATTGAACAGATATTCAGCAGACAGTTGACTATAAAAGGGCATTACCTAACAAAATAAACTCTGTTCCATTGCATGCTGTCATCAATAGCACCACATGGAAGAGAAATGTCACAAAACCTGAGAGAGAAATAATTTATTTATTGTTTGCCACATGGTTTTTTTTGCCTTCCTCTGGATCAACATGTTAGGGCAAGTTAGGATAGGATATGGGTTGAACTAGATGGACTTAAAAACTTCCTTCAACATTAATAACTATGTTACTATGTTACTAAGAAAGGTGAAGGCTACAAGAACATCAGCAAAGCTTTAGTTGTCAGTTAGAATAATATAGCAAATGTGATACAAAACTGTCACAAAAATGGAAGTGCAACCATCTCACAGAAATGTCCACTTAAGTTATCACCAAACAGAAGGATACTGATGAGAAAGGTTGAATAAAATCAGTATGCAAGTGGGTCGCCCTCCCAGGGCTGTGGGGTACTCGGTACCCGGCCGGTGTCAGCGGGATGTGTCACAGCAGCGGTGACCCGGTCCGTGACCCTGGGCGCCCAAATCAATGGGGGAATGTATTTAATGGAATAGTTTGTGACGCCACCTGTGGTGTTCGGCAAGTAGGATGTTAGGCCGACGCTGCATGCAGATCCCCTGGGACAGATGGTGGGGTGCAGCCTAGATGGTGTAGCTCCCCACAGGTGAAGCTGTAGCCCCAGGGCAGCGTGGATGCAATGGAAGAGGAGAGGTGCAGGCGGTGTGGAGAATGGTACCCAGCTATAGCGGTGCTGAATGTGTTAGCGCACAAATGAATGGTGGACACCGGGGCTTGTAGTTCCAAAGCTTTACTCACAGTCCGTTGTACACACACACAGGTGCCTGCCTCCGGGCCATGTCCTCCGGGTCAGAGACTCAATCAACCTCCGGGCAAGTTAGGATTTTCCCCTCCAACACTCCGCCAACATGTACCTTTCTGAACGACTCCTCTATAGCGCCTTAAAGTGTGAAGATCTCCTAGTACTGAGTTACACTGGATTTCCTCCTGTCAGATGTTCCCAAGAACTCTACTTGTATGGCAGACAGCTGTAGCCTGCTTCGGGGACTCCCTTCTCCTGAGTCCCGGCTCTCTATCCAATTGCTGTTGTGCCTCAAGTCTTAGATGGGAGTAGTGCATTTACAGCCAACTACTCTACCGGTGTCTGCTGCAGAACCATAAGTGTTCATACAACCTCGGGGACCGGGCTCCGGCCCTGCGCTGAGAACCTATAGGCAGGGTTCCTCCTCTAACCCACGTCCTCTCTGTTTTCTCTACTCCTTCGTTCCGTACTTGTCTTTCTTTCTTATGGAAACTTAGATTTCAGTTCTACATCTTTCTCCTTCTTTTCCTTTCCCGTGCCAGCTGGCTCAGATCACTGAGGCAGCTGCAGCACTCCTTCCTCCATCCCTTCTTCCAGGGATCCTCACTCCTGTCTGAGTGACTTCCTACCCGACTGACCTTCTGTCAGACTGACCTGTCCTCCTACACTTTCCCACTATTTTATGTATCTTAACTCCACCCACCTCCCAGCACGTCCAGTGTTCCATGCAGGGAACCACCAAAGGTGCTCTGCTACCCTCTGAGCAAGGAGCCGCAATGTGGTTATGCAGAACTACCCTGTTGTGTGGGGTGCGAGCGTTGGAGTGTGGAAAGGAGCTCCCAACTTACCCGGATGGTGGGGCACTACACCTTAGAAGAAGGTGCAGTACCTCTGTGGCGACTGAGCCTCAGAGGCGCCACACAAGTTCTCTGCAGTTTGCTAAAGAAGTAGAAAGCCAAATTGGAGGGTTTCCCATGATACAATGCGGTAAATTTTAAAAAGGTAAAACACACATGGGTGTTGCCCACAAATGAAGCCTTTCCTAAAGCCCATCATTGTATTTGTGGAAATAAAATGCGGTATAATATAGGTGCTGCCAGGTACAGGTATATATATCACATAGGAGGCAGACGGCTGTATACATCATAACAGAATGACAGTGCAAAGCATACTAACTCCACCCACAAAGAATGCCCTGACATAATCCCACATTGCATGCACCGCAGCGTTCACTAATGAACACTGTGTATGTATGCACGCAGTCTAAGGCTGGTTTCACATTAGCGTTTTTTTGTGCAGCGCATCGTGTGCGTCCATGCGCATGCGTCATGCGCACCTATATTTAACATGGTGTGTGCATGGTCTAGCGTTTGCACGCATTCGTATTCGTTTTCATGCACATGCGTTTTTCTAAGGTGTGCGCCTAGGCGTGCCAGACGCAACATGTTGTATTTTTGGGTCCGTCCAACGGCGTCAAAAAAACGCATGCGCACACTTGCGCACGGAATGCGACAAAATAACGCATTACAGTCTATGTCCATGCGCACGCCTGCATTACAAAACGCATGCATTTTATGAGTTAACATGGCTAGAAACTGGTTAAAACGCATGCGCCTAAAAAACAAACGCATGCAAAACGCATGATGCGTTTTTTGCATGTGTTTCTATTGCGCACGAAGCGCTTTTTCTAAAAAACGCTAATGTTAAAGTAGCCTAAGGAGGAATCAAAGGGTCAACAGCTGGAAAAAGGGAGCTGGCGGCAGAAGCACTGAAGCCTCCAGAAATATGCCCAAGGGCCAGAGAAAATGACACTGCAGTCCATAAACGGCCTATGAACCGCAGGTTCCTCACGCCTGGTTTAGAAAGTAAAGAAAAAAACTAATCACAAATGATGCAGAGAGGGCTGCAAGCTGTACTTTAAGCATGGAGGGCCTAAGGCACTTATGGAAACCTGCTTGCAGAAACTCTAGGATAGAAGAAGTTAAAGGAAGATCAGCTACCATATGATGGGTGGAGCAGCACGCCAAGAAAATATTCTTTACCCTGAAATAAACCTTGTTCATGCTAGGACCTCTGGATTGATTCAGAGTTCTTATCAAGGTCTTTGAAATCCTTTTGGAGGCTAGGGTCCCATCAATTTCAATAAAGTAAAACTGAGACTCCGGATACTCCTGTAAGGATGCCTGCTCTGAGACATCAGATCTGCCCTGTCGGAAAGACTCAGGAATCAACAACAGCTCATCTGCAGTCGCTGTGAGAGCCACACATTCTTGGGTCAATAAGGTATTTTTGCATTAATTTTCTGAGTTTGATCCAGTTAAATTTTTGACAATATTCTCTGAATCATGGACATCTGAGGGAACAGATTCCAGGCCGAATTTTCATGGCATTGACATTGCACCCTCTGTCAGTGGGTTGTCCTCATGATAGAGAGAGCAAAAAACTGAACACATGGCACTGACCTTGTTCACCATGAGGTCCACAACTGACATCCGCAGATATTCGAGAGATATAGAAAGGTCTCTAGATTCTACAATTCTACTGATACTGTTAAGTCTCTGCTTAATTTGTTCACAATCTTGGTGAAGGCTCTAGGAATATGGATGGCTAATAGATAAGAAAGATGCCATTCCACTAGATGAAGAATAGCCACTGCCTCTCTGATTATAGATGGAGATTTGGGCGCTTATTGACAGTTTATATATGCTGCCACCTTCACATTGTCTGTCTGAATCTTTGCAGAATTTTCTATACGAGCGAGAAAATTACCTAACACCAAATAAATGCCTCTTTCTCTCGTAGATTTGATGACATAAAGATCTCTTAGGTGATTCAAAAGCCTTTGAGCCATGAGACACTCCAGATGTGCTTCCCAGGCTAGTAGAGACACATCAATACTAATTACTGTAAGCGCAACTGGATTGTGGCAAAAATAGTCCCAATTGGAGGATTTAGCTATCAAGTAAGAGAGCTCTATACTGTCTGAATAGCTTTCCCAGGCCTTTGTGGGTATTGTCCCATATGATCAAAAAGGACAGCTTGAGTGATCTTAGATAGCTTCTTGCCTATGAGTTGGCTTATGTGGAAAATCTCATTTGAACAACTGGATCTTAGAGAAATATTTTTGAAAGCAAAAATGTTGCAGTTTGATGAAAACTCTGAAGATGAATTGAATGAAGAGAAATTGCCAAAGTTTCTGTATTTATTAGGTATCCTAAATAAAGGATTTCTGTAAAAGCGATGATAACGGATTTCCCCCAATTTACCTCCCATGCCCACTTTCTGAGCAGAGAGAGAATCCAGTGAAGATGGTTCTGTAGAGTGGCTTTGGACTATGTCCTCAGAAGCCAATCGTCCAGGTAGGGGACAACACAAATACCTCTTTTCCTGAGGACTGTGACAATAGAGGAGAGAGACAATGTAATTCTGAAGGAAAGAGCCTGGAACTAAAATGTCTTACAGTCTCCGTGATGAAGACTGCAATTCTTGGATATTTTTGATTTTGGCCAGTAATGGGAATGTGAAGGTTAGCATCTTTTAGGTCTAAGGACATCATAACATCTTACATAATACTTTTATTGAAGTACCGGAGGTTTGGCAACTAGGAAGACCTGAGAATAGACTCCAAAGGACTTTTTCTTAAGAGGAACTTTCACAAAGACTCTCATCACTGCAACATTTTTCTTCTATGAACTCTTCTTAGTGGCAGGTTTGATAGACATCTGAATAAAAGTAATATTATTAACAAAATAAGAATAAATAGAGAGCTAGAGAGAGCCTGGAAAAATAAGGCGTAATGCACAAAAATTGCCAATAGATGGCAGCAGAGCACAATATTGAAGTAGGTTAGGCCTCAGATATTCTCTTGAGTGCTAGCTGTGTTTGTTATGGATAGCACCCACAACAGGCCTCCTTCACATGTCCATATAAAACAGGTTTAACAAAACTGGTACCGGTGTCATCAGTGTTTTCCATCAGGGTGTCATCTATGTGTCCGTTTTTACAATTAGTATGTCATCCGTGTGTCCGTTTTTACCATCAGTGTGTTATCTGTGTGTCCATTCTTACCATCAGTGTGTCATCCGTGTGGCTGTTTTTACCATCAGTGCGTCATCCGTTTGACCGTTTTTACCATCTGTGTGTCATCCGTGTGTCCGTTTTTACCATCCGTGCGTCATCCGTGTGTCCGTTTTCACCATCAGTGTGTCATCCGTGTGTCCGTTTTCACCATCAGTGTGTCATCCGTGTGTCCGTTTTTACCATCAGTGCGTCATCCCTGTGTCCGTTTTCACCATCAGTGTGTCATCCGTGTGTCCGTTTTCACCATCAGTGTGTCATCCGTGTGTCCGTTTTTACCATCAGTGCGTCATCCCTGTGTCCGTTTTCACCATCAGTGTGTCATCCGTGTGTCCGTTTTCACCATCAGTGTGTCATCCGTGTGTCCGTTTTTACCATCAGTGCGTCATCCCTGTGTCCGTTTTCACCATCAGTGTGTCATCCGTGTGTCCGTTTTCACCATCAGTGTGTCATCCGTGTGTCCGTTTTTACCATCAGTGCGTCATCCCTGTGTCCGTTTTCACCATCAGTGTGTCATCCGTGTGTCCGTTTTTACCATCAGTGCGTCATCCCTGTGTCCGTTTTCACCATCAGTGTGTCATCCGTGTGTCCGTTTTCACCATCAGTGTGTCATCTGTGTGACCGTTTTTACCATCAGTGTGTCATCCGTGTGTCCGTTTTTACCATCAGTGTGTCATCCGTGTGTCCGTTTTTACCATCAGTGTGTCATCCGTGTGTCCGTTTTCACCATCAGTGCGTCATCCCTGTGTCCGTTTTTACCATCCGTGTGTCTGTTTTTCGCGTAGGATCTGATTTTCACAGACTGTCAAAAAGGGAAAGGTGGAGAAACTTTTTTTCACATATGAGAACAACCGATGACACTCATGCCACAATCTTATCAAAATAATCGACAATCGTTTTTCTCACACGTGAGAAATTCAGACATCTGAATGAGGCCTTATATGAACGGGACTTGAATAGCGAAACAAAGCACTAGAGGTGGCAAGGTCTTCAGGGATAGTGAAGAGAAGCTTTAAAGAAGTTGCTAAAAGCCTGCAGTTGTTCTGTGACTGCAGACTTCCGAATCCTCACAGCTCATGCACCACTTATGTCAGGATTCTCGGGTGTCAGCGGCGAGAGCAGAAAGTCAAGTGACTGAAAGTATGTGATATGTATAATTCAGGCCACGTTACAAATAGACGAACTCAGCAAGTGAATTCAACAAGGCCTTACACATATAGTCAAAGTGTGTCTGTAAGGCCGGGGTCACACTTGCGAGTGCAATGCGAGAAACTTGCGCGAGGCACTCGCATCAATACCCAGCACTGCCACCGGCACTCGGGACAGGAGTGTGCAGTTGCATGTCGTTCTATGAGTTTCTGGCCTTGCACTCGCAAGTGTGACCCCGGCCTTAGTATGGAAATCACATACTGCCTGCTCTGGCATCGGAAAATTCTAGCAGCGTGCAGTGTACACAATGTGAGGATTCAGAAGTCTGCAATTACTACAGACTTTTAGTAAAAGATCGGACAAACCCTTTAAACAAGTTAAAATATTCAATTTTTTTATTTTTATGACTGGAACATACATGGCAAACTTTTTTTTACCATCCACCTTTCGTGTCTCCCCTATTTCCTCATAAATTGTAAGCTTGCGAGCAGCGCCCTTATTCCTCTTGGTATCTGTTGATTTATGTAATTATTGTTATGCTGTAATCAGTAGCTACTGGGGGGGCAGAGGGCTCATTGCCCCGGGTCCAATCACATGCAGGGGCCCACTGGGAGACATGGCCAATATCTGAGGAGAGAGAGAAAGCAGGAAAATGCCGGCTCCCCTGTCTGGTAGATTCTGCACAGCGGCAGGTTGTAGAGCCTGTCTGTGCAGTGTACGGTGCTGCTGTCTCACCGGAGGAGCTTCATCCTGGCCGGCAGCAGCTGCAGTCTCTGCCGTGCAGGCTCTAATTGTCTCAGAGAAATCCAATGAACATAGTGGATGGAAAAATAGGAAATTTATAATGGACACAGCCACAATCTCACATATCCACCACAATTAGGAACAATGGAAGACCAACTGTAGTATTAGACTCACAATCAAATGGCAAATTCAGTCATAAGGTCAAATAACAGATAAAAACAACTTTATTAGTATATAAAAAATTGTACACAGACAAACATGCACAGAATAGGGCTAGAAGATGAAGAATGGTCATTACAACCACACACAGGAGGCCCAAGGTAGGTATATCACAAGGGAGTTTAAATAAACATTATAGTACTGTAAACATATCACATCACTCATAATATCATGCCTAATGGCAATATATTACAGGGTACCACATCAGGCAAATATGCCAAGACCAAAAACTAGGTCCCATCCATCAAACAGGTTAATACCACTGGGTTGGTAGGTCTGTCCGGGAGGGTCGCTCTATTGTTTACAAGGTACCTGTATACTTTCACTATTTGGTGTGTTATCAGTGGTTGTCTGTGTACAATTTTTTATATACTAATAAAGTTGTTTTTATCTGTTATTTGACCTTATGACTGAATTTGCCTTTTGATTGTGAGTCTAATTGTCTCAGGCACACTGGGTCCTAGTGTCCTCAGTGTGCATTAAACTGGACACTTCCTGGTCCTGCCTCAGTCGCTGCCTGCAAACTTCATGGTAAGTGGGGATGGAATTTATTACATTCATTCAGATTAGGCATGTCATGGTCACTGTGGGGTAAATGTGAGAGGATGGGTTTATTGTGAGGCAGGGGGGACAGAGCACTGGAGGTGAATGTGAAAGGATGGGGGTACTGTGAGTGAGGGAGTACAGGGCACTGGGGGTGAATGTGAGAGGATGGGGTTATTGTGGGGGCTAGGGCACGGGGGGGTTAATGTGAGGATGGAGTATTGTGTGGCAGCGGGGACTGTGCACTGGAGGTGAATGTGAAAGGATGGGGGTATTGTGAATGAGGGCGTACAGGGCACTGGGGGTGAATGTGAGAGGATGGAGGTATTGTGGGGGAGGGGGGACAGGGCACAGGGGCTGAATGTGAGAGGATGGGGGTATTGTGAGGTGGGGGGACAGGGCACGGGGTGAATGTGAGAGGATGGGGGTATTGTGAGGCAAGAGTGACAGGGCATAGGGGTAACTGTGAGAGGATGGAGTATTGTGTGGCAGCGGGGACAGTGCACAGGGGGTTAATGTGAGAGGATGGGGGCATTGTGAGGTGGGGACAGGGCACAGGGGGTGAATGTGAGAGGATGGGAGTATTGTGAGGCAGGGGGGCAGGGCACAGGGGGTGAATGTGAGAAGATGGGGTTATTGTGAGTCAGGGGGACAGCGCATTGGGGGTGCATGTGAGTGGATGGGGGTATTGTGAGGCAGGGGGAACAGGACACAGGGGCTGAATGTGAGAGGATGGGGGTATTGTGAGTGAGGGGGTGCAGGGCACACTGGGGGTGAGTGTGAGGATGGGGGTATTGTGGGGGAGGGGGTACAGGGCACTGGGTGATAATGTGAGAGGATGGGGATATTATGGGGGCTAGGGCATGGGGAGTTAATGTGAGAGGATGGGTTATTGTGTGGCAGCGGGGACAGTGCACAGGGGGTGAATGTGAGAGGATGGGGTATTGTGAGGCAAGGGTGACAGGGCACGGGGTAAATGTGAGAGGATGGGGTATTGTGTGGCAGCGGCGAGAGGGCACAGGGGGTTAATATGAGAGGATGGGGTATTGTGAGGTGGGGACAGGGCACGGGGTGAATGTGAGAGGATGGGAGTATTGTGAGGCAGGGTGGACAGTGCACTGGGGGTGCATGTGAGAGGATGGGGGTATTGTGAGGCAGGGGGGACAGGGCACAGGGGGTGAATGTGAGAGGATGGGGGTATTGTGAGGCAGGGGGGGACCGAACACTGGGGGTGAATGTGAGAAGATGAGGGTATTGTGAGGTGGGGGGACAGAGTACTGGGGGTGAATGTGAGAGGATGGGGGTATTGTGAGGTAGGGGGGACAGCGCAATGGGGGTGAATGTGAGAGGATGGGGTATTGAGAGGGAGGGGGTAAATGGCACTGGGGGTGAGTGTGACAGGATGGGGGTATTGTGAGTGTAGGGGGACAGGGCACGAAGGGTGAATGTGAGAGGATGGTGATATTGTGCGGTCGGGGATGGAGTACTGAGGGGTGCTTGTGAGAGGATGGGCTGTTGGGGTGTGGGAGGGGGACAGGAGGGAGGTAGGGGGCTTTTTTACTTGTGATCTCGTTAATACTTTAATAATAGATTAATATTTCAGTAGTATTATAACAAGGTATAACAAGGGCACAGGATGGCCGCATAACTCATGCGAAGATTGCATCACAATCTTCGGACTGGCCGGTACCGCTCCTGACATGAGCGAGACAGCGTGATGTATTACTATGCAGCTGTCATACTCAGGTGGGTAGAGCTGATGGTCAGTCCGAGGTTTGCGATGCGATCCTCGCACGAGAAATACATTCGTCTGTCTGGCCCCTAACAAGTATAACCATACAGTAACCACGAGCTGCATTCTATTTAATAATTTAATAATAAACAATTTATTATTATTATAAAGTTATTAAAGACTCGGGATAATTGTTTGCAGTCACTCTGAGACTACAGACCACAAAATCATGATGGGGTGTGCCTGCTGTCATGAGACCCCAAGACCACTGGTGCAATCAGCAGGTCATCCGACCACGTTTGCTATTTGCACATGTTGACTAGATAAGTTTGACTTCACTCAATTGAAGATAATTGGGAGAAGCCGAAAAACAGTCGTCACACGACCCCCTGCTCACATCAGCGATGCTGGGGCCATTACTACTGTACTGTACATACGTGGACCCAGTTAAGTGGGCATTTAAGAAGCATTATTATTTATAGGGGCACCAGTAGGGTAATTACTGGGAGGCAGATGGTGTTGAGGTGGCTGTCAGTCAGTGCCGGGATCAGGATACAGCTGCCACTCTCTATACACAGAGCAGTGACTTAAACCGTGCCAGCACAACCCCTATGTCTGGAAGAGCAAGGCTGCCAGGAGGAATAAAGTTAACTTCCTTCCAATTAAGGGGCTCTCAGTGCGGGCGTCGCACGGTGTCAGAACGCTATTAACTATTATATTGTGTATTGGAGGAGTGGGGACATCATTATATGAATAGCGGAACTCTCGGGGACATCATACTGTGTGTACAGGAGCTGCGGGCCCATCATACTGTATATAAGGTAGCTGTGGGATCATCATGTGGTGTATAGGGGATCTGTGGGATCATCATGTGGTGTATAGGGGATCTGTGGGATCATCATACGGTGTATAGGGGAGCTTTGGGCCCAGCATACTGCATATAGAGGAATTATACAAGGATAACTCAGGGGACATTATTAAATGTTAAATGGGCACTTAAACATTATTATTATAGGGGCTCTCAGTATTGTGACCATCAAAGTAGCACATAGAGTATTATTACTTTCTAGAGACAAAAATTTGGAGGGCACATGCACAGTGCATTAATATTTTCTAGGGGGCAATTTTACCATCTAGAGAGCACAGAGGAGGCATTATTACAATGTAAATGGCACAGTGTTGGCATTACTATTTGGGGCAGTAAGAGGAGCTCTGTTTTTGTACCACATAGCAGGTGCAGTAATAGGGACACATACGGCAGCAGCGGCTCAGCATTGGGATATCAGCAGTATGAGGAGTTTGTGCAGGTTGGCAATACATTTGTACATGGAAACACGAGAAGCAATGGGATGAAACTGAAAGGGAGAAGATACACATTAGATATTAGAAAACACTTTTTGACAGTGAGGATGATCAATAAGTGGAACAGGCTGCCACGAGCGGTGGTGAGTTCTCCTTCAATGGAATTGTTCACACAGAGGCTGGATAGACATCTGTCTGGGATGATTTAGTGAATCCTGCATCGCTGCATTGAGCAGGGGTTGGACACAATGACCCTGGAGGTCCCTTGCAACTCAAAAAACATTCTAGGATTTCATGATTCTACATGTGAACGGTGCTGGAAATGTGAGAAGTCAGATGTGTCTTTGTTGTAATCTCTGCAGATGAGTCCTGGCTGGAGAAGTCAACATGTCGGTCTGTCAGAAAGAACATCATCTGTAAGTCACTATCTGTAACTGTACTGTGATCTCTATAAGCCCTGCAGGACTGGTATCTAACACTATATGTCACCATAAGGCGGTAATATCAGTGCTGGTCTTTGTATAGACTTTTATTTTCAATAACAGGGCGGTCATCTCCCCAGGTTCCCCTATACCACCATAGTTATAATCATGATTACCTGGTTAGGGGCCACAGACGGACACAGACAGAAAGGGCCCCTGTGCAAGAACAATATATAATTCCTTTGCAGCCCAAGAGCTCCTAAAAATACAAAATTGCACCTTCTTTGGAGGTAGATATGGGCCCCCTTACCTCTTGCGCTCATGTGCGGCCGCTCAGGTTGCACCAATGATATGTCCTCCTGTTAGGGGCCCACTCAGATGTTTCGCCCCCCTGAGCTGAACCCCTAGCTACGCCTCAGGCTGTAATGTCTTTCATTGTCTGTGCAAGTCCCCTCTAAAATGTAAAGGGCTGAGGAATATGTCTGCTCTTCCTGATTGCCCCGATGCGGTGACAATCGGGGTAATGGTAGTTGGGGTTGATGACAGCTGTGATTTGTCAAAACTGCACTGTTGCATCCTGCACAAGTAATGATAACAAGTCATGATAACGCTCTGACTTATTCTCATGTCCATAATGACATTTAACATTTCTGGAAAATTAATGTAAACTGGAATACAGATGGGAATGAATGTAACCTTAGCCGTCTGTGCACCAGACAGAAACTGCTTAGAATATGGGGATGCTGATGTGAATCATATTCTTTTGTGTCCAATTTCCATCTCCTAGGTACTATAAACTGCACTATTAATTTTCGTATAAAATGAAATGAAAGGATTACTGATATGAAAAGACCTGACTAAAATAAATCATAATGAGTTTGAACGCAGTAACTTCTGTCATGATCTCATGGCTATAAAAGCGTACAGCTCGTCCGGGCACACGGGGAATGTTCTCCTAATAGTTTACAAGACTGATTATGTCCTGGAGACCCGAACCTTTAGTGTTGTTACTCCTGTGTTCAAGTTAAAGTGTTAAACCAGTCAACAATGCATCACCAGTAATGGTAGATCTGGAGTGAGAAACTCCAGAGAGCCATTATCCTAATTATTCTAAATCCCCTGGCACCCTAATTTTAAAGCACATGCTGAGTAAATGATATGTTTGCCTTTCAGCTCTTGCCATTTTCAGTGACTTCATAGTTAGTAAACACAATTTCTTCTTGGCCGGAGAATGAAGAGTAGTCCTCTGGAATTGCCAGTCAGCACAAATGGTACTTTTCAGTAGACCAGTGGCTTCAGCCGGTAATACTGCACTTTTTCTAATCAATGTCTTTGTATGAAGATCAGTGAAGGTACACTACACTACACCGGTCTCTCTGTGGTAAACCAGACATTGGCAAATTTTGGTATATGAAAAACCATGCAGTGGGGGGACGTGGCCTGGATGCCTAGGATGCCAGTTGCATGAGCTGAATGCTCCTTCCCTGAGACCCTGCAAAGCGACAATTTCAGCGCCTTTCCTGCATATTAATCAACCCACCCGGCTGCCCGAATCCTCACTGATCACTGGCAAGATGACAAGGGGTAAGAGAAATCTCAAAAACCAAAGCAAATTGGAGATTTTCTTCAACAGGGATATCAGGCAAGATGGCCCCTCAGTAAGCAGAGTCTCCTGCTCCTCGGGAGAGTCCCCCTCTCCACTGCCCCTGAGTCCAGCAAATACCACCGCTGCAGTGCAGGATGAGGCAACGACCACCTCACCTTATCTCCGGGGTCCGGGTCCATCACCAGGATCTAGATTTTCCCCACTTGCGGAGGGACACGAGAGAAATGTAGCAGGCCGGCGGATGGATATGCAGCAATGCACACCTCCCCTGCACTCCCAGAATAACAAGAGAGATGTTGCAGAGAAAGGGGATTCTGGAGGGGACAATTGTAAATCTCTTGCAGCATTACAGCAACTTCCTACAACAGATCTCCCTGCTTCAGGAACTTTAATGAAAGATATGCTGATATTGTTGCACGCATTAATTGCTATCATATTAGGCTATGTGCACACGCTGCGGTTTTTGCTGCGGTTCCGCTGCGGTTTTGGCCCTGCGGAACCGCAGCAGTTCCGCAGACATGGTACTTTACCATGATAGCCTATGGGTTTTCAAAACCGCAGTGCTCACGCTGCGGTTTTTTCCGCGCGGTTTTGCTGCGTTTTTTTTTCCGCAGCATGTCAATTATTTCTGCGGATTCTGCTGCGGTTTCACACCTTTAACATAGTAGTGGTGTGAAACCGCAGGCCAAAACGCAGCAAAACCGCAGGTCACTTTATCTGTGGTTTTACCTGCGTTTCCGCGCGGAAAAAACCGCAGCGGAATCCGCAGCGTGTGCACATAGCCTTAAAGAGGAACTTCTGTCTTATTCCAGAAAGAAAGGATCTCTACCTTCACCTTTCCACCAAATCAAAATTTACGCTGATCTCTCGGCAGAGACACTGCGCTTCCGCAGACTAATGAATCCCATCACTGCAGCCCCCAGAGAATCTCAGGTGGCGTACAGGTGGGGGTACCCCAAGAAATTGCTCATTAACAACAAAGGATCGTGGCATACTGTCTCTTCATATGAACGAGGAAGAGATTTGCTTCGTACCTGGGATATACAAGTGCAGGAACAACCTCAGAAACAAAGAGAGCCGCCTGTAAGGGCAGAGGAGACATGGCAGAAAGTCCTCCCAAAAAGAAACAGGCGCTGAAGATTTAATCTATCACGGTCATGTGCGTCTGGACGCAGATGTTACCGCAAGGCGAACCCATAACACACGTGACCCTGGATACAGCGCCTCCAGTGGCGAATTTAAATAATAAGGGGGAACCTGGGTAACATTAACAACGGGGGCCCTGCAATAGGGAATGGGGAAGTGGAGACCTCCTGCACTCCTCTGAGCCAGTGTCCCTGCACTCCTCACATTCCCTAAACAGGCTCCGCACCTGTCGCCGCACGCGAACCTTAAACCCTTGCTCGCCCTGACCCTAAACCCTCACTAGGGAGTAGGTCGGTGCGGAGACTAATCCCACCGCTGCACTAACAACACATAAGGAAAGAAGACAATAGAGGGGAAACACCACTTAGCTTTGCTCTGTTGCGTACGCTCCTAGCAACAGAGCCCCACCACCTGCGTGCGTCTTCTCCTCCACCCGGATCCATCACCATAACAGGATCCTTCACCATAGTGCAGCCTTGGAGCAGAGTCCATCACCAGTTGCAGCAGTCCAGTCACAGAGTCCAAAGGATGAGTCAGCCTCTGCCAAGAATCTAAGCATGCTTGAGTACAGCTCTCGGCAACCAAGTCGAGCATGCCGAGTGCAACTCTCTCCATAGTCACCACTCCACCAAGCCATGCACGCACTTCCCGCCGACACCATAAACTGCGACTCCTCCACGCCATGCCAGCAATTCCTGCAGACACCATTAGCTGCCACTCGTCTCCTCTGGCTGACTGCGCAGGACTCCTCTTCAGCTCTATCCTTCCACCAGGCTCTCACAAACTCAGAATCAATCAATGAATGAATATCACCAGCAGTGATTGCACACCCTGAGACTCATTTATAGAGCCCCACACCTGATTCATAATCACGTGCACATTAAACCTAAAGTGCGATACCACTAACCACCACCGGGGACAGTCAAGTCACTTTTGGCAACTTGCCAAAAGGAAACAAAGTTCACTCTGTGCTTTTAAATTTGTCAGATCCACTTCAGATCATGACATAATCATTATCTATATTTTACTATCTTTTAACAAGGGTGGCATCCTGACTGGTTGGTGCGGACAGTGATATACCACCCCGAGGATTTCCTACTCCCGCGTTTTGTGGACCAAAGTGCAGTCCTCGGTCTGTTTCATGACTTTACTTCTGATTTTATTAGTTTGCATTGTGTTGTTTTTTTCTATCCTTTTGCATACCTGTGGTATATTGGGGTTCAGCATTTTCCCGCTTTGCAGGGAATTCTGACAGGTGTAATGGGCAACCCATTAGTCCTACTAGCATCTATATGTTTACAATATGGTTATTACAATATGCTCACTTAATGTCAGAGGCCTAAACAGCCTTCATAACAGATCTTATATGTGGAAGGAGGCGGTCGCAGCTAAATGTGAGGTGTTTTGTGCCCAGGAGACCTACTTATTGGAGAAAGACTCCCACAGACTGTCTCATCGGCTCTTTCCATATGTGGTCCAATCTAATTTCTCAAAAAAAAAAGAGAGGGGTGATGTTAGCTATCAAGGGGTCTGTTGCTTTCTCCTCGACTTATCAAGAACTTGACCCTGCAGGTCGATACCTCATACAAGTGGGCACCATAAATAATGTTTTATATACTATAGCCATCATTTATGCTCCAAACCAAGCGCAGACTAGATTTATCAAAAAATTATTAACTAGAATCAATAAGGTTAAACAGGGCCACGTAATCATATGTGGGGATTTTAATTGTGTTTTTGATAATTCTCTGGACTCTTCCACCCCAACCTCCAGGGGGCCACCTGTTCTCCCCCCCTTAGCCTTTCGGGAGGACCTACAGTCATATGTAAAAGTTTGGGCACCCCTATTAATGTTAACCTTTTTTCTTTATAACAATTTTGGTTTTTGCAACAGCTATTTCAGTTTCATATATCTAATAACTGATGGACTCAGTTATATTTCTGGATTCAAATGAGGTTTATTGTACTAACAGAAAATGTGCAATCTGCATTTAAACAAAATTTGACCGGTGCAAAAGTATGGGCACCCTTATCATTTTCTTGATTTGAACACTCCTAACTACTTTTTACTGACTTCCTGAAGCACTAAATTGGTTTTGTAACCTCATTGAGCTTTGAACTTCATAACCAGGTGTATCAAATCATGAGAAAAGGTATTTAAAGTGGCCACTTGCAAGTAGTTCTCCTATTTGATTCTCCTATGAAGAGTGGCATCATGGGATCCTCAAAACAACTCTCAAATGATCTGAAAACAAAGATTATTCAACATAGCTTTTCAGGGGAAGGATACAAAAAGTTGTCTCAGAGATTTAACCAGTCAGTTTCCACTGTGAGGAACATAGTAAGGAAATGGAAGAACACAGGTACAGTTCTTGTTAAGCCCAGAAGTGGCAGGCCAAGAAAAATATCAGAAAGGCAGAGAAGAAGAATGGTGAGAACAGTCAAGGACAATCCACAGACCACCTCCAAAGACCTGCAGCATCATCTTGCTGCAGATGGTGTCACTGTGCATCAGTCAACAATACAGCGCACTTTGCACAAGGAGAAGCTGTATGGGAGAGTGATGCGAAAGAAGCCGTTTCTGCAAGCATGCCACAAACAGAGTCGCCTGAGGTATGCAAAAGCACATTTAGACAAGCCAGTTACATTTTGGAAGAAGGTCCTGTGAACTGATGAAACAAAGATTGAGTTGTTTGGTCATACAAAAAGGCGTTATGCATGCGCTGTATTGTTGACCGATGCACAGTGACACCATCTGCAGCAAGATGATGCTTCAGGTCTTTGGAGGTGGTCTGTGGATTGTCCTTGACTGTTCTCACCATTCTTCTTCTCTGCCTTTCTGATATTTTTCTTGGCCTGCCACTTCTGGGCTTAACAAGAACTGTACCTGTGTTCTTCCATTTCCTTACTATGTTCCTCACAGTGGAAACTGACTGGTTAAATCTCTGAGACAACTTTTTGTATCCTTCCCCTGAAAAGCTATGTTGAATAATCTTTGTTTTCAGATCATTTGAGAGTTGTTTTGAGGATCCCATGATGCCACTCTTCATAGGAGAATCAAATAGGAGAACTACTTGCAAGTGGCCACTTTAAATACCTTTTCTCATGATTTGAAACACCTGGCTATGAAGTTCAAAGCTCAATGAGGTTACAAAACCAATTTAGTGCTTCAGGAAGTCAGTAAAAAGTAGTTAGGAGTGTTCAAATCAAGAAAATGATAAGGGTGCCAATACTTTTGCACCGGTCAAATTTTGTTTAAATGCAGATTGCACATTTTCTGTTAGTACAATAAACCTCATTTGAATCCAGAAATATAACTGAGTCCATCAGTTATTAGATATATGAAACTGAAATACCTGTTGCAAAAACCAAAATTGTTATAAATAAAAAAGGTTAACATTAATAGGGGTGCCCAAACTTTTACATATGACTGTATATGACATATGGAGGGTTCTTCACACATGTGAAGGACTATACCTACTTTTCACAGGTACATCACTCCTACTCCCGGATAGACCTATTCTTGGTTAGCAGGCCTCTCCTTAATATTGTCAACTCATCAGAAATAGGTATAATAACTTGATCGGATCACGCCCCCATAAAGATGTCTGTTCGGGAAGAATCTGAGTGCCCCCTTTACTCCCCGTGGAAGATGAACCCCTTTATTCTAAAACCCCCCATTTAGTGGCACAAACAAAAGTAGCTCTTAAAGAATACTTTGAGCTCAATGCGGACTCAGTCACTAATTACTTCCATGCATGGAATGCCCATAAAGCGTTTATCAGGGGCCACTTTATTAAAATAGGCCATATTCTTAAAAAGCAAAGAGAAAAATGCTTATCAGACCTTACAGCATCGATCAGTTCACTGGAATACATGAATAAAAGAGCCCTATCCTCTGCCCAAATGTGTAAACTACGTGATCTCCGACTGGAATTGCGGGAATTACTCACACAATTATGAAAAAAAATCTTATGATCACCAAAGCCCATTACTACTCCCAAAATAATAAAGCGGGTAAACTGCTAGCATCCAGAGTGAAAAATAAAACTTCTAAAACTAAGATCCCCTTTTTGAGGAACTTATCTCCCGATTCTAAGATATACACTCCTCGGGAAATCGCCAATAAATTTAAGGATTACTATGCTTCTTTGTATAACTTAGATCCAAGAGCAGACCTCCACGGCCCAACAGCCCCTGATACAAATCTGTTTTTGTCAAGCATTAATCTCCCAACTCTTGCACCAGACCAGTTAGAAATCTTAAACGCACCTTTGACGGAGACTGAAATGACCAAAGTGATTAACTCTCTCCCAGAGGCGAAGGCCCCAGGGCCGGACGGTCTTACAAACTTGTGCTATAAAGCTTGCCAGGAGACCTTAGTCCCACACTTATGCAAAACCCTACAATTAACAGCAAATGAAGGGAGCTTCCCAGAAAAAATGCTGACAGCTACTGTGATCACACTCCCAAAACAGGGAAAGCCACCGGAGGTGCCCCAAAACTTCCACCCGATTTCATTGTTAAACACTGATGTCAAAATTTATGCTAAGTGTATTGCTCTGAGATTGGCGCCTATCATTCCTTCCCTTATTAACCCAGACCAGGCTGGTTTTGTGCAAGGGCGGACTGCAGCTGACAACACCAGGAAAGTAATTGATTTGATAGATGTAATAAATAGAAGGGGAACACCAGCGGTGGTAGTGGCCTTAGACGCCGAGAAGGCATTCGACCGAGTGAGATGGTCGCTTGTCTTCTCGGTTCAGGAGCGTATGGGGTTTGGGGGTCGGGTGCTGAATACTATTAAAGCTCTGTATTCTACTCCGTCGGCCAGGGTTTTTGTGAATGATACCATGTCAGAGACATTCCCCATTACAAATGGCACTAGGCAGGGGTGCCATCTCTCCCCCCTAGTGTTCATTTTAGCTTTAGAACCACTTGCCCAAGCAATCAGACAAAGTCCAGATATCTTGGGCATAGAGGTGGGGAAACAATCTCATTGCATCACGTTGTATGCTGATGATGTGATATTGACGTTAGCACGCCCCCTGGAGTCTTTGCTGGCAGCTCTAGAGATTATTGAAAAATTTGGCCTCCTATCTTACTACAAAATTAATGAGAATATATCTCAAATTCTACCCCTTAACATACCATTACCGCAGTTGAAATGCCTTAAGGCCATTATGAGGATGGACTGGCAGTTGGGCAATTTCATACCTGGGAACGTTGGTAACATCATCCTCCACTAATTTGTACAAAGCCAATTACCTCCCCCTACTAGCAGATATTGATAATGAGATGAGCAGACTCCAGAAATTTGAAGTCTCCTGGGTGGGTCATATTGCTCTGTTTAAGATGTTATTACTGCTCAAAATGTTATATTTATTTCGCACGGTGCCGATATCACCTCCGAAGGTGTTTTTTCAACGTTCTCATAAGCTTCTGAATGCCTTCATCTGGGGAGGAAAGCAGCCTCGGTTGTCGAGACATTTGTTGCAACGCACAAAGCCAGTGGGGGGATGGGACTCCCTAATGTGAACGATTACTGTATAGCAACTCAACTCAGCCGGTTGAAGAACTGGTGGAATCGCAACCCCCCAAGTAGGTGGTCCCAAATAGAGGCACATTTTGCACCCTCACACGATCTCAGGGCGGTGCTATGGGCAGCTCTGGTTGACCCACGGAACCTGGGGGCCCTCCTTCCACTGACTAAGCACTCCCTGTCTAATTGGCTTCAGGTTCACTCCTCCACTCAGACACACATCCCTGCATTGCCTCTCGAGGCACCTTTAGAACTTCTGGAGGTGTTATCAGAGGACCTTTTCCTGTACCATTGGAAGATAGGCGGGATCACGGTATTAAGCGATATAGTTGAAGATCGCACTCTTTTACCTTTTGCCCAGTTGAAAAACAGGTTTGGCTTGACCTTTAAAGACCATTTCTCATATCTCCGGGTACAATACTGTGGCGCCCCTGAGGGTTCAGTTGCCACAGAGGTACTGCACCTCCTCCTGAGGTGTGGTACCCCACCATCCAGGTAAGTTGGAGGCTCCTGACCACGCTCCAACCCCTTTACCCATCATCACAAAGTAGTGTAGCAAAGCCACATTGCGGCTCCCTGCTTGGAGTGTAGCAGAGCACCTTTGGTGGCTCCCTGCTTGGAACACGAAACGTGCTGGGAGGCGGGTGGAGTTAGAATATATAAATAGAGTGGTAAGGTTTAGGAGTTCAGTCAGTCAGTCAGTCAGTCGTCAGTGAGTTGAGAGTCGAGTGGAGGAGAGGAGATCCCTGGGAGAGGGATGGTATAAGGAAGTGCTGCAGCAGATCACAGTGACCTGGGTCTGCTGGCATGGGAAAGGAAAGAAAGAGAGACAGACATTGAAGAGAAACCTGATCTTCCATAAGAAGGAAAGACTAGTACGGAACATAGGAGAAAAATGGAACAGAGGACGTGGGTTAGGAGAGAACCCTGCCTAGAAGTTCTAAGCGCAAGGCCGGGGCCCGGTCCCCGAGGATGTATGGATACTAAGGGTCCTACAGCAGACACCGGAGGAGTAGTGGGCTGTAAATGCACTACTCCCATCTAAGACTTGAGGGCACAACAGCAACCTTGATAGTGAGCCGGGACTTAGGAGTTAGGAGTCCCCGAAGCAGGCTACAGCTGTCTGCCGTACAAGTATAGTTCTTGGGAACATCTGAAAGGAGGAACTCCAGTGTAACTCAGTACTCGGAGTACTTCACTCAAAGGCTCTATAGAGGAGACGTTCAGAAAGGCACATTTTGGCGGAGTGTTGGAAGGGAGCATTCCATCTTGCTTGGAGGTTGATTGGGCCCCTGACCCGGAGGACACAGCACGGAGGCAGGCACCTGTACGTACTACAGACTGTGAGTAAAGCTTTGGAACTACAAGCCCTTGTGTCCTTCACTCATTCCGACGCCAACATCCTCAACACTGCTGTATTTCTGCACCATCCACCTCTCCCCGCTATCATCCCCTTTACACTGCCCCGGGACTACAGCTCCACCTGTGGGGAGCTTCAACATCTTGGCTGCACCACACCTCCAGTTCCAGAGGATCTGCATGCAGCATCGGCTTAACATCTTAATTGCCGAACACCACAGGTGGCGTCACGAATCATTCATCTATAAACTTTATTCCCAACTCAACCCCTTTTACATGGGCGCCCAGGGCCATGGACTGGGTCACCGCTGCTGTGACATTCCCATATGAGAGACCGGCCCGGTAACGAGTACCCCACAGCCCTGGGAGGGCGACCCAATACATTTTAAAGAAATATCTAAACTTCCCATATAGGGTTAATAGTGATATTATTAGGACCCTCTCTTCTTCCTCATCCCTAGATATGGGCTTGAGACCCCTTTATGATTCCTTGGGACATAAGAGCAGATTTGTAAAATCTATACCCTTCATATCTTGGGAAAAAGACCTCGGCAAAGCCATACCTGACAAGGACTGGCTAAGATTAATTAAGTTGGCAGGACAGACGTTTAGATGTGCGTCCCACTTTGAATCACACTTGAAGCTGATACTTCGCTGGTATTTTACTCCCATGAAGCTCCATTCCATGTTTCCCAACACCTCACACCTATTTTGGCGAAACTGTAATGAGGTGGGGCCCTTATATCATATATTTTGGGATTGTCCACTTATATCTTCTTTGTGGGATCACACCTTTAGACTTATTTCACTTGTAGTGGGACAGATCGTCCAGCCGTCTCCCGAGGTGGCGCTCCTCCTCTTAAACATACATGCATTCCCCCCGTGCTCTAGAGTGGTAACGGCTCATATTGTGTTAACAACAAGACTCCTATTAGCTAAACAGTGGAAAAAATATGTTATTCCTAAGAAAGAGGCCATAGCTCAAGCAGTTAGTACCACGTTTATTTTTTTAAAAATGCTAGCCCACAAAAATAATGCCTTACAGAAGTTCACCAGGGATTGGCAGGCTTGGGAAGCCACACAGTTAGTGAGTCACAGTTGAACCAGTCAAATATAGGTTGGGGGAGGGTCCTGGGTGGGAGAGGGTTAAGACCGGAGCTCTTTGTTTATACTCCAATGGTTGCATAATTACACATTTATGTTACTTTGACCTGTGTTGTACATTTGTGATAATGTTGTATTATAGTATTTTCAATAAAAACGAATTTAAAAACAAACAAACCATGCAGTGGATTCTGCACATAAATAGGAAGATGTGCTTTATAAGGAAAGCTGTACTTTACATAGTGAGGAAGGGGCGGCAAATCAAGATGGCACCAATTTCTGATGCTTAGAGATGGGCGAACCTGAACAGTAAAGTTCGAGGTCTGTACCAAACACCTACTGTTCGGGCACGGACCCCCAACACAGATTTCATAGAATGGTATAGTTGGAAGGGACCTCCTGGATCATGTAGTCCAATCCCCTGCTCCAAAGCAGGATTCACTAAATCATCCCAGACAGATGTCTGTCCAGCCTTTGTTTGAAGACTTCCATTGATGGAGAACCACCTCTCGTGGCAGCCTGTTGCACTCATTGAACACCCTCACTGTCAAAGTTTTTTCTAATATGTAATCTGTCTCCTCCCATTCAATTTCATCCCATTGCTTCTAGTCTTTCCTTGTGCAAATGAGAATAAAGTTGATCCTTCTACAATGTGACAGCCCTTGAGATATTTGTAGACAGCTATTAAGTCTCCTCTCAGTCTTTTTTTTTGCAAGCTAAATATTCCCAAATCCTGTAACCGTTCCTCATAGGACATGGTTTGCAGACCGGTCACCATTTTGGTCGCTCTTCTCTGAACTTGCTCCAGTTTGTTGATGTCTTTTTTAAAATGTGGCGCCCAAAACTGGACACAATATTCCAGATGAGGTCTGACCAAAGAGGAGTAGAGGGTAATAATGACTTCACGTGATCTAGACTGTTTGCTTCTGTTAATACATCCTAGAATTGTATTTGCCTTTTTTGCTGCTGCATCACACTGTTGATTCATGTTTAGTTTATGATCTATTAGTATATACCCAAGTCTTTTTCACATGTGCTGTTGCTTAGTCCTATTGCTCCCATTCTGTATATGCCTTTTTCATTTTTATTGCCCAGATGTAGTACTTTGCATTTTTCCTGGCTAAAAACCATTCTGTTAGTTGCTGCCCACTGCTCCAGTTTATTTATATCTTTTTGAATCCTCTCTCTTCTCTAGTATTAGTTATCCCTTCTAACTTTGTGTCATCAGCAAATTTAATCAGTGTTCCCTCAATTCCTTCATCTAAAACACTGATAACAATGTTGAACAATACAGGGCCCAGGACAGAGCCCTGTGGTACCCCACATGAGACATTTTTCCAACTGGATGTCCAGCCGTTTACGACCACTCTATGGGTCTGATCACTAAGCCAGTTATGAATCCACCTAACAGTTGCCTTGTCCATTCCATACTTAATCATTTTATCAATAAAGATGGTGTGAGATACTTTGTCAAATGCTTTGCTGAAGTCAAGACATACTATACAAGACATACAGACATACAAGACAAACAGCATTTCCCTGATCCACCCAGTCAGTCATTCTGTCGTAGAAAGAAATTAAGTTAGTCTGACATGACTTATTAGTTACAAACCCATGCTGATTCTGGTTAATCACTTCATTCTTATCCAGGTACATACATGTTGTTTAATAATTTGTTAAAAAAATCTTTCCTGGTATAGAAGTCAGACTCACCGACCTATAGTTCCCTGGGTCCACCTTCTTCCCCTTTTTAAAGATAGGAACAACATTTACTCTTCTCCAGTCTTCTGGGACTTCTCCTAATCTCCAAGAATTTTCAAAGATTATGGTGAGTGGTTCAAACATTTCTACTGCTGTCTCCTTGAGTACTCTGGGGTGTAATTCATCTGGACCTGGAGACTTGAATTAATTTATGCTAGCTAAGTATTCCTTCACTATCTTTCTGTTTATAGATATCCTGGATTCTTCTATTTCTTTAATAGAACAGTGAAGATCAGTTAATGTTACATTTCCTTTCTGAGAGAAAACAGATGCAAAATAGGAATTTAAAAGCCTTCTCAACATCCTGTCTTACCATTTCATCATTTTCATCTTGTAAAAATCATATAGCACCTTTGACTTTTCTCTTACTTTTGACATATCCCCAAAATCCTTTTTTATTGCTTTTGATGTCTCTTGCGAGCCTTATTTCATTGTCGACTTTAGATAATCTGATTCGTGCTCTGCAGGTTCTGCAGACAGCATTATATTCTTCTTTAGATATGCCTCCCTCTTTCCATTTTATAAACATTTCTTTCTTCCTTTTTAGCATGTGTTTAAGTTCTGTGTTCATCCATCTTGGTTTCCTTAAATGCTTCCCATTCTTCCCTTTTTTCGGAATTGTTAACGATTGTGATTTGAGAATCTCATTTTTCATAATTTCCTATCCTTCCTGGAAATTTTTGTCCTTAAGGATGTCAAGCCATTGGATCCCTCCGATTCTCTTTCTGAGTCCCTTAAAATCTGCAGGATTACTCCAGGAAAATTTCTCCAGGAAGTCCGTTTTACTGTTCAGGTTTGGCTCCCTCTAACATCGGGTGTTTCCCATGTTGTCATCTGCATGACAGTGTGAGACACACCGGCGGCTCTGATAGTCGGTATGATTATCAACGATCAGCGATACCAGGTGTAGGCTGATGGGTCATGGAAACTGCATCTCTTTGACCGGCAGTAATGATCTTACCGGAGTCCAGAGACAGTGTTTGCTTCGCTGTCATGCACATGACAGCATGGCAAACATTGGATTTTCGGGCTCCCATTCAACTTTTTTAACTGTTCAGCCGAACCCACTGGACGTGAACATCCAGGAGTTCGCCAATCACTACAGACGATGTTTCATACCATATTAACAAGACATAAAAATGCTAAATGTTAATGACGTAACATTTCTCAATAGCAGATTAAAAAATACTGAGGATGCATAATGACATTTTTGGGGCGATAATAACCTATGGCAAATCCTGAATATGTGTACATAGCTTTATAAACAAAATGCAACACCTCAAAATGTACAAGAAATCTAATCAACTGTCTATGTCTAGTACAGCACCAGAGAGGGGATGCTGATGCTCCTGCTACACCATTCAACAGTGCCATCTAAGGCTCGGCGCAAAAGGTATGATGAGAATGGAGGCTGCTGTGCCAGGCTACACACAGCACAGAGATGCTCATCATGGGAACAAGACTGAGTGAGTATTTTTATTTCATTTAATTTGCCAGTGGGTTTAATGAGGAAGCACTGTATTGAGGCGCACTGTGGGCCATCATACCGCGTGTGGGGCACTTAATGGAAATCACACTGTGTGGGCATCTTAACCTTTTTTGGGGGCACTGTGGAGCACCCACACTGTGTAATGGAAGCCCCTGGGGTAACATACTGTGTGGGCATCTCACTGAATGAGGGGGCCCTGTGGAGCACCCATATTGTGTAATGGAGGCTCTGTGTGAGTTGTGTTGGCAGGGCACTGTGGGGCCATTATACTGTACGTGTGTGTATACGGGGGGAAATCTAATAGCATTGAGGTCATCTTTGGGACATTATACTGCCTGGAAGGGCATTGTGGGGGCTTTATACTGCATGGGGTCATAATAGAGGAATTGATCTGCATAGAAACACCAAATGCTTCCCTAGTGGAACGATTTCTGTGTGGGAAAAAGAACTGGGCAGTGTTATCTCTGTATATAATCTGTAATAAGGTTCACTATGGCATATGGCAATATTGACCCCTTATTCCTACCATTCAGCATTGGAAGGTGTGATGCAGATAATGTCTCTTTAGTGTTTCTCACATACTCATGTCATGTACAGCAATAAATATATATGCATATTTTATTTCATTAGAAATGTTTCTTTAACAATAATGTTCTCTCTTACTATGTATTTAATGATACAGAAATGCAATATACTTCGCCATTGGGCTGCTGTTGTTAGTAGCTTCCTAATAAAGCCATACTCATCACTAAACACTAGGTGGCAGTACGCGCACACAAGGATACTAGTATTACCCTTCGCTCTGCTGGTTTTCAGTCTGCTACATGATACTGGATATTCTGTAATCTTACTGCTTCCCACACAGCCATGACAATGGCATTTGTTCTTTTGTTCTAGATGTGTCACAACAGTTTTATTCAATAAAGCTTTATGAAAGAGCATAATGTTCAGTCCGAAAAGAAAAAAGGAATTCCACTTACAAAAGTGCTGAACTATAGATTGAGGACACCCAATGTCTACAGCGGATGGAAATATGTTCTGTACATTTAATGGGTTGCAGACTTGACCCTGTTCCTGTTTTGTTGTAAACCCCAGAACCATGACGCATATCTGCTATGGGACCAAAGAAAAACAAATTTTCTAAATTAAGAACAAAAAGATGAAAACAAGACGCAGCCCGCCGACTTATTAGCAGCATAGCTTCTAATTCTTGTGGTTGATGACTGATTAGCGGGGTAAAATTAGGTCAGTGGGGTGTGGAAATTGGTAGCGGTATCTTACAGCTGCTGCTTCACTCCTTGTGGGATTTCTTCTTACTCTTCACAATTTATTGCTGGCCGAAGCTAAACATAAACTGGCTCGTTGTCCCAGACATTGACCCTAAAGGTTATTCACATACTAAAGTAGAGCTACAGGCCAGTCCATAAGTCTCCACATGGAGAACTGTGGCTCGGAGCCATCCCCTGTGCAGTGTCCCCAAAGAGACTTTCTATCATAAGAATAAATCATTTAGCTCATGACACAATCTATGTAGAGGTTAGACCCCGTCCACATCTGCATCAGATTTTCATTGTACCAGGCCCAGACGATAGATCACCCACCACCATACACCACCGAGGTAAGACTGCATAGCGCTTATACATCGTCTGGTGGGTACAGATGAAGTTCTTTGGAGAGACAGATCGGGAACACATACAGTCAAAGTGTTGGAATCCTTAAAATTGTTCCAGAAAATTATTGTAATTACTGTACACATGTTTTGTTATACACACGTTTATTTCTTTTGCCTGTATTGGAACAACACAAAAAAACGGCAAATTGGACATATTTTCACACAAAACTCCAAAAATGGGCCTGACAAAATTGATGGCACCTTTCCAAAAATTTGGGTGAAAGAAAAAATGATTCTCAGTCAGAACCGAAACGCCGCCATTATGGGCTATTAAATAGCACTTTTTTATCATTTTAAATTGGTGTTCCGCCTCCATTTTCTTTATTATATTGAAGGCTTAGTCTTTATATGGGATGCTCAGCCCCCTTCCTACTTTCTGATGCTGCTTCTGTTTTTCTTTTTTTCTATTTAGCTATCTATTTATATGTCCAACTGTCATAGAGAAAAATTAAAATCCATAAAGACAACTCCAGAGAAGGGAGAAAAGCTAACACTTCAACATTCATTGAAGTAGGTATTCATATTGAGCATATGGGATTAATTATACCTAGGAACAGCGAAACTAATTAAAACAAAATGTGAGAGAGTCAACACTTCAATCTCCATAGAAGTAGGGACCCCTGCAATGTCCAGGTAATTAAATTAGATAAATGCTCTGACAGGTCTGAGATTCCTATAAACATCTAACACCTTCAGAGGTAGTTCTTGTTCTCTTAAAAAGAAACCTGGACAATTGCAGTTATAAACACTGTCTTCAGTGACCAAATATGGATTTTGTGGTTTGCATTGATTTGATATTTATTGGAGATATATTTTTAGCATCGTGGAAATTCATAACGTCTTTCTAACCTCTCCAACTTAATAACGATCCAAAGAATGGTGCTACCCATGTCATGTTCCATCTCCATAGACAGATAAAATTGTGATGAGAAAAATGACAACGATGTCTACCACCTGAGACCTCCAAAGGCGAAGTTATCCTGTAAGTTGGGGACGTCATAAAATTCTGAAAGACCTAGCACATCTCACAATCAGTTCCCACATGAGCTCACCAAGGAGAGGTGTGAGGGCATAATCGTATCCTTGAGCTAATAAATTTGGGTCTCTGCCTTTGTTCATTCTGGAAGACACAAATTCGCTGAGAGTGTCCTATTTTCCTAATCAAAGTGCTTTCCTCCGCTAAACTCTGAGCCATTTCCATGACATCAGGTATAGTAATTTTGCTTCGTTATTCCTTTTCATTTCATGTAATTGTATATACCGTATTGTTTTGTTCCCATTTCGTATAATTTTTGTATATTTTTCTAAACATTGCTTACCTTTCTGGATTAAATATATAAAATTTAACTGTTCTGTTTCTTTTGCTCTGTAAATGGCACCGCTAAAGCCATATATTACCTTGTAACAAATGTCCAATCAGTCTGTATAAACGATTGGTGGGGGCAGCTAGTGGTTCCTTGTTTTGTTATTGCGGAGCTGACTGTGACCACATGGACAGGGCCGTATTTACTACTAGGCACACGCGGGCACGTGCCTAGGGCGGGACGATGCGGTGGGGCGGCACCTGGGGAAAGTTTTTTTTTATAATGGAAGTCCGAGTCGGATCCTCCCCTCCGCTCCGCTCCCCTGCCCTCCCCTCCCCTCTTGAAGACATCATACTCACCTCCTCGGCTCCAGTGGTGTCTGCGGCTCCAAAGGTCTCCGGCGCCGGCATTCTTCCAGTGTCACAAAATGTGTGTGTGAGCGGTCACGTGATACCACTCATTACAGTAATGAATATGGACGCCACTCCTCTCCCATAAGCGTGGCGCCCATATTCATGGACCTTAATGAGTGGTATCACGTGTCCGCTCACACACACAGCCTGTGACACAGGAAGATGGCGGCTCCTGGAGTGGTAAATATGCAGGGACCGCACAAGGTGAGCCCTCAGCACAGCCATGCATACAGAGAGGGCCGGGGGAGGAGAGTATGAGCCCGGGGGGGATGAGTATGAGCCCGGGGGGGAGAGGTGAGTATGAGCGGGGGGATGGGAGATGACGAGTATGAGCCCAGAGGGGAGGGAGGGGGGAGATGAGTATGAGCCTGGGGGGGGAGATGAGTATGAGCCTGGGGGGGGAGATGAGTATGAGCCTGAGGGGGGAGAGGTGAGTATGAGCGGAGGGGATGGGAGATAAGTATGAGCCCAGAGGGGAGGGAGATGAGAACGAGCCCAGCGGGGAGGGAGGGGGGAGATGAGAATGAGCCCAGCGGGGAGGGAGATGAGAATGAGCCCAGCGGGGAGGGAGATGAGAATGAGCCCAGCGGGGAGGGAGATGAGAATGAGCCCAGCGGGGAGGGAGGGGGGAGATGAGAATGAGCCCAGCGGGGAGGGAGGGGGGAGATGAGAATGAGCCCAGCGGGGAGGGAGGGGGGAGATGAGAATGAGCCCAGCGGGGAGGGAGGGGGGAGATGAGAATGAGCCCAGCGGGGAGGGAGGGAGGAGATGAGAATGAGCCCAGCGGGGAGGGGTGGGGGAAATGGCTGCAGTGGGGAGATAGGCTGCACTGGGGAGATAGGCTGCACTGGGGAGACGGCTGCACTAGGGAGAAAGGCTACTTTTACATCAGCGATTTTTGCCAAAGTGTCTGCATTAGTTGTACTCACTAATGGGGGAGGCAGCACTAAAAGCGCCTAGGGCAGCATAAACTCTAAATACGGCCCTGCGTATGGGGGTATATACAGTATATATTCAATGAGCTGGAATAGGAGGTGTATTTTGCTCACTGATAGTTCCCCAATAACCGACCTAGTATTGGAAGCAGCCGCAACCTCGTTCATTACTCATCAGCCAATTAAACAACTGTCCTGACGATTGGAGGCAGCGGAGTTGCGTTCCCTGACAAACTGGTGACTGTGATGGGATCTGAGTGGTGTCTCCCATGTCATCTGTGAGAAAGAGGTAATAGTGGTGGGATCTGTGTGACCCTCTGGCTGTTATCATTGACACTATCTATTATTTATCTATTAACTATTTATCTTTTATTACCTTTCTAGTTATCTATCTAGCATATATGTGTCTATCTATTATCTATCTACCTATTTATTATCTACATATCTGTTATGTATCCTTTTAGCTATATGTACAGATGCTTCTCACAAAATTGCAATATCATCAAAAAGTTAATTTATTTCAGTTCTTCAATACAAAAGTGAAACGCATACATTATATAGAGTCATTACAAACAGAATGATCTATTTCAAGTGTTTATTTCTGTTAATGTTGATGATTATGGCTTACAGCCAATGAAAAATCATTATCTTAATAAATTAGAATAATTAACAAAAACACCTGCAAAGGCTCCTAAACGATTAAAAAGGTCCCTTGGTCTGTTTCAGTAGGCTCCACAATCATGGGGAAGACTGCTGACTTGACAGATGTCTAGAAGGCAATAATTGACACACTCCATAAGGAGGGTAAGCCACAAAAGATCATTGCTAAAGAAGCTGGCTGTTCACAGAGTGCTGTATCCAAGTATATTAATGGAAAGTTGAGTGGAGAGAAAAAGTGTGGTAGAAAAAGGTGCAAAAGCAATCAGGATAACCGCAGCCTTGAAAGGATTGTAAAGGCGATTTAAAAATTTGGGGAAGATTGACAAGGAGTGGACTGCTGCTGGAGTCATTTCTTCAAGAGCCACCACACACAGACGTATCCAGGACATGGGCTACAAGTGTCACATTCCTTGTGTCAAGCCACTCATGAACAATAGACAATGCCAGAAGCGTCTTACCTGGGCCAAGAAGAAAAAGAACTGGACTGTTCCTCAGTGGTCCAAGGTGCTGTTTTCAGACGAAAGTAAATTTTGCATTTCATTTGGAAATCAAGGTCCCAGAGTCTGGAGGAAGAGTGGAGAGGCACACAATCCAAGCTGCTTAAAGTTTAGTGTAAAGTTTCCATAATCAGTGATGGTTTGGGGAGCCATGTCATCTGCTGGCATAGATCCACTGTGTTTTATCATGACCAAAATCAGCACAACTGTCTACCAGGAAATTTTAGAGCACTTCATGCTTCCCTCTGCAGACAAGCTTTTTGGAAATGGAAATTTCATTCTCCAGCAGGACTTGGCACCTGTCCATACTGCCAAAGTGTCAATACCTGGTTTAAAAACAACAGTATCACTGTGCTTGATTTATCAGTAAATTCGCCTGACCTTAACCCCATAGAGCATCTATAGGGTATTTTCAAGAGGAAGATGAGAGACACCAGACCCAGCAATGCAGACGAGCAGAAGGCTGCTATCAAAGCAAACTGGGCTTCCATAACACCTCAGCAGTGCCACAGGCTGATAGCCTCCATGCCACGCCGCATTGATGCAGTAATTGATGCAAAAGGAGCCCCAACCAAGTATTGAGTGCATTCATAACATAGCAGACTCTCGCCTACCGTGGAAACCTTCAAAAAGAACCTGAAAAACTACATCTTCCGACAAGCCTACAACCAGCAATAACCACCGATCAACCAAAATACTGCATGACTAGCTCTACCCTTACGGGCAGGGTCCTCTCTCATTCTGTACCAGTCGTGACTTGTATTGTTTAAGATTACTGTACTTGTTTTTATTATGTATACCCAGGGGTGAACCTAGCCTCTCTGCTGCCTGAGGCGAACTGCAAAATGGCGCCCCCCCTCCCCCATAGTAAAATCAGTACAAATAAATCTGGTTTACTCTTTACTAGCCTAACCTGACGCACATGTAAAATACATACACTTTTATATAGGAATATATTTGAAACATCGATCTTTACACTTGTCTTTAGGGACTCAATGCCGCCTGAGGCGAAGTAATCAACTTGCTGTATTTTTATTATAGGTGCTCCCCTGGACGGGGAACAGTGCTTACTGTAGCGCTTCTTCCCAGGCGGCCGTCTGTGTGTCACTGATGCAGCACACGGGCGGCACACAGTTGCCACATGTATTACACACACGGACACGGATATCTCCAGTACCGTTTTTTCTGGTACCGGAAATTTCAGGATGTATGAAACCAGCCTAAAGCCACATTCGCATATTCAGTATTTGGTCAGTATTTTACATCAGTATTTATAAGGCCAAATCAGGAGTGGGTGATAAATCCAGAAGTGGTGACGTGTTTCTATTATACTTTTCCTCTGATTGCTCCACTCCTGATTTTGCTTTACAAATACTGAGGTAAAATACTGAACTTGTGAACGTGGCCAGATAGCGTGTTTCTGTTACTTTTGACTTCCCACAGACAGAAGTTGCAGTCACAAAATGGTGCTCATAAAAGGTGAAGATGGCAGTAGGGGGTATAGGAGCAGGAAAGGGACCTTAGGTTAGAAGCACCACTCCAGGGCAACCCCCCTCAAAAAAAACACAAAGTGGTGCTTAGAGTGCAGAAGCCCAGCATTAAATCTACACCTAAATACATACACTGGGAAACAAAAAATACAGCAAAGACCCAATAATCGGAGCAGTTTAACAACAAAAAATATATATATTAAAGACGAAATGTGGAAGAACGCAGTGTTTCTGCATTTAGGACCATGGCACAGGGGGCAGACAACCTGAATATATCAGCAGCACCCAGGGTGTAGGATTTGGGGCCATTTTGCTGACACAAATTACTTGTGAATAAAACTGGGGATAAAACTTATAAATTAGTGCTTAGTAATAGTGTAACAAATGTAAGAACAATGGCGATTCCTCCTGCTTTGTCCCGGCTCAGCAGCTTCCTGGGAGCTAACATTGCCCCTGTGCACACAGGTAGAGCTGCCACTAGGAATTTCGGGGACCCATACTGGCAAAATTTTCGGGGCCCTCTTGAGACTCCGCCCAGGCTCCACCCCTCAAACTGTCCACAGTCCCACCGATCTCTCTTGGAAAAACTCCACGTCTCACCTATCACACATTATCAGTTCCCATCACCAGATCACATATATAGCCAGCAGCTTTTGTTTTGGCCGAAAGATTTTTTTAAGTCCCCACCACAACAAGGTACCGTATATACTCGAGTATAAGTCGACCCCCCCTAATTTTGCCACAAAAAACTGGGAGAACTTATTGACTCGAGTATAAGCCTAGGGTGGGAAATGCTCCATAGATTATTCCCCCATATGGTGTCCCCAGAAGAAGCTCCATAGATTGTTCCCCCATATGCTGCCCCCATAAGAAGCTCCATAGATTGTTCCCTCATATGCTGCCCCCATAAGAAGCTCCATAGATTGTTCCCCCATATGCTGACCCCAGAAGAAGCTCCATAGATTGTTCCCCCATATGCTGCCCCCATGCTGCTGCTGCTGCATGTAAAAATAAAAAAAAGACATACTCACCTCTCCGTCGCTGGGTGTCAGATACTCACCTGTCCTGCGTCCATGGCTGCTCACCGCTATCTGCCACGTCATCAGTCAGTGACATTCAGACTGCAGGGGGCGCGGCGCACACTAACCACATCACCGCGCCCTCTGCTGTCTGAAGTCACTGACCGATGACAGACAGCAGCAAGCAGCCATGGACGCAGGACAGGTGAGTATCGCTATACTTACCCGTCCTGACGCTGTGTCTTGAGCTCCCAGCTTCTCGGTGCTCTCTCTTCCTGCCTTCAGCGGTCATGTGGTACCGCTAATTAAAACTCATGAATATGCGCATATTCATGAGTTTTAATGAGCGGCACCACGTGACCGCTGAAGGCAGGAAGAGAGAGCACGGGGAGAAGCTGGGGGCTCAAGACACAGCGTCAGGATGGGTAAGTATGACCTGACACCTCCGCCCCCTCCAACCCCCTTTGTATATGACTCGAATATAAGATGAGAGGGGGACTTTCAGCCCAATTTTTTGGGCTGAAAATCTCGACTTATATTCGAGTATATACGGTAGACTCTTTTGGCCAGGCCCTACTATACTATTGCTATGAGTGGCGGAAGGCACTAAAAAAATAAATAATTAAAGTGCCTTCGCCACTCGGGGTCCACCGTGCGGCAGATGGCAAAACCGCTGCTAAGGGAGGCAGTGCACTACAGCGGTAGTGTGCACAGGGTTCTAAATCACCCAAGTGCAAAAGATGCAGTCTCTGTTATGGGACACAGAGCTGCACAGGAAAATAATAAAGAAAAGGTAACGCTGAGCCTGTTAAACGCACAGGGGCACAGCGGCACACGTACGGTAGCCGAACACAGGAGTAGTTAAAGTGGCACTACAACCAAACGGACTTACCGTAAATGAGCGTGTGCACGGCGTCGCAACTGCGAACGCCACAGAAGTCTGCAACCGCAATAACGCAAGCGCGATGCAGGACGCTTTGCTGCTGAGATGGCTTGAAGCTTGAGCGCGCTGGCGCTAGCGCTGCTACTGGCTGACCCAATCACTCACACACTCGTAATAACCGAGGGAAGGGGTTTCATAATAAGTCATCCACCAGACCAAGCATCCATCAACAAACATACAGCAGCAAGTATCAGAAAATACTAGCGCATGGCATAACGGCCATGCGCACTTTTAATAGTGACCGGGACCTTCCGGAAATCTCCAGAGACCTCAGCTGAACCAATGGAATCAGGAGCAGGACCTGAGCACCTGACTCCTGAACTCCAATGGGAGCTCATTCCAGGAGCATGCTCACAAGCTGGCAGAAAGGACTTAGCCTCTGGAGATGAATGTGAGGATCTGGATCTCTGCATTAGTATGGCAGGACACAGATTCCTAACATTACCCCCCCTCCTAAGGCCCCCTCCTCCCCGAGCCCTGGTAGGAGTTACAGTAACCCGAGACACCTGGAAGGCATCAGAGGAACCGAGGTCACCAGGTTTCAAGAGGGACACTTGGGAGATAGTAGGAGCGGGAGTGACAGAGGCACGCTGCCGCGTGTCGGCAGTTGTCGCCACCCTCTGTCTAGGAGGGTTAGGCTGAGCACACAAGGTGCAAGCCTGAATATATCTTTTTATGTCCCGAGCTCTATGGGGCCACCAATACGCACCAGCCAACAGTTTTGAGACCTGCATATAGCCCCGATGGTGGTGCGTGTTAGGTGCATGCGCCCAGGCGAGCACCTGAGCCCTAAGATGAGGAGGAACAAAGGTCTCGATAACTGGTTCAGACTCCAACCTTCGCGGGGAGACGGCTTCCGGAGAAACCGCACAGACATGATGACAACCGCAGATGGATTCCTGGTCGGAGTCTGAATTAAGGTTGGTACGAGATATCTCCATGGGCTCAGGAGGTAGAACCTCTGGCTCTGCCAGCTCAAGGGGTTCAAAATATTTGGGAGCTGAAACGGATTTGCGCTTGGAGTGCGCCCGCTCCATACCGCGCTCCGAAAAACGGAGGTCAATCCGTGAGGAGACGGAGATTAGCTCCTCTAAGCTGGTGGGGATCTCTCTAGTAGAGAGAGCATCCTTCACATGCTCCGCTAGACCTCGCCAAAAAACGGGAATTAGGGCCTTGTCGGACCATTCCAACTCGGACGCCAGTGTCCGAAAACAGACGGCATACTGGCTAACTGAGAGTGACCCCTGAGTAAGGGCGAGTAGCTGCAGGGACGTATCATGCGTGACCCGAGGACCGAGAAAAACTTGCCTGATGGCAGTCAGCAAGTTAGCCGCGGACCGAATCTCGGGGTCACCACGCTCCCACAGAGGCGTAGCCCATTCCAGCGCCTTGCCCGACAGTAGGGAGATGACAAAAGCCACCTTAGCCCGCTCTGTAGGGAATTGCGCAGCCAGCAGCTCTAGGTGTATCGAGCACTGACTGATAAAACCCCTACAGGAGGCGCCATCCCCAGCATATTTATCGGGCAACGGGAGGCGGGTAACTGTCGGCGCAAGGGGGGACACGGACATACGCCCTACCGCGTCCGTAAGTGCCTGGACGGCAGCATCTGTGGCCTGCGCAGCTGTGAGAGACCTCTCGAGGGAGGCCAAGCGAGCCTCGAGCTGACGCACAAGCTGTAACAGCTGCTGCTGATCCGCCATCTCTAGCCAGACCCTGGCGCTAGTATTGAGTTATGAGTGGCGGAAGGCACTAAAAAAATAAATAATTAAAGTGCCTTCGCCACTCGGGGTCCACCGTGCGGCAGATGGCAAAACCGCTGCTAAGGGAGGCAGTGCACTACAGCGGTAGTGTGCACAGGGTTCTAAATCACCCAAGTGCAAAAGATGCAGTCTCTGTTATGGGACACAGAGCTGCACAGGAAAATAATAAAGAAAAGGTAACGCTGAGCCTGTTAAACGCACAGGGGCACAGCGGCACACGTACGGTAGCCGAACACAGGAGTAGTTAAAGTGGCACTACAACCAAACGGACTTACCGTAAATGAGCGTGTGCACGGCGTCGCAACTGCGAACGCCACAGAAGTCTGCAACCGCAATAACGCAAGCGCGATGCAGGACGCTTTGCTGCTGAGATGGCTTGAAGCTTGAGAGCGCTGGCGCTAGCGCTGCTACTGGCTGACCCAATCACTCACACACTCGTAATAACCGAGGGAAGGGGTTTCATAATAAGTCATCCACCAGACCAAGCATCCATCAACAAACATACAGCAGCAAGTATCAGAAAATACTAGCGCATGGCATAACGGCCATGCGCACTTTTAATAGTGACCGGGACCTTCCGGAAATCTCCAGAGACCTCAGCTGAACCAATGGAATCAGGAGCAGGACCTGAGCACCTGACTCCTGAACTCCAATGGGAGCTCATTCCAGGAGCATGCTCACAAGCTGGCAGAAAGGACTTAGCCTCTGGAGATGAATGTGAGGATCTGGATCTCTGCATTAGTATGGCAGGACACAGATTCCTAACAACTATATCCTATTAAACATTTGTTAAAATATCCAATATAATTTTGGTATATTGTTATTTATTTTTGAATTTTTAAAATGATGAATAATATCACATACAAGGGACAAATAACAGCACACCATGTCCAGACACTATATTACCACCACATAGTGACCTATAATACCGCATACAAGAAACAAATACCACCACACCATGTCCAGACAACTTATTACCACCACAGTGACCGAATAATGCCACATACAAGGAACAAATACCACCACACCATGACCAGACCACATATTACCCCCACATAATGACCAATAATACCACATACAAGGAACAAATACCACCACACCATGGCCGGACAACATATTACCACTACATAGTGACTGAATATTACAATACTGATCATTAACAAAAAAAACACAATACTGATATCACCATAAGTGCCATTATACACAGGAGATCTGTACTTTGTATGCAGTGTCTGTGTACAGGTAATAAAGTGATCAGTGGTGACATTAGGAGAGCAGGAGCTCTGTATATAGTGTACAGGTAATACAGTGATCACTGGTAACATTATACACAGGAGCTCTTTATATAGTGTCAGTGTACAGTTTTACAGCAATCACCGATGGCTGTTATGATGAGTCACCGAAGGAGGAAAAAACAAAATACCAGCTAAGTCCAGAAAAACCAGAGAGGTTGGCAGCTATCGGATTGCAGACCCCTGAACCTATCCACAACAACTAGCAGTAGCCGTGGGGGTTCCTACGGTGCCCTAGACCCCTCGATCACAGCCGGAGAACTACATAGCCTAAAGACAGAAAGGGGAAAAACTAAACTGCCCCAGAGCAGACCCCAAAGCAATAGGCAGCCCCCAACATATAATGACGGTGAAGCAAGATGAAAACACTAACACAGATAGAAAGATAGGTTGAGCAAATGATGGGGCCCAAGCTAACTACATAGGACAGGATAGGAAAGCTGCTGTCTGCCATCCGCAAAAACCCTATCAAAATGAGCCAACCGACTGATAGGAAAAACAGGCCCTGAAGTCGCTAGGCTTCAAAAGACTATATCAGCACTCAGGTATATTCTGAAGACAGAGCAAAAGATCAACAGATCAGAGACAAAAATGGAATTCAGCTCACCCCCGGCCGGGGATGGCAGAACTCCCAAAAAACAAGGCAAAACAAAAACAAAACTGAAGAGTACAAAGCAGAGCAGAAAAACTTAGCTTTGAGATGTAGGAATCAGACTGGTCTCCAAGAATCCAGCAGGAAAATCACCAGCCAGGAAGAAGGGCGTCGGCAGCCTTATATCCAGTCCTCAATTCCAGCCACCCACTCATCATCTAGCTGCCCAGGTGTTTGGTAATCAGTCTCACTACCTTCCTTCACTAGAGGAGAGAGTTCATCAGACCTCAATGGCATTATACACAGGAGCTCTGTATATAGTGTCAGTTTATAGGTAATACAGTGATCACTGGTGACATTATACACCGGACCGCTGTGTATAGTGTCAATCTACAGGTAACACACTGACTCACCAGTGACATCTCTAGGTGAAGTCCTTCATCTTTGCTTTTCATCTTTCATCCAGCACAGACCGCCATCATTTCTTCCAGCCAAGGCTCATCTCTGCTGGAAATAACACCGTTATCTAGAGCACCTCTTGCAGAACACATTACTTAATTTTATACTAAATTCTAAACAACAACAGATGAAAAAAAAGCGACATTTAAAACAGTATCCTCAAAAAATAAAATAAATACATCACTGCAGTAATAATATCCCTTAATTAGCATATAAAGCAGGAATAGAACAATCCACAAAATAGATTACGTAGCAAGGTGGATAATAAAACAACCTTTATTAGGTAAAATTGTAAGAAGCCAAATTAGTCAAATGGCAATTAAATAGTGATGAGCGAACGTGTTTGCCACTACTCGGTACTCGCCCGAGTATCACTGTACTCGGTGTACTTGGCGAGCACTAAGCATTTCCGGGAATACTCGGCGGGAACTCGGGTCTCCACCCAGCTTTTTAGGCGAACTGTACAGAACCAATCACGATGTAGGGATTGTCTGCCAGGCAATGAAACGCCGCAGCCATCTTTGTTGTGGTCGTGCAGTGATTGGCTGGCCGCACAGCATCATCAGGTGTATAAGAGACCGGATGCCGCCCTGCTCGCCGCATTCAGCTCCGGATTGAGATAGTGTAGGGAGAGCTGCTGCCTTGATAGGGTTAGAATTAGGGATTTATTAGTGAGTATGGGGTCTACCATCCTAAATAACTTAAATCCAGCTAAACCAACAGTCCTTCTAAGGACTAATTCCGGAGTATATAGGTTCCAGTGTTAGGCAGGCAGGGTAGTGTACGTCGCTGTATACACATCAGTGCAAGGCCTGCAGGCACTGTATGTGTGTATATACATATCATTGCATATATTAAGAGGGTCCTGTGTTCTAGTGCTGCTGCTGCTACCTGTGGGATATATTGGCCGTATATACCTAGCCCCAGGTGTAATTGGCTTTGAAAATTTTTTGGGCCAGGACTAATAGAGCTTTTTATATTGCATAGCAATCCAGAGCCCTTTTTTTTTCCTACATTTACTTTTTGACAGTGCACAATAGAGCCAGATCCTTTTCCTAGCACAGCGTGAAAATCCAGCAATTTTAAAGGGGTCTCAAACATCCCTTTTAAGTGTGGAGAGAAATATTTATTTTTATGTGGTACAGGAGTAGGTTTTTTTTGAGTGTCTTACACAATTTCTTGACACTATTTTGCTGAACCCTGCTAAAAATACAGACAGGCCATATATTTTACAGTGTGGTATATCTGTGACATGCTTCATCCATCCATCTGCTAAAAATGTTGGTCTTTTTAGCCCTAAATTCTTTTTTTTTGGCTGTCTGGCACTGTACTTATATACAGCACTATTTAGCCAAAAAATTTAAAAAATACAGGCCACACATTTTTCGGTGTAATATCTGCGTGCCAGCTCATATCTGTGTGCTCAAATTTTGGACAGTTTACGGCTGTTTTCTTTTTTGGTACTGGGTGTCACTAGACTTATATAAAACAGTATTTTCCCCAAATATTAAAAAAATACAGACCACACATTTTTCGGTGTGTTATCTGCTTTCCAGCTCATATCTGTGTGTGCTCAAAGTTTGGCCAGTTTGCGGCTGTTTTCTTTTTTGGCCCGGGGTGTCACTGGACTTATATACAGCAGTATTTAGCAAAAAAATTATTAAAATACAGGCCACACATTTTTTGGTGTGGCATATGCGTGCCAGCTCATATCTGTGTGTGCTCAAAGTTTGGCCACATTACGGCTGTTTTCTTATTTCGTCTGGGGTGTCACTGGACTTATATACAGCAGTATTTACCCCAAACATTAAAAAATTACAGGCCACACATTTTTCGGTGTGGCATCAGTGTGGTGTCTGCGTTCCAGCACATATCTGTGTGTGCTCAAAGTTTGGCCAGTTTACGGCTGTTTTCTTTTTTGGTCCGGGGTGTCACTGGACTTATATACAGCAGTATTTACCCAAAAAAATTAAAAGAAAAAATTGTGTCTTACTGGTATCTCCGTGCCAGCTCATATCTCTGCGTGCTCAAAGTTTGGCCAGTTTACGGCTGATTTATTTTTTTGTCTGGGGTGTCACTGGACTTATATACAGCAGTATTTACCCAAAAAAATTAAAAAAGAAAAATTGTCATAGTGGTATCTCTTTGCAAGCTCATATCTGTGCATGCTTAAAGTTTGGCCAGTTTAGGCCGGGTTTCATTTTTGGTCCTGGGCGTCACTGGAATTATATACAGCAGTATTTAGCACAAAAAAAGTTATAAAAAGCAAAAGTAAATTTGTAGTAGTGGTATCTGCTTGCTAGCTAATATCTGTGTGTGCTCAAAGTTTGGCCAGTTTACGGTTGTTTTCTTTTTTGGTTTAAAGTTGTTATGGCAGCTTCATGACTGTGTTAAATGCTCCAACTACTACCACCGTCATCATCTCCCGCCTAGAGGCAGTCACTGTGCAGATAGAAAGTCTGAGTAGCAGAGGGTGAACGCTTAGGCGCTGTTGTACTGTGTCTTGTACTCTGTCTCTGTATTATGAAGGCTAAATCTTCGTGATGAAATCATGCCTGGAAGAGCCACAGGGACAGGACTCGCAACAACTGAAGTCTGGTGTTCCTGGGCAGGATTCTGACAAGCTCTCACCTTCTAAAACTTAACTGGTTGGCCGCTGACGTTTAAAAGGAGCCCATACATTGTCTAGAACTGAAGATAGAGATTTTGACATTTTGGCTGCATTTCAAGAGATGTCAATTAGAGAGCTTGGTGGTCGGAGATGTGACTTCTACACCACCACATGAGCTGCAGCCTCTCCGCCACCCAATTTACCACACTCCCCACCCTCTGTCTCTTTCCCATTCTCCCGAAGAATGAAAGTCCGCAAGGACGAGGTCCTCTCCCCTCTATAACAGTCTGTCATTGTAATTTTTTTTGTTTAAACGATATTTATTCCTTTGTATGTAACCCCTTGTCATGTACAGCACCATGAAATTAATGGTGCTATATAAATAACTAAATAATAGTATATGGGTGTTTCCTAGAGACAATCCATCAAACATGTTATTGAAGGATTTTTTTTTAATGACAACTCTGTTCAGTTAGGCACAAACTATGTCAAATTGGTAGCTATACCCCAGTGGGTGTTTGCACAGTGTCATGTTGACTACAATCCCCAGATGTTATGTAGTTCTCACCTCTACTTCAACAGCATGATGAATTAATTAAAAAGCACGTAGTATTGGTGTAGCTGTTGTTTTTTTGCCAAAGAAACTCAATAACATCAATTAGGTGGTTAGCCACACATGGAATGGAGAAATAGTAAAGATGAAAATTGACAAGTAGTTTCTCTTTTACATTTGAGGTAAAACACAATTCCACAATTTACTTCAACTCTTACAACACATTATATTCAAAAGCCTTGAAGAAAAAGATGAATATATTGTGAAGGTCATAGGTATGAATAATTAAACACACCAATGATGTTACATAATTCCAAACATACACAACCTATCAGTGGTGAAATTATTTTCCACCAATAATTTAAAGTATCAGACTAGTGTCATCTTGTGGAATGATATGAGCCACAAAGCCCTTCACATTGAAACTGTTGTGGATGTACTGTAGAATTTTCTCTTGAAATTTGAAAGTACATGCAGTCTATGCTGCTTGCATTAAAGTAACTGATTTGCCCGATATGTACGGAGCCAGGATGACCGGTCCGCAGGTACCTGTGCTGTGACGGTTCTGGACCTGTTTTGGCTGCGTCCCCTGTTTATTGTTATTGGATTATTATTGTTATTGGATTATTGTTATCGTTGTTATTTAAGACTGTTGTGTTTGAAACTGTTAAACTTTAAATATGTTTTTGCTCTATAATAACTCTCAATATTCAAACTAGAACACTGATAAGTAGGATGGAGACGTTAATTATGGTGTCATTGACGCTCACCCTCTTGGTGGATTCCTCAAAGTTTTGGAGGATGGTACATATGTCAGACATCCATGTCCACACCTCAGATGCTATGTGTGAAGACAGAACTGAATACCGACAACCTTGTTGATGCTGGTAGATTAATCACCAACTGCCCTCTTCTCCTCAGAAATCCTTTCCTACATCTGCAGTGTAGAGTTCCAAGGCCTGGGGGCATCACACATCAGTCGGTGAGCCAGTAGCAGCAAGCGCTGCTGAATCACAGCAAGGGCGGATGAAGCTATAGCTGACTTTCTAAAATGGGAATTTAGAGTGTTGTATATTTACCAACAGATCTGCCAGCTCTGTGTCGCTTTCCAAAAAACGTTGACCAATTAAGTTAAGCGCATGAGCCAGGTATGGCACGTGTGTGAGCTCGCCTCACCAAAGAGCAGCCATCAGGTTCCACCAATTGTCACACACAAACGTGCCTGGCTATGGGTTTAGCGGTCTCATCCACCGATATGCCTGCTGTTTCAGAGCTGTCCACAACTCTTCAGCATTGTGGCTTTTGTCGCAGAAGCATATTAGAACATCACAACATAGACGGCGACAACCCTGGCACACCCTGCAAACACGTTTCCTGCAGCGGTGCTCCAGGTGCACCAAACATCTGTGGAGAAAATCCAATCTACACAAAGATTTCATCCATTATAAGTTTATGCTTAGAACATACAACACTGCCCTTCACCTCTCAAAACAAACTTATTTCAACACCCTCATCACCTCACTGTCCAATAACCCTAAACATCTCTTTGACACTTTTCATTCTCTACTCAACCCAAGAGTACAGGCCCCAACCACGGAACTTCGAGCTGACGATCTGGCCAATTACTTCAAAGAAAAAATTGACCTGATCCGACAGGAAATTATCTCCCAATCACCTCATACTATGCACTGTCCTCCCTCCCCCACTGCATCTAGCTCACTCTCTGATTTTGAACCAGTCACAGAAGAAGTAAGCAGGCTCCTTGCATCTTCTCACCCAACCACTTGCACCAGTGACCCATTTCCGTCACATCTCCTCCAGTCCCTTTCCCCTGCTGTCACCCCTCACCTAACTAAAATATTTAACCTCTCTCTCTCTTCTGGTATCTTTCCCTCCTCATTTAAGCATGCCATCATACATCCACTACTTAAAAAACCATCCGTCGACCAAAACTGTGCCGCTAACTACAGACCTGTCTCTAATCTTCCCTTCATCTCTAAACTCCTGCAACGCCTGGTCCACTCCCGTCTTATCCGCTATCTCTTTGATAACTCTCTTCTCGACCCTCTACAATCCGGTTTCTGCTCTTTAAACTCTACTGAAACTGCCCTCACTAAAGTCTCTAATGATCTACTAACAGCTAAATCAAATGGTCATAACTCCATGCTAATTCTCTTGGATCTCTCTGCAGCGTTCGACACTGTGGATCATCAGCTCCTCCTCACTATGCTCTGTTCCATTGGCCTCAAGGACACTGCTCTCTCCTGGTTCTCCTCCTATCTGTCTGACCGCTCCTTTATGGTATCTTTTGCTGGTTCCTACTCCTCTCATCTTCCCCTTACTGTTGGGGTGCCTCAAGGATCAGTCCTAGGCCCCTCCTCTTCTCTTTGTACACTGCCCCTATTGGTCAAACAATCAGTAGATTTGGTTTCCAGTACATCTCTATGCTGATGACACCCAATTATATGCTTCTTCTCCTGACATCACACCAGCTTTTCTAGAAAACACCAGCGATTGTCTAAACGCTGTGTCTAACATCATGTCCTCACTATATCTGAAACTGAACCTGTCAAAGACTGAACTCCTTGTGTTTCCTCCTGCTACTAATGTACCTATACCCGACTTTGCCATTTCCGTGTGTGTTTCCACTATTACTCCCCAGCAACATGCCCGCAGTCTTGGGGTCATACTTGACTCCGAGGTTTCCTTTGCCCCCCACATCCGATCACTGGCTCGCTCTTGCTATCTGCATCTCAAAAACATTTCTAGAATTCGGCCTTTTCTTACTTTTGACTCTGCAAAAACTCTTACTGTTTCTCTTATTCATTCTCATCTATTGTAACTCTCTTCTAATCGGTCTCCCTCTTACCAAACTCTCCCCCCTCCAAACTGTCTTGAATGCTGCAGGCAGGATCATATTCCTCACCAATCGTTACACCGATGCCTCTACCTTGTGCCAGTCATTACACTGGCTACCCATCCACTCCAGAATTCAGTATAAACTTATTACCCTCACCCACAAAGCTCTCCATGGCTCAGCACCACCCTACAGCTCCTCTCTTGTTTCAGTATACCACCCTACCCGCGCCCTCTGTTCTGCTGATGACCTGAGGTTAGCATCATCAATAATCAGAACCTCCCACTCTTGTCTCCAAGACTTTACACGTGCTGCGCCAATTCTTTGGAATGCACTTCCCAGGTCAATACGATGAGTCCCCAATCCCCACAATTTTAAGCGTGCCCTGAAAACGCATTTATTCAGACTGGCCTACCGCCTCAACACATTAACCTAATCTATCCCTGTGTGGCACAGCCAAAAGTTTTACCATAACCAGGTTCCCCGCATCATGTTGCCACATGCTTTATGCATCCATTAGCCCTCTGTGTCCGTTCTGTTACACACTTAACATTATGGCTGGTCCATACAATCAGGGCAATTGTTACCACCCACCTTTCTTGTCTACCTTTTTCCTCATAGATTGTAAGCTTGCGAGCAGGGCCCTCATTCCTCTTGGTATCTGTTATGATGTATGTGATTATTGTTATGCTGTAATGTCTATTGTCTGTAGAAGTCCCCTCTGAAATGTAAAGTGCTGCGGAATATGTCGGCGCTATAGAAATAAAATTTATTATTATTATAGAAATAAAATTTATTAATATTATTAGTTTCAGCACAGCCTGTTCCCGCTTTGATTAGGCAGTACTGCAGTGCTTCCAGCTTGTGACTGATGTGTTATCTTTTGGAGCTGGAGGCTGAAGAGGAGGCAAGGGAGGAGGAGGTGCAGGAGCTGTACAGTGGGCAGTGGATAGCACTGAAGCCTTGCAGCGCTGGAGTCCTGGGTTCGAATCCCACCAAGGGCAACATCTGCAAGAAGTTTGTATGTTCTCCCCGTGTTTGCGTGGGTTTCCTTCGGGTACTCCGGTTTCCTCCCACATTTCAAAGACATACTGATAGGGAATTTAGATTGTGAGCCCCATCGGGGACAGTGATGAAAATGTGTGCAAACTGTAAAGCGCTGCAAAATATGTTAGCACTATATAAAGATTATTATTATTATAAATAAAGATTATTATTATTATTATTACTGTACACTGGGGGGGCAACCCAGATTAACGTAGGCACCCAATACTCTGTGTTTGTGAGGACGGCCACCATACCAAGGTCTGAGTGTGTCCTGGATTCCACTATATTAACCCTGTGTACCCTCAGTGAGATGTATCGTCCCTGACCACAAGCACTTGTCCACGTGTTTGTGGTTAGGTGGACTTTCCAAGTACCAGCATTGTGCAGGGCACAGGTAATTTTGTAGCACACGTGCCTGTGTAATGCCGGGACGGCACACCGGGACCAATATTTTCGCATGTTCGTGGCCTTGGGGTGATCCTCGACTCTACCCTCTCTTTCAAACTACATATGAAAGCCCTTGCCTCCGCCTGTCCATTACAACTCAAAAACATTTCCTTGATCCATACATTACAAGAGACTTAAAAATGTTTGTGCACGCCCTCATGATCTCCCGCCTCGAGTATTGCAACCTTATACTCTGTACCCTCCTATCTAGAACTGTTGCACACTCAAATCTATCCAAAACGTTGCTGCCAGAGTAATCCAATTGTCCCTCCGTTATTCCACAGCTTTTTCTCTCTGCCATGCCCTTCACTGTCTTCCTATTGCCCATAGGCTACAGTTCAAAACCATAAATATGACATACAAAGCCTTCCTTAAACTGTCTCCTCCATACATCTGTGACATTGTCTCACAATGTCCAACTGGGTCATGACTTTTTCTTTTGGAATATACAGTGTATTTCTTTATTGAAGTGAAATATCGCAAACAATACAGCTCATGAAGACTTTTCATATGTGGATGCAAATACAAAACAAGCAGTATTACGCAGAAATTTTGAGGTATGACCAACCGAGTCAAACCCAATTAGTGCAACAAAACTTAACAGTAAAAACTTTACATTGGTACAGGCTATAAGTAGAATTATAAATGACTATGTCAACTATGGCCAATATTCAGAGAAGTAGATTCATTGTGAGGCTTTGTTTGAGGCCTAAATCAGTGAGTTAAGCGTAAGTGAGGGGAGTCTAGATGTCTATATAGCCAAGTTTTGGAATCAGATTGAGGTGGTGAACATTTGGAAAAGAGCGTTTGGGGAAAAAGCAGCTGGGAAGGAAAAGCAGCGTCCGACCAATGGGCCTGCCTAGAGGAAGAAAGAGGAAGTCAGGGAACATTTAGTGGCTAGTATTGGGCGCATTTTAGCCTCCATGAGGCCCAAGCCTTTAAAAAAAAGGAATGTGAGTGAGATTCCCAACTGGAGAGCTCCTCCATTTGTATATGAGCTTTATTTTTTCAAGCCATTCAGCTAAGGGCGGCGGAGAAGGGCTCTTCCAGTGGGATGAGATTAAATGTTTTGCTGTGCTTAGTAACAGAGCCAAAGGCCCATGTTTCTTTAGTTTACAATCCGAAGAGGGGCAAGATAGCAGTACCTCCTTGGAAGAAAGGCTTCTAGTTATTAACTTTAAGTCTTTTAGCGTTTTGTTAACCCCTGACCAAAAGTCTTTCAGAAGAGGGCAGTTCCAGAAAATATGCGACATATTACCTATTCCCAAGCCGCACCTCCAACATAATTTTGACTCGATTAATCCAAGATGATGCAAAAACTCAGGGGTTCTATACCATCTAGTAAGGATTTTGTAAGCATTTTCTTGTAACAAGTGTGGTGTAATGACCACTGTGTCCGCTAGGGGGCTCTGTGTGGATGTCCCAAGAGAGAGGATGAGTGGCAGAATATGGAAGGATCGTTATGTATCTCAAGGTGGGTGGCCTTGAGATGGAGACTTATGTGTTGATCAGCAATGATATTGCTGAGGTGTTGCTTCAATGTGTCAGGGAGATGTCTCCAGGTAACTAGGGAGATGGGCGGTACCTGGTTACCTACAAACCCACCCAGGGGGTGTGTTTAAAGAGCACTATTGTAAAGAGTGTGAGTGGTTGAAGGACCTGTGATGAGGTCATAGTCATGTGACCCGGTGGGCGTGGCTATGCACCATATAATGTGGCCAGGGTAGGTCACATGGGGTGAATGCTGGGACCCGGTTGGTCCAGTGTGGAAGGTCCCGCTGAGATGGAGCTTCCTGGCTAACAGCCTGTGAAGTGGCTGTGGTGAATGACTGCATGTGTCTGAGAGTTCCCAGGGGAGGGAATGAACGTCTGCGGTAAGCTGAAGCAGCCATGAGGAAACCCGGACGTGGGTGAGATAAGTGAGGCTAAGAGAGCCTGTATGCTGGACATTGTACAACCTGTGTAAACACAGGGTTTACAGAGTGAAGCTATAATGGAAGCTCTGCTGTTTATATGCTGTTGCATATTGCTTTGGTTTATGATGATGAATAAACCTCATGGACTATACTGCTTTATGAAAACCTGTGCTGGATCTGGTTTTGTGGCGGCTAAGCGAGAATCCCCTACTTACATGACAGCGCTACCTCACACAAGGTGCATCTGGAGAACCCTTTTGAGTTAGCCAAAATCTTATGTACTGTACTTCTGGGTCAGTTAACGAGATGCCTAGTTCTTTTTCCCATGAGAGTAAGCAGACTGGTTTCGATGTGCTAGAAGGGGAAATGATGTTTTTGTATATTCTGGAAAGCAGCCCGGGGATAGGCAAGGGGAGTTTAATCAACGCTTCGATCCAGATCCAGTTTCTGGTCCTGGTGTATTTAAAATTAAATTGTTTTAAGATTTCAGAGGCGTGAGCCTCTTGTATAAAGTTCACCGGGTGGGTACTGGCGTCTCTGGGCCAAATGTCCAGTAAAGAAATATTTCCCAAGTCCAGTTGGGAGATTGTCTGGTACGGTAGACGGTGCCACAGGTTTAAAGTGTCCGTATAGTTAGGGTTAAGGAGGTATGAAATAGCACTAGTGGGAGTTAATGCGGAAGGTTCAACTGAAGTGGATAAAGTTTTACTTAAATCTTTTTTGACTTTTAGAGTAGTCAGAGTGATTGCGTCTAATTTTAAGTGAGTAGGGGGTACCAGATCGTTCCAGATATAGTGATACTCGTTCTTTTCCAGGAGTAACAGCTCTACATTATTGTGATGCGGGGATTGACGGGCTAGTGAGAGTTTTAACCATCTATTGATGTGTATGGCTTTATGATAAGAAGTAAAATCTGGAAAGTTTAAACCCCCTGATAATTTCGGGAGAGTAAGAAACCTGTGGGAAAGTCTCGGTTTTTTAAATTCCCAAACATATTGTGAGATAATTCTTCTAATGGTCTTAAAGAAAAAATTAGGCAATGGAATCGGTACCATAGACATTGTATACAGTATTTTAGGAGTGATATATGTTTTAAATATGTTTATTCTTCCCATCCAAGAGAGATACGGGTGATCATAAGACTTTAATTGCCCCTCAGTGGATTTAATTAGTTTGTCATAGTTTTCTTTATAAAGATCTGGAGGAATTTTGGTAGGGTCATGACTTTTTCTACGCAAACACAGTGAGGAAAGCGTCCGTTTCCCAAGAGTCTAGAATGCAACATTTCCAGCGCAAGCAGAACACAAATTTGTGAATTTAGTACTGTGGCCTGTGGGCAGTTGGCTGCGTCTTTCCGCTTACGGTCCAATGACTAGGGTATGGACAACTGAAGGCTGCACTGGGACAAGGACGTGGACGTGCTTGATTATGGTGCAGTTTGACTGTGGTCAACAACAGGTGCAGGCCAGGAGGCATCTTCACATGCACCGTGGACAGGGGATTGCCTTGCACGCACAACAGCGGAAGAAGCAGTGGTATCACACACAGACACTGTTCATGGAGCCTGGTGTGCAACCAACAAAGTCTGTTGCTTTGCTGCCATGTGCCTGATCATGCTGGTGGTAGTAAGGCTGGTAGTTTTACTACCCCTGCAGATGCGGCCATGGCCAGTGGTGCAAATGTCCTTTTTGGAGTTATCGGCAGAATCTTTAAAAAACAAGAAGACTGGTAGGGGGACATTCATTGTCTCCCTCTACAATGCCACCTCCTCACCTCGCCACCTGTATTTTGTTGTTCCCCAAGGCTCTGTTCTAGGACCCTTACTTTCCTCCATCGACACCTTCAGCCTGGGCCAGCTGATGTAATGGCACAGTTTGCAATATCATCACTACGCCGATGACATGCAGACCTACCTATCTGTACCTGACATCACCTCCTCACTGACCTAAATCACACATCTTCCCACATAATCATCCTTCTTTTCTGCCTGCTTTCAAAAAGTGAACATAGACAAATCAGAATTTATCATCTGTCAAGCATCTCACGCTGATTACGCCAGAGAGCTGTGTATGACCTCATTCGGTACCACTTTAGTAAGAGGTAAACTTTGACCTAGAGAAAATGATTTTCAAGACATTCACTTTTAATTCATTTTTGGAACATTTTTTGCAGCTGTGATGTTCATCTTCTTGGTGTGGATGTGTAAAATTTCTAAGTCGTCATCAATACCATCATTGTCCATATGTTGTAAAGAGGAAATCAGGTTTTTCAAAGGGTTGTGGTTATTTACGTTCTGTGGCATTCCTTTAACTTTGTTGGTTACACTCGGACAATTAATTTAAGACTGTGACATTTGTATATTTTTGTTAATATGTGTGGGTGAAGATAAAAAATCTTGTTGCACGGGTGTGTTTATAGTTACTGACGGTGCACTCCTCTTTAAACTTAGTTTTTCATGAACATACAGTACATCAGTTTGTTTCATTTTCATCCGACACTGATCTGCTTTCTCTAATTCAGCATCTCACGAACATGTTGCACTTTACCCTTTCTACAGACACGCGCGTCTTTGACAACATATTTTGGATGGGCATTTTTTAGTCCGAGTCTCAGACACGCATCTGGTACACCGATCTTCTGACAGGCATGAAACTGATTATGGTAATTTATGGTGAATAAACGACAAATCGTTGCTGGCTGTATCATGGATCTCATACCTCCCATAGCCAGTGCTGTTAATCATCATGTACTTTCCCATTCCTGTCATCACCATGCCCCTTTTGCAGATTACTTCAGCCAACCATTCGTCCGCAATATTTTTACTAAAAACCTGCACCTTCACAGCAGCAACTGTGTATGAAACCACGCTACAGTTTTGCACAGTGTTTATGATGCCCCACACCTAAAAAAAAGGAAACAATATGTTGATATCTACCCCTAAGGGCGAATGTTTGCCAGCCCATTCACTTTGTGTATGGGCATTCCAAGTCTAGGAGACCTGCTCCTTTACATTGGGCATAGTTTTTAATCAGGCTTTCCTCCACATCTCATCATCCGTCGCCACTAGATCACCAGCATTAACGTGTTCCGTGCTGCTACAGCTAGGGTCGACTTCAGAACAAGGGTGGGTGTTTTTTCTGGGCGTAAACTACTTGTTGTGAAAATGGTTGGAGTATACCCCACAGGGGAAAATGTTTGACAGTCAACACACTTAGTGTATGGGCATTCCAAGTCTAGGAGACCCGCTCCTTTAAATTGGGCATAGTTTTTAATCAGGCTTTCCTCCACATCTCATCATCCGCCGCCACTAGATCACCAGCGTTAACGTGTTCTGTGCTGCTACAGCCAGGGTCGACTTCAGAACAAGGGTGGGTGTTTTTGCTGGGCGTAAACTACTTGTGCAAACGGATGAGGTGTACCCCACAGGGGAAAATGTTTGACAGCCAACACACTTAGTGTATGGGCATTCCAAGTCTAGGAGACCCGCTCCTTTTTAATGGGACATTTTTGGTTAAGAAGCCCTCCTACATGTTTCTTCCAAGGGTTATTGGGGTGCATATGACATGGTAGCAGGGCAGGCCTTGCAGTCTATGCATAATAAAACAAAATGGGAGTACAAAATGAATAATGTGAAGTGTATTTTCCTGTGCCCATCCAGTATGTGGTTTCAAAGGCATATTGGGGTGCAGATAACTTGGCAGCAGAGCAGGCCTTGTAGACAATGCATAAGAAAATAGTTTGGGATTACGAAATAAATAATGTGAAGTGGATTTTCCCATGGACATCAAGTACGTGGCTTGAAAATCTTATTGGGGTGCATGTAACTTTGGGGCAGGCCAGGCCTTGTATTCAATGCAACATTTTTTCAGGAAGCCCTCCTGTACCTTTCGTGAAAGGGGTATTGTGGTGCGTTGTAATTCTTGGCAGCCCATCTTCTCACTGCATAGGAAATAACAGTTTAGGAGACCCACTGATTAATAATGGCCCTTTAAGAAGATTAATGTTGCCTGATGCCCCTGTAAAAATAGGCTCTGTGACTTTAACCCCTTAACCCCCACGGGTGGTTTGCACGTTAATGACTGTGCCAATTTTTACAATTCTGACCACTGTCCTTTTATTAGGTAATAACTCTAAAACGCTTCCATGGATCCCAGTGATTCTGACGTTGCTTTTTCGTGACATATTGTACTTCATGGTAGTGGTAAAATTTCATTCATATAACTTGCGCTTATTTGTGAAAAAAATGGAAATTTGGCAAAAATTTGAAAATTTCTCAATTTTCCAACTTTGAATTTTATACCCTTAAATCACAAAGATATGGCACACAAAAAACTTAATAAGTAATACTTCCCATATGTTTACTTTACATCAGCACAATTTTGGAACCAAATTTTTTTTTTTGTTAGGAAGTTATAAGGGTTAAAAGTTGACCAGCGATTTCTCATTTTTACAACACCATTTTTTTTTAGAGACCACATCACATTTGAAGTCACTTTGAGGGGTCTATATGATAGAAAATACCCAAACGTGATACCATTCTAAAAACTGCACCCCTGGCGGTACTCAAAACCACATTCAAGAAGTTTATTAACCCTTCAGGTGCTTCACAGGAATTTTTTGAATGTTTAAAAAAAAAATAAACTTTTAACTTTTTTTCACAAAAAAATTAGTTCAGTTCCAATTTTTTTTATTTTACCAAGGGTAACAGAAGAAATTGGACTGCAAAAGTTATTGTGAAATTTGTCTTGAGTACGCTGATACCTGATATGTGGGGTGGAACCACTGCTTCGGCGCATGGCAGAGCTCGGAAGGAGCGCCGTTTAACTTTTTCAATGCAAAATTAATTGGAATTGAGATCAGATGCCATATCACATTTGGAGAGCCCCTGATGTGCCTAAACAGTGGAAACCCCCCACAAGTGACCCCATTTTGGAAACTAGACCCCCAAAGAACTTATCTAGATATGTGGTGAGAACTTTGAACCCCTAAGGGCTTCACAGAAGTTTATAACGTACAGCCGTACAAGTAAGAAATCATATTTTTTCCACAAAAACGATCTTTTCACCCCAATTTTTATTTACCCAAGGAAAACAGGACCCCAAAAGTTATTATGCAATTTGTCCTGAGCATGCTGATACTCCATATGTGGGGGTAAAGCACTGTTTGGGCGCATGGCAGATCTCGGAAGAGAAAAAGCGCCGTTTGATGCAAAATTGGCTGGAATTGAGATCGGGCGCCATGTCGCGTTTGGAGAGCCCCTGATGTGCCTGGACAGTTGAAACACCCCACAAGTGACCCCATTTTGGAAATTAGACTTCCAAAGGAACTTATCTAGATGTGTGGTGAGCACTTTGAACCCCTAAGTGCTTCACAAAAGTTTGTAATGCCCGGGCGTGAAAATAAAAAAATCATATTTTTTCCACAAACATGATCTTTTAGTCCCCATTTTTTTTTATTTTCCCAAGGGTAACAGGAGAAATTGGACCACAAATGTTGTTGTCCAATTTGTCCTGAGTACGCTGATACCCCATATATGGGAGAAAACTACTGTATGGGCACACGTTGGGGCTCGGAAGGGAAGTAGTGATGTTTTGGAATGCAGACTTTGATGGAATGGTCTGCAGGTGTCATGTAGTGTTTGGAGAGCCCCTGATGTGCCTAAACAGTGGAAACTCCCCACAAGTGACCCCATTTTGGAAACTAGACCCCTCCAAGGAACTTACCTAGGTATGTGGTGAGCACTTTGAATCCCCACACTTAGAGAATTAGCTGACACCTGGCCGCGATCAGCCGCGCTCCCCCCGTGAGCACGGCTGATCACGTGTGACTTACTATTCTGTCCATGGGCATTAAATCCCAGGGCACATGGACGGAATAGTACGTCCAGTGACAGGAAGGGGTTAAATCACATGATGATCCAAACAAGTGCAGAGAAAAACACAAGTCCATAAACACTCGGTAATAATATTGAATGCAACCTAACAGAGTCTGTAGGAAGCTTCAGAGGGAAATGCAATCAAACGAAGCAGTCTGTGAAGCACAGTTATACTTGGAGAAACTTGACCCATGAAAGTCCTTCTTTAGTCCATACACGAATATATATATATATATATATATATATATATATGCAAGTTCAAATATTATTTTGTATTAATTCATCCAGGGAGGTCTTGGTAGGAAGTCTCAGGTATTTGCAGAGCAGCAACAGCTTACGTGTACCACAAATGCAGGTGAGACCAACATGATAGCCAGAAGCAGGATGAATACTGGAAACTGGTGTATGCAGCAGAAACTCTGAGAGCGGAGAAACAGGAGATTCACACAGGTTCACAGCAGCAGGTAGAAAGCCAGCAAGCCATTCAGTATTCTGCCTGTGTCCAGGAGCTGGACACAGGCAGACTACTCCAGCACAGACTAAAGGCTGGGGTGGAGTTATAAAGCAGGAAGACAAGGGCACATGAGACAAAAGAGGCCATCTTGAAAGAGGGCAGGAATGCCCAAAAGGTAATAAAAAAATGTTCAGAGTCCTGACAGATAGGTGATAATGGGTCTGAAAGAAAAAAGGGGCTAACAGATTGAGGAATTGAAGGAAATGTCAAGTTTGGTGAAGGAAGCGTTATGATATGGAGTTGTTTCACAGCCAAAGGCATTGGATTCATGACCAGGGTCACTGGTGGTCTCAATGCTGAGCTATATGTGAGTATCCTACAAGATGAGTTACTTTGTGCACTCAAGTTCTATGGGCATTAAAAGGACAACATAGTGTTTCAACAGGACAACAACACAAAGCATATGTCGAGATTGATGAAGAAATGGTTCAATGACAATGAAGTATAGGTACGCTAGATTGGCCCACAGTCCCCACACTTCAGCCCAATCAAACACTTGTGGGTAGAGTCAGGGTCGGACTGGGGTGTCTGGGGCCCACCAGGGGAATGGACTCTAGGGGCCCACCCTATAGCTATATACAAATATCTGTCAGTCATTATCCCCATTATAGTGGAGCATCGACTGTAAAATACAGGCGACTCCTGTACATCTACTGTGCGCCACCACAAATGGGATGTATAATTACAGTAGTTTACATTAATGGGGTTCTTTGGTTAGAACAAGTTATCACCATGTGGATCCATGGGCTCCACAGGATAGGTGATCGCTTGGGTCCGACCATTAGAAACTGCACCGATCGGAAGAATGAAAAGTTTTATCGTTGATAGGACACATCCTCATTTTAAAATGGAGCGGCAGGTAGGATATCTGACCACAGCTCCATTCATTCTCTTTGGAGCATCTACAAAAAAACAAGTGGAGCCACTGAGGAAAAGAATGGATCAGTGGTCAAGTCGGACATGCCACTCCAGTCTAATGGGGATAAAAAGTTTCACATTTTGCTGAATGGGTCCAAGTAGTCAGACCCCCACCAATCAATACGTTATCATTTATCCTGTGGAGAGATGATTACTTTTTTCCACAGGAAACCCCCTGTAAGTGCATCTCTGCTGCTGTGTACACAGTATTTAATCTCTAGTTGAAATAAAGAATCTTCTCCTAAATATTATCAGAGAGAACAAATGACCGCCATACACAACACAATCCACTATACCAAGACCAATACCACCACATACAGGAAGAAATACCAAAACACCATGATCACACCACATGGAGACCGAATAATACTACATACAAGGGACAAATACCGCCACACCATGACCAGACCACATATTACCACCACATAGTGACCGAATAATATGACATATTACCAGCATATAGGGACCAAATAATAACACATACAAGGAGAAATACTGCCACACAGTGACCAGACCACAAATTACCACCACATAGTGACCGAATACTACAATACTGATTATGAATACAAACCCCAATACTAACAACACTTATTACCACCAGTGACATTATACACAGTACCTCTGTATAAAGTGTCAGAGTCCAGGTAATACAGTGATCACCAGTGACATTATACACAGGAGCTCTGTATATAGTGTCAGTGTACAGGTAATGCAGTAATCACTGCTGACATTATACACAGGAACCCTCTATATAGTGTCAGTGTACAGGTAATACCAGTGACATTATACACAGGAGAGCTGTATATAGTGTCAGTGTACAGGTAATACAGTGATCACCAGTGACATTATACACTGGACCTCTGTATATAGCATATAGTGTACAGATAATACAGGGATCACCAGTGACATTATACACAGGAGCTCTATATATAGTGTCAGTGAACAGGTAATGCAGTAATCACTACTGACATTATACACAGGAACTCTATATAAAGTGTCAGTGTACATGTAATACAGGGATCACCAGTGACGTTATACACAGGAACTCTGTATATAGTGTCAGTGTACAAGTAATGCAGTAATCACTGCTGACATTATACACAGGAACTCTATGTATAGTATCAGTGTACAGGTAATACCAGTCACATTACACACAGGAGCTCTGTATATAGTGTCAGTGTACAGGTAATACAGTGATCACCAGTGACATTATACACTGGACCTCTGTATATAGCATATAGTGTACAGGTAATACAGTGATCACCAGTGACATTATACACAGGAGCTCTGTATATAGTGTCAGTGTACAGGTAATACAGTAATCACTGGTGACATTATACAGAGGAACTCTATATATAGTGTCAGTGTACAGGTAATACAGGGATCACCAGTGACATTATACACAGGACCTCTGTATATAGCATATAGTGTGCAGGTAATACAGTGATCACCAGTAACATCATACAAAGGAGCTCTGTACACAGTATATAGTGTATAGTGTGTGTGTGTGGGCATGTAATACACTGACTCACCAGTGACGTCTGTAGTTGAAGTCCTTCATCTTTGCTTTTCTTCAACCAGAACAGACCGCCGTCACTTCTTCCAGCCAGGACTCGTCTCTGCAAAAAATAACACAGTCATCAAAAGCTGATCGCTTCCAGAGCATTTTCCTTACTTTTTCCCTCACTTCTACACTATGTCAGATGAAGAAAAAAAGCAACGTAGTACCGCCCTGCACAGTAACAAGATCCCCTTTTGTTCCCTCCATGGAAAATCATTTCCTAAAAAGTAAATTACATTACAGTAGTAATAATGTCCCTAATTGGACCCTAAAAGAAATTATGTTCCCCACTTGTCACCATAAACTAATATAGCATGTTCCTCATTCTGGCCCCCAAACAGTAATAAAGTCCCTCATCTTGGCCCCCTTTATTTAATAATCTCACTCAGCCTGAACCCCTATGTCCCTTGTCCAGACTGGCCCCCAGATATCCATCCTGCTTCCCCAGGTATACATACTGGCCCTCATATGTCCCTTGTCCTGCCTCACCATATATCTCTGCTGGACCGCATATATCCTTCCTGGTCCATTGTCCTGCCCCCCCATATAGCCATCCTGGCCCCACATATATGCAACCTGCCCCCCATATATATCCACACTGGCCCCTCCCCATATATCTGCATCTTGGTCCCTTGCCCTGCCCCCCTCACCCATAAATCTATCCTGGTCCTTTCCCCCCATATATGAATTCTTGCCCACTCATATATATCCATCCTGCCCCCCTCCATATATTCATCCTGGCCACCACCTCCCCCCATATATCCATCCTGGCTGCCCTATAAATGAATCCTGGCCTGCCATTTATATGCATCCGGGCCCCCCATATATGTATATATACATATATATATATATATATATATATACTGGTCCCTTGTCCTGCCCTTTCCCCATATATCCATCCTGGCCCCCTCCCCCATAAATGCATCCTGGCCACCCCCATATATATGCATCCAGGCCCCCCCATATATATGCATCCTGGTCCCTTGTCCTGCCCCTCCCCCATATATCCATCAGGGCCCCCTCCCCCATATATCCATCCTAGCCGCTCCATATATGCATCCTGACCCACCATATATATGCATCCTGGTCCCTTGTCCTGTCCCCCATAAATCCATCCTGGCCCTCCACATATATGCATCCTGGCTCCCTCATATATCCATCCTCGTCTCTTATCCTGCCCCACATATACAGTACAGACCAAAAGTTTGGACACACCTTCTCATTCAAAGAGTTTTCTTTATTTTCATGACTATGAAAATTGTAGATTCACTCTGAAGGCATCAAAACTATTAATTAACACATGTGGAATTATATAATTAACAAAAAAGTGTGAAACATCTGAAAATATGTCTTATATGTCTTCAAAGTAGCCACCTTTTGCTTTGATTAATGCTTTGCACACTCTTGGCATTCTCTTGATGAGCTTCAAGAGGTAGTCACCGGAAATGGTTTTCACTTCACAGGTGTGCCCTATCAGGTTTAATAAGTGGGATTTCTTGCCTTATAAATGGGGTTGGGACCATCAGTTGTGTTGTGCAGAAGTCTGGTGGATACACAGCTGATAGTCCTACTGAATAGACTGTTAGAATTTGTATTATGGCAAGAAAAAAGCAGCTAAGTAAAGAAAAACAAGTGGCCATCATTACTTTAAGAAATGAAGGTCAGTCAGTCTGAAAAATTGGGAAAGCTTTGAAAGTGTCCCGAAGTGCAGTGGCAAAAACCATCAAGCACTACAAAGAAACTGGCTCACATGAGGACCGCCCCAGGAAAGGAAGACCAAGAGTCACCTCTGCTGCGGAGGATAAGTTCATCCGAGTCACCAGCCTCAGAAATCGCAGGTTAACAGCAGCTCAGATTAGAGACCAGGTCAATGCCACACAGCGTTCCAGCAGCAGACACATCTCTACAACAACTGTTAAGAGGAGACTTTGTGCAGCAGGCCTTCATGGTAAAATAGCTACTAGGAAACCGCTGCCAAGGACAGGCAACAAGCAGAAGAGACTTGTTTGGGCTAAAGAACACAAGGAATGGACTTTAGACCAGTGGAAATCTGTGCTTTGGTCTGATGAGTCCAAATTTGAGATCTTTGGTTCCAACCACTGTGTCTTTGTGCGACGCAGAAAAGGTGAACGGATGGACTCTACATGCCTGGTTCCCACCGTGAAGCATGGAGGAGGAGGTGTGATGGTGTGGGGGTGCTTTACTGGTGACACTGTTGGGGATTTATTCAAAATTGAAGGCATACTGAACCAGCATCTTGCAGCGGCATGCTATTCCATCCGGTTTGCGTTTAGTTGGACCATCATTTATTTTTCAACAGAACAATGACCCCAAACACACCTCCAGGCTGTGTAAGGGCTATATGACCAAAAAGGAGAGTGATGGGGTGCTACACCAGATGTCCTGGCCTCCACAGTCACCAGACCTGAACCCAATCGAGATGGTTTGGGGTGAGCTGGACCGAAGAGTGAAGGCAAAAGGGCCAACAAGTGCTAAGCATCTCTGGGAACTCCTTCAAGACTGTTGGAAGACCATTTCTGGTGACTACCTCTTGAAGCTCATCAAGAGAATGCCAAGAGTGTGCAAAGCAGTAATCAAAGCAAAATTTGTCTACTTTGAAGAACCTAGAATATAAGACATCCAGTATTTTCAGTTGGCTCACACTTTTTTGTTAATTATATAAATCCACATGTGTTAATTCAAAGTGTTGATGCCTTCAGAGTGAATCTACAATTTTCATAGTCATGAAAATCAAGAAAACTCTTTGAATGAGAAGGTGTGTCCAAACTTTTGGTCTGTACTGTATCTATCCTGGCCCCCCACATGTATCCATCCTGCCCCCCCACATGTATCCATCCTTCCCCCCCAAAAGGGTATCCATCCAGGCCCCTTGTCCTGCCCCTCTCCCCATGTGTGTATCCATCCTGGCCCCTTGTTCTACCCCTGGCCCCCATGTGTATCCATACTAGCTCCCTCCTGTACGTGTATCCATCCTGACCTCCCCTGTACATTCATCCATTCTGGCCCCCCTGTATGTGCATCCATCCAGGGCTCCCCCCTTCCCTGTATGTGCCTGCATCCAGGCCCCCCCTCCCCTGTATGAGCATCCATGAAGACCCCCCTGTTATGAATGAGTCACCGAAGGAGGAAAAGACAAAAATACAAGCTAAGTCCAGAAAACCGGAGAGGTTGGTAGCTATCGGATTGCAGACCCCTGATCCTATCCACAACAACTAACAGTAGCCGTGGGGGGTTGCTACGATGCCCTAGACCCCTCGATCACAGCCGGAGAACTAAATAGGCCTAAAGAAAGAAAGGGGAAATCTAAACTGCCCCAGAGCAGACCCCAAAGCAATAGGCAGTCCCCAACAAATAATGACGGTGAAGCAAGATGAAAACAATAACACAGATAGAAAGATAGGTTGAGCAAACGATGGGGCCCAAACTAACTAAAAAGGACAGGATAGAAAAGCTGCTGTCTGCAATCCGTAAAAACCCTACCAAAAAATGTCCCAACCGTCTGATAGGAAAAACAGGCCCTGAAGTCGCTTGGACTTCAAAATGACTATATCAGCACTCAGGTAAATTCTGAAGACAGAGCAAAGAGACCAACTGATCAGAGACAAAAATGGAACTCAGCACACCCCTGACCGGGGATGGCTGAACTCCAAAAAACAAGGTAAACAAAACAAAACTAATAAGTTCAATAGCAGAGCAAAAACTTATCTTTGGGAAGCAGGAATCAGACTGGTCTCCAAGAATCCAGCAGAGAAATCACCAGCGACTCAGAAGGGCGTCGGCTGCCTTATATGCAGTCAGAAGTTCCTGTTACCCAGTCATCATCTACAAGATCAGGTGTTTGGTAATCAGTCTCACTACCTTCCTTCACCAGAAGAGGGAGTTCATCAGACATCGACGGTGAAGGGGAAAATGAACTCACAACAGTACCTCCCCCTTGAGGAGGGGTCACCAAACCCTCATCCACGCCACCAGGGCGAACAGGATGGGCCCGATGAAAGGCACAAACCAATCTTTCGGCATGAATATCGGATGCAGGGACCCAAGAATTATCCTCCTGGCCATAACCCTTCCATTTAACCAAATACTGGAGTCTCCGTCTAGCCAGGCGAGAATCCAGTATCTTCTCAACCTCATATTCCACATTACCTTCAACCAATACCGGGTCAGGAGGTGCCACCACAGGAACTACTGGCTCAACAAACCTCTACCTGAAATGGGAGTGAGACATCAGGTTGCCGCAAAACCGGAGCAGAAGTGAACCTTCGCTTTAGCTCCTGAAAGGAGGAAACAGCCTCCGGAGACCAATTCAGCACATCAGCACCCTTCTTAGTCAAATCAGTCAATGGTTAGGCAATATCAGAAAAATTAGCTATAAATTTACGATAAAAATTAGCAAAACCCAAAAACTTCTGGAGGGCATTCAAAGAAGTGGGCTGAACCCAATCATAAATGGCCTGTACCTTGGCCGGGTCCATTTCAATAGTTGACGGAGACAAAATAAATCCCAAAAATGAAATCCTCTGTACACCAAAAAGGCATTTCGATCCCTTGACAAACAGGGAATTCTCCCTCAAAATCCGGAACACAGTCCGATCATGTTCCACATGAGAGTCCCAATCCTTGGAAAAGATCAAAATATCATCCAGATAGATGATCAGAAATTTATCCACCAAGTCTTGGAAAATATCATTCATGAAGCACTGGAAGACAGAAGGGGCATTAGTGAGCCCAAAAGGCATCACCAGGTACTCAAAATGTCCCTCCGGAGTATTAAACGCCGTCTTCCATTCATCCCCATGCTTAATGCGAATAAGATTATACGCCCCCCTGAGGTCAAGCTTTGTAAACCAGCAAACACCTTTAACTCTGGAGAATAGATCAGAAATCAGGGGTAACGGATACTGATATTTAACAGTAATTTTGTTGAGGGAACGATAGTCAATACAAGGCCTTAATGACCCATCTTTCTTAGCCACGAAAAAAAACCCAGCACCTAATGGTGAAGAGGATGGTCTAATATGACCCTTCTCCAACGACTCCTTAATATAGGATCGCATAGCCTCGTGCTCGGGTACCGATAAATTGAAAAGTCGACCCTTGGGAAATTTACACCCAGGGCTCAGCTCAATTGCACAGTCATAACTCCTATGAGGAGGCAAAGACGCAGACTCATTCTCACTAAATACATCATAAAAATCAGCCAAATAGTCAGGAACATCATGCGACTGGGGAGAGGTAGAGAAAACAGGAGCATCACTAAGGGCACACGGACAACCCCAACTCACCACAGACACAGATTTCCAATCCAAAACTGGATTATGGATTTGCAACCAGGGAAACCCCAGAACAATGGTATCATGCAAATTATGCAACACCAAAATCTGCAATTCTCTTGATGGTGTGGGGCGACCCGCATTACCACCTGGGTCCAAAACTGAGGTTTATTCTTTGCCAAAGGGGTAGCATCAATACCCCTCAAAGGGATAGGCGTCCGCAGAGGTGTCAAAGGAAATCCACAACGTTTAGCAAAATCCAAGTCCATCAGGTTCAGAGCTGCTCCCGAATCCACAAAAGCCTTAGCGGAAAATGTGGACAGGGAGCAGATCAGAGTAATTGCCAGAAGAAACTTAGGTTGAACACCACCCACAGCAAATGTGTGTGCAAAACGTTTCTCTCGTTTAAGGCAGACAGAAATAATATGCGAGGCATCACCACAGAAGAAACACAGCTTATTATGCCTTCTGAACTCCTGACGTTGCGCCCTAGACAAAACTCTATCACATTGCATAGGTTCAGACATTTGTTCAACAGGTGGCAACACCTCTCGTGCAGTTTTGCGTTCACGCAAACGCCGATCAACCTGAATGGCTAATGACATAGAATCGTCAAGACCAGAGGGAACAGGAAATCCCACCGTAGTATCTTTTACGGTTTCTGACAAACCCTTCCGAAAGAGAGCTGCCAAGGCACCATCATTCCAGGTAGTAAGGACCGCCCACTTTCGGAATTTTTGACAGTACAACTCTGCAGAATCCCGACCCTGGCTCAATGCCAACAGGGCCTTTTCAGCCTGATCAATACCATTAGGTTCATCATACAACAACCCCAAGGCTTGAAAAAATGCGTTCACATTAGTAAGAATAGGATCATCAGGTTTCAAAGAAAACGCCCAATCCTGGGGATCGCCGCGCAGCAAAGAGATGACAATATTAACCTGCTGCGCGGAGCTCCCCGACGAGTTAGGCTTCAAGGCAAAAAATAATTTACAATTATTCTTAAAATTCAAAAATTTAGACCGATCCCCAAAAAACACATCAGGAGTAGGGATCTTTGGTTCAGCAGCATGTGAATGAGCAAGATAGGCGGAAATTCCCCGCACTTCAGCAGTGAGCTGCTCCACACGATCAGGCAATTGCTTCATCTCCATTGAGAAAAAAAAAAAAATTCCCCATACGGCCTCAGAGACATAGAGGAAAAAATATACATGAAAAAAAAAAATTCTGACAAACTCTTTTTTTTTTTAACAATTCTTTCCTGCTAGTGAGTACCCTAGGATCTGCGGTATGGTTGGTGATTCTGTTATGAATGAGTCACCGAAGGAGGAAAAAACAAAAATACAAGCTAAGTCCAGAAAACCGGAGAGGTTGGTAGCTATCGGATTGCAGACCCCTGATCCTACCCACAACAACTAACAGTAGCCGTGGGGGGTTCCTACGATGCCCTAGACCCCTCGATCACAGCCGGAGAACTAAATAGGCCTAAAGAAAGAAAGGGAAAATCTAAACTGCCCCAGAGCAGACCCCAAAGCAATAGGCAGCCCCAACATATAATGACGGTGAAGTAAGATGAAAACACTAACACAGATAGAAAGATAGGTTGAGCAAACGATGGGGCCCAAGCTAACTAAAAAGGACAGGTGTTATGATTGAGTCACCGTACGAGGCAAAAACAGAAATGCTAGCTAAGTCCAGAAAACCAGAGAAGTTGGCAACTATCAGATTGCAGACCCCTGAACCTATCAACACAACTAGCAGTAGCCGTGGGGGGTTCCTACGATGACCTAGACCCCTCGATCACAGCTGGAGAGATACATAGGCCTAAAGAAGGAAAGGGGAAATCTAACTGCCCCAGAGCAGACCCCAAAGCAATAGGCAGCCCCCCACATATAATGACGGTGAAGCAAGATAAAAACACTTACACAGACAGAAAGACAGGCTGAGCAAAGACGGGGCCCAAAAACTACCTAGATAGGAACGGATAGGAAGGCTGCTGTCTGCAATCTGCCAAAACCCTATCAGAGACAAAAGCCAACAAGCTGATATAAAAATGGCCCTGAAGCAACTAAGCTTCAAAAACTAAATCAGCACTCAGGTACTTTCAGAAGACAGAGCTCACGGAACACTGCACACTCCAGCAGGGAGTGGCAGAATCCAAAAAGCAAGAAAAACAAAAGCAAATCTTAAATGCAAAAAGGCAAAACAGAAAACTTAGCTTTAGGAGAGCAGGAATCAGACTGGTGTCCAAGAGTCCACAGAGAAATCACCCGCAGGGCAGAAAGGGCGTAGGCTGCCTTAAATCCAGTCAGTGACTCCACTCAGCCAATCGTCTTCATTAGTCCCAGATGCCTGATAATCAGGCTCACTACCTTCCTTCACTAGAATAGGGAGTTCACCAGGCCTCAGTGACGGAGGGAAAAATGAACTCACAACAGACAGGATAGAAAAGCTGCTGTCTGCAATCCGTAAAAAACCCTACCAAAAAATGTCCCAACCGTCTGATAGGAAAAACAGGCCCTGAAGTCACTAGGACTTCAAAATGACTATATCAGCACTCAGGTAAATTCTGAAGACAGAACAAAGAGACCAACTGATCAGAGACAAAAATGGAACTCAGCACACCCCCGACCGGGGATGGCTGAACTCCAAAAAACAAGGTAAACAAAACAAAACTAATAAGTTCAATAGCAGAGCAAAAACTTATCTTTGGGAAGCAGGAATCAGACTGGTCTCCAAGAATCCAGCAGAGAAATCACCAGCGACTCAGAAGGGCGTCGGCTGCCTTATATCCAGTCAGAAGTTCCTGTTACCCAGTCATCATCTACAAGATCAGGTGCTTGGTAATCAGCCTCACTACTTTCCTTCACCAGAAGAGGGAGTTCATCAGACATCGACGGTGAAGGGGAAAATGAACACCCCCCTCCCCTGTATGTGCATCCTTCCAGCCCCCCTCCTTCCCCTGGATGTACATCCTTCCAGCCCCCCTCCATCCCCTGTATGTGCATCCTTCCAGCCCCCCTCCATCCCCTGTATGTGCAACCTTCCAGACCCCCCTCCCCTGTATGTGCATCCTTCCAGCCCCCCTCCATCCCCTGTATGTGCATCCTTCCAGCCCCCCTCCATCCCCTGTATGTGCATCCTTCCAGCCCCCCTCCATCCCCTGTATGTGCATCCTTCCAGCCTCCCTCCATCCCCTGTATGTGCATCCTTCCAGCCCCCCTCCATCCCCTGTATGTGCATCCTTCCAGCCCCCCTCCATCCCCTGTATGTGCATCCTTCCAGGGCCCCCCATCCCCTGTATGAGCATCCTTCCAGCCGCCCTCCATCCCCTGTATGTGCATCCTTCCAGCTGCCCTCCATCCCCTGTATATGCATCCTTCCAGGGCCCCCATCCCCTGTATGTACATCCTTCCAGGGCCCCCCATCCCCTGTATGTGCATCCTTCCATCCGCCCTCCATCCCATGTATGTGCATCCTTCCAGCCCCCCTCCATCCCCTGTATGTGCATCCTTCCAGGGCCCCCCCATCCCCTGTATGTGCATCCTTCCAGCCCCCCTCCATCCCCTGTTTGTGCACCCTTCCAGGGCCCCCCATCCCCTGTATGTACATCCTTCCAGCCGCCCTCGATCCCCTGTGTCATGCCCGTCATGCCGGCCATGCTGCTTGCGCTGCACGATCCCCATTGTCATGCCTGTCATGCCTCATTGTTCCCAGGTCCGGGTCCCTGCGGGCGCCCCGCAGGTCTCGCCTGTGTGTACAGACGCACCTCATGACTGTTATGCCACAAGATCCCTGGAGCAGTGTGCACACGCACCTCATGACTGTTATGCCGCGTGACTCCTGGAGCAGTGTGCACTTGCACTGAATTCTCATGCCCGTTATGCTGCATGATTCCTGGAAGCAGTGTGCACGCGCATGTCGTGACTGTTGTGCTGCAAGATGCCTGGAGCAGTGTGCACGCGCGCCTTACCTCATGGCTGCACGCCGTTGCTAGGCAACCATCCGTCTCTGCTCTGATTCTGCAATCCTCTGTATTCCTGGAGCCCCTGATCATGTGACCTTTCCTATGTTCCAGCACTGTCTGATTCTGCAATCCTCTGTATTCCTGGAGCCCCTGATCATGTGACCTTCTCTATGGTCCAGCCAGTCTGATCTAGCAACGCTCTCTATGACCCAGGAGGAACTGAACCGGAAGTCCTTCCCTGGTCCTGACCCGGAAGTACAGATGCTATGGTGCTATATCAGACAGCCCCTTCCTATGGTCGGGGCCTGAGTATCATGTTGCTTCCCTGCATGGCTTCTTGGTCTGCTCAGTCGCTCCCTGTATTCTGTGCCCCTGTACTCTGCCCTGTCATGTGTCTCTGCACACGCTCTGTGCTTGTACTCTGTCTCTTGTCTCGTGCCATGTCTTGTGTTGTGTCTCGTGCTGTGTTTGTTCTTGCTATGCTTTGCCTTGTAGTACTTCCGCTGTCCTCTGCCTAAGGCCTGTTTCACACTTCAGTTTTTTGTGTCAGTTAAAATCCGCCAAAAAGGCGGAAAAGCGGATCCGTTCCTAACTGATGTGAACGGATGGCAGCGGATCCGTTTTTTGACGGATCCGCCGAATGAAGAATTTTAAAGGAACCGCAGTCCGGGGACGAGAGAGAGAGAGAATTTTTTTTTTCTTTTTCTCTGGCCGCCAGAAAGATTTCAGGGTTAAATTTACTCCTGAGTTCATTCCTCCGGGCATGCGCTGTATATAAATGCGGATCCTTCACCACAAAAAAACGTTACATGGTCCGTCCAGGCATCTCGGTGGACGCAAAAAATTGACGGATCCACAAAAAAACGGATCCAACGGATTTTGACTGATGGTCAAAAACGGAAGTGTGAAACAGGCCTTAGCCTGTTTCGCTATGTCTTACCTAAGCTCTTCCTTGCCTTGCTGTTCGTCTTGTGTTCCGTTTCTAGACCCGGCTCTGTGCTCCGGCCTAGGCTCCGCTGCTAGACTCTGTCCTATGGTGCTCTCTAGCACACTCCCGAACTAGTCTCAAGGCTCTGCCTTGACCCGGCTCTGGGCTTTGGCCTACACTCCACTGCTAGTTCTATGTCTCTGTACCCGGCTCTGGGCTCTAGCGTACGTTCCGCTTCTCTTCTCTTGTACCCGGATCTGTGCTACTGCCTACGTTCCACTCTCTGTCCTGAACCCTGACCCTAGCATGCCCTCTGCATGCGCAGGACCTTGTCTTGAACTCTGTGTTTTGCCTCCGTTTTTCGTGTGCCCTTGCACCTCTCGTACCAGGCTTTGCCGTGCTGTCTCACACGCATCTCTGTCCTGTACCTTTGCCTAGCCCTGCCTTGTGGCTGCGTGCCCTCTTGCACGCGCCTGGTTGCCTCATGTCCGCCTATTGTGCCTCAGCCGTGCCGCCTCTAGCCGTGCCCGCCTGTGTGCCTCAGCTGTGCTTGCCGTCCAATGCTATTGTGGTTTCCGCCTGTCTGTGCCTCAGCCGTGCCAACCTCTAGTCGTGCCCGCCTGTCTGTGCCTCCAGCCGGTACCGCCTGCCGGTGCCCCAGTCGTGGTTTCCGTGCTCCCTTGCACTCACGCTGTTTCTCGCACTGTGCGTTATCGTGCTACTCTTGCACAAGTCTTTTGCTTTCCTTGCTCTGTCCTGAACCTTGTCTCTCTGTTGTGTTCTGAGTTATATGACCTGCCTTGAATCTTTGTCTTGCTTGTACCTTGCTCTGTGCCCTGCTCTTTGTCTTGAACCCTGACCCTGGCGTGCCCCTCTGCACGCGCAGGACATCTGTCCTGAACTTCAAAGCCCAACGTGTTCTCTAGCACATGTGGGACCTGCCGCTAAACTTGTACCCTGGCGTGCCCCCTAGCACGGCCAGGACCATTCTTTCTACCGCGCCCCTGGCGTGCTCCTAGCACGCGCAGGACCTTGAATCTTGAATCCTGGCGGCTTCCTTAGCACGCCCAGGACCTTGGACCTTGAACACTGGTGTGTCCCCTATACACGCACCTTGCCTAGTGTGTTGAACCCTGCCTTGCACCTTGCCTTGGACCCTGGCATGTCCCTAGCACGCATCCTGCCTTGAACTTTGCCTTGAACCCTGGTTTGCCTGCCGGATGCCTGGATCTTGCCGATCGCCATCAGAGGTCCGGAACCTGATTACCCTGCCGATCGTTGCCTGCTGTCTGGAGTCTGAAGTCATCGTGCCTTTGCCTGTACCCAGGCATGCCATCTAGCACGTACCTTGCCATGGACCTTGGCGTGCCCTCGCACGCACCTTGCTGTGTTTTCCCTGTGTTTTCACGTCTTGCACCTGATGTTACCCTGAAGTTTTCCTTAATGAAGATACCTTGAACTTACGTCTTGTCTTGTTTCCCGCACGTCCCTGGTCGTCAGACACTCACATTGAGTCTTCCTTGAGCTCGCCACATACCCCCCCCGTTAAACACAGCACGTCTGCGGGCTGCAAAAGAAACAAAGATGGAAAAAATACAGGAACATACAAAATTTTTTGTAATGCTTAATGAACAATTCTTATCTAAACTTCCCAATGTGGGAGGCACTGACTCTTGAACGTTGCAAACAATTTTAACTAACTATCTATATCTTAATACAGTACCTAATTCAAAGTGCTATTAGCAGTAAACTCACTACCACTTTCAAGTATTATCATTAACACATTTCTTCATCACTTCTTTTCCTTCACATTTTACTATTACTTTTGAACCTTAAGTGACAACCGCTGATGTCTGGTTCGTCACCTGCAATTTTTAAATCTTTATTCAAATATTAGCATAAGTAAAACATTCACTATTAATCAGATTTCTAAACCTCACTACTAACTATAAAATCTGTTCTATCAAAAATACTAAACATTATTTCTTTAAGTGCAGTTATGTAGGTTAGACACTGCTCCAGCCAAGTTGCCTTGAAATGTCCTTATTCTAAGAGCAAAACGCCAATTCTTGAGGTAGTCCTTATTCTAAAAAGGGCTATGTAAAACCAAGAGAGGGCACCTAAAGAGGTGCAACTATATTTATAACAGTTCTGGATCATTCAGTGTCCATGATTTCCACAGTTCTATGAAAATGTTGCCAATAAAACTGGGCAAACTGGAAAAAACATGATGAACAAACAAACAAAAAAAAAAAATAACTTTGAGGCACAACTGTTTGAATACCCTCAAGGGTAACAGAGTTAGTTACTAATCATTGTTAGTGTTGGGGGTCCCCTCCTGGGGTGCTGAAAGCTGATGACTTCGGCTGCTTTCAGGGGAGAAATTGTGGGCATCCTCTTCCTGCTTGGGGTTTCACATCAGAGGTGGTGGTAGCTGGTGAAATTGCTGCCTGAGGTACAGTGGGTGTAACTACTTGTACCATAGGGTGGTTAACAGGAGTGGATGTAGCCTGCCTGACCTTGGCAGGTGTGATCACTACGGTGGGAGGTATTCCTGCCGGGGGAACATAGGCGTGCTCCTTTTTGTAGGCCGCAATGAAATCTTCTGGTATGCGGCACACATTCAGAGCGTACCAGCCACGCAACCCCTCATGCCGGGTAAAGGTAACGTATTCTCCCGGTTGTAGGTCTCTGGCAGGGTGTCCCTTCCTGTGAGACTCCACATCCCTTCTGCTGAAGAATAGGTCTGAGATCCGCTTGGGTTCAGCGATGAAACCAAACCCCCGCTCATGATTAACATTCAGGACCTGACCCCATCCTGCTGAGTCCCCGGGACCGTAGTGACCGGCACAGACCTTTTCCTTCCGGTCCAGATCAGGGCCCAGCACAGCCAGCCTCCGCTGTTCCCACTCTCTCTGCTCGGCTGCCAACTGGCGGAGGGTCTGCTGAAAAAAGGACTCCGTCTCCTCTTCCTCCTCCCAGGATCTGCTTTTACCCACCGTGGACAAGGGTACTACCGCTAGGGATTCAGGTGTTTCCCCCCAGGGCTCAGAGTCCCGGTCCCAGACAAGGTCCAGCACGACCTGTCCGGACGCTGCAGCAGCTGTACACCCCGAGGCCTTCCCAGGTGCAGGGGCAGTGGACGTACCTGGGGCCCTCTGGCGATGCTCCGGTGCAGGTTTGGAACGGCAATCAACGGCAGGAACATCCACCGGAATAGTCCAGTTAGCTGTCGGAGGCGGCGGTGGAGCAGATGGCGGCTCCGGGTCCGCAGGGGTCTCCGGTGGGACCAGCGCAGCCGCGTCAGGTCCAGGCAGGAGCTCAACTTCCTCTGCTCCGGCTCCCAGGTCCTCAAAGAACTCCTCCCGGCAGGCCGTGCTCTGCGGTGATGGTAGCGTGCAGGTGGGGACAGGCGCTGCCAGTGGCATAGCAGCGGCCGTAGGTTCCACAGGTGCTGCCTGAGAGAAGTCTTGTGCAGCAGCAGCAGGTACCGTGGGTGAAGGCACTGGTGCGGCAGCAGCGACAGCGGGTACCAATGGCGAGGGCACCGGACATGGAGGTACCGATGGTGTAGGCCCCTCCTGCCAGTTCATTGTCCTGAGCACCTCCTGCCTCAGCCGTAGACGGTGTGTCAGCTGGGTGATCTCGGCCTCCAGCTGCTGGCGGTCCATCTTGGAAGTCGGATCGGAGCCTTCAGCCAATGCGCCGGGGAGGTTCAGCTCAGCCTCCTTGTGCTCTTCGGGCCTCCCTCCTTCTTCCATCATGGCGTTCTCTCCTTCTACTTCCTGTCTCGACTCCTTTCCCGCCACCGGCTCTCGCTCCTCCTTCTGAGGGCGGCGTCTTCTTCCTACTCCTCCATACCAAGCCAGTATACGAACCCCTCGGAGGGTGGGCTATGTTGCAGTTGCATAGAGGTTCAGGCAGGGGAGGCCCAGGACAGTTCGCGGTCTTTTCTTAGGACCACCCATGTTGTCACGCCCTTCTTCTCCGCGCCGGTGACCATTTTTAGAGTCCATTTTACAGTCTATCAATTTGGTTACTCTGCACATTGTCAGCAATCTTTAAGTCCAATAAATCTTAGGCACACAGAACCCGGTGGCACCGGGCTTCGTCATCCTGTTCGTGACGCCAAAATGGGTCACCCGCCAGGGCTGTGGGGTACTCGTTACAGGGCCGGTCTCTCAGAGGGAGGTGTCACAGCAGCGGTGACCCGGTCCGTGGCCCTGGGCGCCCATGTATAAGGGGTTGAGTTTATGAGTGATTCGTGACGCCACCTGTGGTGTTCGGCAATGAAGATGTTAAGCCGACGCTGCAGACGGATCCTCTGAGACAGATGGTGTGGTGCAGCAAAGATGTTATAGCCGATCCACAGGCAGGGCTGTAGTCCCAAGGCAGTGTAGAAGAAGTGACACATAGATGGTGCAGTGTCAGGCGCGGGGGATGTAGCGGTGCTGAGTAGGTTGACGCAGGAATAAGTGGAGGACACCAGGGCATGTAGTTCCAAAGCTTTACTCACAGTCTGTTGTGCATACAGGTGCCCGCATCTGTGCCGTGTCCTCCGGGTCAGGGGCTTAGCCAACTTCAAAGCAAGATGAAGTCTTCCTTTCCAACACTCCGCCAACATGTGCCTTTTCTGAACGTCTCCCTCTTAGCGCCTAGAGTGAAGTACTCACAGTACTGAGTTACACTGGAGTTCCTCCTGTCAGATGTTCCTATGAACTCTACTTGTACGGCAGACAGCTGTAGCCTGCTTCAATGGAGTGATCAATGAGTGGAACAGGCTGCCACGAGAAGTGGTGAGTTCTCCTTCAATGGAAGTCTTCAAACAGAGGCTGGACAGACATCTAACTGGGATGATTTAGCGAATCCTGCTTTGAGCAGGGGGTTGGACCAGATGGCCCAGGAGGTCCCTTCCAACTCTACGATTCTATGATTCTATGATTCTATGATTCTATGATTCAGGGACTCCTTACTACCTAGTCCCGGCTCACTCACGATGCTGTTGTGCCCCCAAGTCTGGTGTGGGAATAAAGTGGTGACAACTTCTATTCCTCCGGTGTCTGCTGCAGGACCATTAGTATCCATACAACCTCGGGGACCGGACCCCGGCCTTGCGCTGTGAACTTGGGAAGGGTTCTGCTCTAACCCTAGTCCTTAGTTCCCTTCTTCTCCTCACGTTCCGTACAAATCCTTTCCTTCTTATGGAGAGAGTCAGGCTTTCTATCAATGTCCCTTTCTTGTGCCAGCGGACCCAGGCCACTGAGGTCGGCTGCAGCACTTCCTTCATCCATCCCACTCAGGGGATCTTCTCTCACAGACTGACCCAATCCTAAACTCTTCCCGCTCTTTTGGTGCAAACTAAACTCCACCCGCCTCCCAGCACGCTTCGTGTTCCAAGCAGGGAGCCACCAAAGGGTGCTTTGCTACACTACTGTGTTGTGTGGGATGCAGGTGTTGGAGCATGGTCAGGTGTCTCCACCTTACCTGGATGGTGGGGTACCATACCTCAGGAGGAGGTGCAGTATCTCTGTGGCGACTGAACCCTCAGGGGCGCCACACACCCTTCCAGGGCCCCCCTCCCGAGAGAGAGAGAGAGAAGAAAAAAAAAATCTTTCACTCTTACCTGCCTGTGCTCCCAGCAAAACAGTCAGGCTGAGTGCACACGTAGCAGAAAATTTCTGCTGGAAAACCTGACTCCCTTCCCAGAAACCGCGCGTTTTTTTCTGCGAGTTTTCCGCGCATTTTCTGTGCGTTTTTTGCACAGAAAACGCGTGGTTTTTTATCGTTTTTTTCCCGTGCGTTTTCAAAACGCATAGAAATAGCCAGAAATGTGGAAAAAATCCGCAAAATTAATGAACATGCTGCGTTTTTTACCGCGATGCGTTTTTTTCGTGGTAAAAAACATCAATATGCACAAAAAAAATTAATGGGAAGCTTATTTTTAGCGGTTTTATTGGGAAAACTACTTAAAAAAATGCTAAAAAAACGCTGTGTGTGAACACAGCCTAACAATTCAGTGACATGAGAAGAATCTACATAACTAATCATATGCTAAATAGTTGCAAATCAAATTTAAGTATGAGATATTCAAGGTGATTGTCTGTAAAATGATGGCAGTCTCAAGTTCAAAGCAGAAGTGGATAATGAGATACAGAGCCTGAAAGTCAAGAGTTCAAGACATTACCATTTTGCTCTTCACTGAAAGTGAACGTCGACGAGAATGGTTTAGCTGCAGTAACTGTCACAATCACACATATGTGGCTATGCCAAGTACTGGATGATGGGTGATCAAGGAGTGGAACAGGCTGCCACAAGAAGCGGTGAGTTCTCCTTCAGTGGATGTCTTCAAACAGAGGCTGGACAGACATCTGTCTGAGATGGTTTAGTGAATCCTGCATTGATGACACGATGGCCCAGGCTTCCAACTCTATGAGCCTAAGGTCACAGTTAGTCCTTTGTTCTGTTGATCAGTTCTGTTGCAAATGTGCAGTGGATCCACATGGATATTAGCCCTTCTGTGATGCCATCAGATAAATCCACAGCTTTTCTGTGCTGAATACACACAAAGATTTTTCTGCAGATTTAAGAATCTAAAACTAAGGCATTATTATGTGTACTCATTAGTCTGCATAGAATTCTTCCACCGTTTGTGCATGAGGTATAAAATACTTTATTCCCGGGCATTAGATAAGGAATATCAGTGTATTTGATGAGGGGAAGCTGAAATCCTCATCAAATACTGAACAAATAAGCTTGTACACCCCACATGTCAGACTTAAGAATGTGCAGAAAGTAGCAGCAAGTTGCCTTCAGAAATGTTGGAGCGGAGGTGGGTTTTAGTAGTTTCCTTGGAGCGGTATAATCTGTATATTCAGAGCCTCCTACATTCACCTTACTAAAAAGGAAGCAACCTGTCTGACATCCAAAGTAAAGCCACACATACTTTCCCTGTGGGAGGAGGAACTGGCACAGGACAAGGAAGAAAGAGACTGTCACTTGGAACCTAACAGCTGCTACACTATCACTAGGCACCAGACAAGGGTAACAATATGGCTCAGCAGGGTATGGGCGTCTTTCAGAACATCCCAAGCGTAACCAGAGCTTACACCGTAGCCTGCCTCATCACCACTGCTGCTGTGGTAAGTGGCCTCCTGAGAGCTGAGATTGGAGGCACAGATGTCGTCAGCATATGTCATCTCAAAATTGTCCACTCTCTGACCTCAGTCTTTATACCTTTTCATTTGCAGCAAATGGAGCTGGTCAGTCCATTCCAAATTTATTTTAACCCGGATCTAGTCTTCAAAAGGCTTCAGGTAAGTGACTACGAACCATCTGGAAGGGTGGCTACTGGCATATGTCTACTGGTCCACGACTATTGAACCAGTCCGTGAACTGTTAGGTTGGCCAACAGTTATCTGTATCCCCCATACAAAGCACACTGTGACCAGCAGGGAGAGCATGTTGAGGCCCGCATTTATCAAAAATTGCATCATTTGTCCAAAATCTGCTGTTTTCACTTCCACTCTGTCACTTCATGTTTGTCAAAACAATAATTGTGATAAATGTCATTATGTTCTGTAGAAAAAAAGAGTAGCAAAGTACACCTCATGTTACATATACCCAAGATCTCAAATGCAGATCTTGTTCCCATACAAGTTGTGGATGTTTACTAAGCTCAAAGTGCCAAAATTCTGGCCAAAACCCTGGAGTACATGCCTTTCACCATATTTATTTATTTTTGAGAAATTTGTAGCTCTTCACTTGAAAAGTGGTCAGGGCTTAGCAGAGGGGGCATGGCTTAGTGCAGAATATTGGCAAGAACTACATTTAAACCATTCAATAAATGGCCGACGTCATAGAATCATAGAATCATAGAATCGTAGAGTTGGAAGGGACCTCCTGGGCCATCTGGTCCAACCCCCTGCTCAAAGCAGGATTCGCTAAATCATCCCAGTCAGATGTCTGTCCAGCCTCTGTTTGAAGACTTCCATTGAAGGAGAACTCACCACTTCTCGTGGCAGCCTGTTCCACTCATTGATCACTCTAACTGTCAAAAAGTTTTTTCTAATATCTAATCTGTGTCTCCTCCCATTCAGTTTCATCCCATTGCTTCTAGTCTTTCCTTGTGCAAATGAGAATAAAGTTGATCCTTCTACAATGTGACAGCCCTTTAGATATTTGTAGACAGCTATTAAGTCTCCTCTCAGTCTTCTCTTTTGCAAACTAAACATTCCCAAATCCTGCAACCTTTCCTCATAAGACAGGGTTTGCAGACCGGTCACCATTCTGGTCACTCTTTTCTGAACTTGCTCCAGTTTGTTGATGTCTTTTTTAAAATGTGGTGCCCAAAACTGGACACAATATTCCAGATGAGGTCTGACCAAAGAGGAGTAGAGGGAAATAATGACTTCACGTGATCTAGACTGTATGCTTCTGTTAATACATCCTAGAATTGCATTTGCCTTTTTTGCTGCTGCATCACACTGTTGACTCATATTCAGTCTGTGATCTATTAGTATACCCAAGTCTTTTTCACATGTGCTGTCACTTAGCCCTATTCCTCCCATTCTATATATGTTTTTTTCATTTTTATTGCCCAGATGTAGTACTTTGCATTTCTCCCTGTTAAAAACCATTCTGTTAGTTGCTGCCCACTTCTCCAGTTTATTTAAATCTTTTTGAATCCTCTCTCTCTCTTCTCTAGTATTAGCTATCCCTCCTAGCTTTGTGTCATCAGCAAATTTAATCAGTTTACCCTCAATTCCTTCATCTAAATCGTTGATAAAGATGTTGAACAATACAGGGCCCAGGACAGAGCCCTGTGGTACCCCACTTGAGACATTCTTCCAACTGGATGTGCAGCCATTTACGACCACTCTTTGGGTCCGATCACTAAGCCAGTTATGAATCCACCTAACAGTTGCCTTGTCCATTCCATACTTAATCATTTTTTCAATAAGGATTGTATGAGAGACTTTGTCAAATGCTTTGCTGAAGTCAAGATATACTATATCTACAGCATTTCCTTGATCCACCCAATCAGTGATACCGTCATAGAAGGAAATTAAGTTAGTCTGACATGACTTATTAGTTACAAACCCATGCTGACTCTGTTTAATCACTTCATTCTTATCCAGGTATTGACATACATGTTGTTTAATAATTTGTTCAAAGATCTTTCCTGGTATAGAAGTCAGACTCACTGGCCTATAGTTACCTGGGTCCACCTTCTTCCCCTTTTTGAAGATAGGAACAACATTTGCTCTTCTCCAGTCTTCTGGCACTTCTCCTGTTCTCCAAGAATTTTCAAAGATTATAGAGAGGGGTTCAAAAATTTCTTCTGCTATCTCCTTCAGTACTCTGGGGTGTAATTCATCTGGACCTGGAGACTTGAATTCATTTAGGCTAGCTAAGTGTTTCCTCACTATCTTTCTGTTTATAGATATCCTGGATTCTTCTATTCCCTTAATAGGACAGTGAATAACAGTTGATGTTACATTTCCTTTCTGAGAGAAAAGTCAGTGTGTTAGACTGATATTCTAATATGTATGAGGCTCCCAGACAGATTTTGGACGGCTGATCCTTATGCTCTCTAAGGGTATGTGCCCATGATCAGGAAGTGCTGCGGGTTTGACGCTCCATATTTAAGCTGTGTTAATCCCGCAGCGGCCATCTGTGACAGCATAGTGGATGGGATTTCTAGAAATCTCATGTCCACAATGTGTGCAGAACTCAGACAGAGAGTTCTCTCTCTGGAAGCGCGGTGCTGCAGCCTGCTTTCTCTCTGGCACGCTCTCCCCTGTCTCTGGCGCGCTCTCCTCCATGCCTGGCGCGCTCTGCTTTCACGCCCTCTGCCTGCACATCTTCCTCTTCCTCCCTGTCCCCTACAGTCACATGGTCTAGTCCAGTGATGGCGAACCTATGACACGCGTGCCAGACAGGGCACGCAGAGCCCTCTCAGCTGACACGCGGCCAAGGCCTCACCTCACTGTTCAGAGCTGCAGCTTCCTCACACACTTTGAGCGGCGCGGCCGCGGAGCTGAGTGATGATGTCATCCAGCCGCGGCCGCGCCTCTTAATGTGTGAGAGGAAGTGAAAGGTAGGACGCTGCCGGCGTGCAGAGACCGCGAAGAGGTGAGTGTGGCCGCTGGTGTGTGTGTATGTGTGTGTGTGTGCCACTGGTGTGTGTGTGCCGCTGGTGTGTGTGTGTGGCCGCTGGTGTGTGTGTGTGGCCGCTGGTGTGTGTGTGTGGCCGCTGGTGTGTGTGTGTGTGGCCGCTGGTGTGTGTGTGGCCGCTGGTGTGTGTGTGTGGCCGCTGGTGTGTGTGTGTGGCCGCTAGTGTGTGTGTGTGTGGCCGCTGGTGTGTGTGTGTGTGGCCGCTGGTGTGTGTGTGTGTGGCCGCTGGTGTGTGTGTGTGTGGCCGCTGGTGTGTGTGTGTGGCCGCTGGTGTGTGTGTGTGGCCGCTGGTGTGTGTGTGTGGCCGCTGGTATGTGTGTGTGTGTCGTGAGTGTGGCCCTGTGTGTGAAGAGAGCCAGTGATGGCGGTGATGGGGAGCAGGACAATGATGGGAGTGATGAGGAGAGGGCCGGTGATGGGGAGAGAGACAATGATGGCAGTGATGAGGAGAGGGCCGGTGATGGGGAGAGAGACAATGATGGCAGTGATGGGGAGAGGGACAATGATGGGAGTGATGGGGAGAGGGACAATGATGGGAGTGATGAGGAGAGGGACAATGATAGGCGTGATGAGGAGAGGGCCAGTGATGGGGAGAGGGACAATGATGGCAGTGATGGGGAGAGGGACAATTATGGAAGGGATGGGGAGAGGGACAATTATGGAAGGGATGGGGAGAGAGACAAAGATGGGAGGGATGGGGATAGGGCCAGTAATGGGGAGAGGGCCAATGATTGCGGTGATGGGGAGAGGGACAATGATGGGAGTGATGCGGACAGGGCCATTGATGGCGGTGATGGGAAGAGGGACAATGATGGGAGTGATGGGGAGAGGGACAATGATGGGAGTGATGGGGAGAGGGCCAGTGATGGCAGTGATGGGGACAGGAACAATGATGGGAGTGATGAGGAGAGGGTAATGATGGGGAGGAGGAAATGATGGAGGTGGTGGAATGGGCAATTTCTACAAGAAGGGGATCATGATAGGGCATATTTCTACATTAAGGGGATCATGATGGGGCATATTTCTACATGAAGGGGATCATGATGGGGCATATTTCTACATGAAGGGGATCATGATGGGGCATATTTCTACGTGAAGGGCATCATGATGGGGCATATTTCTACATGAAGGGGATCATGAATGGGCATATTTCTACATGAAGGGGATCATGATGGGGCATATTTTCTGCATGAAGGGGGCCATGATGGGGCGTATTCCAGCATGAAGGGGATCATGATGGGGCATATTTCTACATGAAGGGGATCATGATGGGGCATATTTCTACATGAAGGGGATCATGATGGGACATATTTCTGCATGAAGGGGATCATGATGGGGCATATTTCTACATGAAGAGGATCATGATGGGGCATATTTCTACATGAAGGGGATCATGAATGGGCATATTTCTACATGAAGGGGATCATGATGGGGCATATTCCTACATGAAAGGGATCATGATGGAGCATATTTCTGCATGAAGGGGATCATGATGGGGCATTTCTACATGAAGAGGATGATGATGGGGCATTTCTACATGAAGGGGATCATGATGGGGCATATTTCTGCATGAAAGGGATCATGATGGGGCATATTTCTGCATGAAGGGGATCAAGATGGGGCATTTCTACATGAAGGGGATCATGATGGGGCTTATTTCTACATGACGGGGATCATGATGGGGCATTTGGCACTTTGTTATAAATTAATTGGGTTTTAGGTTGCAGTTTGGGCACTCGGTCTCAGAAAGGTTCGCCATCACTGGTCTAGTCGGTCCAGGGCAGAAAATCTTCCCCCTGGCAACCCTTCTGTCTGGCTAAGTGGTTCTGGATAAGGAGCAGGGAAGGTAACCTCCTTTGGGCTCTTCCTTCTCTTCACCCCCTTACACTAGTGTTCAAAATAATAGCAGGGATTTCAAAAACATGAGTTAATCACAAAATTTTTATACTAGTTTTTATTTCCATCATTCGGGACATTGCCCATTGTATTCTAATTCAAACCTCTCTCTCTCTCTCTCTCTCTCTCCTTTTCCAGGCTGCAATTCCTTTAAAATTCTTCATTTGTCGGATCCATCAAAAAAATGGACGGGTGGCATCCGTTGGCATCAGTACTAAAACGGATCCGACATCCGTTCTTTTGGCGGATTTTGACTGATGCAAAAAACTGAAGTGTGAAAGAGGCCTAACCTGATATTTAGTTGTATACCCACAGCTTTTTAGAACTGCTTCACATCTATGTTGCATAGCGTCAACCAACTCCTGGCACCTGTCAATTGTTAGTTCAGCCCAGATGCTTTGACTACATCTTACAATTTCTTGGCACTTGTTGGCTTTGCCTCAGAAACAGCATTTTTAATGTCCCCCCCCCCAAGTGTTCTATCAGATTAAGGTCCGGGGATTGGGCTGGCCACTGCATAACCTCAATTTTGTTGGACTGAAATCAAGATTTTGCTGCTCAATTACTGGAGTGTTTAGGGTCGATGTCTTGTTGAAACACCCATTTCAAGGGCATATCTATCATGGGGTTACCTCGACAGTGTGGAGCCAGAAGACCACAGCGGTCTGATTGCTCCTACTCAGGCTCTGAGAAGAAGCACTTCTTCATTTAAAATGTGTTTATTCCTTCTGGCAGAACAGGGGTTAATCAGCCATGTTGGAAATCCCTGTGTTCACAGCTGAGCTCAGTTAGCCACCCCTTTTCCCTTTATAATCTGGGCTCTGATACAAATCCTTGTCAGAGCTAGCTTTATTGCTGCATGGCTAACGCAGGGAGAGTCGTTCATAGTTAATATGAGAAGGAGAGTTGGAGGAGTTATCAGTGACTGTTGCTTGGTTTGTATGTGTGGTAATTCTCTATCCTTCTCTATTTTGGTTTATTCCCCTACCTTCACACCCCAGTGCATTCCTCTGATATATGTGAGTGAATATTTTATATGCCTGGAGTTTTCTGTTAACCCTTGTTTGTGTTGCCTTGTTTGTCAAGTTGGTGTGCTACGGTGCACAGTAGCGCCCCACTTCCCTGGGTGGGGGAAGAGAACTGACGGAGGGCTAACTCAGGAGAAAAGGCAAGGGCGGAGGCCTCAGCATCTTCAGGTTCGGAAGTATCCTGGGGAGTAGGGCAAGCTAGGGCACCCCCTAGTGTTAGGGACAGGGTCAACCGACAGCTGTGTCGTGACAATATCCTCTTCAGCGTAAGGCAATATGACCACTTCAAGTATTTTAATATATGGTATTCGGTAAATAGGTTTGGCACCATAGTAAGAGAAACATGCCCATATCATGATGATTGCACCACCATGATTCACTGTCTTCAGAGTGTACTGTGGGTTGAATGTGTTTGGGGGTCGTGTGATGAACTGTCTGCGGCCTTTGGACCCAAAATTTTACTTTTATCAGTCCACAAAATATTTCTCGATTTCTCTTTATGCCAGTTGATGTGTTCTTTGGAAAATTGTATCCGCTTCAGTACATGTCTTTGTTTTTAACATTGGGACTTTGTGTGGACTTCTTGCTAAGAGATTAGCTTCACACATGTGTCTTCTAACTGTCGCTGTACGCACAGGTAACTGTGACATTGTCTTTAATCATCCTGGAGCTGATCATTGGCTGAGCCTTTGCCATTCTGGTTATTCTCCCATCCATTCGAATTGTAGTGTTCCGATTTTTTTCCACGTCTCTCTGGTTTGGCTTTTCATTTTAAAGCATTGGAGATCATTTTAGCTGAACAGCCGATCATTGTATGCACTTTTTTATAAGTTTTACCTTCTCCAATCAACTTTTTAATCAAAGTATGATGTTCTTCTAAACAAGGCTCAAACCACCCATATTTTTATGGCTTTCAAGGAGAAATGCATGTACAACATGTCCTGGATCCACCCTTAAATAAGGACCACCTGATTCACACTTATTATTTTGAACACACCCCTTTCAATTAATTATTCTAATACACAGACTCTAAAACCTGTAGATCATGAATGCGGAGTCTGTTGGTTTTCTTAGAATCTACTGCACCAACTAGTAAATTGATTAACACGTGGTAATATAATTTATAACAAAAACAGTGATTAATCTGGTTAGTCATATTGCACTGCTATTATTTTGAACACTACTGTATCTTTCAGATGCCATTTACATGCTACAATCTGTTTTGCCTATTTCAGACGTGTCTTCTGGCAGTTTAACAGATTTTAGCTAAGTTAAATAGCCATTTACACACACAGAAATTGACTTATAATATTCTGATTGAACAGAATCGGGTCAGATATGTGTTATAACTCTAAAGGTACTGTCACACTTAGCGATGCACCAGCAATCCCGACCAGCGATATGACGCGGTCAGGATCGCTGGTACATCGCTAAGTGGTCGCTAGTGAGCTGCCACACAGGCAGATCTCACCAGCGACATCGCAGGGGTCGGGGGTCGCTACTTACCTGTCACACCAGGCGATCCTGCGTCCTCCCACCCGGCTCCACGCTCGTCGCTCGTCTCTCCACAGGAAGCGCCGCAGGAAGCTGACGACGAGAAACGGTCCTGAACGTTCTCGCGCGATCAGCGATAACCAGCGGGGGAGCCGGTCGTAGGTAAGTATCAGACACAGCGATATCGCTAGCAATATCACTATAACGTCACAAGTTATAGCGATATTGCTAGAGATATCGCTTAGGCCTCTTTCACACTTCCGTTTTTTACAATCAGTCACAATCCGCCAGGTTTTGAAAAAAACGGATCCTCAAATTTTTTTTGAGGATCCGTTTTTTTCCCCATTGACTTGCATTAATGGCGGATTGTGACGGATTGCTGTCCGTTGCATCCGTTTTTTTTGAGGATCCGCCAAAAATTGCTGTCCGTCACCATCCTCAAAGATTTCAAAACGGAGCTTGTAACGTTTTTTCCTCTGGCGGATCCTCCAGACACTCATTTAACCCGAAATTCTTTCTGGGTGCCGGAAAAAATTCTCTCTCTCTCTCTCTCATTTAAATTTCCGCATTTTCAGGATCCGGCTAAAAACGGATCCTGTGCCATCCGTTCACATCAGTTAACAACGGATCCGCTTGTATGACTTTTTGGCGGATTTGAACTGATGCAAAATACTGAAGTGTGAAAGAGGGCTTAGTGTGACAGGCCCTTAAGGCCACATTCACACGTTCAGTATTTCACATTTGTAATTGTAAGTCAAAGCCAGACGTGGGGGGGGGATGCTGGAGTGCACATGTTTCTGTTATACTTTTTCTCGGATTGTTCCACTCCTGATTTTGGCTTAGAAACACTGATGTAAAATACTGACCAAATACTGAATGTGTGAATGTGACCTAAAGCTGTCTATACACACTAGATGGCTGTCAGCTGAACGTTGCTTCTGCCCATTGTTTGCTGAGTTACTCTCAGCTGAGTGTCCCATACACAGGAGGCCTCTTTCATTGTGTTCTCTTAACAGAAGCTTAGCTCAGGGAGAACAATATGATCGACATCACCCTTGACCAGTTGGCCGGCGATCTCATATACATAACACCATTGGTCAATATTGGTGGGTTCAGCCAACTTAAAGAGGTATTGCCATCTACATGATCCTATCCCATTATATAGTAGGTGTAATAATAATAATAATAATATTATCAAATATCTCCAATTAGAAATGTAGTATAGTTTTTCTGATTTGTTATGTCTCTTTCCTCAAGTGCAGGCATTGCAGGATCTTAGATATCCATGGTTACGACCTCTGATATAGTGTGTGTTAGTGGTCATAACCATGGATACCTAAGGTCCTGAAATGCCTGCACTTGAGAAAAGAGACATAACAAATCAGAAAAACTGTACTACATTTCTAATTGGAGATATTTGTTAATATTATTATTATTACACCAACTACATATTTGGATAGGATCTTGGGGATGGGAATACCCCTTTAAGTCTAATGTGTATTGGAGCCTTCAGGCTACATTGCGTGTGCTGTTATTTTTTTTCCTTGTATAGCACACTGACCCATAAAGTTTAATTGATCCATACACACATCCATTTAAAAACCAAATCCTGGTGTCCAGTCTGTGACACTAAGAATTACGAGCACATTCTATTCTCATCCTTTTGTGGACCAGACTCGGCCATTAAAGTTTAAGGTGATTTGTACAAAACAAATGAAAAACAGAATACATACTTTGTAATTCAGACATTCATTCGAATTTCATTGATTTTCACTGATTCATTGTAAAAAGACAAGGATAAATAAAATATCAGACGGTCTTCCTGGGTCAGTGAGAAAAAAAGGCTGAATAAAAAAACAGATGTAACAAGGCGGTAATACAAAAGGCACATGAGAGAAACACGGATGTGTTACTGTAGCCTAGGGGAGAAATCACACAAGGCTCGCTGGTTACATAGTAACATAGTTTTGAAGGCTGAAGGAAGACCTTATGTCCATCTAGTTCAGCCTATTTTTAGTGCAGCTGTTCTGCATTGTTGATCCTGGGGAAGGCAAAAAGCCCACAGAGTAGAAGCCAATTTTCACCATAGGGAAAAAAATTCCTTCCCCTAAGCTGGGTCAACCGTCTACCTATAATATTCTGTTATTCGTAACCTTCTATACTGTTACTCACAAGAAAAGCATCCATTCCTTTCTTAAATTCATTCAGTGAGTTGGCCATCACCACTTCCTCAGGAAGAGAATTCCAGAGCCTCACTGCTCTTACCGTGAAGAACCCTCTTCTATGCTGGTGCAGAAATTGTCCTTCCTCCAAATGAAGAGAATGCCCCCTTGTTCTTGTCACAGTCCTTGGTACAAACAGTTCATTGGAGAGATCTCTGTATTGCCCTCTGATATACTTGTACATACAGTGGGAAAAAAAAGTATTTAGTCAGTCAGCAATAGTGCAAGTTCCACCACTTAAAAAGATGAGAGGCGTCTGTAATTTACATCATAGGTAGACCTCAACTATGGGAGACAAACTGAGAAAAAAAAATCCAGAAAATCACATTGTCTGGTTTTTTTTCATTTTATTTGCATATTATGGTGGAAAATAAGTATTTGGTCAGAAACAAGCAATCAAGATATCTGGCTCTCACAGACCTGTAACTTCTTCTTTAAGAGTCTCCTCTTTCCTCCACTCATTACCTGTAGTAATGGCACCTGTTTAAACTTGTTATCAGTATAAAAAGACACCTGTGCACACCCTCAAACAGTCTGACTCCAAACTCCACTATGGTGAAGACCAAAGAGCTGTCAAAGGACACCAGAAACAAAATTGTAGCCCTGCACCAGGCTGGGAAGACTGAATCTGCAATAGCCAACCAGCTTGGAGTGAAGAAATCAACTGTGGGAGCAATAATTAGAAAATGGAAGACATACAAGACCACTGATAATCTCCCTCGATCTGGTGCTCCACGCAAAATCCCACCCCGTGGGGTGAGAATGATCACAAGAACGGTGAGCAAAAATCCCAGAACCACGCGGGGGGACCTAGTGAATGAACTGCAGAGAGCTGGGACCAATGTAACAAGGCCTACCATAAGTAACACACTACGCCACCATGGACTCAGATCCTGCAGTGCCAGGCGTGTCCCACTGCTTAAGCCTGTACATGTCTGGGCCCGTCTGAAGTTTGCTAGAGAGCATTTGAATGATCCAGAGGAGTTTTGGGAGAATGTCCTATGGTCTGATAAAACCAAACTGGAACTGTTTGGTAGAAACACAACTTGTCGTGTTTGGAGGAAAAAGAATACTGAGTTGCATCCATCAAACACCATACCTACTGTAAAGCATGGTGGTGGAAACATCATGCTTTGGGGCTGTTTCTCTGCAAAGGGGCCAGGATGACTGATCCGGGTACATGAAAGAATGAATGGGGCCATGTATCGTGAGATTTTGAGTGCAAACCTCCTTCCATCAGCAAGGGCATTGAAGATGAAACGTGGCTGGGTCTTTCAACATGACAATGATCCAAAGCACACCGCCAGGGCAACGAAGGAGTGGCTTCGTAAGAAGCATTTCAAGGTCCTGGAGTGGCCTAGCCAGTCTCCAGATCTCAACCCTATAGAAAACCTTTGGAGGGAGTTGAAAGTCCGTGTTGCCAAGCGAAAAGCCAAAAACATCACTGCTCTAGAGGAGATCTGCATGGAGGAATGGGCCAACATACCAACAACAGTGTGTGGCAACCTTGTGAAGACTTACAGAAAACGTTTGACCTCTGTCATTGCCAACAAAGGATATATTACAAAGTATTGAGATGAAATTTTGTTTCTGACCAAATACTTATTTTCCACCATAATATGCAAATAAAATGAAAAAAAAAACAGACAATGTGATTTTCGGGATTTTTTTTTCTCAGTTTGTCTCCCATAGTTGAGGTCTACCTATGATGTAAATTACAGACGCCTCTCATCTTTTTAATTGGTGGAACTTGCACTATTGCTGACTGACTAAATACTTTTTTTCCCCACTGTATATATTAAGTCTCCCCTAAGTCTTCTCTTTTCTAGAGTAAATAGACCTAATTTTGATAACCTTTCTGGGTATTGTATTGAACCAACTCCATTTATCATTTTAGTAGCCCACCTTTGAACCCTGTCAAGTTCAGTAATGTCTTTCTTGAGCAACGGCGTCCAAAATTGCACACAATACTCAAGTGTGGTCTGACGAGTGATTTGTACAGAGGGAGAATTATGTTTTCATCTCGTGTCCCCAGACCTCTTCTAATGCATCCCATGACCCTATTTTCTTTGGTGGCAGCTGCCTGACACTGGGCACTCCAATTTAGCTTCTTATTGACTAAGATGCCTAAGCCTTTTTCCGTGTCTGATTTCCCCAGCAGTTTCCCATTTAGTAAGTAATTGTAGCATCTGTTTCTCCTTCCCATGTGCATAACCTTACACGTATCTGTGTTAAACCTCATTTGCCATTTTTCAGCCCAATTCTCCAATTTACTCAAATCTGTCTGTAGTTGCAAACTGTCCTCCTTTGTGTTAACTACCTTAAATAGTTTTGTATCATCTGCAAATACTAATATTTTACTGTGTAAGCCATCCACTAGATCATTAATAAATATATTATTAAATAGTAGGGGGCCCAATACAGAACCCTGTGGTACCCCACTAGCAGGCCCGGATTGGTAATATACCCAACCGGGCATTTTCCCGCTGGGCCGCTGTCATGTGGGCCGCGGGCGGCAGCACCCGATCATCTGGCCGCTGGCCGCTTGCCAGCTGATGCAACAACTGGCACTCCATTCTCGTCCTAGCATGAGACCTCCCCCCCACGCACTCCATCCACGCCCTCCATCCACGCCCTAGCATGAGACCCCCCCGCCGCCCGCAGCCACTCACAGCGTCGCTTGCCTGCTCTCTTCTCTGTATACAGGACCTTTGATGAGGTCACAGGAGGGGAGGAGTCAGGGGTCACAAGATCAGGAGCCTTTGTCCAGACCCCTGATCATGTGACCCCTGACTCCGCCCCTCCTGTGACCTCATCACAGGTCCTGTGCGCACAGCCCTGCCTCTTGGTGTCTGCAGGACTCGGCTGTACTGGTTGTTATGGTGCTGGATGAGGGAAGTATGTGTGGGGTCAGGAGGAGTTTACAGGATAGATGTAGCAGAGCTGTGTGTGTACGAGGTGTACGGAGTGGAGCCCTGTGTGTACGAGGTGTACGGAGCGGAACCGGATGTGTACGGAGTGGAGCCGCATGTGTGTACGAGGTGTACGGAGGGGAGCCGCATGTGTACAAGGTGTACGGAGCAGAGCCGTGTGTGTATGAGGTGTACATAACGGAGATGTGTACGCGGTGTACGGAGCAGAGCTGCAGGTGTACGGAGAGGAGCCACGTGTGTACGAGGTGTACGGAGCGGAGCCGCGTGTGTACAAGGTGTACGGAGCAGAGCCGTGTGTGTACGAGGTGTACGGAGTGGAGCCGCACGTGTACGAGGTGTACGGACCGGAGCCGCGCGTGTACGAGGTGTACGGAGCGGAGCTGTGTATACGGAGTGGAGCCATATGTGTACGGGATGAACAGAGCGGAGCCAAGTGTGTACGAAGCATACAAAGCAGGCTTTTCCCACGGACACAGGAGTACACGGCAGAGCCCCGAGGAGCATTTTAAAACTCGCACATGACATTCCACCTGAAGTGACGTGATGGAAGCTGACCGGAAATGAGATAATTTCATGAGGAGATTGTGACGGAACTAGGAATGCTCCATCACCATGTCCTCCTCCGACAGCGCAGACAGCAGGATCGCCTTGGAATCGGGGATGCCGGCCATGTGAGCGGATCATGATAAGTCCTGCATCTGGAGGCTCAGGTGGGCACTACAATGGGAGCCGGGCTGCTATAGTATCTTTATAGAATATTTCTTTATTTCTTGCTCTCTCTTTCTTTCTCTGTTCTTTCTCATTCTCTGTTCTGTCTTTCCCTCATTTTCTTTCTCTCTCTCTGTTCTTTCTTTCTCTCTCTAATCTTTCTTTTTTCTTTCTCTCTCTCTGTTCTTTCTTTCCCCTCTTTCTTTTTCTTTCCTCTCTTTCTTTCTCTCTGTTCTTTCTTTCTTTTCTTTACTTCTTTCTTTCTCTCTCTCTGTTCTTTCTTTCCCCTCTTTCTTTCTCTCACTGTTCTTTCTTCATTCTCTCTCTGTTCTTTCTTTCTCTCTCGCTCTCCTTTCTTTCTCTCTCTCTGTTTTCTTTTTTCTCTCTCTCTCTCTCTGTTTTCTCTCTTCCTTAGTGCCAGTCAGTGTGCCCATAATGCCAGCCACTGTGCCCTCAGTACCAGTCAGAGTGATCAGCAGTGCTAAATGGGTGCAGTTGGGAGTGGACATGGGTGTGACTAGTTGTGAAATGGGTGTGGCCGGGGGTAGCCTAAAATTTTCAGCGGCGTGCTGAGTGCGCCGCAGTCTTTGTCCCTCTTTCCCTTCTTGAAAACTTGGGAGGTATGATAGGGGTGGCTATGACCAGGGGGGTCTGGTTGCCAAATGGATAGCAGTTCTGACAGGAATTCTGTCATCGTGCGTACAAAAGGGGACAGAGCTTTGGGAGGAGTACTGTACCTAAAAGCAATAAATAGGACTGAGCTGAAATACTGGGCACAGCTGTGACTACATGTTATATAGTCGTGTTAATCTCCTCTCACTTCTTATAACCTACAAGTGTACAAAAATATTATATAGTCACCATGTGACTAGTGGGCCTGTGTAACTTCAAATGCCAGGGCTGAATTTTAGTCCCAGTCCGGCCCTGCCCACTAGTAACCCTGGCTCAATCTGAGTATGCACCATTAATAACCACTCTTTGTTTTCTATCACTAAGCCAGCTACCTACCCATCTACACACATTTTCCCCTAGCCCAAGCTTTCTCACCTTACTTACCAATCTTTTATGTGGGACAGTGTGAAATGCTTTAGAGAAGTCGAGATAAATGACATCCAATGATTCTCCTTGGTCCATTTGAGAGCTTACATCCTCATAGAAGCTGATCAGGTTAGTTTTTTCAGGAGCGATCCTTCATAAATCCATGTTGATATGGAGTTAAACATTTATTAACATTGAGATATTGCATAATGGTATCCCTTAGAAACCCTTCAAAAATGTTACCCACAACAGATGTTAAGCTTACCGGCCTATAGTTTCCAGGTTCCCTTTTACACCCCTTTTTGAATATTGGTACCACATTTGCTTGCCGCCAATCAAAAGGAACAGACCCTGTTTCTATAGAGTCTTTAAATATAAGGAATAGAGGCCTGTCTATCACATTACTTAACTCCCTTAATACTCGAGGGTGAATGCCATCAGGGCCTGGTGATTTGTCAATTTTAATCTTACTAAGGCAGTTCTACACTTCTTCCTGGGTTAGGCAGGTAATACTTAGTGGGGAGTTTACATTATCACTCTGCATTTCCCCTGGCAAATCCTTTTCCTGTGTGAACACTGTTGAGAAAAAAGTATTTAAAACATTTGCTTTTCCCACATCGCTCTCTATGATTTCACCCTCATTGTTCTTTAAAGGGCCGACACCATCAATTTTAATCATTTTACTGTTTATATAATTAACTCCACACACTTGTCCCACAATTATCTTCTGCAGTCACGCTGCCTTCGGACAGCTATGGGTGGGCAGAGATTTAAACCCTGAGAGGTTATTAATCATCTTAATGAAGAAATCAATGTTTCAAGCCATATCAATAATAAAGTACTTAAAAAATGTATTGCAGCATAATAAGTGTGTAAAATGTATAAGAGTGAGGCCAGGAGAAGAATTCATGTCACAACCGCGATGCAGCCGAGTAGCGCAGCGGCCAGGTGTTGCTGTAGTTTTTAAGTTTCATATTAAACAATCATTTGATTTTGTGGATGAAACAGCTGCTCTGTGTGCAAAATCTAGTAATTGTTATATAGGCAATCTAAAGTCACAGCAGCACTTGGCTGCAGCTGTTCTCGGCCTTACCGCAAGAGATAAAGTAAAAGCGTGTAAATAAAGTATAAAGGGATAATGAAATACCAAACTACTTCGCTCGGCTGCTCCCATCCTGGAGGAGTTTGGGAAAGCGACTTGAAGATAAGTCATCAAAGACTGACCTGTCACGATCTTCCTTGGTCTTATAGTTCCAGTATAAATTATTTAATCATGTATTACAGCAAGAAGGATTCATCCAACCAAATGGCTTTCTATTACTTATGTAACTATTTTTCTAAGAATTGTTTTGATTTCACACATATAATGATAAGAAGCAAATAACTTTCTTGACCTTGCATTCATAGAAGAGATATAAAATGTCAAATGGTGATGAAATGCAGTCCGGCTTCACAAAATGTCAAACTCTCGATATATGCCCCATGATTTACTATACTCTGAATCAGTAGTCCCCAATCCAACCCAACCTGTAGCATTGACATCACACCTGATGAAGGTATTAGAGAGATTGGTTCTCACACGTCTCCGTCCTCTAGTGAGCTCGGATATGGACCCTCTCCAGTTTGCCTACAGGCCGGGCATTGGTGTGGATGATGCCATTATCCACCTTCTAGATAGGACTCTCTCTCACCTGGAGAAACCTGGGAACACTGTGAGAATAATGTTCTTTGATTTCTCTAGTGCTTTTAACACCATACAGCCAGGTCTACTGAGAGACAAGCTGGGCCTTGTTGGTGTGGACCTCCAACTCTCCACCTGAATCCTTAACTACCTCACGAACCGACCTCAGTTTGTAAAGGTTCGGGACAGTGTGTCAGACACAGTGATCTGCAATACAGGGGCACCTCAAGGTACAGTTCTTGCCCCTTTTCTCTTCACACTGTACACTGCGGATTTTAGGTGCAACTCATCTAGCTGCTACTTGCAGAAGTATTCTGATGACTCTGCAATAGTAGGCCTCATCACAGGAGGAGATGAAAGAGAGTACAGAGATACTAACCAAGCTTTTGTGGAGTGGTGTCAGAGGAACCACCTTAGGATTAATGCCGGGAAGACCAAGGAATTGGTGGTGGACTTTCGCAAGGGCAAAAATCCACCAGTAGTGGTGAACATTCAGGGAAATGACATTGAGATAGTCGACACCTATAAGTACCTTGGTGTGATCCTCGATAATAAGCTTGACTGGGCCCATCACTTGGATGCAGTGTACAGGAAGGGCCAAAGCAGGCTTTATCTGCTCAGAAGGCTGAGAGCCTTCGGAGTTAGAGGGGCACGCCTTGCATCCTTCTTCAACTCTGTTGTGGCATCAGTCATCTTCTTTGGTGTGGCGTGCTGGGGTAGTGGCATATCAACCAGGGACAGGAATAGGCTGGACAAACTGATTAGAAGGGCCAGCTCTGTCCTGGGATGCCCCCTTGACCCAGTTCAGGAAGTAGGCGACAGGAGGATACTGGCCAAGGTGAGCTACATGGTGCAGAATGATTCCCATCCCATGCATGAGACCATGACAAAGATGTGCAGTACTGTCAGTGACCGGCTACTTCATCCTAAATGTGAGAGGGAGCGCTATCGAAAGTCCTTCCTTCCTGCTGCAGTTAGGCTGTATAACCAGCACTGTCCAAAACGGAGAACGACCCAAACAGTGAACTTATAGATCCAAAGTTGTGACAGTCCGGTTACATTTTTTTTTCATATATGTACCTACCTACTGTCAATGTAATGTCTTTTATGCATCTGTATCTGTACTTGTTCCTGCCTTGCTGCTGTAATGCTCTGAATTTCCCCATGGTGGGATGATTAAAGGATTATCTCTTTTTTAAGTGAAAACAGGAAACAACTAAAACAAGAAGTACCCACTGGCTAAGACTATGTTCACACGCATGTTTACAGATACCTGCCGGGTCGTGTACTTAATTAGCTAGTATTGTGCACCTATCATAGTCTTTGCAATAGGACAATTAGACGATACAGTTGTGCTCAAAAAATTACATACTCCAGCAGAACTTTTGCTTAATTGGCCTTTTTTCCTAGAATATGAATGATAACACCAAAACTTTTTTCCACTCATGGTTAGTGGTTGGGTGAAGCCATTTATTTTCATACTAATGTGTTTTCTCTTTTCAAATCATAATGACAACCCAAAACATCCAAATGACCCTGATCAAAAGGTCACATACCCCATTTCTTAATACCGTGTATAGACCCCTCTAACAACAATGACAGCTTGAAGTCTTTTGTGGTACTTATGGATGAGGTTCTTTATTTTCTCAGATGGTAAAACTGTCCATTCTTCTTGGCAAAAAGACTCCAGTTCCTGTAAATTCCTGGGCTGTCTAGCATGAACTGTGCACTTGAGATCTCCCCAGAGATTGAGGTCAGGAGACTGAGAACCTTCACTTTGTTCTGCTGTAGCCAATGTTTGGTCGACGTCCAAGTACGTCCCATGCGCAGCTTCCGGGCTGATGATTGCAAATTTGCCTCCAGTATTTGCAGATAACATGCTGCATTCATCTTTCCTTCAACTCTGACCAAGTTTCCTGTGCCTTCGTAGCTCACACATCCTCAAAACATCAGCGATCCACCTTCGTGCTTAATTGTTCCTTGTTGACCGCTATCCAAATGTAACGTTCATGGTTGTGGCCAAAAAGTTGAATTTTGGTCTCATCACTCCAAATTACTTTGTTCCAGAAGTTTTGAGGCTTGTCTCCTTGATGTTTTGCATATCGTAGGAGAGATACTTTGTGGCATTTGCGCAGTAATGGCTTTCATTCGGCAACACGACCATGCAGCCCATTTTTTTTCAAGTGCTGCTCATTTCTGTAATGGTAGGTGAGCACAGCCGATGACAGATACCTACCTGCAGGGATGAATGTACCCTTGGCAGATGTTATGCATCTGTGCTAATAAATAGGACAGGTGCCCAATATCTGCCAATCAAGGCTGCCACCAGGAATTTCAGGGCCCCATAGAAGCACCATTTTTGGTCCCCCTTGAGACTGCTCCTAGGCTCAACCCCAGTTCCGCCTCCACCCCTCAAACCTTCCACAGTCCCACCGTCCTTTGTTGGAAAAATTTCACTTCTGCACCACATCCTCACATTAACAGTTCCCATAAAACACCAGCTCACATACATTGCCATCAGCTTTTGTTTTGGCCAAAAGATTTTTGAAGTCACTGCCATGACAAGGTAGACTCTTTTGGCCTGGCCCTAACTCTACCCTATTAAAAATTTCAAGACGCTTATTAGGTATATTTTTCATTATTTTTCTTTAAGGGAATGTGTCACATACATTTTTTAAAATGACCAATAATACCACATACAAGGGAAAAATACCATCACACCATGGCCAGACCACATATTACCACCACATTGTGACGAAATAATACCACATACAAGGAATAAATACCACCACATCATGGCCAAACCACATATTACCACCACAGAGTGACCAAATAATACCATATACAAGGAATGCCGGCACACCATGACCAGATCACATATTACCACCACATAGTGATCAAATAATAACACATACAAGGAACAAATACCGCTACGCCATGACCAGATAACATATTATCCCCACATAGTGACCAAATAATACCACATACAAGGAACAAATACAGCCACACCATGACCAGACCACATATTACCACCACATAATGACTGAATACTACAATATTGATCGTTTATAAAAAACACAACATTAATATTACCATAAATGCCATTATAAACAGAAGCTCTGTACACAGTACACAGTGTATAGTGTCAGTGTACAGGTAAGGCTAGTTTCACACTAGCGTTTATGAGCGCAGCGACGGCCTGCGCACGGCCGCCGCTAAGCCCCGCCACCTGCCGCGCCCCCCGCCGGTAGCTCCGCCCACCGGCGCACGATGCTGCATGCGCCCTGCGTCCCCTATCTTTATCACAGGGGGCGCAGGCCGTGCGCAGTATGCGTTTGGCGGCGCATGCGTCCTTTTGACGGTGCGCCGACCTGCGCCAAACGCAACCTGCTGCAGTTTGGTTGCGTCGACGCACCGTCAAAAAGGCGCATGCGCCGCCAAACGCATACTGCGCACGTCCTGCGCCCCCTGTGGATAAAGATAGGGGACGCAGGGCGCATGCAGCGTCGTGCACCGGTGGGCGGAGCTACCGGCGGGGGTGCGGCAGGGGGCGGGGCTTAGCGGCGGCCGTGCGCAGGCCGTCGCTGCGCTCATAAACGCTAGTGTGAAACTAGCCTAACACACTGACTCACCAGTGACGTGTCTAGTTGAAGTGCTTCATCTTCGCTTTTATTCTTCATCCAGCTTAGACTGCCATCACTTCTTCAAGCCAGGACTCATCTGTCACAAATCTTTTAGGTGTCTGCTGAAATTTAAATGTTGTTTTTTTCCTTTTGGTCCACCAAGAGTTAATATCAGTCTCTTGCTGGCAGTTCTTTTAGGGTGGCCAGCTGATGTTGGTTAGTAACCTCTCCCACTTCCCTTTAAATAATCACAGGATCGTGATGCTAGCATCCTTGCCGGCCAGTGCATTAGCCAGGGTCAATAGAGGTGACAGTCAGGGAGTAGGCACGTGACAGCGGTGGGGGGAAGGACCCGCATAGGGCGTTAGGAGAGCTTAGGGCACAGGTTGGTGTCAGGAGGTGCCTTCCTCTCCCTTTTCCATCCCATCGTATTGATATGCTGTGTCGTTCGCTGTACTTACCCGTATTCAAGCACATCATCTCTGCAGAAAATAACACTTTTAGCTAGAGTAAAAAAAAGTTAGATAAAAAAAGTGACATAGTGCCGCCCTGCACAGTAACAGGAATCCACCTCAATTCATCGTTTGCTCTCCCCCATCTTCAATACAGCATCATTTGCTCTCTCACCCACAATTCATCATTATTTGTGCTCACCCACCTTCAATTCATCATCATTTGCTCTCCCGACCCTCAAGTGATCATCATTTGCTGTTCACCACTCCACAGTCTCAATTCATAACCATTTGCTGTTCCCCACCCCAGTCTCAATTCATAATCATTTGCTCTCCTCCACCCCAATACAGCATCATTTTCTCTTTCTCACTGTCAATACTCTGTCATTTACTCTCCCCCTCTCCACCCCAATTCATCATTATTTGCTCATTCCCACCATCAATTAATGATTTGCTCTCCCCAGCCCCAATAGATCATTATTTGCGCTCCTCCACCCTCAATTCATCATTTTTTCTCCCCTACACCGCACCCTCAAGTCATCATTTGCTGTTCCCCACCCTGTTTCAATTCCTAAACATTTGCTGTTCCCTACACCCCAGTATCAACACATAATCATTTGCTGTTCTCCACCGGTCCAGTTTCAATTCATAATCATTTGCTGTGAGATCAGTGCGACCAGATGACAATGATGGAAGTTGTATTCAGCAGCAGATGTGTAACTCCTGTATAATATAAAGAATTAAATAAAAAAAATGTTGTGGACTCCCATGCAATTTTCATAACCAGCAGAGGGAAAGCCCACTGCTGGGGGCTATTGTTAATAATCTGATAAAAGGAGCAATATACCAAAACGTTCCCAGGCTTTTAATAACAGCTCACAGCTGTTTGTTTGGCCTTTACTATTAGTGAATTTATGGGCTGAGGGCTGATGTTGGTAGCCTGTTAGGTATGCAAAACAGAAGCCGCGGAGACACCATCACATGTTTCTCAACGCAAGCAATGACTAGCCAGGTCTTTCCCCGGGAAAGAATAACCACGGGAAGGGCAGTCTCCAATGAAGGAAACCACCTATGCCAAAACATGGTATCCATCCACAGACAGCTGTTTCGGGGTATTTGCCCCTCATCAGTGTGGAGTAGGAAACTGGCTAGTAGGAGCAATGCCTAGTAGAAGACTGTGTAAAATGAGGATGATTGACCTCATGGAGATCAACATCCAACACTGCGGAGACACCATCACGTGTTTCTCAACGCAGTGATTCTAGAGCACTGCCCCCATCCCTTGTGGGAAATATGCAAAACAGAAGCCGCAGAGACACCATCACATGTTTCTCAACGCAAGCAATGACTAGCCAGGTCTTTCCCCGGGAAGGAATAACCACGGGAAGGGCAGTCTCCAATGAAGGAAACCACCTATGCCAAAACATGGTATCCATCCACAGACAGCTGTTTCGGGGTATTTGCCCCTCATCAGTGTGGAGTAGGAAACTGGCTAGTAGGAGCAATGCCTAGTAGAAGACTGTGTAAAATGAGGATGATTGACCTCATGGAGATCAACATCCAACACTGCGGAGACACCATCACGTGTTAGGGGGAGCAAAATATCTGTCTCCTTTCCAGGCTATCAATATCAACCCACAGCTGTCTGTTTAGCTTTTGGTGGTTTGAATTTACAGGGGAACACATTATTTTTTTTCTGTGGTCCCCCTTAAGTTCACCAGGAAAGGCTAAGCAAACAACTGTTGTATGACAACCTGACGAACACTACACAACTCACGTATGCCACTACATTATAAAATTCGCATACCAGGAACAGTAGATTAGTTCCAAAAAGGGGGCACTTGGTTGGCATTGCCACTGTTAAGGAGCTCTGCAAATGCGACATGACGCACGCAGACCATTCCATCAAAGTCTGCATTCCAAAACATCCCTACTTCCCTTCTGAGCCCCGGCGTGCGCCCAAACAGTAGTTTTCTCCCACATATGGGATATCCGGATACTCAGGCACCGGCGGCTGAAGGCAGCTCTCATTGTTTATACCAAAGAAGATGACGGTCACAAGGGGGCATTATCTACGTCTGGAGGAGAGAAGGCTTTTCCACCAACACAGAAGAGTATTCTTTACTGTTAGGGCAGTAAGAATCTGGAATTCCTTGCCTGAGGAGGTGGTGATGGCGAACTCAGTCGAGAGGTTCAAGAGAAGCCTGGATGTCTTCCTGGAGTGTAACAATATTGTATCTTACAGTGATTAGGTTCTTTGGAAGGATGTAGATCTGGGGATTTATTCTGACTGAATATAGGCTGAACTGGATGGACAAATGTCTTTTTTTGGCCTTGCTAATTATCTTACTATGTTACATCCCTCTTGTCCTTGTACTTGACCCCCAGCAACTCTGCTGTCACCCCTTCTGAGCATCTGCCCAATTAGCGTTTTTGGGAGGCCTCTCTCATTTTTGCGGACAGTAACATAGGCTGTGGTACCTCGCCTAGAGAGGGTTTTAAAGAGTGGGATGCTGGTATAAAAGTTATCCGTGTAGAGGTGATAACCTTTATCCTTCCTTCCCTTCATAAACTCTAAATCTGTGGGTGTACCCTGAGGTACTCTTACACAGCTTATACAGTAGAGTTTAATTCCGTACCTGGCCCTTACTGGGCAGGTACTGACGAAATTTGAGCCTCTCCTTAAAATAAATTAAGGACTCATCCACAGTCCCTTGTCCCTTTGGGGCACGTACCCTTCAGCAAACTTTTTGTTGAAGTGTTCAATAACCGGCCGAACTTTGAATAGATGGTCAAAGTTGGGGTCATCTTGTGGGGGACACTGTGCATTATCGGTATAATGCAGAAATTTGTGGATGGCCTCAAAACATGTCCGGGCCATGACCATTCAGAACACTGGAGTGTTGTATAAAACATTGCCGAAGTTCTGGCTTCTTGAAGATCCCCATGTGAAGGACCAGGCCCCAAAACTGCATCATTTCAACTGCGTCTACAGGAGACCAGTTAGAAAATGATGAAGAGGGGTTTTGTGCCAAAAATTGATGAGCATACAAATTAGTTTGACCCACCATGAGGTTAACAAAATCCTCAGAGAAAAAGACTTTGAAAAAGTCTAGTTCTGTGAGGCCGGAGCTGTCAAACTGGATTCCTTATTCTGCTACAAAATCAGGAATCATTAGCACATAATTTTCAGGGGGCGAGGTCCATACGGGGTCCATAATGGGGGCGCTGCTTCATTTTCTCTCCTGGGATGTCTTTGTGGTGGTTCAGCAGGACCTGAGGATGAAGAGGAAGAGGATGAGGACGAATCTGAAAAATAAAGCAATGTGGGATCCTCTCCCTCGCTATCAGTCTCGGAGGCAAGGAAAACAAATGCCTCCTCCACTGAATAGCGTTGTCGGGACGAGCGGGACGACTTTTTTATGAATATGATGATTGTGTTAGTACTTTATTTAACTGTTTGTGTGTGTGTGGTTGTGAGATAGTGCTTGGTGTAAACTTATTTGTCTGAAAAGAAAAAGCTAAAAGAAAAAAAAACAGCAACCAGGGAGGAAAAAAATGTCAGTGAAAAGTGTAAAACATCAGGCACGAGCTCTGATGAGTGAATTGTGTCACTAATCAAAGCTTGGCGGCTGCTGAACGTGCGCATGGAGGTGGCGCAAGTGGGGGTGAGAAAGAAAAGTGGAAAATAGCAGGCACGAGCCCTGATGAGTGAACTGTGTCACTAATCAAAGCTTGGCGGCTACTGGATTTGCGCACGGGGGGTGGCGCAAGGGGGGTGAGAAAGAAAAGTGGAAAACAGCAGGCATGAACTCTGACGAGTGAACTGCATCACTAATCAAAGCTATGTGGCTGCTGGGTGTGCGCACGGACGTGGCACATAAGGGGTGAAAAAGAAAAGTGGAGGACAGCGAGCATGAGTGTTGATCGGTCAGCTGCGGCAACAATCAACGCTCAGCGGCTGCTAAATGAGCACATGGAGGTGGCGCAAAGGGGGTGGAGGGGGGTAAAAAGAGTGGGAAAGGGAAGGGGGGATGGGAGGGATTGGTACTACAAAATTCCAGTAATTGTCTAGTCTCTAACATCATGTCCTCCCTCTATCGAAAACAGAATCTGACAAAAACTGAACTTTGTGTTTCCTCCCTCTACTAACCTAACTCAGACCAGAGCGTGCGGCTACATATATTTTTATGCAGCCACACACTCCGGTCCCAGTGCCGGCGGCAGTGCCAGGTTTTCATGCGAGAGACTCACACGAGAATCGTGTGAGTCTCTCGCAAATGAGTATGAGCCCTAAGCCTCCTTACCTTTCCATGCCAGAGTCAGTATATCACTCTCCACAAGGAGAAACATTACCCCTTGGACCTCGATAGTGACTTGTAGGATTGCTCCTTCCAACAGGTGGCGCTATGCAGTTCAAGTCCTCTTCCTCTCTGAAGAGGCAATTTGCATATTACATTTCCCAGAGGAGCATTGCATGGCGAATAAGCCACCTTACCTTGGCATGCCAGAGCCGGTATGTCACTCTCCGCAAGGAGAAACACTACCCCTTAGACCTCAATCCAGAGCCTCTCAACTCAACTAGCCAAATCAGTTCTCATACTTTGCACTGATGTGGCTAATAGCCAGAAACACATTGCTTCTCGGCCTTTTGGCTAAGATGAAGCGTAGTATCTTTCGAAAAGGTGGTCTGCTCCTATCACCCTAGTACATTGACACACTAATACACACCGGGTTGGTGCACTTGGTAGTATGCCAGGTGGCTCATATATTCATCTGCTGGAAACCATAGCCCCCCAGCATCAAAGTCATTGGGCTGAGGAAGTGTGAGGGCTTATGGCGCAATGTGTCCCAGGAGTTGGTCACCCTGGTGGGAATCCGAGCTTACTTGGAGTGAGATCCCAAGTCTTGGACTCCATACGACGCCGCACCTGGCCTTTCATACTTTCTTGAGCAACCCCCCCATTCCTGACCTTCGGGTCAGGATGGGTAATTTTTATAAACCTGGTGAAAGGTCCGGTCAGCTTTGAGCTGAGAAACCAACATGAAACAGGGCTCCCAGCTCCACTAGAGTGAGAGTCTGGTTGAATACTGGGAGCACGAAAATGGCTCTTCCCCGGCCTCAGCTAGGGAAAGCATTGAAGATACCTGAACCTCGCTGTGGCCTTCTGGCTCGGAGGGACGGGGATGGTTTATTGGGGACTCTCTCCTCCGGGAATGGTCCACATGAATCCTCACTTTGTGCGCTGTTTTGGTGTGACTTCGGTCACATTTTTCAGAGCCTTAGATGTTGCTTCAATCAAAAAATAGCCCAAAACACCATGTCTGCAAACTGAGAATCTGATTTGGGTTTTATGCTAAGTCATATTGCAAGACTTGTTAAAGAGTCAGGAGTGACTTTTAAGACTGCTGCTTCCAACACGTGGTGCTACAGAGTTTAAGTCCTCTTCCTCTCTGTAGAGGCAATTTGTATATCCGATCACTTACTCGATCATGTCACCTACACGTCAAAAACATTTCTAGAATTAGACCTTTTCTCACCTTTGACTCTGCAAAAACGCTTACTGTTGCTCTTAGTTTTCATTTGGACTATTGCAAATCTCTACTAATCAGTCTCCCTCATACTAAACTCGCCTCTCTTTAATCTGTCTTGTCAGGATTATATTCCTCTTCAACACTACACTGTTGCCTCTTCCTGTGCCGGTCATTGCACTGGTTGCCCAGCCACTACAGAGTCCAATATAAACTTACCACTCTCACCCACAAAGCGCTCCACAATTCTGCACCACCCTACATCTCTTCCCTGATCTCTATCACCCTACCTGTGCCCTCTGTTCTGCAAATGACCTAAGGCTAACATCCACAAAAATCCGAAACCTCTCCCATCTCCAAGACTTTTCGCAAGCTAAGCCACTTCTCAGGAACGCACAGTTTTGGGTGTGCACTAAAAACGCACTCCTTTAGACTGACGTATTGCCTCACCTCATGTAACTATTCCAGTTTTGCCCTTTCAAATCTGGTCCCTCGTAGCATCTGTTTACACACCCTCCATGCACTTAAGAGCAGTTTGCATCTACACTTAGGGTCCCGTTACATTTAGCGATGCACCAGCGATCCCGACAACGATACGACCCGGTCAGGATTGCTGGTGAATCGCTAAACGGTCGCTAGTGAGCTGCCAAACAGGCAGATCTCACTGATGCTGCAGCGGTCGCTCTTACCTGTCAGACGGCAGCTCTGATGACGACTTCCTCCCGTGTCCATGAGTCGCTCGTCAGCGCCAGCAGGAAGCCGACGACGAGAAATGGACCAGGACGATCTCGAGCGATCAGCGATATCCAAGGATTTTTTTTTACCATTTACTCGATTTCCTCATAGATTGTATGCCTCATGGTATCTGTTGAATTATGTGTTTTCTCTGTTATGTTTTTATTGTCTGTTTGAAAAGTTGCCTCTAATGTGAAGTGTCACGGAATATGTTGGTGCTATAGAAATAAAAATTATTATTCCATGCAAATGCTAATGTTAGATACTTCCAATCCGGTATGTTCAGATTAGAACCAGAGCTATAATCATTTAATTCTTAACATTCATTTTTGGTTTTCCAGTTTGACTTTGCTGATTCTGATTGTAAATCAGGCTAAATTGTCCAATTATGTGATAGGTAAGAGATTTCAACACAAACTACTTACCTTTGAAAGATGTCACATGGCAAGCAGACTCCCAGAAGTAAGCTGCAATCTGTGCTAGTCTTATTGCCTACACTGCGGGTGCTCACACAACGTACGTGTGAGTGGGTTCTCTGAAATCTGTATTGGCATAGGCTGACCGGTACAGAGCCGAGTGAATGGACAGGTTGGAGATTAGGCTGCTGTTTACTTCATTCTTTAGGGACAATGAACCTTTAAGTTTCAGGTATTTAAAGAGTTCATCAGGGAATTTTATTATTTTTCTAAATGGGCTAAGAACCAACCATTTTGCAGCCCTGCATCTGGTGGCCAAAACATAGAAATCATGGCCATTAAAAGCTGAATTTGGGATTACTTTTTAACCTTTACTAATTGAATCAGTGAATATTCAGCAAGTAAACACAACAGGGAATCTGTCACCAGGATTTTGCTACCCTGTCTGAGAGCAGCATGATGTAGGGGCATGATCCCAGCTATGTACCACTAACTGGGCTGCTAGCTTCAGTTTTGATAAAATGTCTGTTTTATATGCTGCAGATCTACCAGCTCTCTGTATGCTGAGCTCTGTATAACCCTGCCCACACCACTGATTGGCAGCTTTGTGTACACTGTGCATAGGCAGCCAGAGGTGGGGATGAGATTATACAGAGCCTGATAAAACAGTGATTTTATTAAAACTACAGCAATCAGGCCAGTAAGTGACACATCACTGGAATCAGTGTCTCTGGTCTTACATTATGAAGCTCTCAGATTAGGTGGCAAAATCGGGAGACATATTCCCTTTAATATTTTTTTACTTACATCTTTGAACATTACATTAATATTTTAATTTTTTCTTTTCACAGATTTGGAGACTAATAACAAATTTTCTGTACTTCGGACAGCTGGATTTCAGTTTTCTTTTCAAAATGATTTTTACGTATCCTTACATTGTAGTAGGTATCCACCCTCTAAATATGGACATGAGAATGTATGTTGCTGTCTTTCATAATGTCACAATATAGAAGTCACAAAGCGAAAGACATTGTTACTTTGGTTGTTAATTTCCTTTACAGATATTTCTTCTATCCAGGTACAGATATTGCAGGATGTTGGAAGAAACGTCCTTTAGGGGGCGCACAGCAGATTTTGTATTCATGTTTCTCTTTGGAGGACTCATCATAACAGTATCCTTTTTGTTTTAAATTGTCACAGATATTGAAAATCTTTAAAAAAAAAACCCAAAAAAACTCAAATCTAAGAAATGTCTATACAGCTCTGGCAAAAATTAAGAAACCACTGCAAAGTTTTCAGTTTGTCTGATTTTTCTCTTTATAGGTATATTTGAGAAAAATGTAAATTGCTTTTATTCTATAAACTACTGACATGTCTTCGAATTTCCAAGCAATAAATTTTGGATTTATTTTCAGAAAACTGAGAAATGGTCAAAAGAACAAAAAATGCAGTGCTTGCAGACCTCAAATAATGCTAAGAAAACAAATTCATAATCATTTAAATCATTTAGAAACAACAATACTAATGTTTTAACTCAGGAAAAGTTCAGAAATCAATATTTTGTGGAATAACCATGATTTTTAGTCACAGCTTTCATGCGCCTTGGCATGCTTTCCAACAGTCTTTCACACTGCTTTTCGGTGACATTATGCCACTCCTGGTACAAAAATGTAAGCAGTTCTTCTTTGATGGCTTGTGACTATCCATCTTCCTCTTGATTCCATCCAGAGGTTTACAATGGGGTTCAGGTCTGTAGATTGGGCTGGCCATGACAGGGATTTGATGCGGTGGTCCTGATTGATTGAGCTAGCTGTATGGCATGGCGCATTGTCCTGCTGGAAAAAACAGTCCTCAAAATATTGCCTGAGCAGAAGGAATCAACTGTTTTTCCAGGACAACCTTGTATGCGGCTTGATTCATACGTCCTTCGCAAAGATTAACCTGCCCAGTTACAGCATTGCTTGAAGCATCCCCAGATCATCACCGATCCTCCACCAAATTTCACAGTGGGTGCAAAACACTGTGCCTTGTACACCTCTCCAGGTCTCCGTCTAACCATTAGATGACCAGGTGTTGGGCAAAGCTGAAAATTAGACTCATCAGAGAAGATTATCTTACTCCAGTCCTCTATGGTCCAATCCTTATGGTATTTGGCAAACTCCAGCCTGGCTCTCCTTTGCTTCTCATTGATGAAAGGCTTTTTTCTAGCTTTACATGACTTGAGCCCTGCCTCTAGGAGCCTGCCATGAACTGTTCTTGCCATGCACTTCACCCCAGCTGCCATGTGCCATTGTAGGTCACTTGATGTCATCATGCGGTTGCTGAGTGATATTCGAATAAGATGATGGTCATCCCGGTCAGTGGAGAGTCGTTTTCGCCCTCTGCCGGTCTGTAGCTTTGTTGTCCCAAATGTCTGCTGCTTGACCTTGTTGTATTGGACTGCCGTCTTAGAAATTTTAAGGATGGAGGCAACATGACGCGCACTGTATCCCTCTGCTAGTAAAGCCAGAATTGAGCCCTTCTTTTCCTCACGCAAGACTTTTCTTTTCAACACCTTTGGCATGGTTAAAAGTTATTTTTTCATTTCTATTACTTTTGGGATATTTCTAGCACTTGTTTTGCCATCCAGCTTGTCCTACTGCAAGAGGATTGTGAACACCACAGCAGGGTTTTTTATACTTTCCTTCGTTAAATAAGATTTGGTTCAGGTGATCACCTAATCAGAAGCACATTAAGTAGAATGAGGTGTACTCTGGTTGGAATTCAACTGACACTGGAATGGAATGGCTGTCAGACATGTAGAGAAGCTGATTTTTATAACTATGCAGTGGTCTCAATTTTTGCCAGGGTTGTATAATAGTAAATGAGAAATAAGAAAGCTTCAATACTCTTAAAACCATATGGTGATCCAAGTTTTGGCTAGTTGAAAAGCTTGTGGTGAGGTTTTTCTGCCTTAAGGGACTTTAAAATGCAGCTGTATTACCTCAGTGTAAGCTGGTGTTAGACCAGTAGCACATTACTAGGACAGTGCTCACATGTAGGCAATCCCCGGATGTGTTGCGGCTGTCAAACATATGAGGGACATGCAGCTGCGGGGACTCAAACATATTATTCGAGCACACCGAAGGCACTCTTAGCACACGATCATGATCAGATAACACCTTATGGAAGCATCTTGGCATTCTCTTGATGAGCTTCAAGAGGTAATTACCGGAAATGGTCTTCCAACAGTCTTGAAGGAGTTCCCAGAGATGCTTAGCACTTGTTGGTCCTTTTGCCTTCACTCTGCGGTCCAGCTCACCCCAAACCATCTCGATAGGGTTCAGGTATGGTGACTGTGGAGGCCAGGTCATCTGGCATAGCACCCCATCACTCTCCTTCTTGGTCAAATAGGTAGTCATTTCCGGTGACTACCTCTTGAAGCTCATCAAGAGAATGCCAAGAGTGTGCAAAGCAGTAATCAAGCAAAAGGTGGTTACTTTGAAGAACCTAGAATATAAGCCATACAGTATTTTCAGTTGTTTCACACTTTTTTAATTATATAATTCCACATGTGTTAATTCATAGTTTTGATGACTTCAGAGTGAATCTACAATTTTCATAGTAATGAAAATAAAGAAAACTCTCTGAATGAGGTGTGTCCAAACTTTTGGTCTGTACTGTGTATATATATATATATATATATATATATATATTCTAACACTATGACTTATCTCAGCTAAGACAAAGCCTAGATCCTCAGGCTACATTCACACCATGGGCGTAGCCAGGATCAAACCTAGGGGGGGGGGGGGGGGAGGCAGAACCTCATACTGTTCCGCAGAACCTCATACTGCACACCTCAGCTGCTGCAGAAGCTCATACTGCACACCGCTACACTTGAAAATAAAGCCTGCACCTTAAGATGTGGTGGTGGTGATGAATGCAGTCTATTTATTCCAACTATCAATTGATGTTGATGTGTTACTGAAGACGAGCAATGCCTGTCCTGGGTGTCCTTTTGGGCAGCTATGAGGTGTACCTGACTGGTGCTAAAAAAGGAGTGTTAGTCTGTGTGCTACCCGGCTTTCATTCTTTTTGGTACAGATACGATATGGATAGACAGATATGGATAAATGGATACATAGAGCAGATTTCTAATCTGCTTTTGCTATTGAAAACATTATCTTTGAGCTCAAAAACCTTTCAGGTGATGCAGTTTTTTTAAAAAGCTGATTGGCTTTTGCAGCTGAAAAACGCTGTGTGTGAATGTAGCCTTAGATCAGGAATAGAACAGTCATTTATAGGACATTTCATAACTTTCCCAAACTCCTATGAAAAAATATTCTGCACATTCTGCATTGAATTACTGTACCCAATTTATTATATATTTTAGGAGTCGGTTCATTTTATACCGACTCCAACTCCACAGCCCTGGTGGGCGCCAAGTCATGTTTGGAGACCCCCAGATGTGCCTAAATATTGGAATGCCCCCAATTCTAACCCCCAACACAACTCTAATCCTAATCCCAACCCTAACCCTAACACAAACTTAACTCCAACCCTAATCCTAGCCCCAATCCAAACCCTAGCCCAACCCTAACCCTAGCTCTAACCCTAGCACAAATCCTAACGAAATGGTTTTTTTTAAAAAAAATATTTTTTACCTAAGGGGGTGATAAAGGGGGTTTGATTTACTTTTTTTTTTTTATTTTGATCACTGTGATAGACCCTATCACAGTGATCAAAATGAACCAATAGGAAAAATTTCCTATTGTTGCCGATCTTGGTTTGTGCACTGCGCATGCGCCTGTCATTTTCTTCCTGGAAGACAACGCCGACTGGGGGATGCAGGAGGGGGGTCCAGGGACACCGGAGATACCAGGTGGTTCGGGGGACCGCATTTCTCTCTCCTCTGATGTGCTAGATCATATCAGAGGAGAAATTAAATGGGAAATCTGATTTTTTTTTTTTTTGGGTTGTCGTTATTCTGGGAATAACAGTGATTGCAACACTGAATCATGTTCTCTGGGGTCTCACCTACCACCAGTAGCCGAGACCCCAGGGAGGCACTATAACCTTATTTCTCAGTGCCAATAAACTGTGGCCATTAAAAGGTATTTGCAAGACTCCCATCAGCCTGGACAGTAATCTGTGACCGCTTAACAGGTGGGCCTGAAAAACTCTTTACCTCCCAGCATTGCCAGGAGAGTCACAGGCCCCTCTTGTGCAGCAGTCACTCCGTGCTAAAAGACTAATACTGACTCTATTCAAATGCCTCTAGAACATGTGGTCGGGAACCCCCACGATCATGTTTCTCACCTATCCTGTGGATAATAAATGTTTGCAGTGGGATAAGCGCTCTTATAAATGATCCTTCTGTATAGCATTCTGTAGGTCAGAGAATACTCATCATGCAGTCTTTTTAGGCTTCTTTTGACTATACGGGTTCATGTGGCCATTGATTTCTCAGGAGCGTTTAGGTCCTCTTGAACCTTTACGTTTTCTTTAAGTATCAATACTGTAGCTATAAAAATAAATGTACATTAGTTCAGCAGCTAGTGATTTCTTTATTGAAATAGATCTAAATTTTCCAGTCCTGTCCTAAACAAGAAACAGGTGTTTGGTCTTTTTGTCAATCTCTACTTCATGGGCCAGGCTTTTACTCTAATGCTGCTATACATTTGGTGCCGCAGAAATCCTTCTGTTCATATCAATATTCTTGGCATTCTTACAGTCCAGGCACCTTACATGCCCTGGATACTCCTGGTTTTGTCCCTACTAGTTGGCAATTCCATCATTGTGGATGCACTAGGTAAGATATATGGCCTCCAAGTCCTCTTTTTTTTTTTTTCAGAGGTGGCCCTATTTTAGGCTGTACGTAAAATGTTTTTCTTCTGTTTCAGGCATTGCAGCTGGGCACATTTATTACTTTCTTGAGGATGTTTACCCAAACCAACCAGGAGGAAAGAAACTCTTAGTTACTCCGGAAATTCTGTAAGTATGAAAATGATGGGTCTTATATTCTATGTTGGTGAGAGTTGGGTTAATAGGAACTTCATGAAATAATAGAAACAAGCAGGAAAAAACCCTTTCAGTGTTACCATAGGGAAGTGATCCTTAAAAAAAAAAAAAAAAAAAGTGATGGCGTCCAGACCACTCATCACGAGCCCACTGAGGCAGCAGATTGGCTGCAGGGTGAAGTAACTGGTGGTTGGGCAATCACATCACTTCTGCTCCTGCAGAAACTGGAGCAGTGGTGGTGGGGAGGATTTGATTCATAAGTATTGCTTATTTTTTGTCTTTTTCATAAATATCTCTACTCTTTAATCATTACAAATGTAAAGAACCCATTTAGATCAGAATATCTTGAACTTGGTTTTCCATCATATAAAAACAATATGTGGGATGGAAATAAGGAGTTGTTCAGTAAGTGCATGTTACAAAAGACGTCATAATAATTGTGCAGGATTTCTTAAGGGAGGTACTAACATTACCTAGTGAAAGAATCATTTACTACCATCAGGAACTTTTCAGGGTATTACCATGAACTGCTTTGTCTGTGTGTCTTCCGCAGGAAACAGATACTTGATGAGCCTCACGTCGACCCCAATTACAACCCTTTACCAGAAGATATTGTGAACCAATGGGTCAATGGGCAGCCGCCTCATGTTGACTAAAGTAACAGTATTAAACCCAAATTTCCTACATATCTTAAAATAAACAATTTTTCTAAACTATGGGCTTGTGCATTTGAGTTAGGCAGTACTGTGAATCAGTTTTAAAGAAGCCCTACTCCCATCAAAGTTTTTATCACCTTAATATATTGCATTCATCATATTATATAGCACTGTATACTCACAATTGCTCATTTTGACTTTCTGCCCAATAAATTCTTCACTTTTCTCTGCTCCATGTAGAAACAGGAAGTCTTGTCCCTGCAAAAATCATCCCCCTCTCCAACTCCTGATCCAGCCAGATACTCCTCCTCCCCCTGCCAGGAACTTATGCAGTTAATTATGGCTTATACAGGGAAAATTGACCTCCTGATTCTACATAGAGCTTAGGATTCAGCTAGTCAGTTTTTAATCACGTGATTATTATTAGTATTTATATAGCACCATTGATTCCCTGGTGCTGTACATGAGAAGGGGGTTACATACAAATTACAGATATCACTTACAGTAAACAAACTAACAATCACAGACTAATATAGCTGTCATAGATATAATGGAAAACAGAAGAGTTAGCTGGTAGAAAGGCAAAATGAGCAATTGTAGGAACACAGTGCTATACAATATGATGACTGCAATATATTAAGAGGATACAAAATTTGATGGGAGGAGGGCTTCTTAATTCTCTTTTCTCTTCTCTGTGTAGAAACAGGAAGTCTCTTATCACTGCATGAGTTATCCCCATCTTCAAGTAATGACCCAGCATAGCAGCTACTCCCCATTGAAAAAGGGCTTTTGTAGTGATGACTCATGCAGGGAAAAGAGACTTCCTGTTTCAAAGAACTCACGTATTCAGTTTTTTTTTATTAACGTCATGTCATTGACCTAAAGGGAAAGAGAAGAATCACTGGGTAGAAAGGCAAAAGGAGCAATTGTAAGTACACAGTGACATATGATGGCTGCAATATATTAAGAGGATAAATGTTTTGATGGGAGCTCTCCTTTTATGGACACGTAGGATCAGCTATTACTTTTTTTCTGAAATGGTCTTTCCAAAATAATATTTATTGGCAGACAAAATACACCATATTCTTAGCCGAACATTGATCCTGTAATAATTGGATGAGGCACAGATGATATGAACAAACTTCAGACTTTATCCAGAGCAAACTTGCCCACATGGAACATAAATAGGCAGGGGAGGTGGGGAGACAATAAAAAAAAAGGCAAAACCCTCAATGCAAAATATTTAGCATTATGTTTATTTAAAAAGTTCTCTACAAGTGCGTGATGCACCTATACAAATTAAAAATAGAACACAAAATAGCTTTACATATCACGTACACAGGTATAAAGGAGGGCTTGGGACATCTGTCTCAGGTCTTCCGGTAGTCAGGTAGCACTAAAGCTTCACACTCTGTACATGGAAGGAAAAGGCTGAGGGAGTCAAACTAGGCAGCATCCAGCTGCTTTGAAAGTGGAATGTGTGGGTTCCCTGCACCTTCTGATTTGGGCTCAAGAGGTGCTAAGGTGACCCTCCCTCTTCCACAGCTCTTTAGTCTTATTTTTTTTTTTTTTTTTTTTACATTTCTCTCTTTTTTTTAATGGCTTTTTGTTTATTTATGGGGCGAGGTTCCATCTCCAGGATGAGAACCGCGAGATTCGTCGGGAGGGGACTGTTTACCAGGCCGGTGCAGTGTTGGCAAGACGTCTCATACGCCTATAGGGAGGAAAAGAGAAGAGGGGCAAGATAAATGTTAAGGAGGTTGTAGGTGTATTCTTAACACTAAGGCAGAGGATCAGGTAATGTTCACGGGGGATTTTAGTTTCACACTGGCCACTTGAAAATCATCCTCTAGCGCAACTGCTTCTAATACCCTTCCAGATATGCTCTTTCAAATAAACCTAAAACCAAATCCTACATCCTGAAATGATCCTTCATCTGCTAAAGAGCTTTTGTTGCCAAGATTCGGACCATAACAAAAAGAGAAAAAAAAAAACGGGGCAAGAGCTGGGCATAAAATAATACGATGGCATTATTTCAAAATGTGAAATGCTAACTGCAGAGCCCGTTGTGTACACGTCTACATGCCTGTGGCCAAATGTTTCAAGCTCATAAGGTCATTCTGGTTTAGATCAAGTTGATGGGGAATTACATGTCTGTATGCGCTCAGCCTAACTGGAGAAACTATGTGAAAAATGATATCTGCTGACTGTATACATCAAGGTCGGAAAATAAGCCTTTTGTTCGATAAATCCGTTCTAATATTTATATAAATGTCAGCTTTTGCCAAAGTTGAGTCAGTCCCATTGACTCTGATATGGCTGCGTATTTTACCGCTATGGCAAATTACAATATGTGCTGATAGCTAAAATTAAAAGAAAAAAGTAAAACAAAACAAGTCTATCTGGAACATATTTTCACATGGATGCAAAAAATCTATACAACAATAGAGGGCAAAGTAGACCCTAAAATTAGTTTCTCTTAGTTCTACTAGATAAAAGTGCCAAACTGATAGCTCTCATTGCCCGGGGCAGGTAAGGCATTAATGTAGCGACTGAAGTGTTAGTACATTAAGTGTTAGTACATTCACAGGCTTCTCTGTCATATTTCCATAGAGCTTGTCCTACCCAACTGATGTTACAGCCACAATTATGGTGGCAATCAACCAGACGCACTCTCTATAAAGGCACGTGTTCTAGCTTATATAAGAATGCATTGCACAAAAACACCGATATGGAACCAAAAGACTTGTGCTTACAAGCACCGGGGTGGGAAACGATATTAACATCATCCAGATGTCCTCAATTAGTAAACTAAAAGCTAAAATTAGGGGCTTAAAGGTGCTAGAGGGTACTAAAACCAGAAAGTAGCTTAACCATGTCATTCCAGGTTGTACCACAGATATTACTGTCCGTAAGCCGATGAACTACAAGAAGGGCACTGCAATGCGTAGCCATGCAGATTTCTGCTATGAATTCCCTCAATCACAGCTCTTTAAGCATGATCAACCTCAAAAAGAAAAATCAGGGGACTCAACCTCAGAAAAATCCATCCATGTGTACCGTAATAAAATTCCGACCTATGCCCAAAGAGGCTCTCCAACCAGCGTGAGCCATTTAATCTGAAACATAGCGCCTCACCTTCCAGAAATAAAAAAAAAAAAAAAAAAAAAAAAACAACGTTAATACTGTCACTACACTACGATACACAGAAAGTAAAAATACAAGTCTTAATACTGCACATAAGTACTTCATAAAATCACCACCATAATATAACCAGTGGCGATTCATGTTCCAGTAACCCAGCATGCACCAGTAGACATATATGCTACATGGACTGGCAAAAGTTAAAGGATTATGGTTAAGCGTTTCAAGCAGCAAAGCTATATCTATAACGACATTTCACAAGCAGATTTTTTGGCACCAGTTTTAAGTATAATCCATCGATGCTAAAGAATACTAAAGCCTGATCAACAGATACAAGAGAACATGAAGGATTCTGCTGTGGGCACTCCGAGGTGCTCTCGCTACAGGAACCAGCAATATCCCATATATTGTAGGTTCTGATAAAGGGGGAAAAAAAATGTAAAAAATTATGAGGCAAGTGGGCGACTGACTATCTCAATGTGAGACAAAGATGCTTGAAGGTGGAAATCAATTCTAAGTGCATTAAGCCTCGGGGCCGAGTACCATGTTTAGGGGTTAAACAGAATCGCTTTTCTAAGGGGAATTGGGCACAGATGGTGCTACTAAGCTAAAGGCGAGCACTGGGAGAAATGTCCAATCCCACCAGCTAAAGTCATATGAAATACCAACACGTCACTTGCAAAGTGCGATAATGATTAAAAGAGCAGCTCCACTGGCTGAAGCACGACAGCACAGACACGGATAGACACACATCACTTCATAGGCTGGTGCGCAAAAGCTGAAAAGTCTTCCTTGTGGACGCTCCGAGGAAGTGCCACATTGTTGTCTATATTCTACCCCGGCGAGAAGCCCGGAAGGAAAAGCGTATGAAACGACGGTGGCACCTGGTGTTCCTGTCCTGGTCACGGATCTTCTTTTCCATTTCTGCGTCTGTAAGGGTCTCCAGAAGAGGACACCATTGATCTGCATCACCTGTATTTCGAATTGCGATCTCCACTGTTGGCAAGGGGTTTTCACTGAAATAAGAATGTTAAAATGTTAGGAGACAAAATTTTATTTATTATAGCGCCGACATTTTCCGCAACGCTTTACAATTAAGTATGGACATATGAAGTCAATAAAAACAATACAATGTAACGCATTTTAGCAGTTACGGGAGGAGTGAGGGCCCTGCTCACAAGCTTACAATCTATAGGGAAATAGGTAGAACGTGCTTCTCATATATGGCCCTGCAAAAACCCAACATTACTGTACGCAGGTATAAAATCAGATCAAACTTCACAAAATGACGGCCACAGCTACCTAGTTGGGTGTAACATTTCTTTCCTCCTATTGCACACTGATTTACATAGAAAAGCAATGCTTTATTGCCAACTGTTATTTACAGAGCATAATATATTAAAAAAATAAGGAAACGACTTCAAATTAGGGCCAGGTTTAGACCAGCCGATCCGTGAAGTTAAATGACTGGTGATCGGCCACACATTTGCCACCAGCGGTTGGTTTATAGTCCCTTTACGCTGGAATAACACACAGAACGATCAGCAATGGATCGTTCTGTGTACACTGACTGTCATCGTTCTCAGCAACACATATTTACACAGAACAATGTGCTGCCGAGAACGATGAGCTTTAAGCCAGTCAAAAATTCATTTCACACTATGAACTGGGATTGGGTGATCGACAGGTTGTTCTTACTACATGATTATCGGGAAACACGTATTTCGATAATTACTCGGAAAAAATAATGCAGTGTAAATACTGTATATACTCGTGTATAAGCCGACCCCCCTAATTTTGCCACAATAAAATGGGAAAACTTATTGACTCGCGTATAAGCCTAGGGTGGAAAATGCAGCAGCTACTGGTAAATTTCAAAAATAAAAATAGATACCAATAAAAGTAAAATTAATTGAGACATCAGTAGGTTAAATGTTTTTGAATATCCATATTGAATCAGGAGCCCCATATAATGCTTCATACAGTTCATGATGGCCCCATAAGATGTTCAATACAAAATACACCCCATATAACGCTGCACAAAGGTTAATAATGGCCCCATAAGATGCTCCATAGATTATGCCCCCATAAGATGCTCCATAAAATGTGCCCTAGATTATGCCCCCATAAGATGCTCCATAAAATGCTTAATAGATTATGCCCCATAAGATGCTCCATAGAATATGCCCCATATGCTGCTCCAGATTATGCCCCCATAAAATGCCCCATAGATTATGCCCCCATAAGAAGCCCCATAAGATGCTCCATAGATTATGTCCCCATACGATGCTCCATAGATTATGCCCCCATATGCTGCCCCATAAGATGCTCCTGCTGCAAATGAAAAAAAAAATAATTACACTCACCTCTTGTCGCTGGGGGCCAGGTTCCGGTGTCCTAAGCAGGCGGGGACACTGATGCGCTATGGGGGCCAGGTGTCGTTGTCAGGGCCCCGGCACCTCAAATATTCACCTGTCCCCGGTCCACTGCTGCCGCTCTGTCTTCCGGGTCCTCTGTCAGTGACGTTCAGACAGCAGAGGGTGCGGCAACTGCGTCACTGTGCCCTCTGAAATGACATCACATCACAGCCAGAGGACGTGGAGGACAGAGCGTCGTGCAGCGGTGGACCAGAGACAGGTGAATATTGCATATACTTACCCCCTCCTGGCACGGTCTCTGCAGCCCCGCTTCTCCCACGGTCTCAGGCTCCTTCCTTCAGCGGTCACGTGGTACCGCTCATTAAAGTCATAAATATATGCATACGGTACGTGACCGCTGAAGGAAGAAGCCCGAGAGGGTGAGAGAAGCGGGGGGGGGGGGGGGGGAAATGTATGATCTGACACCCCCGCTCCTCCGCCGACCCCCTGGTGTATATAACTCGTGTATAAGCCGAGAGTGGGACTTTCAGCCCAAAGAAATGGGCTGAAAATCTCGGCTTATACGCGAGTATATACGGTATATGTTGAAGTGGTCAGCCAGACATAAATTTACTTTTCCAGAAGACTCCATGTGTTAAAATAAAAACAAACACAATCTCAGTCACACGGTCATACTCTCCTACCCTGCAGCCACTTGGATCCAGCATGAGTTGTTCCGTGGTTTACGCTAAGATGGGAAGTGGGAATTTAAGATCTCCACCTGTTGCTGGACTCCACTCCAGTCACTTCTGCTGCTGGATCTAGGTGGGTGCTAGTAGGCAACACGACCTGAGATTGTTAAATACCGGTATTTTTTTAAAATATCCAGACCACTAGACAAAGTTTTATTATACTTGCCTACCGAGCGGTCGGGGCCAATGGGTGTTGCTGGTCTTGCTTTAGCGCCTCCTCTATTCTTGTGATCACCTTCTTCCTCCACTGCTTCGTATCCTACATCATACACATAGTATTGCACATCGCGCTCCTGCGCAGACGTACATCACTCTGCCATGTCGAGGGCGGAGCAAAGTACTTAAGTGTTTATGCGCCAGCGCTCTTCGGCTTTTTCCTGCACCTATGCATTGCAGCACTTTGCTCTGCCCTCGACAGGGACCAGAGAAGTACGCCTGCGTAGGAGCGCGATGCTGGGCATTGGATGACGAAGGATGCGTCAACCACACGAAGCAGTGCAGGAGGACGGCGATCGTAAGAAGAGAAGAGGCGCTGAAGAAAAAGAAGCAACGCCCATCTGCACGTACCACCCGGTATGCAAGTATAATAGGTGTTTTACTTGTCCTGCAGGCCGGATCCGGGGCATATACACAGCATATTAGAATGCTGTATGTGAGGGCTTACTGGCATTATCTCATATGGGAAAAACCTTGTGTATTTGGTTCATATTTAAAAAGTGTCTTGAATGACATTGACACAAAGCATTTTTTTTTTTTTTTTTGCAAAGTATTGAATTTTCTTAACTGCTAAAATATAAAGTGTCTCATAAAAGTTGGCATGTCAGCAATTGTACACACCTGAAGAATCAGGTCACCTTGGGATTTTACTGCTCAGCGAATGCTGTAACGACAAAACTATGGCAAAATTGCATTGTATTTTTTCGCCCATTTCATGTGGAATTTTCACCTTTTTCCAATGCACAACATGGTAAAAATCAATAGTGTAATTCAAAGCTACAACTTCTCCCTCAAAAAGTGCTCATTGCCATTTAAAAAAAAAAAAAAAAAGTTATTAGCTATTGGATGAATGGGAAATCACCCTGTCATTAAAGGGTTATATTTTATTACTAATTTCATCTGGTAAAGGACCCAAGAGAGCTGTTTTTTGTGGAGCTTAGTGAAAAAATAAGCTTGTTGATGTACATTCCTAGTTGACAGTGACATGAAAAACATTGTTTCCCATCTACAGAATATGCAAACCATAAAACACATGGGCTGACCACAAGCACTGCATTATCTGCAAACATATCGCTGGTGCTGAAAGGACACTGCAAAAATATACACATTCTGCATGATCAGCAAAAGACTGTCTGCCGCACTCATGGCTTTGCCTCAAGCTTTATGAGTTTTAGCGCAGAATCCTAAACCTAGCTTCACACCAAACGTGCGGAACTAAATGGCCGCCGTTTGGCTACTTGTTTGGTGAATAGCTACTCTGCAAAAATCACGACTTGAGGCACTATTATTGAGATTCCTAATGCCATGTCTAATTGAAACACTTAAAAAGGCAAAATCAATGCAGGACCCCTGCACCTTCCTTGTCAATGCAATAGTAAATTATTACGGTTTAGCAACCGTACCACAAGGGGTTATGCCGTAGGATAGGTGAAAAATGTATAAACTGCTTGTAGGCCTGCGCAACCACAGTGACCAAGAGTTTGGGGCAGCAGCTGATCATTTCTGGTGCCGCTACAATCAAGGTCTACTAGACTTGTACAGCGCTTGGCTGTTTCGGTGATCCCAAAAACACTCAATTTTATTTTGTTACTTTAACCATATAACCATAATCATTTAACCATATAACTTATATACAGGGGTTGGACAAAATAATGGAAACACCTAACGTTTTGGCATCATAATCTTCGAACATGTTATAAACATGCAAACCGTGACATATGGTAATGTTTTGTAGTTGATTATTTGTGATATGTGTATGTAAATTAACTGTTTTGCAGAATTGTAAGAACACTGATGAGAACCTGATACCAATGGCAGACCTCTCGGATTTTCAAAGAGGCCAAATTGTTGGTGCTCTTATGGCAGGAGCTTGTGCAACAGAAAGTGCCCGAATGCTTGGCGTGTCAAGAGGTACTGTCTCCAAAGTAATGACTGCGTTTGAAGGAAAAACGTCCGCAGCAAACCACAGGTCCAGCCAAAAGTTGAAGTTGACTGAGAGAGACCGTCGGACTCTAAAGCGAATTGTGAGAGAGGATCAAAAGACCACGGCTCCGAAAATCACTGCTGAGCTCAATGAACACCTACAGAACCCACGAAAACTGTTCTTTGGGAGCTGCATACATCTGGATTCCACAGAAGAGCTGCAGTTCGAAAACCGCTGCTCTCAATGACAAACGTTTCCAAGCGTTTAGTCGTGTAGAAACCTCCAGAATTGGTCCCTCGAGCAGTGGAAACATGTGATATTCTCAGACGAATCATCGTTTACCCTATTTCCCACCTCCGGTCGAGTGTACATTTGGAGACAGCAGAAAGAAACATTCCATCCAGACTGCCTTCTCCCAACCGTAGAACATGGCGGAGGTTCTGTGATGATCTGGGGTGCTATTTCGTGGAGATCCGCTGGGCCAATGATATCCCTTCATGGAAGAATTAACAGCAGAGATTATTTAGGCATTTTGGGCGACCAAGTGCATCCTATGGTTCAAGCACTGTTCCCGGAGGGGAACGCCATCTTTCAGGATGATAATGCACCAATTCATACAGCTAGAATCGTTAAAGCATGGCACAAGGAACATTGTAATGAAGTTGAGCATCTCATCTGGCCCCCACAATCCCCAGACCTCAACATTATTGAGCATTTATGGCCGATTTTAGAGATTCAAGTTAGACGCCGATTTCCGCCGCCATCGTCGCTCAAAGAACTGGAGGGTGTTTTAACTGAAGAATGGGCTACAATTCCTTTGGAAACAATTTACACCTTGTATGAATCCATACCTCGGAGAATTGAGGCTGTAATCGCCGCAAAAGGTGGACCTACACCATATTTAACTTTTGTTGATGTTTCCATTATTTTGTCCAACCCCTGTAGTACCAATAATTCTACAGCGCTTTACAGACATCAGCATCACTGTCCCCATTGGGGCTCACAATCTAAATTCCCTGTGGAAGAAAGCCAGAGAACCTGGAGGAAACCCAAGCAAACAAGAAGAGAACGTACAAACTCCTTGCAGATGTTTCAACCCAGGACCCCAGTGCCAAGTAGCAACAATGATAACCGGAGCCGCGATGGGAAGCAAAGAAGAGCACGTCATCTCTAGAAGATGGGAGGTGCTGGACCGGACCGCGACACCCATCGCACTGGACCCAGGACCGCCCCTGGATGAGTATAATCTAACTCGTTTTTCTTCTTTCAGGTTACATCGGGGGCTTACCCACAGCATTACAGAATGCTGTAGATAAACCACTGATGGCGGTGGCCGCAGCTTATAGGCAAAAAATGGGGTGACAGATTGCCTTTAACGTACGAGACCACCACTGCTATTCAAGTTGCTCAACACTACTAATGTGGAGTCATGAGGAACGGGATGCTCGAGACCTCCATTCTAGTGATTGGAATGGACAAGGCAACTGTTAGGTGGATTCATAACTGGCTTAGTGATCGGACCCAAAGAGTGGTCGTAAATGGCTGCACATCCAGTTGGAAGAATGTCTCAAGTGGGGTACCACAGGGCTCTGTCCTGGGCCCTGTATTGTTCAACATCTTTATCAACGATTTAGATGAAGGAATTGAGGGTAAACTGATTAAATTTGCTGATGACACAAAGCTAGGAGGGATAGCTAATACTAGAGAAGAGAGAGAGAGGATTCAAAAAGATTTAAATAAACTGGAGAAGTGGGCAGCAACTAACAGAATGGTTTTTAACAGGGAGAAATGCAAAGTACTACATCTGGGCAATAAAAATGAAAAAAGCATATATAGAATGGGAGGAATAGGGCTAAGTGACAGCACATGTGAAAAAGACTTGGGTATACTAATAGATCACAGACTGAATATGAGTCAACAGTGTGATGCAGCAGCAAAAAAGGCAAATGCAATTCTAGGATGTATTAACAGAAGCATACAGTCTAGATCACGTGAAGTCATTATTTCCCTCTACTCCTCTTTGGTCAGACCTCATCTGGAATATTGTGTCCAGTTTTGGGCACCACATTTTAAAAAAGACATCAACAAACTGGAGCAAGTTCAGAAAAGAGCGACCAGAATGGTGACCGGTCTGCAAACCCTGTCTTATGAGGAAAGGTTGCAGGAATTGGGAATGTTTAGTTTGCAAAAGAGAAGACTGAGAGGAGACTTAATAGCTGTCTACAAATATCTAAAGGGCTGTCACATTGTAGAAGGATCAACTTTATTCTCATTTGCACAAGGAAAGACTAGAAGCAATGGGATGAAACTGAATGGGAGGAGACACAGATTAGATATTAGAAAAAACTTTTTGACAGTTAGAGTGATCAATGAGTGGAACAGGCTGCCACGAGAAGTGGTGAGTTCTCCTTCAATGGAAGTCTTCAAACAGAGGCTGGACAGACATCTGACTGGGATGATTTAGCGAATCCTGCTTTGAGCAGGGGGTTGGACCAGATGGCCCAGGAGGTTCCTTCCAACTCTACGATTCTATGATTCTATGACATTTATCACGCATAGTGTAGATAGATGATACGGATTGTGGGGTAATCCCTATAAGTAAGATTATGTTTATGAGAAAAAGGTGCTGTCTTCTTTGCATATTTCATGTAAGTGAATTAAAAAGATAATAAAACTTTCCTTTCTTACCATTCGCTTCTGCATTTGTGCCCAATTCATATCCTACCTGAATGCATAAGTCTTCTGATGCCAGCTGAGCTGCCCACGGATGCTGTATGCAATAGTGGTAACGAACTCGCCACCCAAACCAAGCTCGGAACATAACTTCAGTGCAAACTTCTCTGGGGAGTTCTCCTTTTCGGACATATCCCACTCAAACTGGTCAACCAAGGAAATGTTCCCAACGTGGATATTTAGCTGAGGAAGAGCACAAGGAGAAAAACAGCAAACCACAAAGTGAGGCCGCTATCTTTCATTCACCGACACAGCAATAGTCTCGACACAGAGACATTATGCAGATTCGGAAAACACACGGCCAGCCTTTTATGATATTAGGAAAATACTCGGATTCCAGAAGAGCCATGCAAAAACATCATCCAGGTATGAAATCAGCTGTGAAAACTGCACAAAATGTCCACAGATTATCAAACGGTCTGAAAAAAAGGCAAACAACTGGCAGGCATATGACTACACTAAAAGAAAACCATGCAGCACACTTCGACGACATGCAATGGAGTCAGCCGAAAAATGCACATAAGCAATTGTTACGAGGTCATGAAGACTAATCACTTTCTCAGTACCTTAATGATGACTCTCTGGTCAGACTGGTCCTCCAGAATGCTGTCAGTAGGATAAGACTCTATCTGCTGGCGGATAGCTGACGCAATAGCTGGGACAAAGGCAAGAGGGTTGAGGTCTAGGTCGTCACAGAGAATCTCCGCAAACATTTCCGGGGTCATTAACTTCTCTGTAGATGAAAGGGGGAAAAAAAATGTCAATCCCTAAATAACCCAAAACATAACTTCACAGGATAAATCTCATAACCTCTACTAATTTAACGTTTGTAAAGTACTTTCCTAAGACTACAATATTAATGGCCTATCTTTCATACAGGCTACGAATATCACATTTACGGGGGTGTGACTGGACTGAAGTGGCCAGGGGTTGTGCAGGCACAACCACAAATAGAATTATGGAGTTGTGCCTGGTTACAAAAAGGCCTTGAAAACTTCTTTAAAGGGAATTTGTCACCATGTTTTTGCCACTTACTCTGAGAACAGAATGATGTGGTGACAGGTTCTCTTTAACAGCTGTGTACATTGGGAATAGGCAGAAAGCTGGCAGTCAGTGGTGGGGCAAGTTGATACAGAGCAGGACAACATGGCATGAGAAAACAAGTCCATCAATGCCAAAAAGAAAAAAAAAAAAAATAGATGGTTGATATCGGCCACTTAAAAGATGACAATAACAAAATAATCACAGAGGATAAAGAAAAGGCTGAGATACTAAACAGCTTTTCATCTGTGTTCACCAATGAACAGTCTGTTACAGGGATCATTCAAACAAGGCAAAAATAAAAAATCACAACCTGATATAACTTAGTTTAACACAAAAAGAAGTGCATCTACGTCTGAGCAATTTAAACATTGACAAATCCCCTGGCCCAGATGGCATTCATCCACGGATACTAAGGGAATTGAGCTCAATAATAGACAGACCACTGATTCTCATATTCTTAGACTCTTGTAACAGGGGTGGTGCCACAGGATTGGAGGATGGCTGAGGTGGTACCAATATTTAAGAAAGGTAAGAAGGTGGATCCTGGGGACTACTGTCCGGTAAGCCTGACATCAGTAGTGTGCAAAGTTTTTGAGGGCATTATAGGAGATGACCTTCAGAAATACATTGCAGAGAATAATATAGTAACTGACAACTAGCATGGATTCATGAAGAATAAGTCGTGTCTAACTAACATGTTGGGTTTCTATGAGGAATTGAGTGCAAATCTGCGTGGAGGTAATGCGGATGATGTGATTTATCTGGACTTCGCAAAGGCATTTGATACCGTTCCACATAGCCTTATACTAAAGATACAGGCAAGGACTGGGGAAAACGATATGCAGATGGGTAAGGAATCGGCTAAATGATAGGAAACAAAGAGTTGTCATAAATGGTACATTCTCTAAATGGGATATAGTCAGCAGTGGGGAACAGAGGGACCGATTCGTTTTAACCTCTTTATTAATGACCTAGTGGATGGGATTGATAGTACAGTGTCAGTCTTTACTGACGACACCAAACTATGTAGGATATTAAAATCTGACCTTGAAATTACAATGTTGCAAAACGATTTGAATAAGATGACGGAATGGGTAAACACTTGGCAAATGAGATTTAATGTAGAGTAATGCACCTAGGACGGAGTAATCCTATTGCTGCATATACATATACATTAAATGGGAGTATACACTGCGTTCCAAATTATTATGCAAATTGGAAAGTGTCAAAGATGTAATTTTTTGTTTTTCAAATAAACTCATGGTTGATCACTGAAAACAATCTCAGAAACCTGTGATAATTAGTTTACCAGGTAAGCCCAATTAAAGAAAAACTACTTAAGAAGGATGTTCCACATTATGAAGCAGGGCACAGGTTTCAAGGAATATAGGACAGAAAAAGGATCTCTCTGCTGCCGAAAAGCATCAAATAGTGCAATGCCTTGGTCAAGGGATGAAAACATTAAATATTTCCCAAAAAGTTAAGCGTGATCATCGTACTATTAAGAGAGTTGTGGCTGATTCTGAGCACAGGCGTGTTTGTGCTAATAAAGGTAGAATGAGGAAGGTTTCTGCCAGGCAAATTCATCGGATTAAGACCAGCTGCTAAAAAGCCATTACAAACCAACAAACAGATATTTAAAGCTGCTGGTGCCTCTGGAGTCCCTCGAACCTCAAGGTGTAGGATACTTCAAAGGCTTGCTGTGGTGCATAAACCTACTATTCCGGCCACCCCTAAACAGTGTTCACAAGCAGAAATGGTTGCAGTGGGCCCAGACATACATGAAGACTTATTTTCAAACAGTCTTGTTTACTGATGAGTGTCGAGCAACCATGGATGGTCCAGATGGATGGAGTAGTGGATGGTTGGTGGATGGCCACCATGTCCCAACAAGGCTGTGACATCAGCAAGGAGGTGGAAAAGTCATCTTTTTGGGCCGGAATCATGGGGAATCAGCTGGTAGGGCCCTTTAAGGTTCTTGAAAGTGTGAAAATGACCTCTGCAAAGTATATAGAGTTTCTGACTGACAACTTTCTTCCATGGTATAAAAAGCAGAAACGTGCCTTGAGGAGCAAAATCCTCTTCATGCATGACAATGCACCATCTCATGCTGCAAAGAATACCTCTGAGTCATTGGCTGCTATAGGCATAAAAGGAGATAAACTCATAGTGTGGCCACCATCTTCCCCTGACCTCAACCCTATAGAGAACCTTTGGAGTATCATCAAGGAAAAGATCTATGAGGTGGGAGGCAGTTCACATCAAAACAGCAGCTCTGGGAGGCTATTCTGACTTCATGCAAAGAAATACAAGCAGAAACTCTCCAAAAACTCACAATTTCAATGGATGCAAGAATTGTGAAGGTGATATCAAAGAAGGGTTCCTATGTTAACATGTAACTTGGCCTGTTAAGCTATTTAACTCCAAAATATCCTTTCTGTTCAGTGAATGTGACCTCCTAATGCTGCAAATTCCACAAATGAGCATTTTCAGTTCTTTAAAACATATCAAATGTTTAGAAATTCTACTGTGCCTAATAATTTGGAACAGTGCAATATGAGTTTTTATTCATTTTAGAGATTATATTGTGATCATTGGGAGGTTTCTTCAATAAAATCTGATGTATACTCTAACGGGTGATGACTTTTATTAGACTGTCATTTGCACTGACCATTTTGGAAAATCAGAGAAAAATATAATTTGCATAATAATTTGGAATGTGGTGTACTCGGGACTACAGAACAGGAGAAGGACTTGGGTGTTCTGGTTACAAGTAAGCTGAGCAGTAGTACTCAATGTCAAGCAGCAGCCGCAAAAGCAAACAAGATTTTACGATGTATAAAAACGGAGAGAAACATCATGTGATCCCAACATATTATTACACCATTATAAATCACTGGTGAGTCTACATCTAGAATACGGGATCCAGTTTTGGGATCCACATTTTAAAAGGATATTCAGAAGTTAGAATAAGTTCAACGAAAGGCAACTAGATTATTACAAGGGATGGAAGGCCTCTCATATGAGGAGAGGTTGGAAAAGTTGGGTTTGTTAAGCTTAGAAAAAAAAGATGCCTCAGATTAGATCTCATTTACATGTATAAATATATATGTGGCCAGTACAAAACACTGACACATGACTTATTCCTCCCAAAGACCGTACTGAGAACTAGGGGGCGCTCATTTCAGGAAAAAAAGCGATTCCTGCAGCTAAATAGGAAAGGGTTCTTACAGTTAGAGCGGTCAGACTGGAATGCCCGACCACAAGAGGTAGTAATGGCAGACACTAAAACAACTTTTAAAAAAAGGGCTGGAAGATTTCCTTGGTACACATAACATTAGTTTAGTGACAAAATGTACAATTGGTGGAGAAAGGATGAACTTGATGGACCTGGGTTTTTATTTTTTCAACCTACATAACTAGTGAGTTCTTTTCAGGAAGAGATTATTTGTATGAAAACTACAACAAGCAGCCCAATAACTGGTAAATCACTGGATCAAGGTCTCTGCCTTTAAATTATGCTACTCTCAGATTAGGTGGCAAAAGTATGATGACAGATTTCCTTTAAGCAGTATTACTCCTAAATGAAATCGAGGAATGTTAATAGGAGCCTAATGGCTCTAGTGACTGGTGCATGTATCTAATCTCACCACCACTAAGTACCACTAGCTGAGGAATGAGGAATTTGTGCAGACTAATAATGCACATTTCTTTTAAGATCATTCATTGCATGTCAGTGGTGAAATTACAAAACCGTGCAAAGTTTTCCTACCAGCATGGCACTTTACAAATCACTGATCACAAAAAACAACAAATTCAATTTGAAGTCAAAAGTACCATTCATGTTCCATGTAAACGCATCACGCAACTTCTGCCCATCGATCTCCATGTCCAGGCGGATAGGGACTAGCACCTCTGGCTGGGAAGCGTTCTCGTGAATCACTGCTGGATCGTGATCATCAAAACTATGAATTAAAGGGGGGAAAAAAACAAACATGAAATGTCTCACTATGTAATACTGTCAATCAACTGAACAAGACTTTATCTAATATATAAAGCTCAATGTGGGTATGTGTATGTACAGAATTGATGAATCCAAAGGGAGTTTGTAGCTATATTCCGCGCTGCCGCTTTAGACAAATTCCAGGAGAATGCTGTATGATTGCAGTGGTTTTATTCAATAAAATATAGCTACAAACTCCCTTTGGATTCATCATTTCTTTGGTCACTGAAGACCTGTGGATCTGCAGCAGCCGCTACCTACACGCTCTTATCTCATCCTAACCAGGTGAGCATATTTCATGATATACTGTCTTTTGTAACGTGGATAAGACCCTATTGCGCTTTTTTGTCTCCCCCTTTTTTTGCAATATGTACAGAATTGGCATCCGCACCGTCGCAGCTACAGCCACAAAATTTGGCAGTGTCACACGTCTGGACCCTGAGAGTGTCCTAAGCTATGTTGTGAGGCGAAATTTTAACCCCACGCGTTCCAATTCACCAAACAATTTTGCCCCTATCTACATAATGGGGAAAAAGTGTATATCAAGCCCCGCCCCTCATTATGATGTCATAATGGTTGCCATGGTGACGCTGATGTAATCATAGGTTGCAAGCCCCGCCGCTCATTATGATGTCATAATGGTTGACTTTGGGATGGAGGATGTGTGATGGGTATATGGGCACTGGACTATGGGATGGAGGATATGTATGACGGGTATATGGGCATGGGACTATGGGATGGTGGATATGTATGATGGGTATATGGGCACGGGACTATGGGTTGGAGGATGTGATGGGTATATGGGCACGGGACTATGGGATGGCGGATATGTATGATGGGTATATGGGCACGGGACTATGGGATGGTGGATATGTATGATGGGTATATGGGCACGGGACTATGGGATGGTGGATATGTATGATGGGTATATGGGCACGGGACTATGGGATGGAGGATGTGTGATGGGTATATGGGCACGGGACTATGGGATGGAGGATGTGTGATGGGTATATGGGCACGGGACTATGGGATGGCGGATATGTATGATGGGTATATGGGCACGGGACTATGGGATGGAGGATATGTATGATGGGTATATGGGCACGGGACTATGAGATGAAGGATGTGTGATGGGTATATGGGCATGGGACTATGGGATGGCAAATATGTATGATGGGTATATGGGCATGGGACTATGGGATGGAGAATATGTATGATGGGTATATGGGCATGGGACTATGGGATGGAGAATATGTATGATGGGTATATGGGCATGGGACTATGGGATGGAGAATATGTATGATGGGTATATGGGCATGGGACTATGGGATGGAGGATATGTATGATGGGTATATGGGCACGGGACTATGGGATGAAGGATATGTATGATGGGTATATGGGCACTCGACTATGGGATGAAGGATATGTATGATGGGTATATGGGCACTCGACTATGGGATGAAGGATATGTATGATGGGTATATGGGCACTCGACTATGGGATGGAGAATATGTATGATGGGTATATGGGCACGGGACTATGGGATGGAGGATAATTATAATTTGTTATAACTAACCACAGTTCGTTACTATGCCCGGGCAGCGCCGGGCTCTTCAGCTAGTCTAATATATAAAGCTCAAGTGTGAGTGTGAGTGTGTGTGTGTCCGGGATAGGCATCCGCACCGTCGCAGCTACAGCCACAAAATTTGGCACAGTCACACGTCTGGACCCCGAGAGTGTCCTAGGCTATGTTGTGAGGCGAAATTTTTACCCCGCGCGTTCCAAATCACCAAACAATTTTGCCCCCATCTACATAATGGGGAAAAAGTGTGTGTATCAAGCCCCGCCGCTCATTATGATGTCATAATGGTTGACTATGGGATGGAGGATGTGTGATGGGTATATGGGCACTGGACTATGGGATGGAGGATGTGTGATAGGTATATGGGCACAGGACTATGGGATGGAGGATATGTATGATGGGTATATGGGCACTCGACTATGGGATGGAGAATATGTATGATGGGTATGTGGGCATGGGACTATGGGATGGCGGATATGTATGATGGGTATATGGGCACTGGCCTATGGGATCGTGGATATGTATGATGGGTATATGGGCACGGGACTATGGGATGGAGGATAATTATAATTTGCTATAACTAACCACAGCACAGTTAGTTACTATGCCCGGGCAGCGCCGGGCTCTTCAGCTAGTTGCAAAATAAAACTAATGGGAAGATAATTGCTGAGCGGCACAGAATCTCTCATTTATCACCTCTGATTATGTTTAACCCCTTTCCGACATATGACGTACAAAGCTAGAGTCCAGCTTACCTTTCTGACATGTATCTCCACCTGCACTATCGGGGGCATCCTACATGGGAGGACAGATACACAGTGATACAAAACACATCTTACCACAACGGGAAGGTTCTCTTCTTGTCCCGGCCTAAGCGGTTTCGATTAATAGTAGTAGAACAGGGCACAGCATCCAAGTGGTGAGAGCTGTTCGGCAGTGTTGGGACCCACTGGCTGTTTCTTTTCGCTTTTTGTTCCCTGAAATAGAAATACAAAAGCTCTAAGTCCAAAAATAATAGGAAGACAAGATAAAAAGCAAGATATTGCTGTATCCAGATTTAGTACGAAACGTGCAGGTAAATATATAAAGGCGTTTTAGGATCTAATCACACCCAGGCCATTTATAATGGAAGCTACAAGTTTCTGCCGGTACAAATGGTGTCCAACCAACCCAATTTACTTACAAGGGGGGCTGTTGGGGTTTTGTGTGGTATGCAGAACAGCATTACTATTCTTCATTGCAAATTTGACACAAAGCACAAAGAAAATCTGACAAATGTGAACAGAGCCTAAACCGCATTCATGAAACACTGCTCAAAAACTGCCGGACAGTGCAAGCACTAAAGATGCCATAATTCTACATATACTTATGGTAGGCAAACAGCGTATGCTGAAACATGAGCATTTACCAATTATGCCAAATGAACAGAAAAGGGCACGATAGCTCTTGTCTCCATTACCAAAATATCTTCCGAACGCCAACCAGCCCCAGACATGACGGCACTTGAGGTCCACACCTAGGCTTCTCAGTTCAGCACAGAATTCTATGTTGACCCAAGTCCAGATCCTTAGAAGATCGTGGTCCAGGATAGAGAGGAGTGAAATTGTTCGGATTCAGTTCCGAATACGATCGGCAGCGAATATTGTTTTTGCAATATTAGTCGAACACAGCCGAACGTCATTAGAGTCAATGGGAGTAGAAATTACCGAATATGTTCAGAACCGATCATAAGACAAACATTCGGCACAAATAGTGTTCAAATATGGTCCGAATGTGTCAAAATCAGATTCGGGGCCAAAATCCAAACAAATTCGCTCACCTCTAGTCCAGGACCAATATGAACCCTAATATTCTGTACTGTAGTCGTGACTATATTGGTGGTAACACTAGACTTTACTAAATGCACCAACGCTAGAACCAGGCTTACCTGAGATATGTCGGAGGCTCGGTGCTGATAGAAACAGCTTTGTATTTTTCATCGTTCCCATCTAGGATCTCTTCGACTTCTGAAGCTCTCAGTAGAGTGACACTAGTAGCTAATGTCGTGTACCCGTGATCTACAGAGGAAAGGGGAAAAGTACAGAACAAGTTACATCAGACTCACTGGAAAGACTGGAAATGTCAGGCGCGGACGCCACCGCTGCCTTAACACTGATGAATGCAAATTAGTTGTCGTTTTCTGTGAATTCATTGACACATTTATTGGCTTGCAAGACTGGATGACTGCAACTAATGGTGTTATACGTCTGCAGTCATGACAGCATGCGATGGCCACAATTACGATTTCCCGTGCGGACAATGACTTGACCTCATATGTGCAATTTGCAGATTTGTTCTCATGCTTCTCTTAATTCTCTTCTATTCAGATATGCCGAGAGAATAATCGGCAAGTGGCCAAATACACAAATCTCATCTATATGGGGGTTATAAGAACACCCTGACCCCCTCGCACAGGGAGTCTCAGAGTGACTGTAGACTTTCTTCTTAGATAGGAAAACCCATCTAAATACAATCATTTGTATGGCCAACAACCCCTAAACATGTATAACCGGGGGAGAGAGCAGCGTCTCCAGGTCCGTATGGACGAGCTCTTCATTCTACCTCACTAAGAAGAGGGGAGAGTAAGAGACCAGCACAAATACTTATTGGGAAATGATTGAAAAGTATAATTAGGTGCTGCAGTATAAGATCAGGTCTCCTGCACAACACAGAGAAGACGTGAAGCTATACCTGCAGGGACAAGGGAACAATGTGGTCCCCCCACATCAGCACCCTGGACAAGCATGACAGACCAGAATTAGAGGGCTGGGCACGATCTGTAGCCTGCCTGAATAGCAAACACATGGTGCACACTCATGTACAGCACGAGGAACATCATGGAAGGAGCACCTACATTTCTTCCCATGTGAAGAGGCGACAATCTTCTTCCTTTCTTCTACCGTGGCCAGGCGTCTCCACAGAGAGGGGTACCTCTTGTATAGTGAACCTCTAAACATGCGCAGAAAATTCCCCACCTGGAACCAAACAACCATAAAACCTAAATATTCATCACTGGTGACCGTACAAAAGTATCAGGGAGGTAAATCCCCCCCCCCCCGCCGCATACAGGTATTGGGGAGGTAAATCCCCCCCCCCCGCATACAAGTATCGGAGAGGTAAATCCCCCCCCCCGCATACAAGTATCGGAGAGGTAAATCCCCCCCCCCCCGCATACAAGTATCGGAGAGGTAAACACCCCCCCCCCCGCATACAAGTATCGGAGAGGTAAACCCCCCCCCCCGCATACAAGTATCGGAGAGGTAACCCCCCCCCCCCCGCATACAAGTATCGGAGAGGTAAATCCCCCCCCCCCCCCGCATACAAGTATCGGAGAGGTAAATCCCCCCCCCCCCCCGCATACAAGTATCGGAGAGGTAAATCCCCCCCCCCCCCCGCATACAAGTATCGGAGAGGTAAATCCCCCCCCCCCCCCGCATACAAGTATCGGAGAGGTAAATCCCCCCCCCCCCCCCGCATACAAGTATCGGAGAGGTAAATCCCCCCCCCCCCCCGCATACAAGTATCGGAGAGGTAAATCCCCCCCCCCCCCCGCATACAAGTATCGGAGAGGTAAATCCCCCCCCCCGCATACAAGTATCGGAGAGGTAAATCCCCCCCCCCCCCGCATACAGGTATCGGGGAGGTAAATCCCCCCCCCCCCCGCATACAGGTATCGGGGAGGTAAATCCCCCCCCCAGATACAAGTATCGGGGAGGTAAATCCCCCCCCCCAGATACAAGTATCGGGGAGGTAAATCCCCCCCCCCAGATACAAGTATCGGGGAGGTAAATCCCCCCCCCCAGATACAAGTATCGGGGAGGTAAATCCCCCCCCCCAGATACAAGTATCGGGGAGGTAAATCCCCCCCCCCCCCGCATACAGGTATCGGGGAGGTAAATCCCCCCCCCCAGATACAAGTATCGGGGAGGTAAATCCCCCCCCCCAGATACAAGTATCGGGGAGGTAAATCCCCCCCCCCAGATACAAGTATCGGGGAGGTAAATCCCCCCCCCCAGATACAAGTATCGGGGAGGTAAATCCCCCCCCCCAGATACAAGTATCGGGGAGGTAAATCCCCCCCCCCCAGATACAAGTATCGGGGAGGTAAATCCCCCCCCCAGATACAAGTATCGGGGAGGAAAATCCCCCCCCCCAGATACAAGTATCGGGGAGGAAAATCCCCCCCCCAGATACAAGTACCGGGGAGGTAAATCCCCCCCCCAGATACAAGTACCGGGGAGGTAAATCCCCCCCCCAGATACAAGTACCGGGGAGGTAAATCCCCCCCCCAGATACAAGTACCGGGGAGGTAAATCCCCCCCCCAGATACAAGTACCGGGGAGGTAAATCCCCCCCATACAAGGTGAATCCCCCCTCACATACAAGTATCGGGGAGGTAAATCCCCCCCCCCCCTGGATACAAGTATCGGGGAGGTAAATCCCCCCACATATATATAATTATTGGGGCGCCAGTCCCTCACCTCCCCCAGATCCCTGGCATCTCCCGGATGCACATCACTGGGGGGGTCAGGTAACCCCGGGACATCCACATGTTCGCACTGTCTGCACTCCCCTCCTTGCTCCTTTGTCTGAGCCCCGGCTCTGAGCCGCTTAGTTTCGCGGTATTTTAAGGGTCTGACCCGATCATTTTAATCTGATACCTCGGAGCCGATCATGTAAAAGTCTCCATCTTCTTCCAGCTGAAATTTCACCGGCTTTTGGCCAAATGTTTTACTCAGCGCCATGATCATTTTGCTGTCTCCTGCGCCGGGCCCGGCTCTCCGAGCATGCGCAGTACAATAATCTAGCAATGAGGATGCGTAGGAATAGCTGCCATTGGGCATGCGCAAAACTAATGGACGGCTATACGGAAAACAATAAGTTGACAATGCGCATGCGTAATGGAGCAGCCTCGCTTCACATACACAGGATCATTTAGATTCGGTAGCGGCGGTATGTTTCTCGCGCATGCGCATAACACAGGTTGTGAGGTTCGCTGTAACGAAGCTTCATTTCTCAGTATAGTTTACTGCTTTTTCATGAATACTTGTGTCCAAACTACTGCAAATATTTCAGAAACGTTATAGCTTTAAATGTGTGCAGTGCAATATATATTCTGCAGCATAGAAGAGGTATACTGGCTGTTTCTGAATACTAAAGCCATAATATTGCTCCCATGCATGGCCGACCTGGCCACACGGGCCGGTGGGAAGTGGCTGACCAGTCCACGTCCAGCTGGACAGGGCATCGGGACAGTGTGGCGACCTCCATACTTTCCATCGTAAGGCTGTGTGCACATGTTGCGGATTGCACTGCGGATTTTGTGAAATCCGCAGGTAAACCCTATCTGCGGATTAGCCTGCGGTTTCACACCTCATAATGATAAGGTGTGAAACCGCTGCGGAATCCGCACAAATAATTGACATGCTGCGGATTGTAATCCGCGGAAAAATCCCCAGCATCTGCACAGCGGTTTTTGTTTTTCATAGGCTAACATGGTACTGTACACCGCTGCGGAAACCACAACGTGTGCACATAGCCTAAGCCCAGAATTTTCGGGGACTGTCTCATACCTTCAGAAACAATCTGGAATGTCCCCCGGCAGAAAACCAATGGGGTACACCACTCACCCCAAAGCAGGTGCTCCCACACGGTGTAGGACCTTCGTGTGATGGGACTTTAGATCTCTATGTTACCAATGGTGGATAAGCCTGGCCCACCATTAGGAAGCAGATATTCGGCCAACGACATGAGCGCAGGTCGATCATGTAGCTCCATTGACATAGAGCAATCATTCATGTTACTGGCAACTGAACGAGCAGGGCTGCCACTAGGAATTTCAGGGCCCCATACAACATTGTTGGGCCCCCTTGAGACTCCGTCCAGACTTCCAAAGCCAACCCCCCCATAGCCCTCCTCACCAATTGCACATTAACAGTTCCCATTGAACACCATATCACATATATAGCCATCAGCTTTTGTTTTGGCCAGATTTTTTTTTTAACCCTTTAACAACCAGCGGTACTTTTGGTTTTGCATTTTCATTTTTCCATCCTCTTCTTCCCAGAGCCAAAACTTTTTTACTTTTCCATCAATATAACCATGTGAGGGCTTGTTTTTTGCGGGACGAGTTGTACTTTTGAACGACATCATTGGTTTTACCATGTCGGGTACTAGAAAACGGGAAAAAAATTGCAAATTGCAAAAAAAAGTGCAATCCCACACTTGTTTTTTGCTTGGCTTTTTTTGCTAGATTCACTAAATGCTAAAACTGACCTGCCATTATAATTCTCCAGGACATTACGAGTTCATAGACACCAAACATGTCTAGGTTCTCTTTTATCTAAGTGGTGAAAAAAAATTCCAAAGTTTGCTAAAAAAAAATAAAATTGCTCCTTCTTCCGAGACCTGTAGCGTCTCCATTTTTCATGATCTTGGTTTGGGTGAGGGCTTATTTTTTGCGCACCAAGCTGACGTTTTTAATAATACAACTTTTGTGCAGATTTGTTCTTTTGATCGCCCATTATTGAATTTTAATCCAGTGTCACAGCAATGAAAAAAACGTAATTCTGGCGTTTTGATTTTTTTCTCACTACACTGTTTAGCGATCGGGTTTATTGTTTTATTTTGAATGGGGCAAAAGAGGGGTGATTTAAACTTTTGGCATGCTTCAATAGCCTCCATAGCACGATTAGCTCTGCTACATATAGGCGATGCTCAGATCGCCTTTGTGTAGCAGAAATACAGCATTGCTATGAGTGCAGACCACGGAGTGGCGCTCATAGCAATCGGGCATGAACAACCATAGAGGTCTCCAGGAGACCTCTGGTTGTTATGCCAACACATCATTGACCCCCAATCACGTGACGGGGGTCAGAGATGCACGCATTTCCGGCTGCGCTGCCGGAAGCGCCGGTTAAATGCCACTGTCAGCGTTTGACAGCGGCATTTAACTAGTTAAAAGTTGCAGGTGGATCGCGGATGGTGTCTGTCATTGGACGTTAAGGGGTTAAGCCTCCACAATGACAGTGTAGACTCTTTTGGCCGGGCCCTACTCTACTCTTACCTATTAATCTGTTGTGAGTTCATTCTCTGGTTCACCAGTTGTGATTTCTCCTTCCAGACTCCCTCTGGTGGTAACAGGAGGTAGAGAGGCTGATTTGATCAGTGGAGATCTGCCACCTGAGAATGAGGATGACGAATGGATCTCAGGAGTCTCAGATTGGATTTAAGACAGCTGACGCCCTATTCAGTTGTTGGTGATTCCTTCTGGCTTGTCAGCTCTTGGTTTTCAGCTCTGTTCCAATCATCTAAAGCTAAGCTTTTCTGCTAATGTTCACACTTGATTTTGTTGGTCTATTCAGTTTTTTGGTGTGGTCAGCCAGCCCCTGTGCTGACCACAGACCAGAAATAACAGACCAGACCAGAAATAACAACCACCTCAGGATAAAATTAGACTTGTACTGCAGTGGCCAGAAAGTCTAGCTTGAACTGGGAAATGAAGTGCTTAAGTGCTACAATGTAAACATATGCCCCCTGCAGCAGCGTGCCTATATAGTTACATTCTGCGGCAGAGCAAGGAGAATCAATCTCCCTGCTCTGCCGCCCGGCCGCTATGGGCCCCTGAGCAGGCAGTGGGGGGCCCTGTGCCAGCAGTGCCCCCCCCCCGTCAACACATGGTCAGCTGTATCGGCATCCATCCGATACAGCTGACCGCAGTGATGAGAGAAGGAGCGAGCGCTCCTTCTCCCATCATCCCCCTCTCACACTGATGCCGACACTGTCAGGGGGCACGATGACGTCACTGCCCGGCGCCTGCTGTCAGGAGAAGAGCGGGAGCTGAGAGCAGCGCAGGAGCGAGGAGGAAGAAAGGTGAGTACTGGATTTTTTATTTTTGTATCGGGGGTGCATTATAATATAGAGGCTGTCTATGGGGGTACATTATAATACAAAGGCTGCCTGTGGGGGTGCATTATAATACAGAGGCTACCTATGGGGGTGGGGTGCATTATAATGCAGAGGCTGTCTATGGGGGTGCATTATAATATAGAGGCTGCTTATGGGGGTGCATTATACTATAGAGGCTGCCTATGGGGATGCATTATAATATAGAGGCTGCCTATGGCGGTGCATCATAATATAAAGGCTGCCGATGGGGGAGCATTATAATATAGAGGCTGCCTATGGGGGAGCATTATAAAGGCTGCCTATGGGGGTGCATTATAATACAGAGGCTACCTATGGGGGTGGGGTTCATTATAATGCAGAGACTGTCTATGGGGGTGCATTATAATATAAAGGCTGCCTATGGGGGTGCATTATACTATAGAGGCTGCCTATGGGGATGCATTATACTATAGAGGCTGCCTATGGGGATGCATTATAATATAGAGGCTGCCTATGGCGGTGCATCATAATATAAAGGCAGCCGATGGGGGAGCATTATAATATAGAGGCTGCCTATGGGGGAGCATTATAGTATAGAGGCTGCCTATGGGGGTGCATTATAATATAGAGGCTGCCTATGGGGATGCATTATAATACAGAGGCTGTCTATGGGGGAGCATTATAATATAGAGGCTGCCTATGGGGGTGCATTATAATACAGAGGCTGCCTATGGGGGTGCATTATACTATAGAGGCTGCCTATGGGGATGCATTATACTATAGAGGTTGCCTATGGGGATGCATTATACTATAGAGGCTGCTATGGGGATGCATTATAATATAGAGGCTGCCTATGGGGGAGCATTACAGTATAGAGGCTGCCTATGGGGGAGCATTACAGTATAGAGGCTGCCTATGGGGGTGCATTATAATATAGAGGCTGCCTATGGGGGTGCATTATAATACAGAGGCTGTCTATGGGGGAGCATTATAATATAGAGGCTGCCTATGGGGGTGCATTATAATATAGAGGCTGCCTATGGGGGTGCATTATAATATAGAGGCTGCCTATGGGGGTGCGTTATAATATAGAGGCTGCCTATGGGGGTGCATTATAATACAGAGGCTGTCTATGGGGGTGCATTATAATACAGAGGCTGCCTATGGGGGTGCATTATAATACAAAGGCTGCCTATGGGGAGTGCATTATACTATAGAATCTGCCTATGGGGAGTGCATTATACTATAGACTCTGCCTAAGGGAAGTACATTATACTATATTGAGGACTATCTGGTGTATTATGCTATATCAGGGGTCCCCAGCCTGTAGCTCGAGAGCCACATATGGCTCACGGTCCCATGAATTGTGGCTCTTGACTGTCTGCCATCTTGGTGCATTAGGTCCCGGTCTAGCAAACAGGTATGAACAGTACAACACAAAATGGTGAATTTTGTGAGTAGCCCTGCACAGAAGAGCAGATCTGGATGCACATATACTGGTCTTGGGGGTTTAGAGATGTTTTAGGTATGGTACGCTGGAGGATGGTACTACCTGTTAGAGGAGGTGCTCAAAGCTGGATGTGACAGTGTGTTCGGAGTGCTTGATGGGAGAATACTGAATGGGGGTATTGTGGGAACCCCTGGATCTTAGTGTAGTGCTTTGGAGTGATTTCTGTGGAAAAGCTTTGGTTATCATTATACCTGTAATGGGGGCTTTGGTTGACACTACTTTGAGGGGGGTGGGAGCTGGATGTGGCTCGTGCCCCTCTCTCAGTGCTGAATGTGGCTCGCGACCCTCTGTTTAAGCTGAATGTGGCTCTCAAGGTCAGAAAGGTTGGAGACCACTGTGGTATATGGATGCTATCTAGGGGGCCATCATACAGTGTGGGGATTATAGTAATGGGGCCATCATACAGTGTTGGAGCCATTAAAGAGTTTGGGAATATTAAGGGGTCAGTATATATACAGTGATGGGGCATTATACTGTGTATACGAGAGCATCATACTGTGTATAGTGGAGCTGTACAGGGGGGAGACTTGGGACATTACTAAATGTAAATTGGGCACTTATTATTATAGGGGAACTCGGGTTACTGTGACTGTCAAAGGAGCTTACACAGGACATTATTACATTCTACGGGACAAAATGTGGGCACTGTTTTCTAGGGCATTGCACCCGGCATCACTATATTGTAGAGGGATGCTTTAGAATTTGGAGGTCACACAGAACAACACAATAGGTGAAGTAATAGGGACACATACGGCAGCAGCGGCTCAGTATTGAGGTATCAGCAGAATGAGGAGTTTGTGCAGGATGGGAATAGTCCAATTGGTGACAGTGCCGAAAATATGAGAAGTGAAACGTGTCTTTGTTGTATTCTCTGCAGCTGAGTCCTGGCTGGAGGAGTCGTCATGTCGGTCTGGGTCAGATGGAAAAGACGTGAAAAGTGAACGAAAGAATGTCAGCGGAAAGTCATTATCTGTAACTCTGCTGTTATCTATTATATGTTCTGTAGGACTGGTATTATTTACCACTGACCATATGGCAGTAATATCAATATTGGTCTTTTTATATATAGATTATTTTTGGCAACATTGCGGTCATCTGCTGAGGTTCTCTGGTTAGGGGCCCACTCAGAAGTTTCGCCCCCCCTGAACCAAAACCCTAGCTATGCCTCTGGCCCTCTGCTATCTATGCTGTCCTGCAGAGAGTAAGTCTAAGTGCCCACGTTGCAGAAATGCTGCGGAAAGATCCGCAGCATTTCCGCAAGTCCCTGCCGCGGGTAAAATGCATGCGGAATTTGCATGCGTTTTCCAGCAAAACACAAGCGCTTTCCAAGCATTTTGCAGCATCAGTAGTAAAAGATAGGATGTTAAAAATAATAAAAAATATGGTTATTCTCACCTTCTGACGGCCCCGGAGTCCTCAGTGGCGCTCCCGGTACTTTCCGTTCCCAGGGATGCTTTGCACGAAGGACCTTTGTGACGTCACGCTCGTGAGACCGCGACGTCATCTCAGGTGATTCGCGCAATGTATCTCTGGGAATGGAAGATGCTGACAGCGTGGCTGAGAAGCGGGAGGACTGCAGGGGCCATCAGAGGGTGAGTATATCACTATTTTTTATTTTAATTCTATTTTTTACAGGTATATGGTACCCAGGGCATGGAGGAGAGTCTCCTCTCCTTCAGACCCTGGGTACCATCCGCACATGAAGCGCTCACTTTACGCATGGTGGGCATAGCCACATGCGTAAAGTGAGCTTTTCAATGCAATCCTATGGGTGCGGAATCGCTGCGATTCCGCAGAAATAATGAACATGCTGCGGATTTTACCGCTATGCGATTCCGCAGCGGTAAAATCCGCAGCTTTGACACAGCAACTGCGGAATCCCATAGGATTGCATGGGATGCATTTTGTTAGTGTTTTTTAAGCGTTTCCGCTGCAGAAAAAAAGCAGCAAAAACGCTTAAAAAACGCAACATGGGCACACAGCCTAAAGGTGATAATGGCTGTCGCAGCCCCTTTTTCCCTTGATATTGGTACATTGCACTTTTGACATCTATATGCTCCTTTCCTTGCACTCTGCACTTTAGTTAATACATGCCCTAATTGTCTTCATTGCTTTTGACACTGTTGCACTTCACTTGCCACTTTTGGGGAGTGCTCTCTCCTCATATGGATTGTGATAATTTCATCACCATATATATATATATTTATATATATTGTTTTATCACTTTTGTTTCTGTTGTTGTGATTATCAGTTGTTGTTTCACCTATTTTTGTACACCTCTTTATGTACCCTCTATATATATTTTTTCATCTTTTTCTTTCTATATTTTAATTTTCTTGGGGTGTTGTTTTATGTGATCACATATATATTTAATATTTTTTTATATTGCGATCAACAACTAGTTTTTTTAGTATTACCTTTTACCCTTTTGGTTTGCTTGTTACATTGGATTTATTTATACGTCTATATATTTATTTTCCAATATACTAGTATACATACTGTCCTGATACGTGCACGTTTCTTTTATAGTACTACTGTTTGCCACTATCTGTTTAGTAAAGGCAATTATATACAATTTTGTACAGAGTGGGCCATTTATATGGATACACCTGGGTGGGCCATTTATAAAATTGCATCCAAAATGGCCACCATGGTCACCACCCATCTTGAAAAGTCCCCCCCCCCCCATATACTAATGTGCCACAAACAGGAAGTTGTTATCACCAACCATTCCCATTTTATTTAGGTTTATCCATATAAAGGGCCCACCCAGGTGTATCCATATAAATAGCTCAACCTGTACTTGTCCGGTATTTTTATGGTAGTCCACTTTTCAGGGTGTTTTCTTTTTGCTCTCTTGTCTTGAGTGGTCACCACTCCTCACAGAGCAGACTGGGGCAATCACTATAGTGTTGTATTTTGATTTTTTTTAATTGTGTATTTTTATGAGTGTAGACCCACAGGTGTGTCTTTTGTGTTCATTCTAAATGTGGACCATGAATAGGATCATCAACAAACTATTACATGCTCCCACTCTATACCTGGGTTGGATTGTGAGCCCCATCGGGGGCAGTGATGATAATGTGTGCAAACTGTAAAGCGCTGGGGAATATGTTAGCGCTATATAAAAATAATTGTTATTTTTAAATATTAAATATATTATTATTACTACCCTGTCTTTACACTGCGTAGGACTGCACTAAGATTGTCCCACAATTAGTTGTTTAGGTTTGGTTCGGTATCATTTATGTCAAGAATGTTGCTTTTCACCTGTATGTACTGTGAGGTAGCGCTGTTATTCAGATAGGGGACACTCGCTTGGCAGCCAATAAATTACATCCGGCACGGGTTTTCCATAAAGCAATAACAGTTCATGCGGTTTATTCAGGCATCATAAACCATGACCAGCAACATAAAGTTCATATAAACGGCATAGCGTCCATGACGGAGCTTCACTCTGTTAGCAATGTCCAATACGCAGGCTTTTCAGCCTCACAATTATATCCCCTGTCAGGGTTTTACCTCATGGCTGCTTCTACATGCTGCAGACATTCATTCCCTCTCCCTAGGAACTCTCAGGCACTTGCAGCAATTAAACACAGCGTCCACACGTGCTGTCAGGAAGACAGACATCTCTTTGCACGAGACCTTCCATATGGACCAATTGGGTCCCTGCATTCACTCATGTGACCAAACCTCAGATACCTTATATGGTCCATAACCACACCCACAGGTGATCACATTGCTATGACCTCACTAAAGGTCCTATTACACACAGGATTCCCTGACACATTGCAACGGAAACGTCAGCAGTACCTCTGCTGATCAATACTCGAGCCTGCATCCCAAGGCCACCCACCTTGAGATACATAATGGTCATTCAGTATCCTACACCTATCAGGACACTGGAAATGCTTATACTCTCGTCCTGGGACATTCACACAGCGCCCCCTAGCGGACACAGTGGTCACTACACCACAGTACCTATAGGCAGGTGCTGTTAGAGCTCTTTTTTTCCAATTTGTTTCTCATTCTCAAGATTTGAGTTGTATGTAACCATGTGTGGGACAGAAGATGGCAGAAAATTGATGCTGAGCATGTTGTCCAGACCACATAAGTATAGCTGTAGCACCCAAAGATCACACTGGCTACAATTTACAGTAAAATAGACACAAACTTTCTATAAAACACATTTTATTACAGATCATATAAAAACTTTATATACAATAAAGCATAAAAGGTTCACAATGGTTATTTAAATAACAATATACAATACAAATGCTGCATAAAGGCTCAATTTATGAGAGATACAATGTACAGGGACCTTTTAAATATATATTGTTACAGAGGACCTTTTACCAGATTTAGCATGTTAAACTAGCCATAAGGTATAGTGGCTGCAGAGATTTTTCTCTGGGGGTGTGTACGTCTTACCCTGTGTGACACTGACCAATCATAAGCAACATACAGGAGAGAAAAAGAACACGCCCCCACAGTAGCTTATCTCCTCATTGGTCTTACTGAAGAGGTGTGTGTGATTAAAATGTGAGGGGAATAAAGCAGAGATTATTAACACTTTTCAGATTTTAGAGAAACTGTTTTACTCAGCTCTGCAGCTATTACTCCCATATGTGGCTAGATTACCATGCTCGTACTGGTGAAAGGACCTTTTTATATACCAGTAAATAATTAGTATCTAATAATTATCTGTTAGGCATATGAACTGACAAGGGTGTGAATTTTTTTCAAAAGTACTAAATACCTAAATAGTCCCTTAACCTGAAAATATATGGTAACTGTACAGCACCCTTGGTGCTTGATCTTCACTGCTAAGGCTTGCTTGAGGACCAATAATTCTCAATGCATAAAACAGAGGAGAACCCCTGCTAACTTTTTGTATTCTCCTGGGCAACATCTACAACTATCCCATGCCCAATTTAACAGTTCTTATTATTGTTTTCTTTAGAGAATGACTAATCAGGTTAGAAGAAAACCAAAGGAGTCCATTGTACCCTATTTGGCGGACATTGCACTGGACAGTAAATATTATGTAGTGGGGGTTTTTTATTGGCTTTGTATATTTGTTTCATTTCTAGTTAGCCAGGTGAAAACATATATGTAAGTGTGCTTATATATATTTTTACTTCGCTGGGATGTGTCTTTTTTGCTCTACAGTGCTTACACGGGTTTTCCGAGATTAACTTTTTATTGTCACAATGTGTCTCCATTCAGCTCTAAGCAATTTTCTGATTTACACTCTATCAAAATTGCTACCGCTGCTGAGATTATGATCACAAAATACCCGCCAGCTCTTTTCTGTTCCTGCCTCTGTTCATGTGCCGTACATTTCACATGATTTGCGTCTCCTTAATGACTACTACAATGAATATGTCGACATTATTGATGTCACGTTCTATGTCCGCCACTGTTTCAAGAGCACTGGTGGTGTTACATTGATGGCTAAAGTTGTTGACATCATTGTTGACATCAATGTTGACAATAATTTTGATGGAGTCCACATTACAAAATTTCTTAACGATTCGTGACACGTTTTTACAACAAAACTGTTTTCCTAGAAAACCCATTTAAAGAGACCACTCGGTAAAAGTAAAACCAAAATTATAGTCTTATAAACCATAACTTCACCATCTGGAATATCTCACTACCCATGGAACAGGCCAATGAGGGCCTTCTCATAGTTTTGACATATCCCATTAACAGGTAATACAAGTATTTTCTAAAAAAATTCCTTTAAAGTCAGTCTATTGCAATATACGGTAGTTTTACTTTGTGTAGGAGAAGTAGTTGCTGTGTCCTATAAACTGTCCTGCAAAACTAGAAATCTAGGGCAGTAGTTGGGTTATGTTGTATTGATATTGTATATGTGAGTCTCAATACTGTGATAATTATTGTTACAAATGATTAATATGAAGCATAACTGTAGTGCCAATAACAATTACAGTAGTCATATCGGTAAACATTGCAGTGATAATTGGCTACATTTCCAAAACCTGAGTTTGCCATAGATGTTTGCTCCTCATGCTTCCTAATTAACTTACCAGGAATAGAGCCCAAGACAGCGTAAAACAAACACCAGATAAAATAACACCTTAATCCCATGTTTTAGTATCATAAAAAGCTATCTGATCACTTTAAAAAAATTACAGAATGTATTAATACTTGGAGGATGTACAAATACTGTCAAGATGGTAATGACAGTACTGTAGCCACACTGAGACTAAAGGCCCTATGTCATCAGATACAACAACCTTTCAAAATGTAGGTACCATGGTGGTCAGCTGATTGCCACAGGTTCCAGTCTTGGCACCGCTCACAAGCTGATGATTTTGCCAATGGAAGCTGTGGCCAGCTAAGAATTTTCTCTACTGCGGCTACAGAGTGTTTTGAGTCAGGGTGCTTTCACATTCCACTTTATCAAATGTCCAAACCCCTCGTAAAACGGGATTAAGGCGTAAGCTCCAATGGGGCCATTGACTAAAATGGCGCTAACAGAGTGAACGTGTGCTCTGCTGTGCATCATTTGTGGGAATATACACCTACTGGAGGCGGACACTCAGATGTAGTAGACTGTGTCAGGGTGTCCGCCTTCAGTAAGCGTATACACCCGAAAATGATGCACGTCAGAGCGCACTTTCACTCTGTCGGCACCATTATAGTTAATGGCCCCATTGGCGCATGTGTCCGAAGCGTGTTTTCCAGGAGGTTTGGAATCAAGCCCCAAGGAAACCAACGAACGTGTGACAAATCACAATGTAAAGGCTTCCTAAGTCAAAATGGGAAATGCTAGAACGACTTTCCATTCTGGCCTCTCCTCTATGACATCCAGATGCCCTACTAATGAATATGCATAAGGGTTGTCTTTATGAAACAATTTCTTTAAAGCACCACTCTGGCATTTTTTTTTTCACCACTGGAGTGATATTACTAATGCATGTTCCTTGCCCCTAGTCAAAAACATATCAGCTGCCGTCTTCTCCTTTTCTTGGTGCCACTCTGTTTGATTTTCTGCGGGTTGTCACCTGTCGGATCGCTCCATAGTTAGTGGGGCGACCCGGAGGTCACTACTCAATGTAAGTCTATGAAAGGAAGAACGACGCCAGAACAAGGCTATCACAAACTTACATCGAGAGCTAATGACTGTCATCTCTGACTTCTGCTCAGTAAGGAGCTGCTCCGGTGGTGAAGTGAACAAAAAAACACCACAGTGGTGCTTTAAAGGCTATGGATACCTTTGACTTGAAAGAAGGATTTTTAAATATATTAGTGGTTCCTTGAGTTAAAGAAAAAGTGTCAGGCTCCAATCTTCATTCATATTTTGACCACCTTATTACTCATTTTGCAGTCTGTTCGTAGTCCCTTACCTTTTAATTTGAAAGCTAATATCCTTTTTTACTATTAAGTTCTATCTGGGTTCTGGTCTTCCCATGGACTATCCATGAAAAATCTGTGTATATAGCACCTTGTTGCTTGGGGTTGCCTTTGAAACTACAACATTCATCTTGTCCACCACTGATAAAAATGTACTTATAGGGTGTTTCCAGGCTGACACCTTCACAAATCTCTACAAGTGCCACAACAACTTTGACATGTAGAATAGGTCCACACTCAGCAAATTTTGCTTCAAATTCAATACCGCAAGGCCACATGTGTAGCAAAATCTGCTTTTTTCAAAGTAATTCTCAGTGGGTTTCACCCAGCTACATAAAAAGGGAGATTAAAATCTGCCCCCAAAAAATTACATGTTGCAGATTTTAAAATCTGCAGGTCAATTTCTATATTTAAAGGGTAACTGTGGTTTTAATTTGTATTTAAAAAATTAACATTAGACATGAAAACAAGAAAACTTTGTAATGTATCTTATCAGAGCAATCTGTTTCTTTCTCCTCCTGGACTGATCGTTCATTTTTAAAATTCTCAATTCACCGGTAAATTCTGTACACGTAAGGCTTAGTTCACATTGCGTTAGGGGCATGTGTTTAACGGATCCATTAAACGGATGCTCTAATGCTGATGTCATTTTTGACATCTTTTGTGCCCTAGTGCTAACGGTATGCGCTAACGCATGGTAGCATTTTGCTATCATGCGTTAGGCATACAGGTCTATGCACAGCGAACGCGTCCGTTCGCTGTGCTATAGACCCGACGTACCAGAAAACGATGCAGACCGCTTTCGAGGGTGCGCCATAAAGTAACGTTTCATCGCTAACGCATGCTGATTTTGGCATGCGTTAGGATGCGTTACTATTATTGCGGCCAATGGGTGTGTTAACGCATCCCTTACATAGCATTAGTGCAGCTATGTAACAGATGTGCTCAACGCATGGCCCCCTAACGCAATGTGAACCACCCCTTACTGAGATAGGAGAAGAAACTTGCTACTGATAAGATTCTATGTAGACCAGAGGAGGGAAGGAACTCTGCTTCTAGCTCTTCTCTCTTCCCCTTCACCGCCTCCCCGCTACATAGAATTTTATCAGTACTAACTGCCATCTCCTATCTCAGTAATGAAATATCTGCCTGCTTTCACTAAATACAGATTTTACCCATCAACTGAAAATTTAGAAAATGAATGATCAGTCCTGGTAGAGAAAGAAGCAGATTTCTCTGATAAAATATATTACAAAGTTGCTTATTTTTTTACATAGAAATGAAAACGATGGTTACACTTTAGTATACCTGCAGAGTGTAGACGAGATTTGTAAATCCACAGATTAAATCCGCAGGCAAAATCCTCGCAAAAAAATTGTGCAAATCCACAGATACATTCAGCAGTTTCCATCTTAGGGTATGTGCACACGGAGTTTTTTGGCTCTGCGGATTTTGTAGTAAAATCCGCAGATAAATCCGCAGGAATAAAGTCCTGCGGTTTATCTGCGGATTTGCCTGCGGTTTTACACCTCATAATGGATGAGGTGTGAAACCGCAGCGTTTCTGCACAAAAGAATTGACATGCTGCGGATTGTAAACCACAGCAAAACCGCGCGGAAAAATCCGAAGCATGTGCACAGCGTTTTCCAGTTTACCATTGAAAACAATAGTACTGTATAACGCACCTAAATCTGCTGCGGACCTGCAGCTGCAGAAACGCTGCGGATCCGCAGCAGAATCCGCACCGTGTGCACATACCCTAAAAGAACTTACCTGTATTTCGCCTGTAGAATAACAACTTGGAAATTCAACATGGTATGAAATTTATATGATTTGGAACTGATAAAATCATGGCAGTTTTAGTTTATGTTACAAAATTTCACTAATACAAAAATCTAATTAGTAGAAATGTTAAAAGAACATTGTGGGAACAGCCATTCTTCCTAGATAGTGAGAATAATTAGCAAACGTGTGCTACAAACCTTTCTTGATCAGTGTCCAGCACTGCAAGACGTATTGCTACTGTACAGATACATACATTAAATAAAAGATAGAGAAAACGTCTCTCTAGGTAAGTGTTGCACACCGTGTTAAAATCGTCAATGTCGGCAAAGTGTAAGGAGTTAAACATAGATTTCAAGTTGCAGATGTGATATGTGGCCTTTTGTGTTTCTTCACAATAATATAATAATATTGGTTCTATGTGTTGCAATAAAATTGTTACAGTACGTCTAGATGATAGTAGCACTGATGCTGTGAAATCACAACCGAACCCTAAGGAAAAGACTGAAATCAAAAATCGATGTTTCAGTTTTTGGAATCGTTTCCTGAGTCCCTTTCATCTCGCACACACAAGCAGTCTAAGCTTCCTGGCAATCCATCACATGACTTGCACAAGGCAATAATGTATTTTTTTTCCAAAAAAGCATGTGGTAGGGTTACAATGTGCCTTACTCTGCACCTGGAGTTATATCACCTTGCTTTATACGTCAGTCCAACAAAACACACAACTGGTCGATGCGACAGAAAATGCTGTTCTTTGCTTTACTCTCTGCAGTCCATTAAAAAACGTGGACTTGTCTTATGTCAGTGCTCTTCGCAAATACATTTGGGTTATGTCAGTGCTCTGCACAAATACATGTATGTAGTGAAAGAAAGGGTTGTGTGCAGTTGGTTTCATCATAATGAGTTGGCAGATGATGATGACGCTGGGCAGTTGAAGAAATCTTGACTGATCAGGCGGGGATAACCCTCCTGCACACGGACTTGTACAGGATCAAACTTCCAGTAATATCGACCCCGCAGGAAATAAGCAAAACCTACAAGCAAGCACGGTAAAGCTGATTGTGAATAAATATTTCTGACTGGCGGCACAAAATCATTATGAAACTGTGATATGTAATCATTCCAAATACGTGTAGGACTATATACAGTAGAAGGACTCACAAAGAGATGGTTAAATGATCATATGAACACATCTGTACAGGTCCTCTAAGGGGTTGTCCCATTAACAAAGTACATTTTAAACAGTAGATTTTGGAACAATAATAAGTTCCAAAATTAGATGTGTAAAAAATGATCCTGTGCTGAGATAATCTTATACATGTGCCCCTGCTGTGTACTGTGTAATAAATGACTGACCGTACAGGGACATGGTCTGATCATACCACAGCTCCTGGGCAGGGGAGGACACAACTGGACATAAAATACTTAATTTGAGAAATTATCCCATTCACTATTTCACTTCTTTAGGTCATCAGTGATGTTTTAATTAACCTCTCCTCTAAAAATGATATAATCACTATAATTTACAGCTGTTTTTATGCTTTGGGAGCACAATTTTCCTTAATGGCCTAAAACACCAAAATACCTTATTTGGTCCATAATAGCAATAAAATAATAGTTATTACTTTGATCCATTTTTTTAGAGTTGGAATATTAGCACTAATCACTGTAAAATAGTGAAAAATGTTTAAAATGATTGTCCAGTTATGTTTTTAATAAGAATATGGAAACCTAACTAATGTGGTTGTATTATCAAATATAGATGTTGGTGTGCTTCTGGGTTCAGACAGCTCTGCATACTGCTAATGCTCAACACAGAAAAGAGTTTCCTGCATGGGATGGATGGCTAATCTGAACTTCCAAGCCACTTTCCTTTTCGTAATGACCAAGTAAGCCATATTAATTAACGACAGGAACCAGTCAGCCAGCCCTCTTCACATCAAACTGATTGCAGATTGAGACAGGAAATGCTCTTTAGTTTTGGACACAAGGCTGAAAGTGTGTTGCTGCCATCCATTTATTCTGACAACCAGGGACGGTGTTAGGGGCAGGCAGATTAGGCAACTGACTAGAACCCTCGCTATCCCAGGGGCCCCCAGTCTTTGGTGTGCGCAAATAGCCACCCACCACGTGGCCGCTATGGGACCCGTGAGTAAGAGGGGTTTTGTTGTCGTGCCGCCTCCCCCTGCATCGCACATTCAACTTATCGGCATCACAGACGCCGATACAGCTGAGAGCAATGATGGAAGACAGATCGTGAGATGATGCTCCGTCTCCCATCACTCCTCCTCTGCTTCTGACTCAGCGGGCGCGTGATGACGTCACGTCATTGTGTGTCATGTTATGTCAGCAGTGGAGCTGATGAGATAAGCTGCAGAAGCCAGAGCAGCGGTGAAAGGTGAGAGGTAAGTATTGTGTGTTTTGCATTATACTGTGTGTAATACTGCTGGACTATTGGGCTGCATTATTGTGTGCGTGTGTGTAGGCTGCATTATGCTGTGTGTGTGTGTGTGTGTGTGTGTGTGTGTGTGTGGGGTGGCAGCATTATTGTGTGTGTGCATGGGGGTCTGCATTATATTGTGTGTAGGGAAGCTGCATTCTACTGTGTGTGTGTGTAGTGGGGGATGCATTATTCTGTATTATGGGGGGCTTCATTACACTGTGTGAGTGGTGGAGCTACATTATACTGTATGTGGGAGGCTGCATTTTGCGCTTTGTTCTGTGTGCGTGGGGGCTGCATTATACTATGTGTGCAGGGGGGCTGCATTATACTGTGTGTGTAGGGGGGCTGCATTATACTGTGTATGTGTAGGAGGGCTACATTATACTGTGTGGGGGGGACTACATTATACTGTGTGTGAGGACTGCATTATACTGTGTGTGGAGGGTTGCATTATACTGTGTGTGTGGGGTGCATTATACTGTGTGTCGAGGGCTGGATTATACTGTGTGTGTAGAGGGGGCTGCATTATACTGTGTGCGGAGGGCTGCATTATACTGTATATGAGGGCTGCATTATACTGTGTGTATGAGGGGCTGCATTATACTGTGTGTGGGAGGGACTGCATTATACTGTGTGTTGGGGGACTGCATTGTACTGTGTGGGAGGATGGATTATACTGTGTGGAGGGCTGAATTATACTGTGTGTGTGGGGGGGCTGCATTATACTGTGTGTAGAGGGTCTGCATTATACTGTGTGTGTGTGTGGAGGGCTGTATTATACTGTGTGTTGGGGGACTGCATTATAATGTGTGTGTGGAGAGCTGCATTGTACTGTGTGTGGGGGATGGATTATACTTTGTGTGTGTGGAGGGCTGCGTTATATTGTGTGTGGGGGGACTGCATTATACTGTGTGTGTGCGTGGGTGCTGCATTATACTGTGTGTGGAAGGCTGCATTATACTGTGTGTTGGGGGACTGCATTATACTGTGTGTGGAAGGCTGCATTATACTGTGTGTGGGAGCTGCATTATACTGTATGGGGGGCTGCATTATACTGTGTATGTGTGTGGAGAGGGGGCTGCATTATACTGTGTGTTGGGGGACTGCATTATAATGTGTGTGTGTGGAGAGCTGCACTGTACTGTGTGTGTGGAGGGCTGCATTATACTGTGTGCATGGGGGCTGCATTATACTGTGTGTGGGAGGCTGCATTTTATTGTGTGTAGGGGGGCTGCATTATACTGTGTGTAGGGGGGCTGAATTATACTGTGTGGAGGGGCTGCATTATATTGTGCGTGTGTGTAAGGGGCTGCATTATGCTCTGAGGGAGTGCTACATTATACTCTGAGGGGTCGCTGCATTATACTCTAATGTGGCACTGCATTATACTCTATGAGGGGACTGCATTATACTCTATGAAGAGGCGCTGCATTATACTCTGAAGGGGGCTGCAATATACTGTATGTGTGGGGGACTGCATTATACTGTGTGTGCATGGGGGCTGCATTATACTGTGTGTGCATGGGGGCTGCATTATATTATGTGTGTGGGGGCTGCATTATATTGTGTGGGGGCTGCATTATACTGTGTGTGGGGGCTGCATTATACTGTGTGTGTAGGGGGGCTGCTTTTTACTGTGTGTGTCGGGGCTGCATTATACTTTGTGTAGAGGGCTGCATTATACTGTGTGTAGGGGGCTGCATTATACTGTTTGGGGGCTGCTTTATACTGTGTGGGGGGCTGCTTTTTACTGTGTGATGGGACTGCATTATACTGTGTGTAGGGGGTTGCATTATACTGTGTGTGTAGGGGGCTGCATTATACTGTGTGGGGGCTGCATTATACTGTGTGTGTAGGGGACTGCATTATGCTCTGAGGGGATGCTGCATTATACTCTATGATGTGGCACTGGACTGTACTCTATGAGGGGTGTTGCAGTATACTCTATGAGGGGGCTGCATTATACTCTATGAGGAGGCGCTGCATTATACTCTGAAAGGGGCTGCACTATACTCTATGAGGGGAGCTGCATTATACTCTGAGGGGGGCTGCATTATACTCTGTTGAGGACTATGAGTTGCATTAAATTATATGGGGGCTGCATTGCACTCTAGCAAAGACCACGAGGAGTGCATTATAGTATATGCACTATATTGGACCTGCATTATACTGTATCAAGGACTATGGAGAATGCATTAGACTATATGAAGAAACATGGGGTGCATTATACTATGAGGAGTGCATTGTACTATATGAAGGACTATGGGGGTGCATTATACAAGGTGGAGGACAATGGGGGTGCATTATACTATATGGAGAACTATGGGGAGTGTATTGGACTAAGGGGAGTGTATTAAAGTATATGGAGGGATATGGAGCACATTACACTATATGGAGGACTATGGGGCACATTATACTATATGGAGGACTATGGGGGGCATTACACTATGTGGAAGACTATGGGCTTTATTATACTAAACAAGCAAAATGCTGCCTATTCATCTAGTGATTGGATTGTTTATGCTGGAAAAAAAAGCACACTGCCCGGTGTAACCTTCAGATTTGCTGCTTATAACATGATACTGCATGGGGACAGACTGTTCTACTAGTGATCATTCTGTGCCCATCATTCTTCGTCAGCTGGTGTAAAGAGGCCAGGAAACAAGCATCGAACAACTTCAATATTGTCAATCACGCTCGTTTAGCGGCCTGAACTTAGCGCATGTAAATACAACCAAAATGGTTTTGCGTGATGTGGAGTAAATGAGAATTTGGGGCCCCGCTTTAAATTTTTGCCCAGGGCCACACTTTGTCTAATACCGGCCCTGCTGACACCTATTTTTTCCCAACAACTGCTGCCAGACAGCACTGGCGTCTTATTTACTGGGAGAAGAAAAGAATCAGCTGTTCATATTCAATTGTTGTGAGAGAGCTAGGAACCCGCAGAAGATGATGTGTTTGAAAACTTTTATTAGGGTGTATGGGGGTCTTAAAAATTCTTTTATGAGTATTCCAATACTACTGTAACTGGAGATAGCTTATAATATGTTGTTGTGCCTGATTTTAAGGGAAATCTGAACCTGTCAGCTGGATTTCACCAACTGCAAACTATTTATAATCATAGTAACTCTTTCAAAGACAAGTCCAGCAATAGCTTTATATGGACAGTCTATTCCTCAGTTACTGAGAAATCAGAATTTGAATTGATATGTAAATGAGGATGAAGGACTGTGGTAGAACTGAAGACTCTTTCACACCAGCTCTATTCCCCTCTTCCTGCCTGAGAGCCTCAGTGGTGTGTGACTTCACGCCAAGAAATCATCATTCAAGCAGCAGGAGGAGGTGGTGCTGTGCAAGGAATAGAGCTGGAGTGACAGAGGGTTCAGATCTATCCATTCGCATAATTTTAAATGATGATTTTTCATTAATGGAGGACCGGATTGACCATGTAAAGGTATTATTGGACTTGTCTGTGAAAGAGTTACATGCGCATATACATAGTTTCGGGTGTGAAACTATGCTGACAGCTTTCCTTTAAGATGGATTTGAGTGCATAATGCTATAGAAATTATGGTCAATGCCCTTCCTTTTTTAGGAAATAATATAGTCTCACCATGTTCATCCTGGAAGACAGCATCTATGCTTGTGGGCACTCCTCTCCAATCACTCATGCTTCTGGAGTGTCTATTTTCTATCCGTCGTGTCTCAGTATTGAATCGCCAATATTCTGCTCCTCTAAATAAGTATGTTTTCTTACTCTTGTTAGTGCCCCACAAAAGTGCCGCTTGAACATCAGGCACAGACAATCCAAGATCGGATATCTGGAAAGGGCCTGTGGCTTGTAATTTTCCATCAAATATCCAGTACTTTAAGCCTGTAAAAGAAATGATAGAAATATATAATATAAATATAATCTTTTACTTACCATTTTCTGTAGCTGTATGCACACTACATCCAAATTACATACAAAAAATATACAAGTATCAATCTATACATAATACTGTACAAAAGATATAGGCCTGTGCAAAAGAAAAAGAAGGCCAAAAAGAATGCTTTTAAAAATAGCAGTTTTAATAGTTTAATTTTATCACTGAACAAAAGTTAATGAACAAAAGTGAAATCTAAATCAAATTAATATTCGGTCTGACCACCCTTGGCATTCGAAACAGCTCATTTCTTCTGTGTATGCCTGCACCAGTTTTTGAACGAACTCCGCAGAGCAGGGAGGGGTTGCTTCAAACTTCTTGAGGTACTAGCCACAGATATTCTTTTGATGTGGAATTACACGTTTTTTTGACTCTTCGTGTAATCCCAGACTTGATGATGTTGTGATCTATGTCTCTGGAGGCCATATCATCAATTCCAGGGCACCTTGTTCTTCTTTACACCGAAGATAATTCTTAATAACATTGGCTGTATACTTGGGGTCATTGACCTGCTGCAGAATAAATATGGAACCAACTAGACACCTCCTTGATAGTATTGCATGATGGATAAGTACGTATCTCCCTTATTTCTCAACATTTAGGACACCATTAATCCTGACCAAATCCCAACTGCATTTGATGAAATGCAGCCCCATACATAAGGAACTTCCACCATGCTTCACAGTTACCTGCAGATGTTCATTATTGCACCACTCTCCAGCCCTTGAGAGGTAAAGCTGCCTTTTTGTTACAGCCAAGTATTTGAAATTTTGACTCATAAGTTCAGAACACCTGCTGACATTTTTACTTGACCTTGTTTCCATGATGAAAGTATGTTTTTTAGCAGCAATTCTTTGATCAAGACAACTTCTGACCAAACTTCTCTGAACAGTAGATGGATGTAGCTGTGTCCAAATGTTGCTGTACATTCTGAACTTTGGGCATTGCGAGTCTTCTTATGAATTCAAATGAAGAAAGCATAATTTATTTATCATCTTCTCAAGTAAGTTTCCTTGGCCAACTACTGCGTCTACAGACCTCAACATTGCCCATTTCTTGGTGCTTCTTCGAAAGAGCTTAAACAGCACATTTTGAAAATCCAGTCTGCTTTGAATAGTTTGCCTGCGAGAGATCTTATTGATGTAGTATAGCCACTTTCTCTGTCTGTGCTCCATCTTGCTATGATGTGACATGAAACTGACTTACACGGTTTTACCTTTGTAACAGAGATTGGCTCATCCTGTTTTAAGCCTTCTACACAGACATTACTGCTTCAGTTAATGACTGCATTTCAACCTTCGTATGACAATGATGATCATTATCACGTCTGGAATAATTAGTTACTCACGCACCTCAACATAATCCTACAAAACGTCTGAGAAAATATGCAAATATGCCTAGAAGAAATGCTGGTGTGAAGGTGAAGTGTGGTCACAACAAGAATTAAATTGCTTCAGATTTCTTTTCATTCACTTTGCATTTTTTTTTAATTGTTACAAATAAACTATTAACAATGCTATTCTTCAAAGCATTCTAAAGCCCCCGTTACACACTGCGATATCGCTAGCAATATCGCTGTAAAGTCACCGATTTTGTGACGTTGCAGCGATATTGCTAGCGATATCGCTGCATGTGATACTTACCTCTGACCGGCTCCCCCGCTGGTTATCGCTAATTGCGCGAGAAGCTCCTGGACCATTCCTCGTCGGCCACTTCCTGCGGCGCCGACGAGCGACGCGTGGAGCCGGGCGGGAGGACGCAGGATCGCCATGTCTGACAGGTAAGTAGCGACCCCCGTCCCCAGCGATGTCGCTAGTGAGATCTGCCTGTGTGGCAGCTCACTAGCGACCACCTAGCGATGCACCAGCGATCCTGACCGCGTCATGTCGCTAGTCGGGATCGCTGGTGCATCGCTAGGTGTAACGGTACCCTTACTTTGTGGCACTTGTTCCACACCTGCCTAAAACACACTTATATTTACAAATCTGATTATTAGGCTACAAACCTAAGGGAAACTATAAATTGCTTTATGATCCAAAAATCTGCCTGTCCCTGTGAACCTTGCGCTCCCGTATGTCTGCTACCTGTCTGTCAATGCCCCTCTCTTGCAATGTTTGAAATATTGTGCTCTAGGATATGTTGCTTTATGGGGCAGTTGAGCTGGCAAAAGCTTGATTTTCTTCTGTGCCTCAGGGTTAATAGGACATGCTACGGCTCCGGTGTACAGACATCCAACAAAGGCCTAAGAATGCGAGATGATCCATGGACCTGCCCTAGCTTGTACCTGCACAATCAATACACACTGTTAGTTATAATAGAATAACCCGAACCTCTATATTTGGGAATATCTACATCTATTCTTTATGCTACTAAATGTGATCTCTCTCAATAGGGCACTATTTGTCACATAGACAGCTATAATGCACTTCTTTGTCAACTCTATAGTCACTGTTTTTTCAGACAATTGTTTTATCATGGAGCTAAATCAAATCATCTATCTAAACATATTTATTACCATTATACTTCTGCAGGTCCATAAGGTGAAGGCGTTGTTTGACATGTATTTATACCATCACTTGCTTGCCTTAGGGTTATTAGTCACAGTGATTATTTATGATCACTTTGAGATATAATTGTTTTCAATGTTAAGAGCAAGGAAGACCTGGCACATACCTCAGGTCAGCAAAAGTAACATCTCAAGCAGATGTTCTTATAGCTTTATATTCTTTAATCTCAGAGGTATACTTTTACCACCTCCAGGGTCAGATTAGACCACCAGAATGCCACCAGATCCTGTGATCAGCCAAGGCACGGACAAAGTATTGTGCCCTAAATACAATATTGCCACAAATGTCCAGTAGAAGGCAACCTATTTGGATCTGGCTTTATTACCAATCACTTGCCCCTAGGTTCTAAAAATCTCTTACAGTGTCTTAACAAAATAATCTTACTCCATTAACTTTTTCACATTTTCATGCTACACCCACAAACTATTTTATTGGGATTTTATGTGATATACCAACACAAAGTAGCAAGCCTTTGTGAAGTGTAAAGGAATGATAGATACATGGTTAAAAAATAAGAAAAAAAAGTATTTATACCCCCAAAATGGCTAATGGCTACATACAGTGGGGGAAATAAGTATTTTATTCCTTGCTGATTTTGTAAGCTGTCTTTAATGCAGGTAACGAGTTGACTAGGAGCGTCTAACTGGTCTGTAGGAGCCAAAACTCTTAATGGGTTGGTAGGGGATCAAATACTTATTTCTCACCGCAAATTGAAAATTTATATAATTTATATAATGTGATTTTCTGGATTTTATTTTTGATATTTTATCTCTCAATGTTAAAGTTAACCCACCCTTAAAATTATAGACTGTTCATGCTTTTGTCAGTAGGCAAACTTACCAAATCAGCAAGGGATCAAATAATTATTTCCCCCACTGTATTAATAAATTAGAAGTTAAAGCAGCAGCCAATGTTTCATCATTATAGTTTTACTTACAGAGAAATTATACATTTTCTTTGTAACGTTAAGGCAGCTATGTTGTCTACTAAAATACCAACAGAAAGGATATAAGTAGCTTCTTGAATACCAAAGTTAAATAACAAAGTGACAGTTTGTCAGTCTTTAAGAAATTAATTAAAGTAGCACTCCCATCAAAATGTTTATCTTCTTAATATATTTAAGTTATCATATTATATAGCTCTGTGTACTTACAATTGCTCATTTTACCTTTCTACCCAACTAATTCTTCTGTTTCCCATTAGGTGTATGACACCATGTGATTAAAGACTGACTAGCTGAATCCTTCTAAGCTCTATGTAGAAACAGGAAGACTCATTTCTCAGCATGAGTCACGTGCAGAGGCGTATCCAGGGGGGGCAGCCGGGGCATGTTCCCCAGGCGCAGACGGCAGGGGGGCGCAGTCGGGCCGCCTAATGCGGTGGTCCGCAGTGTCTCCCCTGGCGGCTGCATTCTGCCACCCCCTGGCCTGGGAGTCGGCCGTTCTCTGTGTCGGCTGTCAAGATGACAGCTGGCACAGAGAAGCTGCCGCGTGCTGGCTCCCAGAGAGCAAGTGTACTGGCATCTGTATAGAAGCCAGTACAATTGAAGCTCTGACCGCCGGGTCAGAGCGATGTCAGCCGCGTGATCAGGTCATGTGATCACGCTGCTGACGTCGCTCGTCGGCGCCCAGAGCAAACGCTGGTGGTAAGTGTGCTCCACTCGGGAGCTGAAGAACCACCGAAGATTAAGGGGGGATACATAAAGTGTGGGGGGATTTAGAGTTTGGATGGGGGGGATACATAAAGTGTGGGGGGATTTGGAGTGGGGATGGGGGGATACATAAAGTGTGGTGGGATTTGGAGTGGGGATGGGGGGCACTTTTTGTGTGGGGGGATTTGGAGTGGGGATGGGGGTTATTTAATGCGTGGGGGCATTTGGATTGGGGATGGGGGGTCATTTTATGTGTGTGGGGGATTTACAGTGGGGATGGGGTTTATTTAATGTGTGGGGGATTTAGAGTGGGGATGGGGGGTCATTTAATGTGTGGGGGGCATTTGGAGTGGGGATGGGGGGCGCTTAATGTGTGTGGGGAATTGGCATGAGGATGGCGGTTATTTAATGCATGGGGGGATTAAGAGTGGGGATGGGGGGGTTATTTAATGTGTGGGGGGAATTGGCATGGGGATGAGGGTACTTAATGTGTGGGGAGATTTGGAGTGGGGATGGGGGGATTTAATGTGTGTGGGGAGATTTGGAGTGGGGATGGGGGGATTTAATGTGTGTGGGGAGATTTGAGGACACAAAATCAAGAGTATGTATGAGGAAACAGTATGGAGGAGGGGTGCAGACACAGTATGGGGAGTCAGGGGTATGTGTGAGCAGACAGTATAGAGAGTGAGGGGGTAAATATATGAGGAGACAGTATGGTGAACAGGGGGATGTTAGAGGAGACAGTATGAGGAGGGAGGGGAATAGTGTATTTATGTTAGGAACATTAAAGGGGTTGTCCAGGATTGTGATGAGTCTGCAATCAGTCATTGTGACTGCAGACTTCTGAATTCTCACAGTGCTCACTGAACACTGTTAGGATTCTTTTGTGCCGGTAATTTACATACATGCGGTCACGTGCTGACTAGACATGCGTTGCCTCACTCAATGAAAATGAACAGAGCGAGGCCAGGCACATCTAGTCGGAATGTGGCCAGAAGTATTTAAATCACATGCTTGTGCTGACATGACCGTGTACTCTTGCCATCGGTACAGGAGAATCCTAAATATGTGCAGTGCATTAGTTGTGATAATTCAGAAGCCTGCAATGTCAGGATTCAGCTCTGCAGGTTCCAGTAGTCATCACATGGACACTTCACTCATATGTGATTTTCATAGTTATGGTCCAGTGACAATGAGCTTTTCTTCCTGCTTCTCTCAGTTTTTCACTGAACATTGAGAGCATTAAGAAGAGCAGCTCGTCGGTACATGACTAAGTGCAAATCGCATGTGTGCTTGGGGAGGGGGGGGGGGGTGCCGAACCGAATTCTTGCCCCGGGTGCCAGAAAGCCTAGATACACCTCTGGTCATGTGCTGCTGTAAAAGTCCCTGGCAGGGGGTGGAACGGAACAACTGGGTCAGGAGTTGAAGAGGGATGACTTATGTAGGGAAAAAGGTCTTCCTGTTTCTACATAGAGTTGAGAAGAATCAACTGGTTAGAAAAGTAAAACCAGCAATTGTAAATACACAGAGCTATATAATATGATGATTGCAATATATTGAAAGTATAAAAAATTTTGATGGGAGTGCTGTTTTAAGAGTGACAACAAATTTGGCAACAATGCTTGTTATCACTTTATCTTGAATATGTGTCACAACTGAATACAGAATTGCCGATATATCTCTAAGCAACAAAATCATTAAGCTTTGGGTAGTACTTTAAGGAGCTCCATACACAATAGCTGGTGGTGATTATGGCCAGGTGGCAGCTATCTCTTCCTACTCCTCCATACAAGGGCGCTCATTCTGCCAATTGTTCCTGTGTTCCCTCTGGCAGCGGCTTACCTCGTCAGGATCAAAAATATCAGCAGTCTGAAATCGGACATGCAGGACCCCCATCTCTCTTCACCTCACTTGTGGGGAAATAGACGTGATGCCTCCATAAACATTCAACTGCCGGCCGAGCCCGCTAATATTGGAACGTTCGGCTGATGTTTCTATAATGTATATGGAGACCTTGAAGCTATATTTAGACAGCCTGATAGTGGCCATTAAAAGGCCGCCAATCTGCATCATGATAGCCAATCTGATACCATTTAATAGCCTGTTTACTCAGGATGACTACACTTCGACATGTACAAAATAACAGTTACTATGATCATTGTGTATGCATAAAATATCACTCTTTCACCAGTGCAACCCCTGTTTATACAGGATTATGTGCTGCTGACAATAATCTTTAGGTAAAAAAAGATTTTTTTGCAATTTGTTCATTGGATGATCACCAGCTTGTTAAAACAAGCTGATAATTGGAATCTGATATTCCTATGAATGCTCGTTCCCGATTAGCGACCAATGTAAATGGGCCCTAAATGATTTACTAATGTATGATTGATTTTACCTTTTGAGGTGATCGCCAATAGCTGCTACTGCGCAGGCGGCACAATATTAGAGGAGGAAATTTTTTTTTGTTCTCTAGCAAGATGGCTATTGGATCATATATGCGATCACTGGCCCCTGCCTGCAAAAGGGTTTTTTTTCCCCAAGATATATATAATATATGTCAGAAGCCATACACATGAATACATAATCAGAGCAACACATGAATACCCCCCACAGGCCACCTTGAAGAATGAGCATATTAACTCAAAACTGAAAATAAAGATTAAACAACCACAAGACGGATTTCGTAATTTGAACTGGATATGCTGAGGGAATGGGAGCCAGTGAAGAGATTTGCAGAGGGGAGAAGCGGAGGAGTAGCGAGGAGAGAGATGAATGAGTCGGGCAGCAGAGTTAAGGATGGACTGGAGAGGTGCGAGGGTGTTAGCAGGGAGGCCACAGAAAAGGATGTTGCAGTAATCAAGGCGAGAGATGATGAGGGCATGCACAAGCATTTTAGTAGATTGAGGGTTGAGGAAAGGACGGATTCTGGAAATATTTTTGAGCTGGAGGCGACAGGAGGTAGAAAGAGATTGGAAGTGCGGTTTCAAGGACAGGGCAGAGTCAAAAGTTACTCCGAGGCAGCGGACTTCCGGTACGGGGAAAGAGTGATGTCATTTATTGATAGATAGGTCAGGTAAGAAAGATCTGTGAGATGGAGGAAAGATGATGAGCTCAGATTTGTCAACATTAAGCTTGAGGAAGCGAGAGGAGAAGGAGGATGATATGGCTGATAGACACTACGGGATTCTGGACAGCAGAGAGTTGACGTCTGGGCTAGAGAGGTAAATCTGAGTGTCATCAGCATAAAGGTGGTACTGGAATCCGTGGGACTTTATGAGTTGCCCCAGGCCAAGTGTATAGATTGAGAAGAGTAGGGGTCCTAGAACAGAGCCTTGGGGGACTCCAACAGAGAGAGGGTGGGATGAGGAGGTAGTGTGGGAGTGGGAGATGCTGAATGTGCGGTTGGAAAGGTATGAGGAGATCCAGGATTGGGTGAGGTCTTTGATGCCAAAAGGAGGAGAGGATCGGTAGTAGGAGGCAGTGGTCAACTGTGTCGAAAGCAGAGGACAGGTTTAGAAGCAGGAGTATAGAATATTGTCCGTTTGCTTTGGCTGTGAGTAGGTCATTAGTAATTTTGGTCAGGGCTGTCTCAGTGGAGTGATGAGGGTGGAAACCAGATTGTAGATTGTCAAAGAGCAAGTTAGATGAGAGGTGGGAGGAAAGTTCAGCGTGGACGTGCTGTTCCAGGAGTTTGGAAGCAAATGGGAGCAGCGATATTGGGCGATAACTGGACATAGCGGTTTGGGTCAAGGGTTGGCTTTTTAAGGATAGGCGTGATTGTGGCATGTTTGAAAGCAGAAGGGAAGGGAATGTGTTCTGACCTAATATCAATAGTCTGTGTGCTGAAAGTTTAATTTCTGTCAGACATTTTTTTAACAAGTTTAGTTCGTTAACACTGGTAACTTTAGCTATACTAGCAAAACGCTAATATGCCAGAGGCGTGCATAGAATTCATGGGGCCCCACAGGATAAGTCCTAATGCTTTCCTTCCCCCGCGAAAAAAAACAAACATTTGCGGGATTAGGAAGGGTCAGGGGACATATACATAATCACAGAAGGGTGTATCTTCTAATTTTTAAAGACACAGAGAGGGATATGTATTTTGTTCCATTAAACCCCCTAGAGTTGTTATCCACTACAATAACTCTTCCATGGCCCTCATAAACTGAGATGCAAAATACCCCCCACAGTGAATTCCTCCACAGTCCCTTTCACACGCACAGTATGATACTCTCACAATGACCCCAACACAGTGATGTCCCCAAAGTTCTTCCCTACAATTATGAGGCCACGACAATCCCACATCACAGTATTATATCCAACCCAGTCCCACAACACAGTATGATGGCCCCTACAGTCACACAACACACAACACAATATGATAACCCCAACACAGCTCTCTACACAGTATGATCACCCCTGCACACAGTTTGATCATACCCAAAGTCCTCCCACAAACAGTTGATGGCATCCAAAGCTCCCCACAGTTTATGATAGCCCCCACTGGATATTCCGCACACATAGAATGACAGCCCCTTACTTTTTGTTAATAAAAGAAAACTACTCACCCCTCACCATTGCCCTGCTGCTCCAGTGTCTTCAGAGTGCACTCTGAGGCTTCGCACAATGGGCCCGATGTAGTGAGTCTCTACTGAGACTCAGAGCTCAGACACACAGGGAACATAGGGAAAAAGGCTTATAGCTTCCTTTTCTATCTTCATCCAGGATGCACTTACTCTTGATAAAGTGACATTGGACAGGAAAAGCCTAATGCTGGCTCCATAGCGGCCACGTGTTCTGACACTATTAGTGATACCCCTGATACCACACATGATGAAATTTAGTTTTAGTTTATTCAATTTTTTTAGCACTTCCAGTAGGGTTCCTTAATGTAAGAAAATAATAAAAGTTGAATAATGCTATTTACCATGGAAGAACCAGATATTCCCAACAGAATCTTCCAAAGCAGCATCCACAGACTCAGGGATCCCTTTCCAGTGTCTTGAAGCCAAAGCTGGATACCCACTCTGGAGCTTTCCCCCTCTTAGGCGCCAGACATATCCAGATCGAAAGAAGAACAGCTCTCCCCGGATTGTGGATACCGCATCAAAATCTGTTGTACAGGCATCTGGCTAAAATAAAATTGGATACACTGATGTGACTAACAAAGGTAATTTTTTTTCTTTTTTTTAATTAAACTATACGGTTAAATTGTTCCGGTGTTTATGTTCTTCCCGTGTTCGCGTGGGATTCCTCGGAGTACTCTGGTTTCCTCCCACACACCAAAGGCATACTGATAAGGAAGTTAGAATGTGAGCCCTACATGAGATGAGATCTGTAAATTGTGGAATATGTTGCCGCAAAATAAATAACACATAAGTGTGTATAATCACATATGAAGGCTCTATCACATGAATATGTGACGGATCGGGCCCTGTGTCATGTTTTGTATTTTTATGCACAACACAGATGTGGACAGAGCCATGAATGGGAAACTACAATTGCCTAGTATATTTTCAGTATAGAATGTCAACCATCCGTTTAATCTAAATGGACTAAACATTTCTAAAAATCTGTACTTTTTTACTATATCACAGCAAACGTAATATAATCACTGCACAGGTATGTAAAGAAAGTGACCAATACAGAATGGTAAAAGATGGACATTGACTTTAGAGCTAAATATTTGCTTAGACAATGTAGGTAATGAGTTAATGATTTTTGACAAGAGGGTCAAAATAAAACAACCCATTTTCACAGTATAGTAGGAGTACATAATTTCCATATGCAGACATTATTATAAAACAAACCTCAGAATAAGGGATCTCATTGCTCTCAGGCTCAAGCGGACGGCTTTCTGGCTTCACGGTTGGAGCTACAGTTGGAGATTGTGGCGTACCATACAGGTATTGGATTCCCTGTTTATCGTCCGTGCTAAGGCTGAGTGGGTAGCGAAAAGTATAGAATGGAGACATCAAAGACTTGGAGACTGAGGAATGTTGTAAACCCAACACATGGCCAAACTCATGAGCGGCTACTTGTAAAAGGTCGGTTCCTGCAATGGATGAAAGTGAATGTGTATTTTTATAATCAGCTGCAAAAGGCTTCCATAGGAAAGAGAGCTATGTAGACATGAATGCCATTGTATTAGCTTATTGATGTTTAGTACCTACCTAAATTGTTGCCAATGGTCCAAGCTTCATCGTAATCAAAGTGTACATCCCCTTCACGATGTGTTTTCGGGAAAAAAGCATGAGCAAGGATGCCTCCAGGGCCATCAAATGGCAAGTTGTCTCCATGCCAGTACCTGTATGTACAACCATTTAATTCAACAGGTTACTGCAATAATTCTTGTGCTGAGCTGACTCTGCATATACTGCCTATGATGTGAAGATGTTCTTCTACCTGTCCAATCACTCATCATTTTTAGTAGACTAGGCTCAGCTCCAGGTTCTAAACTGTACCACTGCCACTACAGAGGGGGTATTCCAGTAAAATCAAATGTTAGGAACACCGCACTGCACTTGCTCACTGAGCCAGTGCGCGTGTCCTGAGTAAATAAACTGTGCCCAAAGAGACATGTGGAGCATGGCAGCAGCGGTGAAGATGCATGCTTCAGACAAACAGGACCTGAAGCATGTGATGGCTGGGGGCGTGGCCTAAGCTCCAGAGAGCTAGGAGCTGAAGGAAAACTCCTAGAAGGGTAACTACGGGTCAAAGTTACCAAGGGACATAGACAGTGACATAAACTTGATCAGACCGGGGTCAAAGCACGAGATAGCATGACAGTATCAAAGGATTAGACAGAACGGATAGTCAGGACATAGCCTAGGGGTCATACACAGAGAGGGCAGTACAGTACAAAAGGGGCAGGCAAAACTCGTAACAGGGACACGGCCAAATCAGAACCAAACAGGCACAACATCGTAGCACAGGCACAACAGGGTCAAACACACTCGGCAAGAGTCAGAGTATAAGCGACAGGGAATGGCCCCACAATGAGGCTATAAGAAGCCTCCCAGAATCTCAGAGTGAGGCCATCCAGGTTAACCCTAAAACCACCTAAGTCCAGAAACTCAGCAGACCATGACATCAAGTAACCATCTAGCCACAACATTTATAAGAGATTGTTGGGGTCTGACCACTGAAATCCTCAAAAGATCACTAGAACAGAGGACTTCCACCCTCGGTTACAATATAGCAACAGTTGTACATGGTCGGCGCCCCTCCATTTATTCTCTATGGGACAATATTTTGCTATCTCTATCAATCCCATAGATAAAATATGTAGCTGCGCTGCATATGCTCAACTACTGCTCCATTCAAATGGGTGACAGGAACCTCCCTTTCTGATGATCAGTGAGGGTATCAGTGCTTGGGCCCTCACTGATGTAGTAGATAACATCTGTCCTCTTGCGGTGGGTTCCTGCTCACACATACACTATGCACTCAGCTCTGCTAGTATCCGACTCTGTCTTACTTTGTCGCACAACCTTTTTACAATTGTAAGGTGAACACCAAATTGTCAATTTATTACCCAATCTCACGGGGAACAACAGAGGAACAGAAAAACGTGACATTTAAAAATAACATGAGCTAGGATTGCTATTTAAATGGGTTGTGCCACCATAAAGAATACATTTAACCAAGCAGAAAAGGTGGAAATAAATGGTTTTGTAATTCACAGTCAATAAAAATTATGCTCCATTCAAAAATTAACAAGCTTGTATTTTCTGAAGTTTGTTCCCTGGCGCCCACAGGCGTTATTCCGTCTGCAAGCTTTATCAGTCCCTGCACTGTCAGACCTGTGTGAGGTGAGTGCAGGGAGAATCCGTTGTGCACACTGGGGTTGGGAGTTGGGGGGACCTCTTATGATGACAGGAACTGTGCAAACTCGGTCAGGTGATCAGCCACTCAGGGGACGGATAAAGCTTGCAGCTGGAATAACGCCAGGGAGCAAACTTCAGAAGATACAGTAAAAGCTTGTCACTTTTTGAATGGAGAACAATTTTTAATAACTATAAATTAGCAATTTTTAATAACTGTAAATTACAAAACTATCTCCAAATTTTCTGCTTGGTTAAATGTATTTTTTTTTGGTGGCACAACCCATTTAAGGGGGAAGAACAAGGACAAGGAGGAGGATTAGGAGGAAGAGGAGGAAGAAGAGGAAGAAGAAAGGTGGAGGAGAAAGAGGAGGAGGAGGAGGAAGAGGAAGATCCCATTTTAAAACTTGAGATCTATAGTGTCTTTTGCCATTTGGTTGGTCAGGCATATTAGTACAGTGGATGCAGAATTAGTACCCATAGCAATACTGCAAGTATGAGAAGAACCAGAGATAAAATGCTCTCGGTAAAACACTTACTTTACAAGACCTGACAGTAATATTTATAAATGATTAGACTTAAGGCTTTCATCCCAGGAGGTGATTCTGGCAGTCTGCCAAGCGGGAAGCAGTAAAGCACCCCTACCGGAATGTCTCAAGTTGGTAAAATTTTAATTATGAGAATAGCGATAGTTTACTGCTGTGAGAAACTTGTAGCAGCTACAGCAGTTCATGAATTTATACTAAGAAATGGTAACATCTTATATTTCATTGTTTATATTTCTATAAACTAAGGCTGGTTTCAAACTTGCGTTTTTTTGCGCTGCGTTTTTGCGCATAAAAGCACATGCGTTTTTTTCCCTATACTTAACATGGGTGCACATAGTCATATGTTTGTATGCGTATGTGTTTTTTTTGTAGTGTGCGCCCTGGCGCACAAAATGCATCCTGTTGCATTTTTTTGTGCGCCTGACCTGTCTCAAAAAAACGCATGCGCACGAAATTCACCCAAAAACACATTATATTCTATGGGTGCGCTGACGTGCACATGGTCATGCGCACATCAGCGCAAAAAAAGCATGTAAGGCTGGTTTCACATTTGCGTTTTTTAGCGCTGGAAAAAAACGCATATGTGCGCATGCGTTTTTTCCCCTATATTTAACATGGGTGCGCATACCTGCGCGCTTGTAAGCGCATGTATGCGATTTTCATGCGCTGCGTTTTTTTGGGGTGTGCGTTTGTATTTTCCAGACGCAGCATGTTGCATTTTTTGGCCCTGCAAAAAAGCGCATGCGCACATATGCGCACGTTTTGCGCTAAAAATGGCCATTATAGCCTATGGATGCGCATATGTGTGCACTGGCATGCTCATGTATGCGTTTTTTTGCATATGCGTTTTTTTTTTTTAACCATGGAATTTAGGGGTTTGGGTTAGAGTTAGGGTTAGTTAAGGGGGTTTAGGGTTAGGGTTAGGGTCAGGGTTAGGGTTGGGGTTTGGGTCAGGGTTAGGGTTAAGTATGGTTTGGTTAAGGGTTAGGGTCAGGGTTAGGGTCAGGATTAGGGTTAAGTATGGTTTGGTTAAGGGTTAGGGTCAGGGTTAGGGTTAGGGTCAGGGTTAGGGTTAGGGTCAGGGTTAGGGTTAAGTATGGTTTTGTTAAGGGTTAGGGTCAGGGTTAGGGTCAGGATTAGGGTTAAGTATGGTTTGGTTAAGGGTTAGGGTCAGGGTTAGGGTCAGGGTTAGGGTTAGGGTCAGGGTTAGGGTTAAGTATGGTTTTGTTAAGGGTTAGGGTCAGGGTTAGGATTAGGGTTAAGTATGGTTTGGTTAAGGGTTAGGGTCAGGGTTAAGGTTAGGGTTAGGGTCAGGGTTATGGTCAGGGTTAGGGTTAGGGTCAGGGTTAGGGTTAAGTATGGTTTTGTTAAGGGTTAGGGTCAGGGTTAGGGTTAGGGTCAGGGTTAGGGTCAGGGTTAGGGTCAGGGTTAGGGTTAGGGTTAGTTAGGGTTTAGGGTTTGGGTTAGGGTTAAGTATGATTTGGTTAAGGGTCAGGGTTAGGGTCAGGGTTAGGGTTAGGGTTAGGGTTAGTAAAGTCATGGTTTGGGTTAGTGTGAGGGGCCACCTAATGTTGGAAAAAAACGCAAACGCGGTAAAAACGCACTAAAAACGCATACAAACGCATAAAAACGCTGCGTTTTTTTCATGCATGCTCATAAAAATGCTTGAAAAAAACGCAGCAGTTGTATGCTTTTGTATGCGTTTTTTCAATGCGTTTTTTTGCGGGAAAAACGCGCTGCAAAAAAAAGCAAGTGTGAAACTAGCCTAAAATAAGTAAAAACCATGCGCAAAAAAATGCATGATGCGTTTTTTATGCGCGTTTGCACTGCGCACGCAGTGCAAAAAAACGCAGGTGTGAAAGTAGCCTTATACTTTTAATTTTTATTGGGGGGTCACAAAATTAATAGCATTAATATTAGATGTTTTGACATCTGTGTGAAGGAGCCACATCACTTATGTGAGAGCTGCAGCCTCTTCTTTGCTTACACTGCTTTTAAGTGGGTGCAGAGCTGGGCATGCACACATCATGGGTGCAGAAAGCTGCACCGCCACTGTTCTTATATTGATGTCCTATCCTCAGGCTAGGTGATCAATATTCTAAACTTGAAAAGCCCATTTATTGTGTCGTCAGGAACTTTTCACCTCCTCTCTCCATCTTACTGTTAAATCTGTGCTCTTCAACTGCCATATATAATCTTTAATAAATAATAATCTTTTTTTTTTATATAGCGCTAACATATTCCGCAGCGCTTTACAGTTTGCACACATTATCATCACTGTCCCCGATGGGGCTAACAATCTAAATTCCCTATCAGTATGTCTTTGGAATGTGAGAGGAAATCGGAGCACCCGGACAAAACACGGGGAGAACATAAAAAAAAACCTTGTAGATGTTGTCCTTGGTGGGATTTGAACCCAGGACTCCAGCGCTGCAATGCTGCTGTGCTAACCACTGAGCCACCATGATGTCCATTACATTCACAACATGGTGGATGTCTACGTTTGGAAAATGCTGTATATTGGTATCTGGGTATAGTATAATTTTCTTATTTTACAATTCAGGTATTATTTCTGTACATGAAAAGTTTGAAAACTGTCATGGCAGCTTTCTGTTTGGGATGCAGGAATCTAGTAATCAAACAGCACTTGTGTGTTCATCATTGAAGACCCCTATAGATGGGTATAATGACAGTGATTAGCTGAACCACTAGGAGGTGCTATAACATGCAAGTAAATATAATACCTTGGGGCACAAGAACAGTACCATAGACTTTTGGCCAACCATCCCAAATACAAGCCATACACATCACATGACCTCCTTCTGCCCTCTACTCCTAGCTCATGTCACTTACCTTGTGAAATCAATATTGATGTCAGCCCGTCCTTCATGCACCTCAGTGAATGTTATAGGAGTCACCTCGCTCCATACTCTAAGTGCTTCAGCAAGAGTCTTTCTCACCTTTACCTTACTGAGTTGCCATGGAAAACGAATAAGCCTAAAACGCAGTGAGACAATGTTAAAAACTGACGCATATCAGTATTATGATTTTTCTTCTCTTTTACTGTTTACATGTACTTGACAGGTCAACAAATCTGTGATGAAACTGCATGTGTAACTTTCACATTTCCATCTTGTTCTAGCCATGGATTTGTTTTTAATGCAACAAAATCCAGAATATATTCCTTAAAGGGGTTGTCCGGTCTTAGGCTACAAGTCTGCAGTCGCTCTATGTGACTGCAGACTTGTGGATCGTCACCGCACGCATACTGCACCCTGTGAGGATTCTCCGGTGCTAGCAGCGGGTGGTCATGTGACCGCAAGTATGCAATTTGTCTACTTCCGGCCATATTCTGACTAGAAGTGTCCATCCTTGTTCAATACACTTGCATTGAGCACTGAGAGAGGAAGTGCACTTCTAGTCGGCATGTGACCGCATGTATGCAAATCGCATAATTGAGGTCACACGCCTGCCACTCCTGGCGCCAGAGAATCCTCATAGCGCATGCACATAGAGTAACTGCAGACTTGTAGCCTAAGGCCAGATAACCCCTTTAGGCTGTGTGCCCACGTTGCGTTTTTTAAGCGTTTCCGCAGCGCTTTTAGACAAGCGTTTCTGCTGCGGAAACACTTAAGAAAAGCATCTAATGTAATAGAATGGAAAGCGCACATGTTGTGCTAATGGTGCGTTTTTTTCTGTTGCAGAAACGCTTAGCGGAACAAAACGCAGCATGTTCATTAACTGCGCGAAATTGCATGCGATTCCGCATACATACACTGTAATTGCAAAATCGCATAGGAAAACGCATGTCAAAATGCTTGACAATCGCGTCAAAAACGTGTGTCAAAAAGCGCATGCGTTTTCTCTGGCAAGGGCATGCGTTTCTGCTCAGGGAAAAAACGCTTGAAAAACGCTACGTGGGCACATAGCCTAAAAGTCTAGAACTTGTTAGGGATGAAGCCATACACCATGTATTTTACAAAATATTGCCAAATTTATTGCAGCATTTAGTTTGGAGCTCATAAGTCATGTTCCAGACCGGGTATTGAGTCCTGTCTTTCCATGTTCTCAGTCTGGTCATTTTCAGGGGTTAACTTTCCTCAGCCTCAGTCTGGTCCCAGGTTTGCTATTTAGCTTCGCTACATCCTGCAGGCGGTGTCAGCTATAGTTCTGCCTTCGGCGTGTGTATCTGACTCTGGTATATCCTGATTTGTCCTGCTGTGATCCCTTACTTGCCCCGTGACTGTTTATTCCCTCTGTCTGTCCTGAGTCAGTGTTTCCCTGTAAGTTTGTTGACTCCCTGGTTTTGACTTGACTTGCATTTGGACCTGCTCGTGTCTTTTGTCTTTGTCAAAACCGCTTTCAGCTATTGCTGATCCCCCTGGCTTGTTTCTGACCACGTGTACTGCTATGACCTCTGGTACTTCTGCTTCTGACTGTTTCTGACTCAGCTCGTCTGACCACTCTTTCGCCACCTGGTGGCGCTTGTGCTGCTGCTCAGTGTTGCTACGCTGTGTGTGCAACCTCTCTTCCCTCACCAGCACCCCCTGGTGGAGGTTGCGCTATACTGCACTGCAGTAGATCGACATTATAGCTGATCTATACATTTAAAGGGGATTTTGCTTTTTTTTTTCTCTGATCATGGATCCGCTTTGTAACTTTGGCGGATCAGGTATCCAATCTGACTCAAATGATGCAGGATTTATCAGTGGAACATAGGGCTCTTGTTTCCTCTGACAACCTACTCCAGCAGGAGCTTACTCAGACTGTAAAATCGTTTCAGGGTTCCGTGACTAAATCAGCTGTTAGGTAATCTAACCCCACTGATGTGTCCTTACACTCTTCTGAACCTACGGTCAGGCTCCCTAGGAGAGAAGGAGAGGTTTCTTGCATTCAGAGAAAGTTGTAAGCTTGCTTTTTTTTTTTTCCCTTAAGGGCCCGTTACACATAGTGATATCGCTAGCAATATCGCTATAACGTCACTGGGTTTGTGACGTTATAGCGATATTGCTAGCGATATCACTACATGTGATACTTACCTCCGACCGGCTCCCCCGCTGTCTGTCGCTGATCGCACGAGAATGTCATGGGCCGTTTCTCGTCGGCCACTTCCTGCTGGGCTTCCTGTGGCGCCAACGAGCGAAGCGTGGAGGCGGGCTGGAGGACGTCAGGATCGCTGCGTCTGACAGGTAAGTAGCGACCCCGACCGCTGCTAAGTCGCTAGTGAGATCTGCGTGTTAGGCAGCTCACTAGCGACCACTTAGATATGCACCAGCGATCCATATCGTTGTTGGGATCGCTGGTGCATCGCTAAGTGTAACGGTACCCTTAGACCCAGATCCTCTGGAGATGAGAGTCAATGGGTGAGGATAATTATTTAATTACTCCGGGAGGGGCCTCTAACCTGGGCTTTTTCTTTACCTGCTTCTGCTCCTGAATGTACGTCTATGGACAGGTTGTTTGAGGCTTTAGCACTGATTTATGTCGAACCAGACCGGGTCAGGGTAGCAGAGGACATGATCATGGGTCTCTCCCAGGGTAAACTCGCTGCTGACCGGTATTGTTCTGAGTTTAGATGGTGGTCTACTGAGGTGTCTTGGGATGACTCTGCTTTGAGATGCCAGTTCAGGAGAGGACTTTCTGATCATCTCAAGGCCCTCGATCTGCCATCCAGTTCCCTGGAGGAGGCCATGACCCAGGCCATTCATATGGACCGGAGGTTACGGGAGAGAGGAATTATCCAGCGTGAGACTCCTGTATTGCCTGCCAAGACTGAGGTGATGCCATTCATGGAGACTATGGAGGTTGGTGCCACCAACTTCAAGAAGAAAGAGAGGAAGTGATGATGTGATGGGAAATTATATTTTTATTGTGGAGATCTGGGACATTGGAAGAAGGACTGTCCTTCTTGTTCATTGAGTATCAAGCTGCCGAGTCTGGGTGATTATCGAGGAGGTCACCCAGACTCTCAGGTAGCATTTTCACCATTTCAAAAAGTTTTGGTAGAGGTGGAACTGTGTTATGGAGGTGGTTTTGCACCCACTTCAGCTTTTGTGGACTGTGGATCTTCCATGAACTTCTGCCCCTAACGGTTTCTGACTCAGCTCGTCTGACCACTCTTTCGCCACCTGGTGGCGCTTATGCTGCTGCTCAGTGTTGCTACACTGTGTGTGCAACCTCTCTTCCCTCACCAGCACTCCCTGGTTTAGGTTGCGCTATACTGCACTGCAGTAGCACGACATCATGCTTGGAAGCTATTTGGCTGCGCCCCTATTTGGCTACACCAAATACAAGCAGTCATCGGGTTATGAAGAAGATAGGTTTGTTGTTAAATTGAATTTGTATGTAAGTTGGAACAGGTACAGTGCTTGAAAATGTTGAAAATGGTAAAATAAAAAAAACAAAAAACCTAAAACTCACTCCATTGCTCACCTCTACAGCCGCTCTGCTGTTCGCAGCCTACCATCCGGTCCTCTTCTTTTTGCTGCTGCGAGTTACATCTATGGCCTCTTCACTATAGGCTACGTCATTGCGTGTCATAAGGTCACAACGTTGTGACATCAAGACATTCTACCTTACGACACACAGTGACCTCTGAAGCTTGAACATGGCCGAAGGTCCTGGATTAAAGTAAAGAAGTCAGACATGCGGCCCGAGATGGCAGAAAGAAGAGAACTGGACGGCAGGCAATGGAGAGCAGGGTGGCTGGGGAGGTGGGCAATGAGGTATTAGTTTCTTTTATTTTACGTGCCATGTTCGTAACTACGAGCAGTATGTACAATCATGGCCTAAAGTGTTGGCACCCTTGAAACTGTTCCAGAAAAATACGTTTTTCTCCAAAAAAAAAGGCAAATTGGAGATCACGTCACACAAAAGCCCAGAAATGGGCTGGACAAAATTGTTCGCATTTTTCCAAAATTGTGGGTAAACAACTTTGTTTCAAGCATGTGATGCTTGTTCAAACTCACCTGTGGCAAGTAACAGGTGTGGACAATATGAACATTGCACCTGAAGTCAGATAAAAAAGGGGATAAGTTGATTCAATTTTTGCATTGTGTGTTTTTGTGTGCCACACTAATCATGGAGAATAGAAAGAGGAGAGAATTGTCTGAGGACTTGAACAATATCAACAACCTATGGCATTGTAGCTAATCTCCCTGGATGTGGACGGCAGAGAAAAATGAATGAAAGGTTGCAGCGCAGGATAGTCCGAATGGTGGATAAGCAGCCTCAATCAAGTTCCAAAGAAATTCAAGCTGTTCTGCAGGCTCAGGGCGCAGCTGTGTAAGCGCGAACTATGTCCAATTTGCCTTTTTTCTCGATTTTTTAGTGTTGTTCTAATACACACAAAGGAAATAAACATGTCCATAAAAAAAGTGTAATTACAATATTTTTTTTAGGAGAAATTCTATACTTTCTGGAACAATTTCATTGGTGCCATTTTCAGCCATGACTATAAGGGGGATGTTCGTAACATGAAGTGGCAATGGACGTTCTCTGTGAGGTGATACAAGTATATTACTAATACTAACTTCACAGCCTAACATATTTGATGGGAAAGATAGTAAGTCATTCAACTATATTTTTCCACCTTAAAACAGCAGACACATCAGAGGAAAATGATGGACCCACTTTGTAAGTCAACAGGGTTTTTCTAGCGCCACAGGTAGCCATTGCATGATATTTCCCCCACCTGGTTTCTGCTAATGAGGATACCACAACGCATATGGGAACAGAGCTTAACCTGTCACCAGCTTTTTGCTACCTAATCTGAGAGCAGCATAAAGTAGAGACTGGGACCATGATTACAGTGATGTGTCACTAATTGGTCTGCTTAGTGTAGTTTCTATAAAATCGCTGCTTTGTGAGCAGGAGATTATCACTAGAGGACTAGAAAAAAATGCTACCATGTAGTCCTCCATATTCATTAGCTCTATATAACCCGCCTCCACCAATGATTGTCAGCATTCTGTGAACACTGTGCATGGGCAAAAAGCTGCCAATCAGTGGTGGGGGCGGGTTATATAGAGCTCAGTATTCAGAGAACTGGTGGATCTGCAACATTGATTTTATAAAAACAGCAGGCAGCAGCCCATGAAGTGACGCATCACTGGAATCAGGGTATCTGCCCCTACATCATAATACTCAGATAAGAAAAATTTGGTGAGATATTCCCTATAAAGGGATTATCTAGTGTATTTTTTAGCTTGACGGAAAAAGAAAAAAAGATAAATTCAAACATGAAATATGATTTCAGCTCCAGTGCTTCCGCTCTTTCTGGAGGAGCAGAAGCGATAAGTATCATGACCTTTAGTGATTTGACCATTAAAGGGAACCTGTCCCCATGTTTTTACTGATATGAGATAAGACCATCACCTTTCAGGGCTGATATACATCATTCTATAATGATGTAGATAAGCCCCCAACCTGACCTGTAAGTGAAGAAAAATAACTTATTATACTCACCTGCGAGGGGGTCCGGTCCAAGGGCTGTCGCTCTTCTTGATCCAGCGCCTCCCATCTTCTTGCGATGCTGTCCTCCTTCTTGGTTTGTGTGGATGACCCGTCCCTGCGTCATCCACACAAGCTCCCCGGCATCGCGCTCCTGCACAGGCGTACTTATCTGCCCTGTTGTGGGCAGAGCAAAGTACTGCAGTGCGCAGGTGCCAGGAATGGTCAGAGAGACCCAGCGCCTGCGCGCTGCAGTACTTTGCTCTGCCCTCAACAAGGCAGAGAAGTACGCCTGTGCAGGAGCGCGATGTCGGGGGGGCCTGTGTGGATGACGCAGGGACAGGTCATCCACACAAACCGAGAATGAGGACGGCATCGCAAGAAGATGGGAGGCGCCGCAACAAGAAGAGTGACACCCCTCGGACTGGACAGCCCTGCAGGTGAGTATAATAAAAGTTATTTTTCTTCTCTTACAGGTCGGGTTGGGGGAAGATATACAGCAATATAGAATGCTGTAAGGTGATGGCCATAACTTCTATCGGCCAAAACTGGTGACAGGTTCCCTTTAAGGCCTCTGATTGTCTGCAGTGTTGGGTAACTGGTGATCAGGACATCTTTGCTTCCAGTCTGGCAGAGGCTGTTGGGGTAGCAACTCTGGAGTGGATTTCAGGGGTGAGTATGTCTTCCTTTTTTTTTTAATCGAGGCTGGTTTGGTTTAAAAAGAGACTGGAGAACCCCTTTAACTCAATACTCCATGTCCAATCTGCTAAGAAGGTTTTGAGTACAACTGCAGTAAACTCTCAGCAAAAAGAAGTACTCTGTCTAGGAACAGGTGTTTAGCATCTGGTATAAAACAGAAATGTCCTCATCAACTATGCCTGTCAACAGTCCCGCAAACCAGACATCGAACAGGGGCGATGATTTGAAAATGTACATTATATTGATTTGTGGATCAATAATGAGTAAGCAGGGCAGCTAACTCATGTCCTATAATTTTGAACTGAAATATTGGGCGGCATACATAGGGCTATGTATAAACCATACATTGCTTTTTTACCTTCTTTCCCTCCACTCCTTGCTTTTCACATTAGGTTTAAACCAGTGAATGACGACTTTTGCCACTGCTACTACTACTTCTTCCTGTCCGTCAATGTATACACTAGCTACTACACTGTACGCCATATTCCCAAATAATAAAACAGTGCTCTTACTTGTATGTTAGGTTTGTCTTGTCCCATCGTCCTCCAGAGAGCACATACCGTTTCTGTCTATTGCGTGCATTTGAAGAGTCTGCAGGGACAGGGATATCTGGTACTCCACAGCGAGGAGGGTTCCAAGATTTATGAGGTCTGAGAATTCCCTTTGTATGAGGTTGTCGCGTCCATAACCGTGACTTCAAGGAGGGATTATCCTGCTCCTGTAGATAAAAGAGGTTGAGTTCTTCCTTTCAAGTAGACATTATAATAATTTGTCCTCTTTGTTGTCTGATTTTGGACATTGAATTAATTCCATCTTCTACCACCTCCTATTTACAAAAAAAGGAGAAAGGTTGTACTTGAAGTCCATGGGTATATTATGGGTATCTCATATAACTCATACAACATTAGGGATATGTGCACAGGGTATCATCTCCCTTTTGCAAATTTTCAAAGCCTTCAATTAAATATGGGGTTGCTCTTACTAGGGTACCCGAAATTTATAGCAATTTAGAAAATACCGCACATAAGAGAAGCAAAGCTATAATTAGTAGAAACTAAATTCCAACAATTTAATTTTCAAGTTTCTATTAAATTTAACACTTAGATTTCAGGAGGGCATTTCTCCAAAGTGTTCAGATTTACAGCATGTAAAGACCGCCTGGAAAGGAGAGACTGAATAATAACCTTTCCAAAGACCAAAAGACCGCCTTTTTGAGAAGACCATCCCTTGTCTTGACCTCATTTCCTGTGACAGACTTATAGCTCCAACATATACTATGCATACTGGACATCTTCTTTGAGAGAATCACCATTCTGGAAGATCATTTTTTCAATGCTATTTTGGGTGGTCCTCTCCAAAAAGTTTCACTAAAATTTTACACAGTAGTAATAAAATCATTACTGGACACTGTAAAGGTTTAGGACTACATAATACCTTTTACGTATTGGGTTGTGCTGTCATCACCAAGTTGCATTTCGTTGCAACACACACAACAAAAACTTGGGGATGCGCAATTCTGGTGGCGTTGCCTTGGTCCAACGTTCATCTGCGTGACAGCCTGATATCACTACTGTGACCAGCATTATCAAACCAGTATTTTGGGCACTACTGGCACACACCGTGGTGTCATGTGACATGTAATTACTAGGCTTCATGTAATTTTATAACCTGTATCACGCCGAGATGTCATCATGACGTCGAAGGGGCATAGTAAGCTGCAGAGGAAACCAGGATGCCAGCGCGAGAATGCTGGGTGTAGAAGTGAAAACTGGCTGCCACAAAGAACTGGACTACATAGCATCTATTGTAAATGATTGCAGGGCAGTGTGGCTCACACAAGGTCACAGACCAGCTGGATAATGCTCCATGGAGAGATTTACCGGTACTTATTTATTTCACTCGCTTATGTAGTGATAGAATGGTGGCTCAGTGGTTAGGACTGCAGCACTGGGGTCCTGGGTTCAAATCATTCCAAGAACAACATCTGTAAGGAGTTTGTATATGAAGGGAATTTAAATTGTGAGCCCAGCGATGATAATATCTGTAAAACGCTGCCAAATTAATGGTGCTATACATAAGTGAGCAACATTAATAAGCAATGCAATTATACTTTTATGTAAGCATAGTGAGTGATTTTTGAAGGAGATATTACATACTTTTAGCAGGATTAATGTTATATAAAGAATATCCTGTTGGAAACCAGATGATTATTATTGGGGTCCATTAATTATAAGTAAAATATTGTAGCATTCATACAGTGACTGGTGGGTAGTCCATAGATGAGTTTGGGGCCCTTATTGGCAGCCATACCACCAGCCATGCTCTGAACCAAAGATCCTGGCAGGGGTGCGTGTAGGTAAGCTGCAGTTACATTGTATCCTTCCATTTAGGCTTCTAAAGCTGCATATCCTAAACAGTGTGATTATATTTATCAACTTTTGATGACAAGCATGATAGCCATGCATATTTGGCACATAAAGTTCCCTGACTCCGAGAAAGAAGAACCCCCCCCCCCCCAAAATAGCTAATTTGGGGAGTTTTCAGGTGATTCAATGGACTTCAGAGATTTGCAGTCTCACCCTTGTCTGGGGGACATGTGGGACATTCTGGGAGAATGGCGCTTCAATAGTGCATGTAGGACAGAAAAATACTTTGCTTTATGTCATGCTATAAGAGCAGACCAGTTTTGTGTATTTTTTTTATATCTAGAACAGGAACGAAATACACTGAAAATTGTAAAAAAGAAAACATGTTTATGTACTTTATTTATGGAAAAATTGTAGGCAATAAAATATATTCAAGAAGGTTTTTATTTTTATGGAATAATAACAAGAAATTGTACATGTCATCTGAAGACAACAACCTGTAATGACCTATTATGCTTTTAACTGCCCCCCCCAGGCCTCTCTAATAGTATGTCCTCCTCTTAATCTTTTCTAACCATAATATTTAGAGATGCTATTTGAAATACTTACAGTCTAAAAACAGACGAGAGGCTCAAAATACCACAGCGGCCGCCAGATATTTACAAAAATGACTTTTAAGAGAAAAAGAAGAATACAATCAGTGCAGCGCTTTTGCACATTTTTTTTCTCTATTTTTTTTTCCAATTACATTCCAATTCAGTTTAAGGCTGAAACTAAATGGAGACACACACCGATGTTATTGCACAACCACAAGACTGATTTTTCATCAACTCAGCCAAGGTATAATTTTATTCAGTATAACGGCGCCGACCTGACACTGTCCGTAGATTACTGTGCACAGTCCTGCTGACAGGTTCCCTTTATAGTACTTTCACATCCATTTAAAGCACAAAATAAAAAAATGGATTTTCTTTAAAGGTTGCAAGTAACTGTGATGTCTGGCTAATATGATAATTGTTGTTAAGTCTTAGGAGATAATTAACATTTGAAATAACAAATGTCTTGACATCTGTCATGAATCTTTTGACCATCAACCAAGTGACCTCTGGTCTAAAGGGGTTTACTGCAACAAAGATATTGATGACCTATGCTTACAATTGGTCATCACCCAACACCGACAGCCACATGATCAGCTGTGACGGACTCTGACAGCGGCTGGCTGTAGATAGTATACTGACACTTCACTGTCATACTGTTCAGTGGCCACTCCTGCAAATAAGTTCTATTTCAACTGAATTGGAGCGGATCTGCTATACTGGAATGGTCAGTTAGAAGTGTGATGGAGTGGTGCTGTTCGGTTTACATCCGGCCGCTGATCAGTAGAAGTGCCAGGTGTCGGGCCCTCACTGTTCTGATATTTATGACCTATGCTAAGGCCGCAGTTAGACAGCCATATAAATTGCACCGCGATACGAACGCAGTGCACAGAGTGGTCAGAGGCCTTCCCGACCCGAGTGAGAACTGCATGGAAATTTATGAAGCTGTCATGGGTTAGGAGAGATGACGCCGGCCAGTCTGTGTGCACTGCGTTCCGATCTTGCCCTGAATTATACAGCCGTCTGCGCACTTAGGATAGGTCGTCCATATCTTTATACTGGAAAACCCTTTTAAAAGTAAAAGCAGGATACAGAAAATGAGAAGTCAATATACAACTTGGCCAAATACCTATTACTATGGGCTGAAGAATTAAAAATTGATATTTGTTATGAGATTAGAGCAAAATTGCTTTACAGTTAGTAAAAATGTAATGTTGTGTTTATTTTGTTTAAAATGTAATATTTACGTGATATTAACTTATGATGTATTTTACTCCGACATATAAAGATGTATAAGATATTCTTTACCGGACTTTTGAATCTTGACAGCGCGCACACCACATACTGTCAGGATTTTCTGGCGTCGTCAACGAGAGAGGCCGATCACATGATGGCATGTGTGTAATTTGAATACATGTGGTTATGTGCCAACTAGATGTGCTGGGCCTTCCTCAATACAAGTGATTGAGTGAGGCTGGACACAACGAGTAGGTTTGTGGCCAGAAGTACAAATTGCATACTTGAGGTCACATGACCGCTTGCTTTTGCTGGTGACACCGGAGAACCCTGACAGTGTATGTTGGATTCAGAAGTCTGCAGTCACACAGAGTGACTGCAGATTTTCATCAGAACGCCGGACAACCCCTTTAAGGCTAGACATACTTTGGTATTTGATGTTCATACAAGAGTACGTAGTTATTTTTAGTTATGCATGTCAGTACCTGTGTAGTCCAGCTAAAGACAAGAATGATGAGAATACCCAGGAGAATTACCTTTAGGCCTCTGAAAAGTCTAATACAGTAATTTAGGCTGTAGATAATGTAACTGAAGCCTCCCATAGCCATATATATGCACATAGAATTGTACTGTAGTGATTTAAGGGTCCATTCACTGGAATTTTTCTTCATTTAAAACTGAGAAACTCCTTTCATTGCCACTGTTCTACTGATACTGGAACGGTTATTCTTTTTTTTTCTGTGCCCCATTGATCCAAAGTTTTGCTCCTGGTAATAAAGATGCAAGTTTTTCTTTGAAACAACTGGCATATACAACAAAGTTTTTCTGTAGGTGTTTGCTTTTTCCCGCTATGACTCACGTTTTTATCATTATACTATGGGGGTGCATTATACCCCTAAGGAGCTGCATTATACTATGGGAGAGCATTATAATATGGGAGTGCATTATACCCCTATGGGGCTGCATTATACCCCTATGGGGGAGCATTATATTACCCGATTAAATTTGCTCATCTCTAGTGGTAATATGTGATCTGGTCATAGTGTGGTGGTATTTGCCCTTGTATGTGGTTTTGTTCGTTCACTATGTGGTGGTAATATGTGATCTGGTCATAGTGTGGTGGTATTTGCCCTTGTATGTGGTTTTGTTCGTTCACTATGTGGTGGTAATATGTGGTCTGGTCATAGTGTGACGGTATTTGTTTCTTGTATGTGTTATTATTCGGCCACTTTGCGGTGGTAATATGTGGTCTGGTCATGGTGTGATGGTATTTGTTTCTTGTATGTGGTATTATTTGGCCACTTTGTGGTTGTAATATGCGGTCTGGTCATCGTGTGGCGGTATTTGTTCCTTGTATGTAGTATTATTCAGTCACTATGTGGTGGTAATATGTGGTCTGATCATCGTGTGATGGTATTTGTCCCTTTTGTGTGATATTATTAGTCATTTTAAAAATTGAAAAATAAATAAAAATATACCTAAAATTGTATTGGATACTTTAACAAATGTTTAATAAGTTACAGTAGAGTAGAGCCTTGCCAAAAGAGTCTACCTTGTTGTGGTGGTGGATTAAAAAATCTTTTGGCCAAAACAAAAGGCTGCTGGCTATATATGTGATCTGGTGATGGGAACTCTTAGTGTGTCTTAATGTGTGATTGGTGAGGATGTGGTGCAGAAGTGGAGTTTTTTCAAGAGAGGGCAGTGGGACTGTGGAAGTTTCAAGGTGTGGAGGTGAGGCTAGGGTGGAGCCTGGGAGGAGTTTCAAGGGGGCCCCGAAAATTCTGCCAGTATGGGGCCCCGAAATTCCAAGTGGCAGCCCTGTGCTTAGGCAAAGCTGTGTCTGCTAGCAGCAGCATCGAACAAAGTACAGTTCAGACCTACGATCTGTAGCACATTACCCTTTGTCAAGCAGGAGGCAGAGGATCAGTGTGTTCCTGAACAATCAAGTTGAGCATACCACTTTAAATAATTTTTGGCCACTGATGTCATTTGCCCTAAAAATATTGGCTGTACCAAATCTTTCTCTGTATACACTGTAAATACACGTTTTTGAACTTTTATTGGAAATTATACATTGCCTAGATATCCACCCTAACTAACCCTTAGATTAGGGTCACACGACTGTAGATTTTCTCATCTGAGAGAATTGGATCGATTATGCTAATGGAATTATGAAAAAACGCTGATCAGAATTTGATAAGAGTGTCAGCATAGTGTGATACCCTTCTCTCGGATGAGATAACCTTAGCACAGTGTGAGGAGAAGATGGAGAACAAAATTTCTCCATCTTTTCCATTGTGTGAGTCAGCGGAAATGAGAGTGTACTCAGATGTCACCCGAGTACAGTCTGATGTTTTCCACTCACCCATAGCCTTGAATGGGTGAGTGGCGTCCGACTTCAGAGATTTTGTCAGTGAAAAAACTCCTGCATCAGCACTGCCCCATTGAATAACATTTTTCGGAGTGCCATCTGATTGTAAATTGATAGCACTCATGCGATGGATTCGGCGGTGTGAGCGAGCCCTTACACTTACTACAGAATCGAATGTTATTGACAATGTAGCCAAACAGTGACCACAAACCGTTGGTGACCATAGACTATGGTAATTCAATTCCCAGGTACCAAAAACAGATTGGCCTATGTAATATGAGCAACTTTAGCTGCCCTTATTACTAGTTTTGCTTCTTCACCAGAAGGCAAACACATTTCTGTATGGATTTTGCCAGTTGTGAATGAGTGGTTTTGTCACGCTTGGTTTTCCATCTTATTCTCTGGGGTTTACAGCTCCACTATGGTAAACACTCTGTATTTGTACTATTTGACCCGAAGGCTTTAATTTTGCCTCAGGATTCAGACCATTAAACACTTTAAGCTCTTGACTAATCGTCTCCCTCCTTCTTTGACATCACCACTTATCAGTGTCTGAAGATATCCCTGACTCAAATTCAAAGTCACCTGGAGACAGGTAAGGGCTAATTAACCTTCCATATACAAAAGCGAGACAGGATGAATAACAGACTGTCCTCTGAGCTCCTTAGGTCTCTGTGTCCTTGGGTCACATAAATCATTGTGTGCAACAGAGATCACAGTATCCTTCAGCTCACCCAAGGAAGCAGCTGCCTCTCTCTCTGTCTCTGTTCTCCAGTCAAACCATTCACACATGCTTACTGCTTTAGAGAAGGTGGATAAAAGGTTATCTTCTACGGGAATGGGCAATACTAAAGTCCCAAGTGCCTATTGTCTATTTATCCCAAGAAAAAACTTCTATTTGCCTGAGAAAATACTATTGTTCTTAAAGGCCACAGAAATAATATTGTGATACATTTTCCTCCTTTTTGATAATCTAATCTAGTTCAGAAACACATTTGTTAATATCATTGATCCGTGGAGGAGAAGCGTTTTTTAAAAAATTTTATTCCATATCGAATCATACATATCTAAGTATCATAAGCAAGAACATGCAGTGATGTTTTATGCAATCAATCAATAACACTTGTGTCAGTTATTGCTATGCGCAAATGGTCATTTATCCAAAAATACACAGGCACCGGATTCAAATCTGACCTAGGGGCAACATTATGTAGCCAAACTATTTAATAAGCTGTGGTCTGCTGCTTAAAATGGTTGTCCGATCTTGAGCTACAAGTCTGCATTCACTATGTGTGACTGAAGACTTGTAAATCCTTACATCGCGTGCACTGCATACTGTGAGGATTTCCCAGTGCTGACACCTGGAGTGGCGGGCACGTGACGGCGAGTATGTCATTTGCATACATTTTGTCACATGCTGACTAGATGGACGCTGCCTTGCTCAATGCAAGTGTATTAAGCAAGGCTGGATAAAGTCTGGTCAGCATGTGGCCAGAAGTATTCATATCACATACTTGCAGTTATATGACTGCCCACTCCTGGCACCGGAGAATCCTCACAGCGCGCAGTATGTGCGATGTAAGGATTTTCAAATCTGCAATCACATGACTGCAGACTTGTAGCTTAAGGCTATGTGCACACACTGCAGATTGGTCTGCGGATTCTTATCTGCGGAACCGCAGGTAAAATGACCTGTGGTTTTACCTGCGGATTGGCCTGCGGTTTTTTGCCCTGCGGTTTGCCACCTGGACAATGGAATAGGTGGCAAACCGCAGCAGAATCCGCAGAAAGAATTGACATGTCAATTCTTTCTGCGGATTCAAAACCGCAGCTTTTCCGCAGTTAAAAATCCGCAGCATGTGCACAGCAGAATGTAAATCCCATAGGATAACATGATACTGTACACTGTCTGCAGAACTGCTGCAGTTCTGCTGCGGCCAAAACCACAGCAGAACCGCAGCAAAAACCGCAGCGTGTGCACATAGCCTAAGACTGGACGACCAATTTAAAAAGGATAGGTCACCAGGTCAAAAGTGGGCAGTTTTGCTTTTATTTTATTTATTCTGCTCCCCTGATTATTCCTTTTTTTAAATCCACCATACGGTTACAGAGGTATTTGCCTTTTTATCAAGTTGCTTATAAGATAATCATGCAGAGTAGCCTAGAGATGCCCAGGGAATCCTGTGAGCTACACCCCATCAGTAACAACCATAAAAATTAGCATTAAATAAAAAAAAAAAAGACTTTAAAACAAAACAAAAAAATAAAACACAACAAACTGGAATACTCAGGGGAGCAGCAGCAATATAATACAAGTAAAAACTGGCCACTTCTGAACTGGTGACAGGTCCTCTTTAAAGAGTTTCTCCAAAACTTAAAAGTGAATTTAATATTAATGGATAACTACGCATTTTAAAGAAAAAAACCCACAACTTTTCTAATCTACTTCAATTAAAAACTCCCTACTGTTCCGGCTCCACTCTAATTTCCTAACTATGCTTTTTTTTGGAATGTTTTTCATTTGAGTCTCCAACAGGCACATGGAGATGCTGTCACCACCCTGTGAGAGATGTCATCAGGGACGACTTTTTTAGGTGATGAGCTAGTCTATGCTATACTAGTTGTTGATATAGTGAGCATGCGCCAGTTGTCAGTTCAATGCATGCTCAATAAGTGCCCCTGTTTGCCGCTTTATTTACTTTCAATGTGCAATGACAGTGCCCTTCCCACCTGTTGGGTGACCCGGGACCAGGGGCTCCTTCCCTGTCCCTAACACTAGGGGGTGCACTAGCTTGCCCTGCTCCCCGAGATACTCTGATGTTGTGAGTTCATTTTCTCCCTTCAACTTTGATGTCTGATGAACTCCCTCTGCTGGTGAAGAGAGGTAGTGAAGTTGATTGGGATGGGAAGAACCTGTCATCTGAACAGGCGGAGTGTGATTGGACATCTGGAATTTCTGAGTGGATATAAGGAAGCCGACGCCCTGCAGGGTTTGCTGGTGATCCTTTCTGCTCTGAGCTCTGGCATCCAGTTTTAGTTCCTGTCTACTAAAAGCTAAGTTTTTGCCCTGCTATTTTTCCATGAGATTTTGTCTGGTTTCCTTAGTGTTTGTATTCAGCCAGTCCTGTTTGGGACTGGCTGAATTCCATTTTTGTCTCTGATCAGTTGATCTCTTTGCTCTGTTTTCAGAATATACCTGAGTGCTGATATAGTGATTTTGAAGTCTAGCGACTTCAGGGCCTTTTTTCCTATCAGACGGTTGGGACATTTTTGTAGGGTTTTTTGCGGATTGCAGCCAGCATCTTTTCTGTCCTGTCCTATCTAGTTAGTTGAGCCCTATCGTTTGCTCAGCCTGTCCTTCTGTCTGTGTTTGCGTTTTCATCTCTTTTTCACCGACAATACATGTTGGGGGCTGTCTATTGCTTTGGGGTCTGCTCTGGGGCAGTTTAGATTTCCCCTTTCTTTCTTTAGGCTTATGTAGTTCTCCGGCTGTGACGAGGGGTCTAGGGCACCGTAGGAACCCCCTACGGCTACTGTTAGTTGTGGTGAATAGGATCAGGGGTCTGCAATCCGATAGCTACCAACCTCTCCGGTTTTCTGGACTTAGCTTGTATTTTTGTTTTCTCCTCCGGTGACTCATTCATAACAGAATCACCAGCCATACCGCAGATTCTAGGGTATTCAATAGCAGGAAAGAATTGTAAAAAAAAAAAAAAAGTGTCAGAATTTTTTTTTTGTGTATATTTTTTTCTCTATTTCTCTGAGGCCGTAGGAGGAATTTTTTCTCAGTGAAGATTAAGCAATTGTCTGATCGTGTGGAGCAGCTTACTGCTGAAGTGCGGGGAATTTCCGCCTATCTTGCTCATTCACATGCTGCTGAACCAAAGATCCCTACTCCTGATGTGTTTTTTGGGGATCGGTCTAAATTTCTGAATTTTAAGAATTGTAAATTATTTTTTGCCTTGAAGCCTAACTCATCGGGGAGCTCCGCGCAGCAGGTTAAAATTGTCATCTCTTTGCTGCGCGGCGATCCCCAGGATTGGGCGTTTTCTTTGAAACCTGATGATCCTATTCTGACTGATGTGAACGCATTTTTTCAGGCCTTGGGGTTGTTGTATGATGAACCTAATGCTATTGATCAGGCTGAAAAGGCCCTGTTGGCATTGAGCCAGGGTCAGGATTCTGCAGCGTTGTACTGTCAAAAATTCCGAAAGTGGGCGGTCCTTACTACCTGGAATGATGGTGCCTTGGCAGCTCTCTTTCGGAAGGGTTTGTCAGAAACCGTAAAGGATACTATGGTGGGATTTCCTGTTCCCTCTGGTCTTGAGGATTCTATGTCATTAGCCATTCAGGTTGATCGGTGTTGGCGTGAACGCAAAACTGTACGACAGGTGTTGCCACCTGTTGAACAAATCTCTGAACCTATGCAATGTAATAGAGTTTTGTCTAGGGGCAACGTCAGGAGTTCAGAAGGCGTTATAAGCTGTGTTTTTTCTGTGGAGATGCCTCTCATATGATTTCTGTCTGCCCTAAACGAGAGAAACGTTTTGCACACACATTTGCTGTGGGTGGTGTTCAACCTAAGTTTCTTCTGGCAATTACTCTGATCTGCTCCCTGTCCACATTTTCCGCTAAGGCTTTTGTGGATTCGGGAGCAGCTCTGAACCTGATGGACTTGGATTTTGCTAAACGTTGCGGGTTTCCTATGACACCTCTGCGGGCGCCTATCCCTTTGAGGGGTATTGATGCTACTCCTTTGGCGAAGAATAAACCTCAGTTTTGGACCCAGGTGGTAATGCGGGTCGCCCCAGACCATCAAGAAAATTGCAGATTTTTGGTGTTGCATAATTTGCATGATACCATCGTTCTGGGGTTTCCCTGGTTACAAATCCATAATCCAGTTTTGGATTGGAAATCTGTGTCTGTGGTGAGTTGGGGTTGTCGTTGTGCCCTTAGTGACGCTCCTGTTTTCTCCACCTCTCCCCAGTCGCATGATGTTCCTGACTATTTGGCTGATTTTTATGATGTGTTTAGTGAGAGCAAGTCTGCGTCTTTGCCTCCTCATAGGAGTTATGACTGTGCAATTGAGCTGAGCCCTGGGTGTAAATTTCCCAAGGGTCGACTTTTCAATTTATCTGTACCCGAGCACGAGGCTATGCGATCCTATATTAAGGAGTCGTTGGAGAAGGGTCATATCAGACCATCCTCTTCACCCTTAGGTGCTGTTTTTTTTTTGTGGCCAAGAAAGATGGTTCATTAAGGCCTTGTATTGACTATCGTTCCCTCAACAAAATTACTGTTAAATATCAGTATCCGTTACCCCTGATTTCTGATCTATTCTCCAGAGTTAAAGGTGCTTGCTGGTTTACTAAGCTTGACCTCAGGGGGGCGTATAATCTTATTCGCATTAAGCAGGGGGATGAATGGAAGACGGCATTTAATACTCCGGAGGGACATTTTGAGTACCTGGTGATGCCTTTTGGGCTCACTAATGCCCCTTCTGTCTTCCAGTGCTTCATGAATGATATTTTCCGAGATTTTGTGGATAAATTTTTGATCATCTATCTGGATGATATTTTGATCTTTTCCAAGGATTGGGACTATGATGTGGAACATGTTCGGACTGTGTTCCGGATTTTGAGGGAGAATTCCCTGTATGTCAAGGGATCGAAATGCCTTTTTGGTGTACAGAGGATTTCATTTTTGGGATTTATTTTGTCTCCGTCAACTATTGAAATGGACCCGGCCAAGGTACAGGCCATTTATGATTGGGTTCAGCCCACTTCTTTGAAGGCCCTCCAGAAGTTTTTGGGTTTTGCTAATTTTTATCGTAAATTTATAGCTAATTTTTCTGGTATTGCCAAACCATTGACTGATTTGACTAAGAAGGGTGCTGATGTGCTGAATTGGTCTCCAGAGGCTGTTTCTTCCTTTCAGGAGCTGAAGCGAAGGTTCACTTCTGCCCCGGTTTTGCGGCAACCTGATGTCTCACTCCCGTTTCAGGTAGAGGTGGACGCTTCTGAGATTGGTGCAGGAGCTGTTTTGTCCCAAAAAGATCCTGTAACATCTAAAATGAATCCCTGTGCTTTCTTTTCCCGAAAGTTCTCCCCATCCGAACGTAACTATGAGGTGGGGAATCGGGAACTGTTAGCCATGAAATGGGCATTTGAGGAGTGGAGACATTGGTTGGAGGGAGCTAAACCTCAAGTCGTGGTCCTTACTGACCACAAGAATTTGATTTACCTGGAGTTGGCCAAACGCTTGAATCCTAGACAGGCTAGGTGGGCCTTGTTTTTCACACGTTTTGATTTTGTGGTCTCTTTTCTTCCGGGCACTAAGAATGTCAAGGCAGACGCCCTCTCTAGGAGTTTCTTTGCTGATTCTCCTATTGTGACCAAGCCTGCTACCATCTTAGGTGAGGGGGTAGTTCTTTCTGCCATCTCACCTGATTTGAGACGTGCTCTGGAAGAGTTTCAGGAGGACAAACCTGAGCGTTGTCCCATTGGAAAATTGTATGTTCCTGACCAGTGGAGAAAGAGAGTGATGTCTGAGGTTCATTGCTCCACATTGGCTGGTCATCCAGGTATTTTTGGTACTAGAGATTTGGTGAGTCGGTCTTTTTGGTGGCCCGCCTTGTCTCGTGATGTCAGGAATTTTGTGCAGTCCTGTGGGACTTGCTCCCGGTCTAAACCTTGTTCTCGCTCTAGTGGGTTGTTGATGCCCAGGAGGCCATGGACCCATATTTCAATGGATTTTATCTCTGATATGCCTGTCTCTCAGAGAATGACTGTTATTTGGGTGATTTGTGATAGATTCTCTAAGATGGTCCATCTTGTACCACTCCCTAAGTTGCCATCTTCCTCAGAGTTGGTGCCCTTGTTTTTGCAACAGGTGGTTCGCTTGCACGGGATTCCTGAGAACATTGTATCTGACAGAGGAGTTCAGTTTGTTTCTAGATTTTTGAGGACTTTCTGTTCCAAGCTGGGAATTCAGTTGTCCTTCTCCTCTGCGTTTCACCCTCAGACCAATGGGCAGACGGAGAGAACAAACCAGACTTTGGAGTCGTATTTGAGATGTTTTATTTCTGCTGATCAGGATGATTGGGTTTCATTTTTGCCCTTGGCCGAATTTGCTTTAAATAATAGAGCTAGTTCTGCCACTTTGATGTCACCTTTTTTTTTGTAACTTTGGGTTTCATCCTCGATTCTCTTCAGGGCAGGTGGAGTCTTCTGCCTGCCCAGGTGTTGACACTGTGGTGGAGAGAATGCACCAGATCTGGGACCAAGTGGTGGATAAGTTGTCTCTCTCCCAGGAAAAGGCCCAGCGGTTTTCCAACCGGCATAGGACCATTGGTCCCCGGTTTAAGGTGGGTGATATGGTTTGGTTGTCATCAAAGAATATCTCTATGAAGGTGGCTTCTCCAAAATTTAAACCTAGATTTATTGGACCTTACAAGATTTTGGAGATTCTTAATCCGGTCTCTTTTCGATTGGCTCTTCCTGTTACATTCAAGATCCATAATGTGTTTCATAAGTCTCTGTTAAAGAGGTTTGTTGAGCCAGTAGTTCCTGTGGTGGCACCTCCTGACCCTGTATTGGTTGAAGGTAATGTGGAATATGAGGTTGAGAAGATACTGGATTCTCGTCTGGTTAGACGGAGACTCCAGTATTTGGTTAAATGGAAGGGTTATGGCCAGGAGGATAATTCTTGGGTCCCTGCATCCGATATTCATGCCGAAAGATTGGTTCGTGCTTTTCATCGGGCCCATCCTGATCGCCCTGGTGGCGTGGATGAGGGTTCGGTGACCCCTCCTCAAGGGGGAGGTACTGTTGTGAGTTCATTTTCCCCTTCACCTTTGATGTCTGATGAACTCCCTCTGCTGGTGAAGAGAGGTAGTGAGGTTGATTGGGATGGGAAGAACCTGTCATCTGAACAGGCGGAGTGTGATAGGACATCTGGAATTTCTGAGTGGATATAAGGCAGCCGACGCCCTGCAGGGTTTGCTGGTGATCCTTTCTGCTCTGAGCACTGGCATCCAGTTTTAGTTCCTGTCTACTAAAAGCTAAGTTTTTGCCCTGCTATTATTCCATGAGATTTTGTCTGGTTTCCTTAGTGTTTGTATTCAGCCAGTCCTGTTTGGGACTGGCTGAATTCCATTTTTGTCTCTGATCAGTTGATCTCTTTGCTCTGTTTTCAGAATATACCTGAGTGCTGATATAGTGATTTTGAAGTCTAGCGACTTCAGGGCCTTTTTTCCTATCAGACGGTTGGGACATTTTTGTAGGGTTTTTTGCGGATTGCAGCCAGCATCTTTTCTGTCCTGTCCTATCTAGTTAGTTGAGCCCCATCGTTTGCTCAGCCTGTCTTTCTGTCTGTGTTTGTGTTTTCATCTGTTTTTCACCGACAATACATGTTGGGGGCTGTCTATTGCTTTGGGGTCTGCTCTGGGGCAGTTTAGATTTCCCCTTTCTTTCTTTAGGCTTATGTAGTTCTCCGGCTGTGACGAGGGGTCTAAGGCACCGTAGGAACCCCCCTCGGCTACTGTTAGTTATGAATAGGATCAGGGGGTCTGCAATCCGATAGCTACCAACCTCTCCGGTTTTCTGGACTTAGCTTGTATTTTTGTTTTCTCCTCCTCCGGTGACTCATTCATAATACTCCGACATTGCCTTATCTCCTAAGTTAACCCTCCGACTGTTCTCTTCCCTTACCCAGGGAAGAGGGGTGCTACTGTGCACCGTAGTACACCAACCCGACAAACCAGGCAACACAGGCAAGGGTTAACAGAAAACTCCAGGAACACAAAATATTCACTCACATGTAACAGAGGAATGCATCGGGGTGTAAAGGTAGGGGAATAAACCAAAACAGAGAAGGATAACGAATTACCATGCATACAAACCAAACAACGGTTGCTAATAACTCCTTCAACTCTCCCTCTCATATGTACTCCTCTCACACTGTTAGCCATGCAGCAAATGCTAGCTCTGACAAGGATTAGTAACAGAGCCCATATTATAAAGGGAAAAGGAGAGGCTAACAGAGCACAGCTGTGAGCACAGAGATTTCCAACATGGCTGATTAACCCCTGTTCTGCCAGAAAAAATAAACATTTAAAATGAAGAAGTGCTTCTTCTCAGCGCCAGAGTAGGAGAATCGGACTCTGTGGTCTTCTGGCTCCACTGTCATGGCAACCCCGTGACAGGAACTCTCTTGCTGGCTCATGACTTGTCTTTATAGCTGGAAGGAAAGTGCACAGTCAGGGCACAATGAAAGTAACAGAGCAGTGAGCGCATACTGAGCATGTGTCGGAATTGACAACCAGCACATGCTCAGTATAGCAGAGACTAGTACAGAAAACACTAGCTCACCCCATAAAAAAACATCCCTGAAGATGTCTCATTCAGGGTGGAGACTGTAGCTAAGGCAGTGACTGCAGCCCCAGCTGCCTGATGACGTCTCATTTAAGAATCAGCAGTACACAACACGTCATCAGAAAAAAAAATCACAGATAGGAAGTTAGAGTAGAAAGGGAACAGTAGGGAATTTTTAATTCAAGTACACTAGTAATGTGCTTATTTTTTTTGGGGGGGGGTCAAATAATTATAAAGTATTGTTAAATTCACTTTTGGGTTTCAGGCAACCCCGTTAAGGCAGCTTTACGTGGAAAAATATGCTAAGTAGATCCTATCATACTAGCTTCCCGAAACAGGAACATGGATTACACAGACTTATGTCAGACTGCCATTTGCCTAGTTACAGTATACCAATTACAGTCATCTATAAGTAATGTTTTTTTCTAAATTGGCTGACTATTTTATTTACAAATGTAGATGTCTACAAATTGTTTATAAATGACTGATTGCATTCTGTATAAATGCCAAGAGTATCACAGGATGGATAGGACAATTTATGTGCATACTGATGGCCAGCTGCAGTGAAAGCAGGTGTTATTTGCAAACACTATATAAGTGCTGAGGATAATAATAATAATAAATTTTATTTTTATAGCGCCGACATATTCCGCAGCACTTTACATTTCAGAGGGGATTTGTACAGACAATAGACATTACAGCATAACAATAATCACATACAGTAGATTATAACAAATACCAAGAGGAGTGAGGGCCCTGCTCGCAAGCTTACAGTCTATGAGGAAAGAGGTAGACACGAAAGGTGGGTGGTAACAGTTGCCCTGATTGTATGGACCAGCCATAATGTTAAGTGTGTAACAGTACAGACACAGAGGGCTAATGGATGCATAAAGCATGTGGGAACATGATGCTGGGAACCTGGTTATGGTAAAACTTTTGGCTCTGCCACACAGGGATAGGTTAAGTTAATGTGTTGAGGCGATAGGCCAGTCTGAATAAATGCGTTTTCAGGACACGCTTAAAATTGTGGGGATTGGGGACTAATCGTATTGACCTGGGAAGTGCATTCCAAAGAATTGGCGCGGCACGTGTAAAGTCTTGGAGACGGGAGTGGGAGGTTCTGACTATTGAGGATACTAACCTCAGGTCATCAGCAGAACGGAGGGCGCGGGTAGGGTGGTATACTGAAACAAGGGAGGAGATGTAGGGTGGTGCTGAGCCATGGAGGGCTTTGTGGGTGAGGGTAATAAGTTTATACTGAATTCTGGAGTGGATGGGTAGCCAGTGTAATGACTGGCACAAGGTAGAGGCATCGGTGTAACGATTGGTGAGGAATATGATCCTGGCTGCAGCATTCAAGACAGATTGGAGAGGGGAGAGTTTTGTAAGAGGGAGACCGATTAGAAGAGAGTTACAATAGTCGAGACGAGAATGAATAAGAGAAACAGTAAGAGTTTTTGCAGAGTCAAAAGTAAGAAAAGGTCGAATTCTAGAAATGTTTTTGAGGTGCAGATGACAAGAGAGATATTTTGGAAGCGCCATAACTGTTAGTTATTGCCATTTCCAGCACAGATGTTTCTTATTTTAGATGTATATTGTTTGTGAGACAGGATTTAAAGGAACACCCCTGGAAAAGCTTGTACATTATGTATGGCCAGTACAGTGCATCACACAAGGATTCTTTCCTTGGTGCATACTAGACGTAATCATGTCAGATTCTTCGATATTGTGACTCAACCCAAAGCTATAACTATAACTGCTGTGAGGCAGTGAGGGGGATCATATGCGAGGTTTGATATGTGTCCCCCAGGATGCGGACGGAGTCCTATTAAACCAGCTGGAGTGCCTTGTGTTCACAGCAGGACACCTGTGAGTCACAGGTCAAAATAAAAGAAAGAGTGGATTGGGTAGTTTGATAGGAAAACCTGTTAAGGGCTTTTATTTTTAGAGGGATTTGCAGGTTTGGTAGTGGGGTGAATCCTTCTCTCCAGCCCGGGTTTGTAAGTGGCTCTATGGCCACAATTCCATTTAAATCTGTCAGTTTTTGCTTTGGGAGTGTCAGTGTTGGAGTTTGCAAGTTGCAGAGAAGGTGGCTCTGTGCAACCCAGGACTGTGTGGAGCTAATACAGTGCCAGGGAACTTGAGGTGGCTGAGGCACCCAAAAGAAACGGCGGTGTCATTGTCCACGGCAACGGGTTTTGAGTTCTAGACTGTGTTTATGGAAACTCAGCTGCGATCCGGAGGACAGCACTCCTATGTGTGAGTTTTTGGACAATAAAAGATATTTGCTTTGAACTTTCCTGTGGTTCCTGCCTATCTGTTGCACTGCACCTACCCCGCTGCACTACACTGCACAAAAAGTGCTGCATTTTTTTTTTCATTTGAAGCTTGATATTCTGCAATATTAAAAAATATGTACTTCTCAAAATCAATTTTCTTTACATAGTTACCATATCTCCATTTGTCTGTTCTTGCTAATCTTCAGTGACTAAGAGGTCTACTAAGGCACATTTACCTTTTAAGAAGGATCAATTACCAGATTTCACAATACAACCTGCATATGTTATTAAATACCGTAGATATCTTATACCTGATGATGATGGTTCACTTACATTGAAAATCCATGACAAAATGGTTGTACAAGCCTTTTTGCAGGTTTTCCGTCCTGACTTTTAAATGAGCGTTTTATGAGTCCAGACTTATTAGATGCTCATCTTAGTATCAGGATTATACACTTATTCTGATATGAATTTTCAAAGAAAGTAGCCTTATTAGCCATACAAGATCTATTTAGTAATGTATTCAGTTTGTATTTTGCGATGCACCTGACCCGATCCATTAGACTTTCTTGTGCTCCATGTCAGGCTTTGCAAGTAGCCCGGTGTGCTCTCATATGTTGTACTTCCTAGGCCTTTATTTAAGCTTCCCAAGATATACACCTGTATCTTGGTATTGTATTAAGACTTTCTAGTAACTCTTTTAATTGGTCTGTACACAGTTCCTGTCCACAGACTCCAAACATCTCCTGGATGCCTGTGGTTCTCAGTCCCTGAGATATTTGTCTGCAGCTTCCAGTAACCCTACAGCCTATCAGTGGTTTTCATAACTTCACTTGTCTCTAGCGTCCAATATTCTGCTACCTGTTAATGTTCTTCAGGACTTGTCTGTGACCTCCAGTAACACCGCTACCTGTCAGAGGCCTTTAGGACTTCATGTGTTTGTCTGCATCCTCCAGTAAGCATGCTATTTGTCAGTGGTCTAAAAGACCCATTTTATATTTTGTTTATCTCTATGTGTCTGCTTGAGGCTTCCAAGACGTCTTCTGTCCACTTGCGACTCCCAGGACCCCTTTAAGACTTTCAGTTTGACTCTGTGTCTGCCTGCAGCTTCCAGAACATCTCTTGTCTGCTTATGGCTTCCAGGACCCTTGTAAGGCTTTTAATTTCCCTCTATGTGTCTGCTTGCAGCTTCCTGGATGTCTCCTGTCCGTTTACAGCTTCTAGGACCCTTTAAAACTTTTAAGGTACCGTTACATTTAGCGATGCACCAGCTATCCCGACAACGATACGACCCGGTCAGGATCACTGGTGCATCGCTAAATGGTCGCTAGTGAGCTGCCAAACAGGCAGATCTCACCAGCGATGTAGCAGCGGTCGGCGGTCGTTACTTACCTGTCAGACGGCAGCTCTGATGACAACTTCCTCCCGCGTCCATGAATCGCTCGTTGGCGCCAGCAGGAAGCCGACGACGAGAAATGGACCAGGACGATCTCGCGCAATCAGCGATATCCAGAGGGGAGCTGGTTCGGAGGTAAGTGTAACATGTAACGAAATCGTTAGCGATATCGCTGTTGCGCCACAAAATCGGTGACGCTTTAGCGATATCGCTAGTGATCTCGCTATGTGTGAAGGTGAAGGGGCTTTAGTTTACCTCCATTAACTCTGCTAGCAGTTTCTTGCATACAACGCTTGCCTGCTGCACCAACGCTAGGATCTTGGGTTTAGAGGATCTATGATTCTATGACCTCACCTAATGTGTCTGCTTTCTGTAACAAGTTTCCAGATAATGTTGCAGATAGAGCACAAACAAATCGAAGAAGCCCAACTGTTATAATCTAAAATTGTGTAACCCAGCATAATATCTACATTCCTGGTAATAGAGAGTGAAGGGGTTAATACCAGCAATCCTGGTGGTCTAGGGCACTAAGGGGGTTAATTAATGATCTTCCTGATCACTGAGGCAGGAGCCAGGGAGTCTGACAGGCACAGGTTCTCCCAGTGCAAGTGGAGTTTTTAAGCTGCACAACCACAGCTTAGCAGGAACAATAGTCTATTGCCTTGCCTACTTTAGTTAATCAGTTTTAGGTGTGTGCTCTTTGGCGTGGGTTAAGAACTAATTTTTCTAAAGAACTAATTTTTGTAAACTGCTGTTTCATCAAGGTTTTGGTTTAAGTTTTAATTTACATGAAAACCTTTCGTAAACTCCATCTTTTCAAACTTCTTAGAGAATAATGAAGAAAAGCAATAAGTCCTTAGTGGTGCCATAGTGGTATGCAATTCCAAAATTATTTATGCCATGGAGTGTACAGATAAACAGTGCATACATTAACTGGAGAGAACCGCATATTTACTGAACAGAGTGTCTAGTGAGTGACTTAGATTATATAATACAAACCACTCTGCACACATAGACCAAATATTGCACACATAGTGCCACATTATGTCAATTAAAGCCATACTGTCCCCACATGGTGCCATAGAGTGCCTAGGGCTCCAGATTGTCCATGCTTTGGTCTGATATATGCATATAGTGCAGTACCGTGCTCACATGGTGCTCTACTCGGCTTGTACATAGTCTAAAAGTTCCCACATATTGAAAGACTGTGTCTAAATACTTCCATACTGTGTCCAAAAAATAGTGTCAATTTTTCTCAGTGATCCAACCAAACATCTCATTGTTTCTGGACCAAAAAATTGTTCTTGGGTGGCATGGTGGCTCAGTAGCTAGCACTGTTGCTTTGCAGCACTGGAATCATATCCCACCAAGGACAACACCTGCAAGGAGTTTGTATGTTCTCCCCGTGTTTGAGTGTCTTTCCTCCGGGTTCTTCGGTTTCATCCCACATTCCGAAGACATACTGACAGGGAATTTAGATTGTGAGCCCCAATGGGGACAGCAATGATCATGTCCGTTAAATGGCGTTATATAAGCAAGTAAAATAAAATATTCTACATTACTGTACAGTATAAAAGACTTTTGCTAATAATGTGGTGTTGACAGCACTTTGTTGACTAGGCTGAATAAGAGAGAGTACATCCAGAAAGCAAAAATACAGCTGGACATTTTGGATCTCTGGACACCTAATGGTCTGTGTGACATCTCAAAGAGTTATAATGAGTGCTATATTGGGTGTCAAACCTCTTCATCAAGATTTAGCTAAGAAACTGTTGAACCAAATTTTGAACAACTTGACAGAAGAGGGTATCCCAATGATTTAGATGTACAGTGGGTACTGAAAGTATTCAGACCCCTTTAAATTTTTCACTTTGTTTCATTGCAGCCATTTTGGTAAATTCAAAAAAGTTCATTTTTTTCTCATTAATGTACACTCTGCACCCCATCTTGACTGAAAAAAAAACAAATGTAGAAATTTTTGCAAATTTAATAAGAAAGAAAAAGTGAAATATCACATGGTCATACAGTAAGTATTCAGACCCTTTGCTCAGTATTGAGTAGAAGCACCCTTTTAAGTTAGTACAGCCATGAGTCTTCTTGGGAATGATGCAAGTTTTTCACACCTGGATTTGGGGATCCTCTGCCATTCTTCATTGCAGATCCTCTCCAGTTCCGTCAGGTTGGATTGTGAACATTGGTGGACAGCCAGGACAGCCATTTTCAGGTCTCTAAAGAGATGCTCAATTGGGTTTAGGTCAGGGCTCTGGCTGGGTCAGTCAAGAATGGTCACAGAGTTGTTCTGAAGCCACTCCTTTGTTATTTTAGCTGTGTGCTTAGGGTCATTGTCTTGTTGAAAGGTGAACCTCCGGCCAAGTCTGAGGTTCAGCGCACTCTGGAAGAGGTTTTAATCCAGGATATCTCTGTACTTGGCTGTATTGATGTTTCCTTCAATTGCAACCAGTTGTCCTGTCCCTGCAGCTGAAAAGCACCCCCATAGCATGATGCTGCCACCACCATGTTTCACTGTTGGGATTGTATTGGGCAGGTGATGAGCAGTGCCTGGTTTTCTCCACACAAACGGCTTAGCATTATCACCAAAAAGTTTTACCTTCATCTCATCAGACCAGAGAATCTTATTTCTCATAGTCTGGGAGTCCTTCATGTGTTTTTTTCCAAACTATGTGAGGGCTTTCATATGTCTTGTACTGAGGAGAGGCTTCTGTCGGGCTACTCTGCCATAAAGGCCCAACTGGTGGAGGGCTGCAGTGATAGTTGACTTTGTGGAAACTTCTCCCATCTCCCTACTGCATCTGTGGAGCTCAGCCACAGTGATCTTGGGGTTCTTCTTTACCTCTCTCACCAAGGCTATTCTCCCATGATTGCTCAGTGTGGCTTGACGGCCAGGTCTAGGAAGATTTCTGGTGGTCCCAAATGTCTTCCATTTAAGGATTATGGAGGCCACTGTGCTCTTAGGAACCTTGAGTACTGCAGAAATTCTTTTGTAACCTTGGCCAGATCTGTGCCTTGCCACAATTCTGTCTCTGAGCTCCTTGGCCAGTTCCTTTGACCTCATGATTCTCATTTGGTGTGACATGCACTGTGAGGTCTTATATAGACAGATGTGTGCCTTTCCAAATCAAGTCCTATCCGTTTAAGCACAGCTGGACTCCAATCAAGGAGTAGAACCATCTCAAGGAGGATCACAAGGAAATGGACAGCATTTGACTTAAATATGAGTGTCTGAGTAAATGGTCTGAATACTTACAGTATGACCATGTGATATTTCAGTTTTTCTTTAATAAATTTCCAAAAATTTCTACATTTCTGTTGGAAAAATATTCAGGATTGAGAGTCCTCAGTAGTTGATACCTTTTAATGGCTAACTGAAAAGATGGTAACACATTGCAAGCTTTCGAGACTACTCAGGTCTCTTCATCAGGCTAGACTAATACAAAATCTGAAGTCACATATTTATGCACAATACAGCCTAGAAAAAATGCAATAGATAAGACAAGTGACGTGAAGCAGAACTATCAATATGGGAGTGGGAGAAACATAAATATAAACATTGGACCAGTTCATAGATAAGGAGTCCGGATGTTTTATGGTCCTCTGATTGGGGTCTAGTTCTGTGTTGTGATGCCCCCACAAGGTTTTAAAAGGAAATTCCTTAATTGATGTAAAAAGACATAAATCCATGCGACACATTCATTCCAGCAGTGAGAGTGTCAAAGGTCGTCATAAATTTGTACTCCCAAACTCGTCTCTCTCTCTGAGACTTGAAGTTACCTTTCAATACCAGTAATTTCATATCCACGTTGCTGTGATCACGGATACAGAAATGTTTTGCCACAGGTAGATCCATTCTTTTTTCTCTTATTGTGTGACGATGAGCATTCATCCTTGTTCTAAGCTTTTGCCCTGTCTCCCCCACATACAGACTCCCAGTTGGACATTTAGTACAAATAATTAAGTACACCACATTAGATGTAATGCAGGTGAAAGTACCTGGGATCTTGTAGTCCTGATGTGAGTTGGGGATCTTTATCTTGTCCGTGGTCATTATAAATGGACAGGTTTTACATTTTTTCTGGTTGCAAGGAAAGGTTCCTGCAGCTGTTGGAGAGGACAGGGAGCTTCTGACAATGATGCTTCTTAAATTTGGGGGCTGCCTAAAACACAGCAGTGGGGGGTCTGGAAAAATGGATTTTAATCGGGCATCTTTTTGTAGTAAAGGTTGTAATTTCCGTGCAGCTCCCCTTAGCACCTCAAGATTTGGGTTGTAGGTGACTACTAGAGGCACTCGGTTATTTCTTTCCTTAGCTTTGTAATGTAGCAGGTGATTCCTTGACAATCTGGTGGCTCTTGTAATTTGGTTTTCAATTGTTCTTGGATGGTAACCCTGATTCAAAAAGGTCTTTTTGAGGCGACAAAGGATAGAGACAAACACCTTGGTCGCCTCAAAAAGACCTTTTTGAATCAGGATTACCATCCAAGAACAATTGAAAACCAAATTACAAGAGCCACCAGATTGTCAAGGAATCACCTGCTACATTACAAAGCTAAAGAAGAAAATAACCGAGTGCCTCTAGTAGTCACCTACAACCCAAATCTGGAGGTGCTAAGGGGAGCTGCACGGAAATTACAACCTTTACTACAAAAAGATGCCCGATTAAAATCCATTTTTCCAGACCCCCCCACTGCTGTGTTTTAGGCAGCCCCCAAATTTAAGAAGCATCATTGTCAGAAGCTCCCTGTCCTCTCCAACAGCTGCAGGAACCTTTCCTTGCAACCAGAAAATATGTAAAACCTGTCCATTTATAATGACCACGGACAAGATAAAGATCCCCAACTTACATCAGGACTACAAGATCCCAGGTACTTTCACCTGCATTACATCTAATGTGGTGTACTTAATTATTTGTACTAAATGTCCAACTGGGGGTCTGTATGTGGGGGAGACAGGGCAAAAGCTTAGAACAAGGATGAATGCTCATCAGTACAAATTTATGACGACCTTTGACACTCTCACTGCTGGAATGAATGTGTCGCATGGATTTATGTCTTTTTACATCAATTAAGGAATTTCCTTTTAAAACCTTGTGGGGGCATCACAACACAGAACTAGACCCCAATCAGAGGACCATAAAAGATCCGGACTCCTTATCTATGAACTGGTCTAATGTTTATATTTATGTTTCTCCCTCTCCCATATTGATAGTTCTGCTTCACGTCACATGTCTTATCTATTGCATTTTTTCTAGGCTGTATTGTGCATAAATATGTGACTTCAGATTTTGTATTAGTCTAGCCTGATGAAGAGACCTGAGTAGTCTGGAAAGCTTGCAATGTGTTACCATCTTTTCAGTTAGCCATTAAAAGGTATCAACTACTGAGGACTCTCAATCCTGAATATTTTTCTATCTACTGGCTAACACGGTACAAAGATATACATCTTTCCTGTATCATACATTTCTGTTGGTTTTTTTCAGTCAAGATGGGGTGCACAATATACATTAATGAGAAAAAAAATGAACTTTTTTGAATTTACCAAATGGCTGCAATGAAACAAAGAGTGAAAAATTTAAAGGGGTCTGAATACTTTCCGCACCCACTGTACATGTACTGTTTTTTTCCATGGAAGAGTAAATACTGCCAACAATTGTTTACTACATCGCATCCACATTGCCCATCAGAAAGTCTTATTCATTATCTTTGCAATTGGTATACTTGGTCAGTTCACTTCTAGGTAAATACACAGTCTGTCCTAAACATTGGTTTAGTCAACAATACATTTCTCTCCAGTGAGTCAGTACTTTAACAACAACAACAACGACGACAGTACAACATTCACCATTGAATGCCTCTATTTTAGGGCTCATACTCGCTTGGGAGAGACTCAAACGATTCTTGTGTGAGTCTCACATGAAAACCTGGCACTGCCACCGGCACTTGGACCGGTGCCGTGCAGCTGCGTAGAAATACATGTAGCCGCACGCTCCGGTCCGAGTGCCGGCAGGTTTTCATGTGAGAGACTCGCACAAGAATCGTGCGAGTCTCTCGCAAGTGAGTATGAGCCCTTAGTTTTCTTGTTTATTCTTCCATAGACCAGAAAGTCATAAAAATTCTAGCTTTGTTCGTAGCTCTTTTTTAATATTCGAACTGTACCCTTTAATATGCTACTATGTCCCTCTCTCCTCCATCAGCCACTGCCTGCACTGAGCTTTCAATCTGTGCAATGTTTTTAGATCCTGTTTATACAGAGGATAAACATTTCAAAAGATCGGAAATAACTCCGAACAAGAATGCAAATTCCATCTGTGCAAGCTCTCCTTTGGCTCCTGTTGCTGCCACCAAATTCTACTTTCTAGGCAGCAATACAGATGTCACTGTAGAAGACGTGCAGGCGGTGACGTAGCAGTCTTAGGTACTGCTACATTGCACTTCAATTGAGATCTATACTCTTTGTTCTGGCCATGAGTCCAGCCCATTCAATCAGTTGTGGCTCCTCCTAATGCTACTTCTTTACCTAGTAGACTTCATATGCATAAAAGATGCCATTCTTTGCCCTACACACCACCTTGGCATACATAGCCACATTGTGAGACAATGTAATGTAGCAGAGATACACCACTACCCAACTGCTACTGTGTGAGCATGAAACAATCTCCTGTATTCTTTAGGTATAGGATAATACATCATACAAGTAATTAGCTGGCTTGGTGAATGAGACAATTGTATACAGTCTTTCCAGCATTTTCATCACATGACTAAGTTTCAATTTAAATCCCCATGAAAGCAAAAGGGTTTACAGCTGAAAAAATGGTTTCTGTACCAGCAAAAATCTGTTATTACATACACAGCCCTTAACCTTCATATGTAAAAAAAAAAAAAAACAAAGAAAAAAAAACAAAAAAAAAAAAATCCACCAGCCTGCAGATTCCAAATCCCAGGCAGCTGACAGCACAGAAACACGACATCCCTTATACAAACAGGGTCCTCCACAGTCATCCTGTGGCTGTCACACTCATCCAATCAGATAATCATCACCTTTACACTGCTAAAGGCCTGCAGCACATTCTTCCCAGGTGGGAACATGTGCAGGACAATCTTATACATATCTGTTATTATTTCTTAGTAATGGTTCATAATCTCCAAAGTGCCGATGAGGAGCACCCCAAGCATGCCAGCATTGGCACCTCCTTAGCATTGCTGGCTATACACTGTATGACTAGGTATACTTTGCTCCTAATTGATCTTAGTGGTGCAATTTTATAAAATGTAGCACTCCCAAATCTGCTAACTAATAATGCCTATGCCATCCTTTCTGGTAAATTTACTAACGATGCCCACGCCATCCTTTCTGGTAAATTTACTAACAATGCCCACGCCACCCTTTCTGGCTAATTTACTAACAATGCCCATGCGATCCTTTCTGGCTAATTTACTAACAATGCCCATGCCATCCTTTCTGGCTAATTTACTAACAATGCCCATGCCATCCTTTCTGGCTAATTTACTAACAATGCCCACGCCATCCTTTCTGGCTAATTTACTAACAATGCCCATGCGATCCTTTCTGGCTAATTTACTAACAATGCCCATGCCATCCTTTCTGGCTAATTTACTAACAATGCCCATGCCATCCTTTCTGGCTAATTTACTAACAATGCCCACGCCATCCTTTCTGGCTCATTTACTAACAATGCCCACGCCATCCTTTCTGGCTTATTTACTAACAATGCCCACGCCATCCTTTCTGGCTAATTTACTAACAATGCCCACGCCATCCTTTCTGGCTCATTTACTAACAATGCCCATGCCATCCTTTCTGGTTCACTTACTAACAATGCCCATGTGATCCTTTCTGGCTCATTTACTAACAATGCCCATGCCATCCTTTCTGGCTCATTTACTAACAATGCCCATGCCATCCTTTCTGGCTCATTTACTAACAATGCCCATGCCATCCTTTCTGGCTCATTTACTAACAATGCCCATGCCACCCTTTCTGGCTCATTTACTAACAATGCCCCCATGCCATCCATTCTGGTTAATTTCATACAACCATGAAGTGCGCCTGAGGTGCCACCTTACACAACACTTGTGTTATATTTGTCCTCTGGTAAGACATTGACTAGAATAATTTAGAAACAACTCTATATCTGAGGTCTAAGATACCAAGATACAAGCTGCTATTAAAATTAAGAACACCAAGTACAAGAAGACAACGCATGCAAATAAACTGCTGGCTCAGCACATAGCACCATGTGTGAACTCATCCTACAGAACAGAACCGTGCAATGTATTCAGATATTGGGCACATGTTAAGAAATACTATAAGAAACACTTGTGAACATATCTTCTGTGTCTGGAGCTCACCTGGCTATTATGCTTGGAGTTCTTCTGAGGTAAAGTTGCTGTTTGTGCCCCTAGTAGGCATAGGGCAGATAGGATGAGGAGGAGATGCATCCTCAGGGCAGGACACAGGTTGACAGGAGAGGTAGTGCTACTGTCTGGGCTGCAAACCCTTTGTTCTTTCTTTGTCTCTTCTTCTTTCTGTGCCTCCTCTCCTCTATGTGAATGTGTTGGAGGAGCTGCCTGGTGCCTGTGTCAGTGAGCAGAGGATCCCTGCTGGGGATTTATACTCCTCTGTGCCTTTTGTTCTCTCTCTTCACTTTTATGGCCTGAAGTGACACATCTGAACAGCATCACGTGCTAAATGTTTGGGAAGGAGAGACACAGAGGGGTTGACTAAGGAGAGGGGTTCACTGAAGAGGAGGAGGGAGACTTTAATCTCCTTCCCATAAACAAAAAAAATGAAGAAAGAAGTCTAAGGACTTTACTGAAAGTTTACACTGTGGTGTGTTACTGTAATGTGGGGCTTCACATACATAACAAACACAAAGCGAGAGCTACAAATACATTTTGAACTTGTCAAACAATTTCCAGTTATGGAATTTATGTCACTTGGTGCTACATAAAGTTCTCATAAGCTACTGATTGATGTACCCCACTGAATCAATGTATTGGGAACTGCCAGAAACTCAATTTAAGCCAAGTAAAAAAAAAAACTTAATAAGATTGTATGACTAATTTTATTGTTTCCCAACAAGATTAGATGTAGTAGAATGGCCACAATGCTACTCATTTTTCCTAGATCTATTCACTAAGCTAACTTTAGATTTCTCCCCCAATGTCTATGGAATACATATGACCAGCTTTATATATATAAGATTGGTTGGCCACATTAGGGAAGCACTTGCTGATCCTGGGTCTAGTCATTCAGAATGTTGGGAACCCACACTTTAGCCGTGAACAAGCCAAGAACAAGCCATTCTTAGTGGACATGACACAGTCAACATATTTGTTCAAAGTTTCTCTCCGCTCTTTCTAGGACCAATTTTTTTGGAACAAGTATACAAATTCCATCAGGGCAAGCTCTTCTTTAGCTCCTGTTGCTGCCAACAAATTGTCTACTGGCGTTCTACTTTCTAGGCAGCAATACAGATGTCACTGTAGAAGACTTGCAGGCGGTGACACAGCAGTCTAAGGCTGTGTGCACACTATGCAGATTTGCTGCGGTTCCGCAGCGGATTTTACCGCGCAGAAACGCTGCATATCCGCATTGTGATGTACAGTAGCCTTAAAATCAATGGAAAAAAAAACCGCTGTGCAGACGCTGCGGATTTTTCCGAGCGGTTTTCCCGCGGTCCAAAATCCGCAGCATGTTACTTCTTTTGTGCGGTTTTCCATCTCCCCTGTCACCAAATCCGCAGGGGGAAAACCGCGATGGAAAACCGCACAAAAACCGCATGAAAACCGCATGAAAAATGGAAGAAATCCGCAGGAAAAATGCAGGTCATTTGACCTGCGGATTTCTTCCATTCTGCGCGGAAAAATCCGCAGGGCCAAAAAGTACGTCTGCACTCAGCCTTAGGTATCACTACATTGTACTTCAACTGAGAACTATATTCTATGAAGTGTCAGCCATAAGGCCACTAAGTGGCCATGTGATATGTCATTCTTGGGGATGGTTTACAGGGGTCCAGTAACTGGCCCAAGACCGGGATCGGGAAGCGGTCAACTGATCACTGTTTAGTATGTTATTGTGTGCGCAGTGACCTGAAAAGAAAAGTTGGGGGGGCGTGGCCTGCAATGCAGACTGTGATGGCTGCTTAGAGCCTGAGCTCCATCATCTACCGACCGAAAGCAGCACATATCAGCTCTCCACGGTGCACCCGACCTTCAAAAAAGTAACTGCTGGCTGCCTCATATACCTGGGCTCATGATGGCACGTGGTAGGACGCAGAAAAGAAGCTCCCCGCCGCGACTGCCAGATTTCTTTCCTAAGGGACAGACTGCACATGCTTCAGGGAAGATGGCGGCTGCATCCCCCTCCGGGTCCTCCATGTCCTCACAAGGCTCTGGAAGAGGTATGAACACAGAGGACAGGCATAGCAGCTCTACCCCAATGACTAAAAGGGAAATGAGGGAATTCTTAGCCTCCATCTGTTCCTCCCTAATAGAGCACATGCACTCCATCTTAAAAGAAATAAGAGGGGACATACACTCCCTGGGAGAACGTACTTCACGTGTTGAAAACAAAATGGCGGAATATGCTACTTCCATTAATGCCCTGGTGGATGAAAATGAGGCACTTAAGGGGGAACTAGTTCCTGTGCTTGACAAATTTCATGACCTGGAAGACAGATCCAGGAGAAATAACGTTCGTATACGGGGTATACCAGAAGAGGTAGCTGATAAAGACCTAGCCCCCTTCATGCATAATTTTATACAAGCTGTACTTCCCACACTGGCTCCAAGGGATCTCCTGATTGACAGGATTTATAGAATTCCAAAACCCAGGCACATAGATCATGCTCTGCCTAGAGACACCTTAGCCCGTATCCATTTCTTCTCTACTAAGGATGCATTTATACAGCAGATGAGGAAACCTCCTGAATTACCTACTGAACTAAACAATCTGCAGGTATTCCCAGATCTATCAGCAGCAACCTTGGCTAAAAGACGGGAATACGCTCATATGCAAGACCCTCAGATGGCAACATTAAGTATAAATGGGTATTTAATCCTGTAAAATTGATGTATGGAGGTCACACGGTGACATGTTCATCTCCTAAACAAACAGAAGATAAGCTGTTTGTTAAAAGTGACACCATTCTAAAAACTGCACCCCTGAAGCTACTCAAAACTACATTCAAGAAGATTATTAACCCTTCAGGTGCTTCACAGGAGCAGAAGCAACGTGGAAGGAAAAAATGAACATTTAACTTTTTAGTCACAAAAATAATATTTTAGCAACAATTTTTTTATTTTCCCAAGGGTAACAGGAGAAATTGGACCCCAAAAGTTGTTGTCAAATTTGTCCTGAGTACGCTGATACCCAATATATGGGGGGGAACCACTGTTTGGGCACATGGCAGGGCTCAGAAGGGAAGGAGCCCCGTTTGACTTTTTCAACCTAAAATTGGCTGGAATTGAGATCGGACGCCATGTCGCGTTTGACGAGTGTCTGATGTGCCTAAACAGTGGAAACCCCCCACAAGTGACCCCATTTTGGAAACTAGACCCCCTAAGGAACTTATCTAGATGTGTGGTGACCACTTTGAACCCCCAAGGGCTTCACAGAAGTTTATAACACCCGGGCGTGAAAATAAAAAATCATATTTTTTCCACAAACATGATCATTTAGTCCCCAATATTTTGTTTTCCCAAGGGTAACAGGAGAAATTGGACCCCAAAGATTGTTGTCAAATTTGTCCTGAGTATGCTGATACCCAATATGTGGGGGGGAACCACTGTTTAGGCACATGGCAGGGCTCAGAAGGGAAGGAGCCCCGTTTGACTTTTTCAACCTAAAATTGGCTGGAATTGAGATCGGACGCCATGTCACGTTTGACGAGCGTCTGATGTGCCTAAACAGTGGAAACCCCCCACAAGTGACCCCATTTTGGAAACTAGACCCCCTAAGGAACATATCTAGATGTGTGGTGACCACTTTGAACCCCCAAGGGCTTCACAGAAGTTTATAACACCCGGGCGTGAAAATAAAAAATCATATTTTTTCCACAAACATGATCATTTAGTCCCCAATATTTTGTTTTCCCAAGGGTAACAGGAGAAATTGGACTCCAAAGGTTGTTGTCAAATTTGTCCTGAGTATGCTGATACCCAATATGTGGGGGGGAACCACTGTTTAGGCACATGGCAGGGCTCAGAAGGGAAGGAGCCCCGTTTGACTTTTTCAACCTAAAATTGGCTGGAATTGAGATCGGACGCCATGTCACATTTGACGAGCGTCTGATGTGCCTAAACAGTGGAAACCCCCCACAAGTGACCCCATTTTGGAAACTAGACCCCCTAAGGAACTTATCTAGATGTGTGGTGAGCACTTTGAACCCCCAAGTGTTTCACTAAAGATTATAATGCCCAGGCGTGAAAATATAAAATCCTATTTTGTTCCCACATAAATGATCATTTAGTCCCCAATTTTTAATTTTCCCAAGAATACAGGAGAAATTGGACCCCAAAAGTTGTTGTCCAATTTGTCCTGAGTACCCTGATACCCCAGATGTGGGAGAAAACTACTGTTTGGGCACACGTCAGGGCTCGAAAGGGAAGTAATGACGTTTTGGAAAGCAGACTTTGATGGAATGGTCTGCGGGCATCATGTTCCATTTGCAGAGCCCTTAATGTTCCTAAACAGTAGAAACCCCCCATAAGTGACCCCATTTTGGAAACTAGACCCCCTAAGGAACTTATCTAGATGTGTGGTGAGCACTTTGAACCTCCAAGTGTTTCACTAAAGATTATAATGCCCAGGCGTGAAAATATAAAATCCTGTTTTGTTCCCACATAAATGATCATTTAGTCCCCAATTTTTAATTTTCCCAAGAGTAACAGGAGAAATTGGACCCCAAAAGTTGTTGTCCAATTTGTCCTGAGTACCCTGATACCCCACATGTGGGAGAAAACTACTGTTTGGGCACACGTCAGGGCTCGAAAGGGAAGTAATGATGTTTTGGAAAGCAGACTTTGATGGAATGGTCTGCGGGCGTCATGTTCCATTTGCAGAGCTCTTGATGTTCCTAAACAGTAGAAACCCCCCATAAGTGACCCCATTTTGGAAACTAGACCCCCTAAGGAACTTATCTAGATGTGTGGTGAGCACTTTGAACCCCCAAGTGTTTCACTAAAGATTATAATGCCCAGGCGTGAAAATATAAAATCCTGTTTTGTTCCCACATAAATGATCATTTAGTCCCCAATTTTTAATTTTCCCAAGAGTAACAGTAGAAATTGAACCCCAAAAGTCGTTGTCCAATTTGTCCTGGGTACTCTGGTACCCCACATGTGGGAAAAAACTGTTTAGGCACACGTTGGGGCTCGAAAGGGAAGTAGTGTTGTTTTGGAATGCAGACTTTGATGGTCTGCTGGCGTCATGTTCCATTTGCAGAGTCCCTGATGTGCCTAAACAGGAAAAAACCCCACATATGACATCATTTTGGATACTAGACCCCCAATGAAGAAATCTAGATGTGCCTCCAACTAATCTAATGTAAATTAGTAGTGCATGGAGGTGTGGTACAATTTGAAGCAATCCTTCATTTACAGGCCAGGTTTTTCAGGGCAGGTGTCGCACTGGTAAATGGTGTCCCTGCGTATTCCTTTTTTGTAACACACTCGACACCTTTTTTGCGGCTTACCTTTTCTTGGGGTTGGCGGGACGACCCCCGGAAAATGCTGACCTGGGACAATACGAGCACCTTCAGTTCCTGAAGTACTGGGGCCCGCTCCTTCCTGAGCGCCAAACATCATGGCCTTAACCACTAACTCCTGGAAATGAAGGTACGACGTATCGCTGGGGCATGCACATTGTGACAGCAGGAATGCGTTGAGCATTGCCATTTGGACGATGTGCACGGCCAGCTTTTTGTACCACACCTTGGCCTTCCTCAATGCATTGTACGGTTGGAGGAGTTGATCGGAGAGATCAACTCCCCCCATTTTTTTGTTGTACCCCACTACACATGTCGGTTTGAGGACCTGTGTAGAGGTACCCCGTACAGTGCAGAGGGTACTGCCATCACCGTGTATGGTGGTCAAGAGATGGACATCTCTCTTGTCCTTGTACTTGACCACCAGCAGGTGGTCGCTACATTGGGCTCTGCTCTCACCTTTTCGGAGCATCTGCCCAAGTAGCGCCTTCGGGAGGCCTCTCTGATTTTTGCGGACAGTACCGCAGGCTGCGGTATGTCGCTCAGAGAGGGATTTGTAGAGTGGGATGCTGGTATAAAAGTTATCAGTGTAGAGGTGATAACCTTTATCCAGCAGTGGGTGCACCAAATCCCACACAATTTTCCCACTCACTCCCAGGAAAGGAGGACACTCAGGGGGTTCAATCCGGGTGTCCTTCCCTTCGTAAACTCTAAACTTGTGGGTGTACCCTGAGGGGAATATTACTACAACAGGCGTCCTTTTTAAAACGTACACGGGAAAAAAAGCAGAAATGACCTTATATCCCACTTACACCATTTAGAGTCCACAAATAAGTCTAATCCTTCTCTTGCTGTTTCAAAATAAATTTTCCAGATTAGATTTAAACTACGTGAAAACTTCCTGTCTATATATGCCCATAATCTAAAGAAGTTTAGAACTAAATTATATGTCACAGGTGATAGGGCGGGTGCCCTGCTTGCTTGTAGAGTTCGCTATAGGGAAGTGAAATCTAGATTGGAATATTTAGTGGATTGTGAGGGACGGCTTTTTAGAAATCCAATTGAAATTGTAGAAGTATTTTCCAAATACTATACCCATCTTTATAATTTAAAAGACGATACATCTAATCCGCAACTTGATCAACAAGAAATAGACAAATATCTTCAATCAATCTGCTCCATATTTCCCCAGATCAATTAATGCTCTTGAATGCCCCTTTCACTGAGGAAGAAGTTCAATTCGCTATAAACCATACTAAACGATATGGGGCCCCTGGTCCGGATGGATTTTCAAATGTCTATTAACGAAGTTTTCAACAAAATTTGATTCCCTTTCTATTACGTTTGTTTACAGTGTGGAGAGAAACGGGCAAAGTGTCTACGTCCGGGTTGGAGGCTACGATCACAACCCTCCCTAAACCGGGGAAGTCCACCACGGTCCCAGGCAATTTTAGACCTATAGCACTTTTGAACTGTGATGTCAAGCTATTCAAAAAGATTCTGGCATCACGTTTGAAATTGATTATTCCATCACTGATCTCTCCGGACCAGGTAGGGTTTGTGGCTAGACGCGAAGCAAAAGATGGTACAAGGAGAATGCTGGATTTGATAAGGGTGGCGGAGCTTTCTGGTGTCTCCAGTGCATTCCTGTCACTGGATGCTGAAAAAGCGCTTGACAGGGTGCACTGGGGATATTTACGGGCTGTCTTGACTAAATTTGGCTTTGTGGGTCCCATCTTTTCAGCAATTAGTTCAATGTATTCGACTCCCTGTGCTAGGGTACTGTCGTCAGGTTTTTTGTCCGGAATTTTCCAAATAACAAACGGAACACGACAAGGTTGCCCCCTATCCCCCATTATATTTGCACTAGGTATGGAACCGTTGGCTGAGCGCATAAGATTAGATTCCAATATCTCGGGGATCAAAGTGGGCCCGGTAACACATAAGGTGGGACTTTATGCGGATGATGTCATAATCTCTTGAGTGAATATGGGGCCATCATTCTCAGCTGTCATGTCCGTGCTGGAGGAATTTGGTAAAATATCATATTACAAACTAAACCCTACGAAATCCTTGATATATCCAGTTGCAGTCTCAGATGCACTGCGCAGATCTTTTGAGAATAGATTCCCCTTTAAGTGGATGCCAGACGGTATCCCATACTTAGGAATTACACTAACAAGCTCCCATAATGTAGTGGATATTAAAGGTACTGTCACACTAAGCGATATCGCTAGCAATATCGCTATAACTTGTGACGTTATAGCGATATTGCTAGCGATATCGCTATGTCTGATACCTACAACCCGCTCCCCCGCTGGTTATCGCTGATCGCGCGAGAACAGGCTGGACTGTTTCTCGTCGTCAGCTTCCTGCGGCGCTTCCTGCTGTGACGACGAGCGACGCGTGGAGCCGGGCGGGAGGACGCAGGATCGCCTGGTGTGACAGGTAAGTAGCGACCCCCGTCTCAGCGATGTCGCTAGTGAGATCTGCCTGTGTGGCAGCTCACTAGCGACCACTTAGCAATGTACCAGCGATCCTGACCGCGTCATATCGCTGGTCGGGATCACTGGTACATCGCTAAGTGTGACAGTACCTTAACTTCTCTAATGTAGCTAAAACTATTAAATCAGAGTTAGATAAACTTCATAATATTATGACCTCATGGATAGCGAGAATCAATATTTTTAAAAGGATAATACTTCCCAAAATTATCTATTTCTTTAGGTGCATCCATTTTAAAAATCCCTAATAGGAATATTGTTATGGACGGCGGAACACGCTAAATAAAATATAAATAAAGCGTGTTCGCCGCCCGGGGTCCACCGTGCGGCAGGTGTAGAAACCGCTGCTGAGAGAGGCAGAACACTTAAACGGTAGTGTGCACAGGGTTCTAAATCACCCAAGTGCAACCTAAGCAGTCTGTTTAGGGACACAGAGCTGCACAGAGAAATAATAGGAAAATGGTACGCTGAGCCTGTTAACAGCACAGGATCACAGTGGCACATGTACGGTAGCCAGGGACCGGAGTAGTTAAGTAACGTCACTACAGCCGAACGGACTTACGGTAACAGGATGTGTGCACGGCGTCGCAACTGTGAACGCCAAATCGGACTGCAAGCGCAATATCGCAGGCGCAAAGCAGGACGCTGGCTGCTGCAACAGATGGAGCTATAGCGCGCAGGTGCTAGCGCTGCTACTGGCTGGCCCAATCACTCACACATTCGTAATAACCAAGGAGGGGGATATTTAATGAGTTAGTCACCAGTCCAAGCATCCATCATCAAACACACAGCAGCAAGTATAGAAAATACTAGCGCATGTCGGAACAGCCATGCGCACTTTTTATAGCGTACGGGACCTTCCGGAAATCTCCAGAGCACAGAGCAGAACCAATGAAATCAGGAGCAGGACCTGAGCACCTGACTCCTGAACTCCAATGAGAGCTCATCCCATGAGCATGCTCAGAAGCTGGGAAAAAGGACTTAGCCTCTGGAGATAAATGTGAGAATCTGGGTTCCTGCATAGGCATAGAAGGACCCAGATTCCTAACAAATATCCTGTTACTTCAACGAATGGCCAACCGTTATATCTGGGCACATAAACAGCCAAGGATAGCACGTAACCTACTATATTATCCATATGATCTTGGCGGGATGGGCATGCCGAACCTCTTGGCATATCACAGAGCATCTGTTCTATCTGGACTCAGGGACTGGTGGCATATGGACAGGGACCACAGATGGCTTCAAATTGAAATATTCTATGCTAAAAGGAACTCTCCTCACCTAGTTTTGGAAGCTGAAGCTATTAAGATTAGCCAGTATACACCAGGTTTGCCAACAATGGTAGCCGCATTACAGTATTGGAGGAAATTAGTCGCGTCCTTAATTAAAATCCCCCTAAGTATTGTGTCTCTGAGATCTCTTGAGGCACATATTCCATATATAGACTTACAAGTCTGGATAACGGCGGGGATTAGGAACCTTCAGGACTTGATGGGGAGCTCGGGGATTCTGCCCTTTGATCATTTAGCATCCAAACACCCAGGTATATGCAGATATTTCTATCAATACTTACAAATACGCCATCTTTTCTCAACTTCACTGGAATCACCCTTTTTTAACTCCAAAATAGATCGCAGAGCTAATGGATATTTCTTAATACCAGAATCCGGCCCAAAAGGAGTGTCCATCCTATACAGGGCTCTGAATGATCCTGATTTGGATATAAAACTTCCTTATATGTCTCTCTGGGATCGTTCATTGGGTATATCCATGGAGCCGGAGGCCTGGAGGGATGCTCTGGGAGAGGTGTTACGGGTCTCATCATGTCTTAACCATCTTGAACAATTGAAATAAATTCGCCTTCGTTGGTATAGGTTTCCGGTACAAGTGGCTCACTTTGGTCCGGACCAATCCCCATTATGTTGGAGGAGATGTGGGCTTCGGGGGACACTAGAACACATGTGGTGGGACTGTCCAGCTCTGAATAATCTATGGAAAGACATTGCCAGATTAATACTAGAAGTTCTTGGGGTAGGCCTGACATTGTCCCCTAGCCTGGTAATTTTACATATTGGAACAGAGGAGTTTCCACATATGATTAGGGGAGCCTTATCTCACATACTGATAGCAGTTATATTGCTAGTGGCGGCTAAATGGAAATATGATGCAGTTCCGACCATTAGGCCGGGGTCACACTAACCGACGCAAAATACGGTCAGTATTTTACATGCGTAATACGGATGAATGGCCCCTAAACAGTGCGCCGTATGTCATCCGTAATCAAGGTGTGGTCGCGTATTTTGCGCATGTAAACATCCGTATGTAATCCGTATGGCATCCGTATGGCGAGATTTTCTCGCAGGCTTGCAAAATGGACATATAATGGAGCCCTATGACAGGGTTTCTAAACAGAAACCAAAGAATAGATATAGACACATAGAATGCATACATATATATATATATATGTATTCTATGTGTCTATATCTATTCTTTCGTTTCTTTATTAAAACTGTCAGTGTGAGTTTACTGTATAGTGCACTGAATTGCCGGCTTTGCTAAAAGACACCGGGTGCATATTTCTCGCAAGTCACATGTGTGGTCCGTGTGTAATCCGTATTTTTTGCGCACCCATAGACTTGCATTGGCGTACTACGGCCGTAGTACGCTGACAATCGCAGCATGCTGCGAATGGCACGGAGCGTAGAATACGGATGAGAAATATACGGCTGGTGCGAGGGACCCCATAGAGAATCATTGGTCCGTGTCTAATGCGTGCTTTTAGCGCCTCTCACTCGGCCGTATTCCTCACCAGTGTGACCCCGGCCTTACAGAAGTAGTTGAAAAAATTAACTTTCACTGTGAGCATGAATTAGCCCTTACACAAACCGCCTCTGCAAAAAAGAAGACTCAGCATATATGGGATCCCTGGCTGCAAAGCCGGTATTCAAATGTGTCGAGGTCATGTGGTATATAACATATGTTTGTAAACTGGTTCTATCGTGTTAGTGTGTGGGGTTTGGGTCCTACCTTTGAAATACATCCGATGGCAAGAGACTTATTACACTATCATTCCGGGAGATAAGCCTGAGTTTTTTTTGTTTTTTTTTCCTGTTGCAATGCAAGACATTTACTGTATGTTAATGCTTATGTCTTCTTCTGTCATGTTATGTGCTAATGTTGTAGCACTGATTTTTTTTATGTCAGTTTTTGTTTGTGATGTTTAAACACCAATAAATAAGATTGGATTAAAAAAAAAAAAAAAAAAAGAAGAAAAGTTGTTCGACTCCCTCTCCAATATTATATATCTGCTTGGTTAATACATTGTTATATTTATTCTGATTACAAGAGGTTTACTTTATGATGTGATGAAAGTTAATAGTTAGGCAGTTTTCAATAAAAAAAAAAATTAAGAGGCATTGTATAAGAGATAATCCACTTCTATGCCTGCTTCGTGACTATTTGTTTTCAATAATACGACAAATAATCTCATGGATAGTTATTGCTTGTGTACGTACTTTATATTTTTTAGGTCTAGCTTCTTTAATCTTGTAGTTGTACAACTATATGACAATATAAAACACTGACGTGTAAGTAGACATTAGATTTGAAACCTAACACGTGTTATGAAGTATGACTCTTGACATGGTTTTCCACTGACTATCATCTCACATGAAACCCACCTGCCAAGGATCCCTAAACCATCAGAAAGGTGCCTCATTCAAACGAGTGGGAGTTATGGATATGACAAGCACTTTGTCATATCTATCCAAATGTCTTACCTGTATATCCATGGCACGTGCTCCAGAAACAACCCTATTGAAATGCACAGAACTGATCTTGGAATAATATCTTCAGCAATCTGTGGCGTATGTTAAGCCTCATTCAGACATCTGTTTTTCACCCATATGTTCTATGTGTGGTTTTCACGGATAGAACACATACCCATTATAGTGTATGGAGCTGTTCACATGTCTGTGTTTTTTTGTGTCTGCAAAAAATTTACGGAGATATGTTTTTGATTTGATGAAAAGTAGCAATACAAGTCTATGTGTCGAAGAAAATCACAAACAGACGGATGGCTGTATACCATTCGTGTGCTGTGAGTAATAATGAAATGAATAGGAGAAGGTTTGTAATTTATTTATCCATGCAAGAAAATCACTGACCAGACACTGATGGTAAAAACTGACACTAACAAAAAAAGGATTTAAAACACTGATGACTCTTGGACTGTTTTGCATACCAGAAAAATCACGGAAGAATGAATGAGCCCATATATATTGCTCCCATAGCTTGGAATATTCACTTAGAAAAAGTTGACCTCACATAGTGTAATCTGAGCGCAGTAGCAGACCTGTTAATCTCTTAGTACAAATGGGCACAGCAGGTGGCTACTTGTCTATTTGTACTGTGAGAGGGGAAGCATCACATAGTTGTAAGATTTCTCTTCCAAATGCAAGTTTGAATAATCATTCCAAAATATGGAGCCGAGAATGACCAACTTAACTTTCTTTGCAATAAAGTTCAACACTTTTCCCTCTCTTGTGTTGAAGGCCAGATACACAATGCTGAGGTTCATACTGTATAATGGAATGAATATCATACTGTACAACTAATGATCCCAGGCAGTGGCATAGCTTGAAGCTTGTGGGCCCCAATGCAAAAGCTCCAACAGGCCCCCCAACTATTGAAAGTCTTTAATTGTTATTATAGTTACACCCCTGATCCCACTTTTTGCTTGACATTAACATGTCAGGAAAAGGTTGCCCATCAGCCTTAACCTCTTTTAGGCATGGTGAGGATCAGCGTTTGTATAGGAACCCTTAGGCGTGTTCACATATCTTGGATTTGCAGCGCAAAGATCTGTAATTGCCCCATTCACATGAATGGTGTTTCAGAAATCCATGGACATGTTGTTGAAACAACCCAATCAGACATATGTGGTTAACAACACTGCCACGTACAATTATACCCTCAGAGGTTTCCTTTTACACACAACAGGAGGTTCATCCATCACACTGGACACTTGGATGCATCTTATGTACAAACAACTTGCACACCGCCTGTGGGAATTCATCCAGACTGATACAATTCCTGAAAGAGGTAAACTAAAACACAGCTTTGTATGTCCAAAAAAAAGAATCCAACCTAAATGAAAACATGGTGCTGCTTCAAACACCAGGTGTCCATTCACCTGACACCTGCTGGTGCACATGTTTCCAGACCTCCATAAGTATGAGTAAGCATATGTGTGTGTCAATCTCCTGACACCTATGTGTTTATCTGTAACATCAATACATCACAAATAGACATACCCAAAACATTTTCCCCTTCAGTGAACGTACACTAATTTGTAGGATCATTACGGTGGATTCACAAAAGGTGAATTTTTTGCCACCACGGAATATTTGCTGTAAAATTTTCATGTGTTATGTGTGCATTTTGCTGCAGATTTTAGCTAGACTGCAACAAATCTGTTAAGAACTACTGACATATCGGATCTAAACGTGCATATACGGGTCCAAACGGAACCAATTTATCAAAGAAAATAGAAATAGCAACTCCTTACATAATATGATCCTCCAAAGGAAATGGGGAGATATGCCCTAAGTAGTAAAGTGAGATAAAAAGCAGTGCCAATAATGATGTATACAAAATTATTTAGTGAAGAACTCACATATAATTAAAAGGTATGTACCCTGAAGACAAAAACAAGATGGGTGTAAAAGGGGAAAGGCCTGGCAACAACTGCCATCACACAGATCTCATGGCAGAAAATAGATAAATAACAGCATAGAGCAAAATACAGAGTAACACATTTATCTCACAATAACAACCATATATAACAACCAGAGATATAGGAATTACATGAGGGAAGGTATATGCTTAAAAAAAAAGCAAATCTGCATAGTCCTACGCATAAAGTCCCGCTCATAGTGCAGTTAGATATCAGTGCTTACCTATGTGGGAGAGACCTAGGAGACAGGCTGTGTTTACTGTAGCCCCGACGCGCGTTTCACGTGATGGGCTTCCTAGGGGGGCTGCAACAAATCTGCATCAAAATCTGGAGAATACAGACTGCCATGCTCAGAAGTAGCTATGTGCTGCATATTATAACATAAGAAGAAAGTGATTCTGTCTGACAGAGTATACCGTATGTATAACGAAGAAATAATATGTAACACACCCACCATGTATATTGTTTTTTTTTTCCACAAAAATATTGTATCTGTTTTGAAAGCGGTTGAATAAAAAAAAAGAACAGATCAACAAATCTCCCCTGAACATAGCAGGTACTTTTATTGGGACGCACTTTTATGGCGGCATCTGTGACTGCCACAGTGTTTTGGAAGCATCTGTTTTAGGCACATTGTTGCGATGGTTATTAGCTCATTTCGAGTAAAAATTGTTGTTAAAAATGAAGTCTCCTATTTGAACATTTGTCTCTTGTAAAATGAAATTAAAAATTGCTTATGGGAATATGTCACTTGATTCATGCTGTCCAAGCCACAGACAGCGTGAATCAGATCTTGGCTGCACAGTTGTACCCAGGTACAATTTTATGCGAAATAGTCTGGTATTTCAGAGAAAATATAGTTTGAAGAACCAGCTGGGGACTATGGTGAGAGATGAGACTTGTGCGCCTGACATATTTTACCTGTGTTGCAGTGGATTGACAGGTCTTTCAAGTGTGTATACATAGGGAGAGACCGACTTGTCAGTCAACTACATGTATGGTGGGAGAAGCCAGCTGGGGGTGGCACCAGACCAATCTCATTTCTACCTATGGTCCCTGGCCGTTTACGTTTTTTCTGAAACGCCGGAGCTTGTCTGCAATCATCGTGCAGTCAGGCTCTGATTCATGTTCACCACAGTTTGGGCAGCATAAATCAAGTGACAGGTACCCTCTAAAGAGAAATGTGGTCCTCATGTTTATTACATTATACCTGCTAAATGGACTGGTTAACTAACGGGTATGAGGGGCTTCTAATTCTTCGATAAATGATGTCGGCGAGATGAGAATAAGGATGAGTTTGTAATTTGAAGGAGTTTATTATTTTCAGGCACAAGCTTGCTCCATCACAAAAATAACCACATTAGCCTTACTAACCAGCTACGGCATCAGCACTGACTGTCACTCATCTTTGTAGATACAGTTGCGATGACAGTGATGTCACGACTCCAGCACGTGACTGCTGCAGCCAATGACTGAGTTCAACGGTCATGCTGAGGTAGACATCTGATCCCAATAACTGGTTGTATTCACAATGAACTCTAAAATGATAATTACAATGACAATAATCAGAATAAAAAAGACAGTGGTAAAAAATCCGCTATTTTTGGGGCTGTCCAGGAAATTGTCCACCCTGGCCTTCTATTATCTCCTGTAGCTATTCCATTTTTAACAGGTTGTTTAATACAAAAGTGGAAGTTTCACCACTTTGAAGTACATATGCTATGTTGGTTATTTGCATCACATTTTTGAGCACATGTGGCAATTAAAAACTTGTGGTATTTCAGTTTTGTTTTCATTCACAGCATTTACCTTGCTGCTTAAGTAATTGTATATTTGGCTAGATCAGATATTTGCAGAGAAAAAAGTTACACAAAATGCAGTTCTTAAATGTAGGTCTGTATTATTAAGGGAAAAAAATCCAAACCTACAGTGCCCTGTATGAAAAAGTGATTGCCCCCTAAACCCAATAACTGGTTAGGTCACCCTGAGCAGCAACAACTGCAATCAAGCGTTTGCGATAACTGGCAATGAGTCTTTTACAAAACGCTCTGGAGGAATTTTGGCCGAATCATCTTTAAAAAAATGTTGTAATTCAACCACATTGGAGGGTTTCCGGGCATGAACCTCCTTTTTAAGGTCATGCCACAGCATCTCAATTGGGTTAAGGTCAGGACTTTGACAAGGCTACTCCAAATTCTTAATTTTGTTTTTCTTAAGCCATTCAGAGATGGACTTGCTAGTGTGTTTTGGATCATCTTGCTGCATAACCCAATTGTGCTTCAGCTTGAGGTAATAAACAGATGGCTGGACATTCCCCTTCAGGATTTTTTGGTAGACAGGATAATTCATGGCTCCGTTTATCACAACAAGTCTTCCAGGTCCTGAAGCAGCAAAACAGCTCCAGACCATCACACTACCACCACCATATTTTACTGTTGATAATATGTTCCTTTTCTGAAATGCTGTGTTACTTCTATGTCAGATGTAGCAGGATATGCACCTTCCAAAAAGTTCAACTTTTGTCTCGTCAGTCCACAGAGTATTCTCCCAAAAGGCTTGGGGATCTTCAAGATGTTTTCTGGCAAAACTGAAAAGAGCCTTTGTGTTCTTATTGCTCAGCAGTGGTTTTCGTTGTAGAACACTGTCATGTAGGCCATTTTTGCCCAGTCTCTTTCTTATGGTGGAGTCATGAACAGTGACCTTAACTGAGGCAAGTGAGGACTGCAGTTCTTTGGATGTTGTTATGTGGTCTTTGTGACCTCTTGGATGAGTCGTCACTGCGTTCTTGGGATAATTTTGGTAGGCTTACCATTTGTGGGAAGATTTACCACTGTTGCATGTTTTTGCCTTTTATGGATAATGGCTATCATTGTCGTTGACTGCAGTCCAAAAGCATTCTTTAGAAATGGCTTTATAACCTTTTCCAAACTGATAGATCTCAATTACTCTGTTTCTTAATTGTTCTAGAATTTCTTTGGATCATGACATGTTAGGCAAGTCCTATTTAAGTGATTTCTTGATTGAGAACAGGTGTGGCAGTAATCAGGCCTGCGTGTGAATAGGAAATCTGAACTCAGCTTCCCAAAGATGTCATAAATTTATGTTTTAAAGGGGGGAGTGGGGGTGGCAATCACTTTTTCACACAGAGCCTGCCCTGTAGGTTTGGATTCCTTTTTCCATGAATAATAAAGACATTCACTTAAAACTTCATTTTGTGTTTACTTGTGTAATCTTTGTCTAATATTTAAATTTTTGACGTGATCTGAAACATTTAAGTGTGACAAACATGCAAAAGAATAGGAAATCAGGAAGGGGGCAAACAATTTTTCACACCACTGTACCTTTGATGATCTAAGTATGGTTATTTTCAATATCATGTCTGTCACAGAGAATTGCACAAATATTGTACGGTATGCAAAGTAATAATCAATTACTTTTCGTTAATTACAGTGTAATCAACATAACAGAAAAAGTGAGGTAACCGCACACTGATACAGATTTCAGATACTTTTTAAAGGTGTTAATGCTGAATGAAAACACAGTTACACATTACCCCTTGTAGGGATGTGACTCGCTTAGGTGCAACGGGAGACAAATATGATACAGGTTCTTCCAAAGTTCATGTGGTTTATTCACGTCATAAACACACAAGGCAGCGTAACCCCAAAAATGAACCTTTAGCTCAGGCAAAAGAACACAAATGTCCGTGGTTATAGACTCAGAGCAGGAGTCTCAGCACACATGGGAGGCTTAGTCCTCCCCACACACAACTCCCTGGTTCAGGAGCATGCCACATTATAAGGCTGTAGCCACACCTACGAACCCAGCAGCTGACTGGTCACCTGACTGTGACCTCACCACAGGTCCTTCAAACAACAACAATAATAATATCTGGTATGCTTTACTTATGCCTTACATTATAGAGACAAGCCATTTATGAGGCACATATCTCCCATCGATTACACAACCCTTAGCCCTGCCACACCCTGCAGAGACTGCTAATAAAAAAGGATGAACAGAGCAGAAGCTGCTCATACAGCTAAACGCTGATCTTGCACATACAGGAGGTTCCATGTGAAGATTTCCCTCACTGTGACAGTCATATGCCCTAAAGGGCCGTATGACTAGAAGTTGTGCTCATAAAACATCCCTTTTAATAATTCTTTTTCACTTTTTTCAAACTCAGACATTTTTTTAATACAATCCAAAAATGTATTCATTAGCTTCATAATTGCTTTACTTCCCACAAAGGAATTCGGTATCAGATTGCTGCTTACAGTGGGGAAAATAAGTATTTGATACACTGCTGATTTTTGGAAGTTTTCCCACCTACAAGGAATGGAGTGGTCTGCAATTTTTATTGTTATACACTTTAACTATGAAAGACAGAATGTAAAAATAAAAACCAGAAAATGAATTTGTATGATTTTTACATTTTATTGCATGAAATAAGTATTTGATTACATACCAACCAGTAAGAACTGTGGCTCTCACAGACTTGTTAGTTTTTCTTTATGGAGCCCTCCTACTCTGCACTCGTTACTTGTATAACAGACACCTTTCCACACACTCAATCAATCACACTCCAACCTTTCTACCATGGCCAAGACCAAATTGCTGTCTAAGGACACCAGGGACAAAACTGTGGACCTGCACAAGACTGGGATGGGCTGCAGGACCATAGGAAAGCAGCTTGGTGCAAAGGCTTGTGTGGTAAGGATGATTCTGAGAAAGGTCAGGAATCAGCGCAAAACTACACATGAGGACCTGGTCAATGACATGAAGAGAGCTGGGGCCACAGTCTCAAACATTACCATTAGTAGCACACTACTCTGTTATGAGCGGTTCACCGAGGAGGAAAACAAAAACAACAAGCTTAGTCTCAGAAAACCAGAGAGGTTTGTAACTATGCAGATTGCAGATCCCTGATCTTAACCACACAACTAGCAGCAGTCGTGGAGCGTTCCTACAATGGTCCTAGACGCCTCGTCACAACCGGAGAGCTACATAAGCCTAAAGCAGGAAAAGAGGAAAACTAACTGCCCCAGAGCAGGCCCCAAAGGAAAGACAGCCTCCCACATGTATTGACGGTGAAGCAAGATGAAAACACAAACAAAGGCAGGAAAATAGGCTGAGCAAACGATGGGGCCCGACTAACTAGAAAAGACAGGAAAGGAAAGCCACTGTCTGCAATCTGCCAAAAAACCCTACCAAAATAATGTCCAACACGTCTGATAGCAAAATTAACCCTGAAGTCACTAGACTTCTCCCACTATATCAACACTCTGAAATATTCTGAAACAGAGCAAAAAGAGGCCAATCTAATAAGGGACAAAAAGGCAAATTGGCAAATACAGATAAATAGGAGTGGAAGTTCAGCATATCCCCAGCAGGTGCAAGCTGACCACACAAGAAACTGAATTGACCAACAAGCGCAAGTGTGAACATTAGCAAAAAACAAGCTTAACTTGAGAAGACTGGAAGAGAGCTGAAGTCCAAGACCAGAGAAGCAGACTGAATCACAAGCACCAGGATAGGGCGTCGGCTGTCTTATATCCAGTCTGATACTCCAGAGATCCAATCGTTATCCTCCTCATCAGGTGGCAGATCACTACCACTTAAACCAACCTCACTACCTCCTGTCACCACCAGAGGGAGAACGGAAGGAGAACTCTCAACTGGTGGAGCAGAAAACGAGCTCATAACAGTACCCCACCCCCTTGAGGAGGGGTCACCGAACCCTCATCCATGCCACCAGGCCGATCAGGATGGGCCCGATAAAAAGCACGAACCAATTTATTGGCATGAATATCAGAGGCAGAGACCCAAGAATTATCCTCCTGGCCATAACCCTTCCATTTGACCAAATACTGGAGTCTCCGTCTAACCAAACGAGAATCCAATATTTTCTCTACATCATTGCCTTTAACCAATACAGGGTCAGGAGGTGCCACCACAGGAACTACTGGCTCAACAAACCTCTTCAACAGTGACTTGTGAAATACGTTATGGATTTTGAACTTAACTGGAAGAGCCAATCGAAAAGAAACAGGATTAAGAATCTCCAAAATCTTATAAGGTCCAATAAATCTGGGCTTAAATTTTGGAGATGCAACCTTCATAGGAATAATCTTAGACGACAACCAAACCATATCACCCACTTTAAACCGGAGACCAATAGTCCTATGCCGGTTGGAAAAATGCTGGGCCTTTTCCTGAGAGAGTGACAACTTATCCACCACTTGGTCCCATATCTGCTGCATTCTCACAACCACAGTGTCCACGCCTGGGCAGGACGAATATTCCACTTGCCCTGAAGAGAATCGAGGAAGAAACCCAAAATTACAGAAAAAGGGTGACATCAAAGTGGCAGAACTAGCTCTATTGTTCAGCGCAAATTCGGCCAAGGGCAAAAATGAGACCCAGTCATCTTGATCAGCAGATATAAAACATCTTAAATAAGACTCCAGGGTCTGGTTTGTTCTCTCAGTCTGCCCATTGGTCTGGGGATGAAACGCGGAGGAGAAGGATAACTGAATTCCCAGATTGGAATAAAAGGCTTTCCAGAATCTGGAAACAAACTGGACCCCTCTATCGGACACAATGTTCTCAGGAATCCCGAGTAACCGAACCACCTGTTGTAAAAACAAGGGTACCAACTCAGCGGAAGATGGCAACTTTGGGAGTGGTACAAGATGGACCATCTTCGAAAATCTATCACAAATCACCCAGATAACAGTCATTCTCTGAGAGACAGGAAGATCAGAAATAAAATCCATTGAGATATGGGTCCATGGCCTCTTGGGCACTGGCAGAGGCATCAGCAACCCATTAGAAAGGGAACAGGGTTTAAACCGAGAACAAGTCCCACAGGACTGTACAAAATTCCTGACATCACGAGATAAGGCAGGCCACCAAAACGACCGACTCACCAAATCTCTGGTACCAAAAATACCCGGATGACCAGCCAATGCGGAGCAATGGACTTCAGACATCACTCTCTTTCTCCACTGGTCAGGAACATACAATCTTCCCATAGGGAAACGCTCAGGTTTATCCTCCTGAAATTCCTCTAGGGTGCGTCTCAAATCGGGCGAAATGGCAGAAAGAACTACCCCCTCACCTAGGATAGTAGTAGGCTCGGTCATATTAAGAGAATCAGCAAAGAAACTCCTAGAAAGGGCGTCTGCCTTAACATTCTTAGTGCCCGGAAGAAAAGAGACCACAAAATTATAACACGTGAAAAACAAGGCCCATCTAGCCTGTCTAGGATTCAAGTGTTTGGCCAACTCCAGATAAATCAGATTCTTGTGATCGTTGAGGACCACAAATTGATGTCTAGCTCCCTCCAACCAATGTCTCCACTCCTCAAATGCCCATTTCATGGCCAACAATTCCCGATTCCCCACGTCATAGTTGCATTCAGATGGGGAAAACTTTCGAGAAAAGAAGGCACAGGGATTCATCTTAGAAGTCACAGGGTCTTTTTGGGACAAAACAGCTCCTGCACCAATCTCAGAAGCGTCTACCTCCACTTGAAATGGAAGTGAGACATCAGGTTGCTGTAAAACTGGAGCTGAAGTAAATCTCCGCTTAAGCTCCTGAAATGCTGAGACAGCCTCAGGAGACCAATTCAGCACATCAGCTCCCTTCTTGGTCAGATCAGTCAGTGGTTTGACAATAATAGAAAAATTACCTATAAATTTACGATAGAAACTAGAAAAACCCAAAAACTTCTGGAGAGCCTTCAAAGAAGTAGGCTGAACCCAATCATAAATGGCCTGTACCTTGGCCGGGTCCATTTCAATAGTCGATGGAGACAAGATAAATCACAAAAATGAAATCCTCTGTACACCAAAGAGGCACTTCGATCCCTTAACAAACAGGGAATTCTTCCTCAAAATCCGGAACACAGTCTGGACATGTTCCACATGGGAATCCCAATCACTAGAAAAGATCAAAATATCATCCAGATAGATGATCAAAAACTTATCCACAAAGTCTCGGAAAATATCATTCATAAAGGACTGGAAGACAGAAGGGGCATTAGAGAGCCCAAAAGGCATCACCAGGTACTCAAAATGTCCATCCGGAGTATCAAACGCCGTCTTCCATTCATCCCCGTGCTTGATGCGAATAAGATTATACGCCCCCCTGTGGTCAAGCTTAGTAAACCAGCAGGCACTCTTAACTCTGGAGAATAAATCAGACATCAGAGGTAACGGGTACTGATATTTAACCGTCATCTTGTTAAGGGAACGATAATCAATACACGGTCTTAATGAACCATCTTTCTTGGCCACAAAAAAAAAAACAGCGCCTAAAGGTGACGAGGATGGTCTAATATGACCCTTCTCCAACGACTCCTTAATATAGGATCGCATAGCATCATGTTCGGGTACAGATAAGTTGAAAAGCCGACCCTTGGGAAATTTACACCCAGGCATCAAGTCAATTGCACAGTCATAACTCCTATGAGGAGGCAAAGACACAGACTTACTCTCACTAAATACATCAGAGAAATCAGCCAGATAATCAGTAATATCATGAGACTGAGGAGAGGTGGAGAAAACAGGAGCGTCCCTAAGAACACACTGACAACCCCAACTCACCACAGACACAGATTTCCAATCCAAAACTGGGTTATGAGTTTGCAACCAGGGGAACCCCAGAACAATAGTATCGTGCAAATTATGCAGCACCAAAAATTTACAATTTTCTTGGTGGTCTGGGGCAACTCGCATTATCACCTGGGTCCAAAACTGAGGTTTATTCTCTGCCAAAGGAGTGGCATCAATACCCCTCAAAGGAATAGGCATCTGCAGAGGCGTCATGGACAAACCACAACGTTTAGCAAAGTCCAAATCCATCAGATTCAGAGCTGCTCCTGAATCCACAAAAGCCTTAGTGGAAAATGTGGACAAGGAGCAGATCAGAGTAATTGCCAAAAGGAACTTAGGTTGTATACTGCCCACAGCAAGTGTGTGTGCAAAATGTTTCTCTCGTTTAGGGCAGACAGAAATAGTATGAGAGGCGTCTCCACAGAAAAAACACAGCTTATTACGCCTTCTAAACTCCCGACGTTGCGCCCTAGACAAAACCCCATCACATTGCATAGGTTCAGACATTTGTTCAAAAGGTGGCAGCGCCTCCCGTGTAGTTTTACGTTCACGTAAAGGCCGATCAACTTGAATGGCTAATGACAGAGCCATCCAGACCAGAAGGAACAGGAAATCCCACCAAACCATCTTTTACGGTCTCTGACAAACCTTTCCGAAAGAGAGCTGCCAATGCACTATCATTCCATGTAGTAAGGACTGCCCACTTTCGGAATTTTTGACAGTACAACTCTGCAGGATCCTGACCCTGGTCTAATGCCAACAGGGTTCTCTCAGCTTGATCAACGGCATTAGGTCAATCATACAACAACCCCAAGGCCTGAAAAAATGCATCCACATTAGTCAGAATAGGATTTTCAGGTGTCAGAGAAAAAGCCCAATCCTGGGGATCGCCGCGCAGCAAGGAGATGACAATTTTAACCTGCTGCACAGAGCTCCCTGATGAGTTAGGCTTCAAAACAAGAAATAATTTACAATTATTCTTAAAATTCAGAAATTTAGACCGATCCCCAGAAAACACATCAGGAGTAGGAATCTTGGGTTCAGCAGCATGTGACTGAATAAGGTAGGTGGAAATTCCCTGTACTTCAGCAGCAAGTTGCTCCACACGATCAGACAGTTGCTTAATCTCCATTAAGAAAAAAAAAATCCTCCTATGGCCTCAGAGAAAAAGAGGAAAAAATATACATATAAAAAAAAAAAAAATTCTGACACTTTTTTCTCTTTTTCTCTTTTTTTTCTCTTTTTCTCTTTTTTTTCTCTTTCTACAATTCCTTCCTGCTTTTGAGTACCCTAGAATCTGCGGTATGGCTGGTGATTCTGTTATGAACGGTTCACCAAGGAGGAAAGAAAGAAAACAACAAGCTAAGTCTCAGAAAACCAGAGTGGTTGGTAACTATGCAGATTGCAGATCCCTGATCTTAACCACACAACTAGCAGCAGTCGTGGAGCGTTCCTACGATGGTCCTAGACGCCTCGTCACAACCGGAGAGCTACATAAGCCTAAAGTAGGAAAAGAGGAAAACTAACTGCCCCAGAGCAGACCCCAAAGGAAAGACAGCCCCCTACATGTATTGACGGTGAAGCAAGATGAAAACACAAACAAAGGCAGGAGAATAGGCTGCGCAAACGATGGGGCCCGACAAACTAGAAAGGACAGGAAAGGAAAGCCACTGTCTGCGATCTGCCACAAAACCCTACCAAAATAATGTCCAACACGTCTGATAGCAAAATTAACCCTGAAGTCACTAGACTTCTCCCACTATATCAGCACTCTGAAATATTCTGAAACAGAGCAAAAAGAGGCCAATCTAATAAGGGACAAAAAGGCAAATTGGCAAATACAGATAAATAGGAGTGGAAGTTCAGCATAGCCCCAGCAGGGGCAAGCTGACCACACAAGAAACTGAATTGACCAACAAGCGCAAGTGTGAACATTAGCAAAAAACAAACTTAACTTGAGAAGACTGGAAGAGAGCTGAAGTCCAAGACCTGAGAAGCAGACTGAATCACCAGCACCAGGATAGGACGTCGGCTGTCTTATATCCAGTCTGATACTCCAGAGATCCAATCGTTATCCTCCTCATCAGGTGGCAGATCACTACCACTTAAACCAACCTCACTACCTCCTGTCACCACCAGAGGGAGAATGGAAGGAGAACTCTCAACTGGTGGAGCAGAAAATGAGCTCTTAACACTACTCCATCATGGATTAAAATCCTGCAGGGCATGCAAGGTTCCCCTGCTCATGCCAGCACATGTCCTACCTCGTTTGAAGTTTGCCAATGACCTTCTGGATGATCCAGAGGAGTGGGGGAAGGTCATGAGGTCAGTTGAGACCAAAATAGAACTTTTAGGTATCAACTCCACTCGCAGTGTTTGGAGGAAGAAAAAGGAGGAGTACAACCCCAAAAACACTCTACCAACCATGAACCATGTTGGGTGCAACATCATTCTTTGGGGATGCTTTTCTGTAAAAGGGACAGGACTGCACCGTACTGAAGGGAGGATGGATGAGGTCATGTATCACAAGATTTTGGCCAACAACTTCCTTCCCTCAATAAGAGCATTGAAGATGGGTCATGGCTGGGTCTTCCAGCAGGACAATGACCTGAAACACACAGCCAGGGCAACTAAGGAGTGACTCCGTAAGAAGCATTTCAAGGTCCATAAGTGGTCTATCCAGTTTCCAGATCTGAACCTAATGGAAGATCATTGGAGGGAGCTGAAACTCAATGTTGCCCAGTGACAGCCCCGAAACCTGAAAGATCTCCTTTGGCGGAGAATAAATCCCTACTGCTGTGTGTACAAACTTGTTCAAGAACTACAGGAAACGTCTGATCTCTGTAGTTAGAAACAAAAGTTACTATACTAACTATTAAGTTCTGGCTTTCTATTATATCAAACATTTATTTTATGCAATAAAATGCAAATTAATTATGTAAAAATGATACAGTGTGATTTTCTGGATTTTTATAAGATTCTGTCTCTCACAGTGGAAGTGTACCTGCAATAAAAATTACAGACCTCTCCATTCTTTGTAGGTGGGAAAACTTGCAAAATTGGAAGTGTATCAAATACTTATTTTCCCAACTGTATATAGCATAATATAAACTTATAGAAAATCACACAAACTTGAATAGTATGTTCACAATATAAAAATACAATGTTTTATTATGATAATAAATTACAATGAAACACAGGAAATGCAAACACATATGACCATATGTTATTGGGTACATAGCAAGCAATGTATTGTTTAATAGACCATCAGAAGATGATGACATGGGATGTATGAAACATCAGGGTTACAGTCAGTGTCAGACTGGGTGCCAAGGGCCCACCAGTAACATTGACTTTGGGGGGCCCAATTTTCACCTGCATACATATATTACACTACCCTCATTCACAAATTTACCTCTACCTCTGTACAATAATTAACCGGGTAGTTTGGTTAAAGTATGAGGAGTTGATTCTTTTTTTTCTGAACAGAGTGAATCAAGTGAATTATGCCAAGTATAGCCCATACAGTGGGGTTGGGGGCCCAGATCTGCACTGGGGCCCACCGGGGGATTCTCCTTTTACCCTATGGGCCAGTCTGAGCCTGGTTACAGTGTCCCAATAGCAAACACAGTCATGAACATGATGTACATTCAATATTGTGAAAAACCACTTCTCCACACATGCAGTGGCGTAACTAGAGTCCGATGGACCCCAATGCAAAATTTGGACCTGGGCCCCCCTGCCCCCACATATTGGTCAGATGTATGGGCCCTTGTAGAGTTCTAAATCCTATAAGGACTTATGTGTTGCCCCTCCACTCCCATTATGTAGTAATTTCCCCCCTTCTGAGCTTCTTCCTGGTATAAATATCTACTATCCTGGGCCCCTTCATGGTAAAATTTCCCTCATCCTGGTATATATGTCCTCAATCCTGAGCCCCTTCCTGGTACATAAGTCTCCCATCCTGGGCTTATCCTGGTGTATATAACCTCTATCCTGGTATGTAACTTCCCCATCCTGGTATATGTGTCTCCAGCCTGGTATATATTTTCTCTATCCTGGTATATATGTCCATAAGGGAAATCAATTCACAGCAACAATGAATCATAGAAAGTTCTTTCCCATAATAAACTGTCAATGCAAGATCCAGGGAAAGTCTTGACGTATGGTCATCTGAGACTGCATTTTGACGGCGATTTGATCTTCTATTAGCAACCCATTTTATCATGCTTATATTATTTGTGTTTCATTGTAGTTGATTAACTTAATAAAACATTGCATTTTTTATATTGTGAACATAGTACTCCAGTTTGTGCAATTCTTTATAGGTTTATGTTATTAGAAATTTAGACTAATAAAGTGATATTTGACAGGTGGATATAAAAGTGTCTAACGTGAAAGAAAAAACTAAGTAAAAAATAATTTTTATTAATAGTATTTAAAGTAAAACTACAAACTGATCACAGACCAAAAATGTTACGTGACACCCGAAGGATCACAATTAATGTCCACTACACACTGACATTCATGCGTCTCTACCCAAACAAGTTTCATAGTCACTGGTAAAGTACTGGAGGTGAGATATGTATCACTGATGTTATTAGTTTCAGCGATATAAACCTAGGAAAATGCAAACTAAATGCTGAGAGAGGTTAATTGGCCAGGTTAAGGGCTAAATTCAGTGAACAGCTGAAGAGTGGGAGGGAGGCTGTTCACCATATCTCCTCTCCAGGGTGAAGTCCAGAAGGTAAATACACAGTCTTCTGGCTCATACAGAGGTAGGTGTGCCTGGAGATAGGAGCTACAGAGCTGTGTGTGCTTGTGATAAGGAAAGTTGGACCTTTTTATGTTTGTTCCTGATGTATTCCTGTGCCATTTGTTTTTGTTTTGTATTCCCGATAGGCCAGAAAGGCTGTGTTTATGTTGATGACTTTGCCCTGGTTTATGCTGCACGTCAATAAACCAGTGGTAAATTTAAAGAGACAGCGTTCCTGTGTCTACCTCTGTGAGCAGCCAAGTGAGACAATCTACCACAGATGGAGCATTAATAAGCTATGTATAGCTGGAAGCATAACGAACAACCATTTACAAGTACGTATTGTCACATACTCAAATGGCTGCAAAATCAGAATTGGACAAAACAGTGACAGAAATGTCAGGTTAGATTTATCAAACAAGAGCTCCTGACCAGGCCTCATTTACAGCAGAATCAAGCTTTTCTCACAAGGCAAGTCATACAGGACTCGTAATGCTTAGATCTTTGTAGTTAACAGTGATGTCATCTGATTTCCTTATGTCTGTAAGCTGGACTGCATTGTATTTTTGAATATTTTTATAAGGTGCTGAGTATACACTTTCCACTCTAGGCACCGTAAACACTTTCTATAAATTCATCACTCCAATTCTATGGCTGCGATCTCTCTGAAGCGGCTGAGTCAGCACAATAAATTCTCCAGTAAAGGTGTTTGTACACAGGACTCAGGCTTAAAACAGTAAAACTAGTCTAATAAAACAACAAAGAATTTTGTTTTAGTTAAAACTACATGTGATGAAAGTCTGTGGGTTAGATAATATAATTCTGGTCTGGCGGTCTACCAGGGAAGACTGGACCCATTAAGTTACAACTGTTTTTACTTGAGACTATTCTAAGAAGCAGCGTTCCAAGGTATCCCTAAAGCCCCCTTTACATTTAGTGATGCACCAGCGATCCGACCCGGTCAGGATCGCTGGTGCATCGCTAAATGATCGCTAGTGAGCTATCACACAGGAAGACCTCACAGCGATGCAGCAGCGACGCAGCGCACGATACTCACCTTTCACACACAGCGATCCTGACGTCCTCCCGCCCGCCTCCATGCGTTGCTTGTCGGCGCCAGCAGGAAGCCCAGCAGGAAGCTGACGACGAGAAATGGAGCCGGACATTCTCGCGCGATCAGCGATAGACAGCGGGGGAGCCAGTCGGAGCTAAGTATCACACAAGCGATATCGCTAGCGATATCACTATAACGTCACAAAATCGGTGACGTTATAGCGATATTGCTAGCGATATCGCTATGTGTAAAACCCCCTTAAGTCTTTACTCTTTTACCACTTGATAGGTATGTGGACTTCACTGCAGGGAATCCCCAGATTGCCAACCTCATTGTAGTCTCCACCAACTGGTGGATTCCAAAGTATGGTAACAAACAGAAGATGTGAAGCGGAGAGGGACAGATGGCAGGTCAGTGCAGGCAAATGTAAGAGGTCAGAAAAGAAGGCAGGATGAATATCAGAGACGAAAAACTGAAGAACACCTTCCCATACCTATATACTGTAGGCAGGCATTTTCAGTATTTTCTAATACTAACACTGTATATAGTTTGTATAGTAAATTTGTAACATGGAAAGGACACCACCTTTGCGGCTAAGGAGGATGAGTCAGCTCAATAAATTCTCCTATCGACTTGATTCCCGGATCTACACCCCTTAGAGGTCGAATTTACCCTCTGTTTCCAGCTGAGACTCAAGCTATGTCGAAATACATTCATGAGAATTTGGCCAGAGGGTTCAATCAGAAGTCCTCCTCTCCTGCTGGGGCCAGGAAAATCTTCGTTAAAAAGAAAGGCGGATCACTCGGACTCTGTATAGACTATCGGGGTCTCAATCAGATCACGGTGAAAATTAAATATCCTATCCCACTGATCCCTGAGTTGTTTGACCGATTAAGAGGTGCCAGGATATTCACCAAATTAGAATTAAGAGGCTCTTACAATCTAATCCGCATTCGCCGGGGGGACGAATGGAAGCCTGATTTCAACAGCAGGGACGGACATTATGAACACCGAGTGCTGCCCTTCGGTCTCAGTAATGCCCCGGCAGTTTTTCAAGAATTCGACAATGATATCTGCACAGAGATTGAAGCTTCAGAGACTGGGAGTACTGTGGAAACTGTTTGGGTAAGAATACAAGGACAGAACAATGGAAAGGACACCATTGTAGGCATTTACTACAGGCCGCCTGTGCAAGCTGAAGATATGGATGAACTCTTTATGCATCAAATGGCCAAGTTCTCCAAAAAATATGACATAGTTGTCATGGGAGATTTCAACTATCCAGACATTTGTTGGGAATCTCTCTCAGGCAAAACTAACAGGTCAAGGAAATTCTTATCCTCTCTTGCTGACAACTTTATCTTCCAAAAGGTAGGGGAGAAAACAAGGGGAACTGCTACCTTGGATCTAATCCTTACAAACAGGGAGGAAATGGTTGAGGAGGTAAAAGTGGCTGGGACCCTAGGAGGTAGCGACCATGCTATTTTAGAATTTTGGATAACTAGAGGAGGAAGACATGTGAAGACTCAGACGTCAAGGCTAGATTTCAGAAAGGCAGATTTTAAGGGATTCAGAAAGAGAATTGGAGGGATCCAATGGCTGGATATCCTTAAAGACAAAAATGTCCAGGAAGGATGGGAAATCTTGAAAAATGAAATTCTCAAAGCACAATTGTTAACAATTCCAAAAAGAGGGAAGAATAGGAAGCATTTAAGGAAGCCAGGATGGATGAACACAGAACTTAAGCACATGCTAAAAAGGAAGAAAAAAATGTTTATAAAATGGAAAGAGGGAGGCATATCTAAAGAAGAATATAATGCTGTCTGCAGAACCTGCAGGGAACAAATCAGATTATCTAAAGCTGACAATGAATTGAGGCTTGCAAGAGATGTTAAAAGCAATAATAAAGGATTTTGGGGATATGTCAAAAGTAAAAGAAAAGTCAAAGATGCTATAGGATTTTTACAGGATGAAAATGATGAAATGGTAAGACAGGATGTTGAGAAGGCCGAACTTTTAAATTCCTATTTTGCATCTGTTTTCTCTCAGAAAGGAAATGTAACATCAACTGTTCTTCACTGTCCTATTAAGGGAATAGAAGAATCCAGGATATCTATAAACAGAAAGATAGTGAGGAAACACTTAGCTAACCTAAATGAATTCAAGTCACCAGGTCCAGATGAATTACACCCCAGAGTACTGAAGGAGATAGCAGAAGAAATTTCTGAACCCCTCTCCATAATCTTTGAAAATTCTTGGAGAACAGGAGAAGTCCCAGAAGACTGGAGAAGAGCAAATGTTGTTCCTATCTTCAAAAAGGGGAAGAAGGTGGACCCAGGCAACTATAGGCCGGTGAATCTGACTTCTATACCAGGAAAGATCTTTGAACAAATTATTAAACAACATGTATGTCAGTACCTGGATAAGAATGAAGTGATTAAACAGAGTCAGCATGGGTTTGTAACTAATAAGTCAAGTCAGACTAACTTAATTTCCTTCTATGATGGAATCACTGATTGGGTGGATCAAGGAAATGCTGTAGATATAGTATATCTTGACTTCAGCAAAGCATTTGACAAAGTATCTCATACAATCCTTATTGAAAAAATGTCTAAGTATGGAATGGACAAGGAAACTGTTAGGTGGATTCATAACTGGCTTAGTGATCGGACCCAAAGAGTGGTCATAAATGGCTGCACATCCAGTTGGAAGAATGTCTCAAGTGGGGTACCACAGGGCTCTGTCCTGGGCCCTGTATTGTTCAACATCTTTATCAACGATTTAGATGAAGGAATTGAGGGTAAACTGATTAAATTTGCTGATGACACAAAGCTAGGAGGGATAGCTAATACTAGAGAAGAGAGAGAGGATTCAAAAAGATATAAATAAACTGGAGAAGTGGGCAGCAACAAACAGAATGGTTTTTAACAGGGAAAAATGCAAAGTACTACATCTGGGCAATAAAAATGAAAAAAGCATATACAGAATGGGAGGAATAGGGCTAAGCAACAGCACATGTGAAAAAGACTTAGGCATACTAATAGATCACAGACTGAATATGAGTCAACAGTGTGATGCAGCAGCAAAAAAGGCAAATGCAATTCTAGGATGTATTAACAGAAGCATACAGTCTAGATCACGTGAAGTCATTATTTCCCTCTACTCCTCTTTGGTCAGACCTCATCTGGAATATTGTGTCCAGTTTTGGGCACCACATTTTAGAAAAGACATCAACAAACTGGAGCAAGTTCAGAAAAGAGCGACCAGAATGGTGACCGGTCTGCAAACCCTGTCTTATAAGGAAAGGTTGCAGGATTTGGGAATGTTTAGTTTGCAAAAGAGAAGACTGAGAGGAGACTTAATAGCTGTCTACAAATATCTAAAGGGCTGTCACATTGTAGAAGGATCAACTTTATTCTCATTTGCACAAGGAAAGACTAGAAGCAATGGGATGAACCTGAATGGGAGGAGACACAGATTAGATATTAGAAAAAACTTTTTGACAGTTAGAGTGATCAATGAGTGGAACAAGCTGCCACGAGAAGTGGTGAGTTCTCCTTCAATGGAAGTCTTCAAACAGAGGCTGGACAGACATCTGACTGGGATGATTTAGCGAATCCTGCTTTGAGCAGGGGGTTGGACCAGATGGCCCAGGAGGTCCCTTCCAACTCTACGATTCTATGATTCTATATCTTCCGGGACCTGCTTTATTCGTGCGTTGTGTATCTGGACAATATCCTGGTATTTTCCCCGGATCTGGCCTCCCACAGACGAGCAGTTTGGCAAGTTCTTCAGCGTCTAAGGGAGAATCGACTCTCTGCCAAGTATGAGAAATGCGTTTTTGAACAGTCCTCCCTTCCCTTCTTGGGCTACATCATCTCAGATACCAGACTCAGGATGGATCCTGAGAAGGTCTCTTCTATCCTTAAGTGGGTGCTGCCCAAGGAAGTCAAAGTAATCCAGAGATTCCTTGGCTTTGCTAATTATTATCAGCAATTCATTCCTCACATCTCCACTTTGACCGCTCCCATCTCTGCTATGACCCGAAAGAGAGCCGATCCGAAGAACTGGTCCTCTGAGGCTGAAGAAGCCTTCCACTCTCTTAAATGGTCCTTCTCCACAGCTCCCTATCTGCATCATCCGGATTTGAACAAGCAGTTCTTCCTAGAGGTGGTCACATCCTCGTTAGGGGCTGGAGCTGTGCTTACTCAGAAATCCTCCTCAGGCCGCCGCGTGTCCTGTGGTTACTTCTCTAAGGCCTTTTCCGCTCCAGAGCGTATCTATTCTATCAGGGAACGGGAGTTACTCACCATTAAGATGGCTTTGAAGGAGTGGCGATACCTGCTGGAGGGGGCAGTCTATCCAGTTTTTATCTACACAAACAATAAGAACCTGGCGTATCTCCAGTCCGTCCAGAGACTTAATCCACGTGAAGCTAGGTGATCTTTGTTTTTTGCCCGCTTTTACTTTTTGTTGCATTTCAGGTCCGGTGACAAAAATGTCAGAGGAGGATCCTCAATTTATCATTGAACCGTCCAAGATGGTCACTGTCGCTCCAGTCAGTCTGTCTCAAATTCCCCCAGGAAAGACCCTTGCGGCAGAATCTGAAAAGGAGCAAGTATCGTCTTGGGGCCACTCGTCTAAGGTGGCTGGTTATGAGGGTCAATGGAAGACACTACAATTGATTTCTCGCCACTACTGGTGGCCATACATGAGGGAAATCTATGCTTACGTGGCTGCCTGTCCTATTTGTGCCCAAAATAAAATTTCCAGTCGACTTCCTACCGCTTCTCTCCTGCCGTTAACCGTGCCATCTGGTCCATGGCAGCACATAGCAATGGACTTTATTACGAATTTGCCAGTGTCAGAGGGTTGCACCGTCATGTGGGTAGTTGTGGATCGCTTCTCCAAAATGGTGCATTTTACCCCGTTGTCTGTTCTTCCATCCACTCCTGAACTGGCTGACAGCTTCATCAAACATATTTTCCGCCTGCACGGATTTCCTCATCACATTGTGTCCGATCGAGGTTCGCAGTTCATTTCCAGATTCTGGCAAGCTCTCTGTAAACATCTGGATATCGTCTTGGATTTCTCGTTGGCCTATCACCCTCAGTCCAATGGGCAAGAGGAGCATGTCAACCAGGTCCTGGGCAACTATCTGCGACACTTTGTCAATGCCCACCATAATGATTGGGTGAAATTACTTCCCTGGGCTGAGTTCTCGTACAACAATCACGTTGGTGAAGTCTTGGGAGAGTCTCCATTCTACATTGTGTTAGTCAACAACCCAAGGTTCCCCTCACGGTAATGGTTCCTTCTGATGTCCCTGTGGCAGATGTCCTCTCCGAGGATTTTGTAGTGAGGACACCACAGCCACTTTAGAAGCATCCTCCATCCGTATGAAGAGACATGCAGACAAAAGGTGCCTGGATCCTCCGTGCTTCCGCCCTAGTGACAAGGTTTGGCTTTCGTCCAGGTACGTCCAGCTGAAGAGTCCCTCTTACATGTTGGGTCCTCATTTTATTGGTCCTTTCGAAGTGCTGAAGAGGATCAACGAGGTCTCCTATAAATTGAAGCTGACTCCTTCATTACGGATTCCAAATTCCTTCCATATATCTCTGCTGAATCCGGTCATCCTGAGTCCCTTCTTCAAGGATCCCAGTACCACGCCCATGCCAACTGCCTCGGATGATGCTTTTGAAGTGGAAAACATCTTGGACATGAAGAAGGTGAGAGGCAAGACCTTCTTCCTTGTTGACTGGAAGGGATTTGGTCCCGAAGAGAGATCTTGGGAGCCGAAGGAAAACATTCACGCTCCGATGCTCCTCCGGAAATTCTTTGATGGCCTGAAGAGGAGGGGGCGTAAGGGGAGGTACTGTTAGCACCACGCCGGATTCCTGCTCTGACAGGCAGGGTCTCCGGCGTGTCACTTCACTCACCCGCGCTATGATCCGTTCCTCCCTTCCTCATGCTCCGCATGCTCCCAGCAGAGCTTCCATGTGCTTAGGGCGTGCGCACGCTCCCGCCCTCTTAAAGGGCCAGCGCGTGCACATGCTATTTCCTCCCCAGCCAATGGCTGAGAGGCATTATGTATATATTGCTTCCTCCCTTCCTGTTTTGCAGTCTATGTTGTGTAAGGTTGCATACCAGTCCCTGCTGCACTCAGGTGCAAATCCTGCCTGCTGTACTCTGATGCAAATCCTGCCTGCTGCACTCTGGTGCAAATCCCTGCCTGCCTGCTGCACTCTGATGCAGATCCTGCCTGCTGCACCCTGGTAAAAATCCTGCCTGCTGCACACTGGTGCAAATCACTGCCTGCTGCACTCTGATGCAGATCCTGCCTGCTGCACTCTGGTGCGAACTTTGTCTGCTACACTCTGATTCACACTCTGCCTGCTGCTCCATCCAGTCTGTCCTCTGGGTCCAGCTGCTGCGTATCCGTTGGTCTGTCCTGGAGTGGCATCTGGCGTTCATCAGGAGCCAAGACTAACCTCAATATCAGAGGCTCTAGTGAATAGTCAGGTGCTCGCTTAGTCATGCCCCTCCAGGCTCTCCGCGGTCTCTGGCACAGTGGTTCCACAAACCACATCCGTGACAGTGGGATGGATGGATGTGTGGATGAGGGATGGTTGGATGAGGGAGAGATGGATAAAGGGATGGATGGCTGGAGGGATGAATGGAGATATAGCTGGATGGATGATGGAAGGAGGGATGGGTGACTGGAATCCATAATGTCTCACACTAATGTAATCCATATGCGTTACATGTGCTCTTTGGCATAAATGGTGGCATCATGCCACCGTTCATGCTGGGAAGCATTGAAGAATGAGTTGCAGCAAGCGGGCCCCTCAACTGCGGTGATCACCGCTAGCACAATGAGAAAAAGTCTCATGGTGCAGGGGTGAGTTAACCTTGAGAAATTTGGATGTCACATAAAGAATAAGGACAGCACCTCACAGGTTCGTGAATTGTATATCTCCTTTTTTCTGCCTTCTGTAGCGACGTTTCGATTCAACACGATCTTTATCAAGCACGACGGTGATGTTTGGACGTTTTCCGAGGACTCCTTGGATTTGACGTGCGCTTCCATTGTGAGAAAAGTTAAGCCTGTGATGCTATGAGGTGCTATGAACTATCATTTATTTGATGTAGTAATGGATATGTGTCTTACAGACACCTCTCCATTACTAAGCCATGGGCTTGATGTCACCTGACAATACAAAGGTGACATCAACCCCAACAATACTGACGCCACTTGCCACCGCTACAGAGCAAGTGGGAAGAGCTGGGCAAAGTGCCAGAATTGGTGCATCTAATAGATATGCCTTTTCTGGGCAGCAGCGGGCTGTTATTTTTAGGCTGGGGGGCCAATATCCATGGCCCCTTACCTACCTTAGAATACCAGACCCCAACTATCTGCTTTAGCAAGGCTGGTTATCAAAAATGGGGGTGACCACACACAGTTTTATTTATATTATGTATTTAAATAATTAAAAAATACGGCGTGGGGACCCCTCTAGCCTTGCTGAAGCTGACAGCTGAGGGTTGCAACCCCCAGCTGTGAGTTTTGCCTGGCTGGTTATCAAAAATACAGGTGAACTCGTGCGTTTTTTTTTCAAAGTTATTTATTTACAGCGCAGGAGTAGCTGATGAATACTCCCATCCGCCGCTCCTGCTCTCGCTGTTATTAGCGGCAGCAGGTGTCGGATGATGGGACCAGCTGATACCAGTGACTGGAGGTAAACTTTATACCTCCAATCACAGCTGAGCACTCTCGCTGTCTTTTGACAGTGTGAGAACAGTGGCTGTCTGACCGGCGGGGATGATTTCACCGCCGATCAGAAGCGGTGTTTTCCGCACTATCATGCACATGACAGAATGACAAAACATCCAGTGTTCGGGCAGATTTGTCTGAGAGTCAGATGCAGCCATCAAAAGAGCCACATCTGGCTCACGAGCCATAGGTTCCGGACCCCTGCTGTACTGGATGTGCCATGAATCCACACAAGAATTATCTCATTTGTCATTAAGGCCTCAATTAGATGTTAGATTTTCCACATATGCAAAAAAAAATGGTACTAGTGTCATCAGTGTTTTGTATCCGAGTGCATGAGTGTTGGGTCAATGTCAGTTTTTATCATTAGTGTTTCATCAGTGATTTTCATGTAGGGAGAAAAAAATAAATAAATTGCAAAGTTTCTACTATTCTTTGCATGTTAAAAATGGGACTATTTTATTCTTTTTCTTATGGGCCTAAGAACTAACAGGCAGAAATGGTAGTTGCCGGTTGTGGCTGGTGCTGATCTCTGCTGGCGCATACTGGTCGCTGACCACTCCTGCCAGTGATTCTGCAACTTCCGATGATGTCATGTCAATAGAACAGCTGCTTCTCTTCCACTTTGCTTTGTTGACGGGCCATGACTGCTGATATGCTAACAGCCAGCTGTGCGCTGCCTATCTGTAGGGATCCGCCTGTCAATTAGCATGCTATTGGCAGTCAGTGTCGGACTGGGGTGCCAAGGGTGCACCAGTAACATTGACTTTGGGGGGGGCCCACTTTTCACCTGCATACAAATATTACATGACCCTTATTCACAAATTTACCTATATTTCTATATAATAATAAACTAGGTAGTTTAGTTAATGAATGATGAGATGCGGCTTGTTTTCTGTACAGAGTGAATCAAGTGAATTATGCCAAGCACTGCCCATTCAATTGGGTTGGTGGCCCAGATCTGCACAGGGGCCCACCGGGGGATTCCCATGTTCCCCTATGGGCCAGTCTGAGATTGTTGGCAGTCATGCCCTCATCAACAGATCACCCGAGAAGAGAAAAAGCTACTGTTTTGACATGAACCAGCAGAATAGCTGGCAGGAGTTAGTCCTGGGATCACTCGGAGCTGACACCAGGTAGAACAGCTCTTAGGCCTATGAGAAAAAAGTCACAAACAACCCCTTTAATCACGGTCAGCACACCTAATGTACACTGATTTCATCTGTGTGCTCTCTGTGATTTTCACAGACCCATACATTAGTATTGGTACTTATTATCAGTGAAACTGATAAAATTGGACATGTTTCTGTGATATTTCACAGTCACACGGTCCGCGAACATAGACATGTGAACAGTCCCATAGACTTTTATGGGTATGTGTTTTAGCTGTGAATATCATGGATAGAACATGCAAGTCAAACCCATTGTAAAACTAACTTCTGGCTCACACATAAACTGGAATAGAAATCACGTGAATGTGAAGAAGACCAGAGCGCCACTGGAAACTTGAGAAGACGGCAATCGCTAAGTATATTAACTGTGTTAGTTCAACTCACCTGGTGGTATACAGAGGTAGAAAACAGGAACACTGAGTCTTTAAATCTTTGGTTGGTTTATTATGTGGCAGCATAAACCAACAAGAAGGGAAAATTAAGCACAGCCCTTCAGGCAAAAACAAGAAAACAACAAAGAAAACGAAATGCTGTTCATACGTTTGCGGGTAGCAGCCCGCTCTGGACCAATACAGGTTCAGTCTTTCCTCCTCAGGACACAAACCACTGGACAATCCTCTCTTAGGCTGGTTTCACACGTCAGTGGCTCCGGTACGTGTAGCGACAGTTTCCTCACGTACCGGAGACACTGACACACGTAGACATACTAAAATGAATGTGCCTCTGCACATGTCAGCGTGTTTTCACGGACACACGGTCCATGAGAAAAACACGGAGACATGTCAGTGTTTGTGGGAGCGCACAGTCCGCAAAAATGCTAAACACGTGCACACGGAGAACAGTTCACACTGTCCTCCGTGCTCACGGACGGCCGCCAGGGAAGAAGCGCTACTGTAAGCGCTGTTCCCGGCAGTTGGTGCTGAACGCGGCTGTCATGGTGCTGTCATTCTGCTCTCCTGCTCTGCTGGCAATAGCGAGCAGGAGAGCAGAATGATTGAAAATCCGACGTGGGGTCCCCCTCAGTTTGTGAACCAACCAGGCGGAACTTACAGCTGAGGGCTGCAGCCCTCAGCTGTCAGCTTCATCAAGGTTGGTTCTCAAGAATAGAGGGATCCCCACGCTGTTTTTTAAATTATTTAAATAAATAATTTAAAAAATCGGTGTGGGGTCCCCCCTATTTTTGACAACCAACCTGACTAAAGCTGACAGCTGAGGGCTGCAGCCCCCAGCTGTAAGTTTCATCTGGTTGGTTCATAAACTGATGGGGACCCCACGTCGGGTTTTCATTCATTCTTTCTCTCCTGCTCGCTCTTGCTGGCAGAGCAGGAGAGAAGAATGACAGCCGTGGTCAGCACCAGCCGCTGGGAACAGCGCTTTTACTGTAGCGCTTCTTCCCAGCGCCGTCCGTGTGGTCCTGATGTGGCTCACGTGCGGCACACGGTTGCCACACGGAGGAAACACGTGTCCACACGGACACAGATAGCTCCAGTATCGTTTTTTCCGGTACCGCAATTATCTGGACGTGTGAGACCGGCCTTACTGAACCAAGACAGCCTCTGAAGCTCAACTATTTAAGCTCCAGACCATGTGACTCCTTCTCCCATGTGACTGAACACCTGACTGTGACATCACACAGGTCCTGTCAGCACACGGCGGTGCCAGCTCTGCAGGTGGAGATAAGGTGGACACCCTCCCACCCACTGTACGGATGTCCACATAAAAACCTGCCCATTACGGAACTTAGTTTACACCTCACAGCACATAGTGTACTGGAGGAAAATACTCTGGATTTTACATCACTGACGCCATTAAGCGTAGTGACTTATATCGCCCCTCCAGCACTCTACCAGTGACTTTGTCATATAACACACATTTACATAGCATTTCCTAAAATCATTGGCGGTGTTTCTATAACTTGGGCAAATCCACAGTTTCTTTATGAGAAAGTTTTTTCAGAGTGACCAAAATTCAACCCTGATGTTTTCTGTGTATTATTGCCAGGTAGGCTGTTTTGTTGCTGAAAATAAGGGTCTGAGATGATGGCTGAGTCACCGTACAGAACATAAATATGTGGCTGACACAATAGTATCCAGGAGGTAACATAGACACAAAAATGTGACAGATGAATGATCCATCAGTATATTAGATTTACAACAACTTAGATAGGAAAACAGTAGATCAATATCTATTCTTACATCTCTATTATCTATATCTATTCTTTAGGTTCTGACTAAATTACATTCGTCCATGGTTTTAAACTCACAAGTATCACATTATAGTACAGCCCTAAACAGGTTTGTAAGGAATTTTTATATTAATGGAGTATCTTCAATAAATATATGATCAATGGGAGTGTGATACCCAGCACGCCTCCAATCAGCTGTTCCCTGGATGGATGTGCTCATTTGTGGAGCTGGATGTGTTCATTTGAGGAGTTGAGCTGCACAGTACAACTCCGTCAACTGTATAGTGGCCCTGGCCAGGTACGGCAAGTCGGCTTCTATTCAAGTCAAAAGGGGACACTTTGCAGTTGATGGAGTTGTGTAGTTCCTCTCTGCAACTGAGCACATCCAGGAACAGCTGAACAGTGGAGGTGCTGGGTGTCGCCCACTAAGCAAATATTGATAGCATGGACGGACATACCGTCGGTTCAACCTGTGCAACTGCACAGGGGCCCAGAGCCTCCAGGAGGCCCTGCAAGGTGGCTAATGAGGAGGGCAATCTGGCCGTTTTCTCCGGGCCCGAGGGTCCGGGGGCCCCTGGCCAGATTGCCCTCATGTGCAGGCTTGCAGCGGCAGGCAGGCAGTGCTCCAAATAGAAAATTGCAGGAGCAGAGTTGCAAGGACCCGTCCTGCTTCCTGCCCGCACTTCCTGTCTCTGACACAGAGAGGAGCGCCACTGAATGACGTCATCATTCAGCGGTCGCTGCTGTGCCAGAGCGAGGAAGCGCGTGTGGCGGACGGATGAGAGGAGAGAGGTGGTTTCTGTTTGTGTATGTCTGTGAATGTGTGTCAGTGTGTGTATGTCTGTGTGTGTCTGCATGAAGTGTAGGTAGAGCCTGGCCCTGGAGGAGAAGATCAATGATATGATGAGGGCATGAGGAGAAGGCAGTGATGTGGAGAGAAGGCCATGGTGCCTGGCGTGATGGGAGAAGGTCATGATGGGGTGATGGGAGAAGGCCATGATGGGGGTGAAGGAGAGAAGGCATTAATGAGATCATGGGAGTGATGGAGAAGGCCATGATGGGGTGATGGGGAGAGGGGAATGATTGGAGTAATGAGGAGAGGGCTAATGATGAGGTGATGGAGAAGGCAATGATGGGAGTGATGGGGAGAAGGCAATGATGGGAGTGATGGGGAGAAGGCAATGATGGGGAGATGGGAGAAGGCCATGATGGGGTGATGGGAGAAGGCCATGATGGGGTGATGGGGAGAAGGCCATGATGGGAGTGATGGAGAGAAGGCCATGATGGGAGTGATGGAGAGAAGGCCATGATAGGAGTGATGGGGAGAAGGCAATGATGGGAGTGATGGGGAGATGGCAATGATCGCGTGATGGGAGAAGGCCATGATGGGGTGATGGGGAGAAGGCGATGATGGGAGTGATGGGGAGAAGGCCATGATAGGAGTGATGGGGAGAAGGCAATGATGGGAGTAATGGGGAGAAGGCCATGATGGGAGTGATGGGGAGAAGGCAATGATGGGAGAGATGGGGAGAAGGCAATGATGGGAGTGATGGGGAGAAGACAATGATGGGAGTGATGGGGAGAAGGTGATTATGGGAGTGATGGGGAGAAGGCAATGATTGGGGTGATGGAGAGGGCAATCATGGGGTGGTGGGGGAAAAAGAAATGATGATGGGGTGGTGGGGGAGAATGCAATGATGATGGTGGTGTAAAGGGCAATAATGGGGGTGGTGGAGGAGGAGGAAATGATGGAGGTGGTGGAATGGGCAATGATAATAATAATAATCTTTATTTTTATATAGCGCTAACATATTCCGCAGCGCTTTACAGTTTGCACACATTATCATCACTGTCCCCAATAGGGCTCACAATCTAAATTCCCTGTCAGTATGTCTTTAGAATGTGGGAGGAAACCGGAGTACCTGGAGGAAACCCACGCAAACACCGGGAGAACATACAAACTCCTTGCAAATGTTGTCCTTGGTGGGATTCGAACCCAGGACCCCAGCGCTGCAAGGCAAGCAAAGATAGTGGTGGGGGAGAAAAAATGATGGAGGTGGTGAAGAGGACAATGATGGGGTGGGGGAGAGGACAATAATGGAATGCAAGGGGAGGAGAACAATGAGGGGTGTGGGGGATTGGGATGGGAGGAAGGGGGACTTATAATGGCTTTGGGAACAGGGGGTGGTGGAGGAAAACATTATTATTGCTTATTATGTCTAACACAGTCCCTTAGTATATAGTGTACTCACTAATTCTGTATAACACCATCCTTAAGGCCCCGTTACATTTAGCTATGCACCAGCAATCCCAACCACGATATGACCCGGTCAGGATCGCTGGTGCATCACTAAATGGTCGCTAGTGAGCTGCCAAACAGGCAGATCTCACCAGCGATGCAGCAACGGTCGGCGGTTGTCACTTACCTGTCACGACGCGACGATGATGACCGTCTTCCGCCCGCGTCCATGGAGTCACTCGTCGGCGCCAGCAGGAAGCCAAAGATGAGAAATGGACCAGGCTGATCTCGCGCGATCAGCGATATCCAGCGGGGAGCCGGTTCGGAGGTAAGTGTCACATGTAGCGAGATCGCTACCGATATCGCTGCTGCGTCACAAAATTGGTGACGCATTAGCGATATTGCTAGCTATATCACTATGTGTAACAGGCCCTTTAGCTACAGTTTCCTCTTTTCTTATGTATAACACCGTCCCTTATTACGTACCATCCTCTCTAGTTATATATGGTGCCATCCCTTATTATATAGCTTCCTCTGCTGTTATGTACAGTGCTGTCTCTTACATAGTGTATTCTTGCTATTTTTGTTATTCACAGCGCCCTCTTTTATTACATAGTCCCCTCTCTTTTTAGATATAAAATGACTGCTGATCGAAGAGCTGCTGACCAGACTACCAGTCCATCAGCTCCTCCATTAGAAAACAAGCTTTCCCATGCTCCATCTGCCATCATTGCATTATACAGCTAACAAGACAGGACGATATGTAATAAAATTCAATATGCAAGGGACGGTACTGTACATAACAAGAGAGGGCACTGTGTAATGGACAGCAATATACATAATAATGCAATATACTAAAGGAACAGAAAAGCGAAATAGGGTCTTATCCAGGTTAATATTAAAAGATTAAAAGAAATTCACTCACCTATTTGTAGGAGAGATCAAGCACATAGGATTCGTAGTCGGCTGTTGCACGTCCAAAGGTCAACCGAGTGACCGCTGATTCATCAATTCTTATGGAAATAATTTATGGACTGCCATGCGCTGCTTGACAAAATACAGAATCCCACTTACGGTGAAAGATTAATCATTTATTCCCAACGCGTTTCGAAGTAACAACTACTTCTTCCTCAGGGGATGACAAACATGTTTGTCATCCCCTGAGGAAGAAGTAGTTGTTACTTCGAAACGCGTTGGGAATAAATGATTAATCTTTCACCGTAAGTGGGATTCTGTATTTTGTCAAGCAGCGCATGGAAGTCCATAAATTATTTCCATAAGAATTAATATACATAATAAAGGAGACTATGTAATATATACACATGTATGTGTGTGTGGCTACATACAGTTAGGTCCATATATATTTGGACAGAGACATTTTTCTAATTTTGGTTCTAGACATTACCACAATGAATTTTAAACAAAACAATTTAGATGCAGTTGAAGTTCAGACTTTCAACTTTCATTTAAGGGTATCCACATTAAAATTGGATGAAAGGTTTAGGAGTTTCAGCTCCTTAACATGTGCCACCCTGTTTTTAAAGGGACCAAAAGTAATTGGACAGATTAAATAATTGTAAATAAAATTTTCATTTCTAGTACTTGGTTGAAAACCCTTTGTTGGACTTCACCAGACGCAGTGTTTCCTCCTTTTTGATGCTCTGCCAGGCCTTCGATGCAGTGGTTTTCAGTTGCTGTTTGTTTGTGGGACTTTCTGTCTGAAGTTTAGTCTTTAACAAGTGAAATGCATGCTCAAATGGCTTGAGATCAGGTGACTGACTTGGCCATTCAAGAATATTCCACTTCTTTACTTTAATAAACTCCTGGGTTGCTTTGGCTTTATGTTTTGGGTCATTGTCCATCTGTAGTATGAAACGACGACCAATCAGTTTGGCTGCATTTGGCTGGATCTGAGCACACAGTATGGCTCTGAATACCTCAGAATTCATTCAGCTGCTTCTGTCCTGTGTCCCATCATCAATAAACACTAGTGACCCAGTGCCACTGGTAGCCATGCATGCCCAAGCCATGACACTGCCTCCGCTGTGCTTTACAGATGATGTGGTATGCTTTGGATCATGAGCTGTACCACGCCTTCGCCATACTTTTCTCTTTCCATCATTCTGATAGAGGTTGATCTTGGTTTCATCTGTCCAAAGAATGTTCTTCCAGAACTGTGCTGGCTTTGTTAGATGTTTTTTAGCAAAGTCCAGTCTAGCCTTTTGATTCTTGATGCTTATGAGTGGCTTGCACCGTGCAGTGAAGCCTCTGTATTTACTTTCATGCAGTCTTCTCTTTATGGTAGATTTGGATATTGATACGCTTACCTCCTGGAGAGTGTTGTTCACTTGGTTGGTTGTTGTGAAGGGGTTTCTCTTCACCATGGAGTCTATTCTGCGATCATCCACCACTGTTGTCTTCCGTGGGCGTCTAGGTCTTTTTGCATTGATGAGTTCACCAGTGCTTTCTTTCTTTCTCAGGATGTACCAAACTGTAGATTTTGCCACTCCTAATGTAGCAATTTCTCGGATGGGTTTTTTTCTGTTTTTGCAGCTTAAGGATGGCTTGTTTCACCTGCATGGAGAGCTCCTTTGACTGCATGTTTCCGTCACAGCAAAACCTTCCAAATGCAAGCACCACACCTCAGATCAACTCCAGGTCTTTTATCTGCTTAATTGAGAATGACATAATGAAGGGATTGCCCACACCTGTCCATGAAATAGCCTTGGAGTCAATTGTCCAATTACTTTTGGTCCCTTTAAAAACAGGGTGGCAAATGTTAAGGAGCTGAAACTCCTAAACCCTTCATCCAATTTTAATGTGGATACCCTCAAATGAAAGCTGAAAGTCTGAACTTCAACTGCATCTGAATTGTTTTGTTTAAAATTTATTGTGGTAATGTCTAGAACCAAAATTAGAAAAATCTTGTCTCTGTCCAAATATATATGGGCCTAATTGTATATATATATATATATATATATATATATTGTGGTGTAGTAACCACTGTGTCCGCTAGGAGGCGCTGTGTGGATGTCCCAGGAGAAAGGATGAATGGCAGAATACAGAATGGCCGTTATGTATCTCAAAGTGGGTGGCTTTGAGATGGAGACTTGTGTTGATCAGCAGTGATACTGCTGAGGTGCTGCTTTAATGTGTCGGGAGAAGTCTCCAGGTAACTAGGGAGATGGGTGGGCCAGTTACCTACAAACCCACCAAGGGGGTGTGTTTAAAGAACACTGTTGTAAAGAGTGTGAGTGGTTGAAGGACCTGTGATGAGGTCATAGTCATGTGACCCGTGGGCGTGGCTATGGACCATATAATGTGGGCAGGGTAGGTCACATGGGGTGAATGCTGGGATCCGGTTGGTCCAGGGTGGAAGGTCCCACTGAGATGGGGCTTCCTGGCTAACAGCCTGTGAAGTGGCAGGGAGTAATGGCAACGTGTGTCTGTTAGTTCCTAGGAGGGAAGGGACGTCTGCAACATGATAAAAGGAACCATGAGGTTACCCTGACGTGGGTGAGATAACCGAGGCTAGAAAGCCTGTGTATACATAACCTGTATGACTACAGAGTAACAGAGCTGAACTCTGTCACGGACACTATGCTGTTAAGTGAATTTTATGTTGCTTCTATGGGTTTATGATGCTGAATAAATCACATGGACTGTTATGTCTTTATGGTAAACCTGTGCCGGATCTAATTTTGTGGCTGCTGAGTATCCCCTACTTGAATGACAGCGCTACCTCACAATTGGTGGAGAAAGCTATGGGTATTGTTGTAGCCTTGTTGCTGGGAGCAACGGAAGAGGACTGCAAAGTCAGTTGCTAAGGGCAACGCTGAGCCAGGAGGGCTGACAGTTGGGGAAGCCACTGCCCGGCTGTGGTTCTGGAACCATGGGGCGGCCTAGTGAGTAAGGCACTGTCCGGATCGGTGAGCCCAGTGCGGCCGTTTCCCCAGGAGAAAGAGACTTATAGGATACCTCTGCGGTAGAGGGGTCCGAGAACATGCGCGGCCAGCAGGTGACGGTCATGAAAACCGTGTTGTACTGACCGGGGTCAGTGAGAAAGAGACTGGTAATTGCTATAGGGTGCCTCTGTGGAGAAGAGGTATCCGATGACTTGTGTGGCCGACACAGGTAACGGACAGGTGTTCGTGTTGTACTGACCTGGGTCAGTGGGAAAGGCTGTGTACCTGGAGGGTTCAGTGAGCAAGGTCCTGGAGGGTCAGTGTTGGGAGATTCTAGGAGAAGAATTGGATCCCTGGAGCACGTGGTATGACCTTGGACCTGGTGAGGCGTGAGTGTTGGGCAGTCTCAGGAGGAGATGGATGTCCTGAAGAGCACCCACTGAGCCCCTGGACCTGGTGAGGCCGGTGTGTTGGGAAACCCTGGGAAGAGGGTTGGCTCCCTGAATAGCACCCGGTGCGCCGTGTGTGTTGGATGGTCTCAGGCAGAGACGGAACGTCCTGAATAGCACACAGAAAGGACACGTGAGTTTTTTGTGTGGTGTTTTCTTTCCTTTCTCAACTCAGCCTGCGGTGGCTCAGTGGGAGTCAAGAAGGTGACAAGCGGCTTCCTGTAACTCGGCGGTGTTACAAAGGGGACAAGCGGCTTCCTGTAACTCGGCGGGGTTATGAAGGGGACACCAGCCGCTGTGTGTGTGAACAGCAGCCGGTGGTGTCTGTGATCGGTGACAGCAGGAGCTGTGGTGGTGCCAACAAAGACTTGTGTGGAATCGTAAAAGAGACAAACTGTGTTGTGTGAACTGGGGTCTGAGAAGACCGGTATAACGGACATGGGGAAATCCCGAAAGGGGGCGGTGGCCCAAATCGGGGTGGTAGCCCAAAAGGGGGTGGAGTCCCAAAAGGGGGTGGTGACCCAAAAGGGGTGGAGTCCCAAAAGGGGGCGGTGACCCAAATTGGGGTGGTAACCCTAAAAAGGGTGGAGTCCCGGGAGTGGGCGGCGACCCAAATTGGGGTGGTTCAGGAAATGGCAGCACTGGTTGCCTCAGTGGGTATGTCTGGGGAACCGCAGTGTGTATGAGTTTTGAGGAGTGCGGCATGTATTTTCCGGATAACGATGGGCCACAGGTGTGTACCATGATGCTGCACTGGGAAGGAGTCTTTGGTAGACTGGACTCAGAGAGTCAGGTGACTCTGACAGGAACTCAGCTCGTTTTATCTCTGACCGAGAGAAACGCCAGGGTTCGCTGTAAACATGGGGTCAGAGTGAACTATGCAGTAGACAGTTATGATTGAGATGACAAAGGGGAAGTGTCAAGGTGGTAGTATGCCACCAATCTTAGTGCATACCTTTGAGAGGGGCCGAGACTTTGTCGTGTTTGATGACGCATGGTCAGACAATGAAGACATTTCGACTGTGGGGCCAGCAGACACTGAGACAGTGACGGCTCCTGACGTGGACAGGTCAGAGGTAGAACTGACCGGAAGAAGTACATCTGCCCAACTGACGGACCTGACGTCTCGTGACAAGACAGATGGTGGGCTGGGAGATGAGGTGACTGGAGTGGACACACGGTCAGAGGGTAACTGGATTGTTGACTCGGATGATCGGCGTGACTCAGACTCTAGGGGTGACTGTGGCTCTGAGAGAGAAAGGGAGCACAGACCAGATGACCTAGAGAAAGAAGTCTTCGAGCTCAAAGGTCACCTGGCATCGTGGCAAGGTCTGAATAAGTCCGTCAGAGAAGAGGTAGGAGTACTAACAGAAACTGTAAGAGGTCTTCTGCGGGAGAAGTGGGACGAAGACTTACAGCAGCCAGGCCTGAATGAGGAACAGTGTGAAGACAAAAAGAAACTGGAAAGTATGGAAGCAGAGGTGATTCGTTTGCAGACGGAGCTTGCAGCTGCAGAGTGTGCTAAAAGACAAGCACAGTAGGAAAGAGATTAACTGGCTGATGTGATTGCTAAAAACAGAGGTGAAGGTGCTCTGGCTTTGGAAGAAAAGAGGCGGTTAGAGTCTCGCATTGTTCAGCTTGAAGAAGAAGTGGAGGAAGAACACGGCAACGCTGAATTAGCCAATGACAAGCTGAGAAAGGCCACACTTCAGGTTGACCAGATGGATGCTGATCTGAAGACACAACGTAGTAATGCTCAGAAGAATGAGAGTGCCCGTCAGCAATTAGTTCGCCAGAATAAGGACTTAGAAGCAAAGGTTGCACTACTGGAGGAACAGCTGGATGCAGAAATTAAAGTGCGACAATCTGCTAGCAAACAAGTACGTCGTACGGAGAAAAAACTGAAGGTTGTACTAAGGCAAATGGATGATGAAAGGTGTAATTCTGAGCGTACAAAGGTCTGGCGGAGGGAAATGATGTGCGTCTGAAACAGTTGAAACGCCAGGTGGAAGAAGCAGAGAAAGAGGCTCAACGTGCCAATACGTTGCACCGTAGATTACAGTGTGAACTGGAGGTTGCTACAGAGACAGCAGATGCAAAGAACTGTGAGGTTAATGCACTGAAAAGTAAACTTAGATGTGGTGGGGTACCATTTCTTACAAGACGCTTAGATAGAGAAAGGATGGTGACTAACCAGTGTCTGACGACGCAGACAGACCGTGACTGGAGGGTCAAAGTGAATGACCGATATTCTGACCGCTGGAGGCGGGGGAGGTCTAACGTAGGAACGAGGCCGTATGACTGATGGAGACGGTTCTCTCGACTTGTGGGGCAAGGTGTAGTGAGTGCCCGATCGCGAGACCCTGGTGTAGTGTTGTGTTCAACCCCACAAGTTTGAACAGATGGGGGGAGATATGCGGTGTAATAACCACTGTGTCCACTAGGGGGCGCTGTGTGGATGTCCCAGGAGAAAGGATGAATGGCAGAATACTGAATGGCCGTTATGTATCTCAAAGTGGGTGGCTTTGAGATGGAGACTTATGTGTTGATCAGCCGTGATACTGCTGAGGTGCTGCTTTAATGTGTCGGGGAGAAGTCTCCAGGTAACTAGGGAGATGGGCGGGCCAGTTACCTACAAACCCACCCAGGGGGTGTGTTTAAAGAACACTTGTAAAGAGTGTGAGTGGTTGAAGGACCTGTGATGAGGTCACAGTCATGTGACCCGGTGGGCATGGCTATGGACCATATAATGTGGCCAGGGTAGGTCACATGGGGTGAATGCTGGGATCCGGTTGGTCCAGTGTGGAAGGTCCCGCTGAGATGGGGCTTCCTGGCTAACAGCCTGTGAAGTGGCTGGGAGTAATGGCGACATGTGCCTGTTCCTAGGAGGGAAGGGACGTCTGCAACATGATAAAGGAACCATGAAGTTACCCTGACGTGGGTGAGATAACCAAGGCTAGAAAGCCTGTGTATACATAACCTGTATGACTACAGAGTACCAGAGCTTAAACTCTGTCACGGACGTTATGCCGTTAAGTGAACTTTATGTTGCTTCTATGGGTTTATGATGCTGAATAAACCACATGGACTGTTATGTCTTTATGGAAAACCTGTGCCGGATCTGATTTTGTGGCTGCTGAGCGAGTATCCCCTACTTGAATGACAGGGCTACCTCACAATATATATATATTAAAAGGAGGGGGGCCCAGACACATTTCTTGTACAGGGGACCCAAGCTGTCAGTGTCCGCCCCTGATTGATAGTGTGATCGAGGAAAATACTTGTTTCACATCACTGACACTACTAAGCTCAGTGACACATATCTCCCCTCCACAGCAGGTAACTAGTGGTAATATGTTGCCTGGCTGCCTTACTGAAAGCGTGGCTACTGGGGGAAAATGAAGGTAAATTGCATATTTGCACATGTCTAGCTCCCTTTAATATATCTCTCAGATGGAGAACATTACATTTACCGTTTGTTCACCTTCACAAGGTCATGTTACTTCTGTGACACAAGCAGAGATGAGGCAAAAGATGTAGGAAACAGGCAGCTGCCTAGAGCGCCTCTGAGCTGGGGTACAATTTATATTTTTCAAAAGAAATCCAAACATGGGTGAATAATGGAGATTAGAGATGAGCGACTTTGCCTTGAATGGCCAAGTCAGTCAACTGATCTCAACCCAATTGAGCATGCATTTCACTTGTTAAAGACTAAACTTCAGACAGAAAGGCCCACAAGCAAACAGCAACTGAAAACCACCGCAGTGAAGGCCTGGCAGAGCATCAAAAAGGAGGAAACACAGCGTCTGGTGATGTCCATGAGTTCAAGACTTCAGGCAGTCATTGCCAACAAAGGGTTTTCAACCAAGTACTAGAAATGAACATTTTATTTACAATTATTTAATCTGTCCAATTACTTTTGGTCCCTTTAAAAACAGGGTGGCACAGGTTAAGGAGCTGAAACTCCTAAACCCTTCATCCAATTTTAATGTGGATACCCTAAAATGAAAGCTGAAAGTCTGAACGTCAACTGCATCTGAATTGTTTTGTTTAAAATTCATTGTGGTAATGTCTAGAACCAAAATTAGAAAAATGTTGTCTCTGTCCAAATATATTTGGACCTAACTGTATCTCTGCCAGTACTATAGACAATGGAGTGGTGGAACATATAGGCTGCTCAGCTATCTCTGAAAGTAACAAAGCCAGAGGTGCGAAGGTGCACATACACAGCTCAGCTATCTCTGACAGTACTGTAGACAGTGGAATGTTGGAACATATATGCTGCTCAACTATCTCTGACAGTCCCGAAAACAGTGGAGTGGTGGCACGTATATGCAGCTCAGCTATCTGTGAAAGTAACAAAGCCAGTGGAGCGATGGTGCACATGCACAGCTCAGCTCTCTCTGACAGTAGAGTGATGGACATACTGTATATGCAGCAAAGCTATCTCTGACAGTCTAGGTGACAATGGGCATGTGCTACTCACCTATCTCTGACAGTACTGTAGACAGTGGAGTAGCAGCGCACATGCACAGCTCAGTTATCACTGACAGTCTCATAGACAGTAGAGTGGTGGCACGTATATGCAGCTCAGATATCTCTGACATTATACAACTACAAAAAAAGTAAAGGAATAATAAAAGAAAATCACTAAACCTGTGTCAGTGAAATAGCTCAGAGCTTAGCGGGGGAAAGGAATTCTTAGGGAAATGGACAAAACCAACAGTAAGCTGTACCTTCCAGGACTAATAATAATAGAAGTGCAAACTTTTATTTTTATTACATCACGATAATGCCCACATACCTCTCCTTGGTGAACTCATGTGGGGGTTGGTTGTGGGATTTCCTAGGTCTTTTAGAATTTTATGAGATCCTGATCTTACAGGTTATTTTTGCCCCTGGAGGTCCCAGGCAGTAGAAATTGTCTTTATGTTTCCTATTTCGATTTTACCTTTATTTAGAGATGAAACATGGCCTGGATAGCATCATCTATTAGATGGTTATTGCATTTGAGGGATTAGAATGACCTTAAGCTGATGTGAGTGAATGCGTTATGATCGTCCCTTCGCAACCATGCCGAAAATATATCTCCCATAAATACTGCATCAATGCAAACCTCAATATTCATCACTATCTACTCGTTCCAGAAGATCAGCTAGCTTTGCTGTGATTACAGTAAGCTTATGCCTGTAAAGTGTAGTTCCTTGCCTTTCCAGAAACGAATCTCAGTCTTACCAGGTCACAGCAGGAGGCCTCTACTTCAATGGATTTTGAAGTTTCACTTCTCTTCAGTTATAATTAGTTTCTCTCTTCCCCAGTTATAATTAATCCCATATGTTCAATGTGAGGATAATATGTCCCATTTCTGGAGCTTGGTTATCTCTAACAATACTGTAGACAGTGGAGTGTTGGTGCGCATGTGCTGCTCAGCTATATTTGACTGTCTCATAGACAGTGGAGCATTGCTTTATATATATGGAAAAATTTAGAGCCTTTGTGTAAAAAAAGACAAAAGTATTATATGACTGTTACCTTTATTGAGTTATTAGAAAAAAAAAGTATTTGCACATTTATGAAAGCTTTTTCCAGTGTATTTTTCTTTTGTTAAAGGTGACATGGGCATCGGTGGATTAGGTGTAAGGTGAGTATAATGGTTGGTTATTGTTTTTGACTTTTTACAGGGGTCATTGGCTTCAATGGAATAGGCATAAGGTGAGTATAACTGAGTTTTTATTCTTAAATAAAAATGTGTAAAATAATATAATGTGTAAAGCAGGGTGTTTTGTTTTATTTCAAATAATGGACTTTATTCTTGCTGTGTGTTTATTTCCAAACTTACTATGGGTTAGTAATTGGGGCATCTTATAGACCCCACTCCATTACTAACCCTTGGGTTTGATATCACCTGACAATACAAAATGACATCAACTCCAACCCTATTACCTTACTTACCACTGCCACAGGACAAGTGGGAAGAGAGAGGCTAAGCCCCAGATTTGGCGCATCTGTTGGATGTGCCATTTCTGGGGTGGCTGAGGGCTGATGTTGGTAGCCTGTGAGTGGGGCCATATCTCTGGCCTCTTCCCAGGCTATTAATATCAACCAACAGCTGTCTGTTAAGTCTTTGCTGGTTTGAATTTATAGGTGGACCCTACATTATTTTTTTTTCTGGGGTACCACGTAAATTCACCAGGAAAGGCAAAGCAAACAGTTGTGAGCTGTTATTAATAGCCTGAGAACCTTATGGGATATTGCCCCTTTTCCCAGATTAATAACATCAGCCATGGACTTTCCCTTTGCTGGTTATGAAAATTGTGCTGGAGCCCACATCTTTTTTTATTTAATTATTTATTTTACACATGAGTTCCACAGCTGCTGCTGAATACAACTCCCATCATTGTCTACTTATTGTGCTGACATCAGCGTGAGCAGGAGAATATGATGAGAGCTGCCTTCAGCAGCTGGAGGATGGAATCAGTGCGAACGCAATTGCTTTTCCCAGGCGCTATTAAATGTCCCACGGATGGCACAGGGATGGGACACATGGACAGCAAACTTGGATACATGGATGTAACACAGATGTCACGTACATACACACGGACGGCACACGGACAATAGAGCTCATCAGTACTGTTTTTTCCTGTACAGGACGTGTGAAGGATGCGTAAGAATGAATGATCAGATTATGTCTGTGATCTCATGCTTTACTTGTAGAATTTCTTCAGCATAGACATAGAAACTTTTTACTTAGTATGTGTTTGTATGCTTTAGTTCTCTCCTATCTATACGCTACAATTTTACATTTATGACAGTGATGATGGAGAGCAACAGATAAGATGAATTGAGAAGCATCTCCAGTCTTTAGACCACTATTGATATCTCAGCAACCTGATACCACTTTAGTCTCTTCTTCATCCACACTGTGTTTCCTAAATTTTTGAGTACAGACAGAAAGTCTCCTTACAGACAGACCAACAATCCCAGCTCCCACCCACATAACAGCAGCCTCAATGCCCCAAAGATCTCTATCAGCTTGGAGCCTGTAGCTTTCTGAGAATCAGAAGGGTCCTAACACCTCACCCTACTCTAGGTGGGGGTTGTCTAGACAGTATTATTCTAAGAGCACTTGAGACCGACCTTAACCTTTACTCTGCCAGCAGGGACCATAAAGCATTGCTCCTTTTGTATAAACTTCCAAAATACTCATTTTAAGCTGTCTTTTTTTTCAGCACTAAATATAGCAATATGGGAATGAAAACATTAAGGGATATACGTTTAAGGGAGATAGTCGCATATTTGTCTCCATATTCAGGGACAAAATTAATTTCGATTACACCAAATCCACCAGTAAATCACTCTGATGGCTGATATTTATGTGCATGAAGAGTAAAAGTCATGGTAATGGCCTTGGGCTTAGATATTACTGCAGAAAGCTAGCCACGTAATTGATATTTGGATGTCTGAGAAGGTCAAGATTGACCACTTTTTGCTGACTATAGTCAGAATTACAGCCTGTAGTAACTCCAGATGCCCTAAAAGGTCATATTATGAAGAAATGTTCACATTGGACAAGCACATGAGCGATGTTTTTTTTTATCATTTATCATTTCCCAGTTGTAAGTTACATGAAAAAAAGATTTCATATATATATGATTTTTAATATATATATATATATATATACACATATACACACAGTGGGTATGGAAAGTATTCAGACCCCTTTAAATTTTTCTCTCTTTGTTTCATTGAAGCAATTTGGTAAATTCAAAAACGTTCAATTTTTTTCTCATTAATATACACTCTGCACCCCATCTTGACTGAAAAAAAACAGAAATGTAGACATTTTTGCAAATTTATTAAAAAAGAAAAACTGAAATATCACACGGTCATAAGTATTCAGACCCTTTGCTCAGTATTGAATAGAAGCACCATTTTGAGCTAGTACAGCCACAAGTCTTCTTGGGAATGATGCAACAAGTTTTTCACACCTGGATTTGGGGATCCTCTGCCATTCTCCTTGTAGATCCTCTCCAGTTCCATCAGGTTGCATGGTGAATATTGGTGGACAGCCATTTTCAGGTCTCTCCAGGTTTAGGTCAGGGCTCTGCTTGGGCCAGTCAAGAATGGTCACAGAGTTGTTCCAAAGCCAGTTATTTTAGCTGTGTGCTTCGGGTCATTGTCTTGTTGGAAGGTGAACCTTCGGCCACGTCTGAGGTTCAGAGCACTTTGGAAGAGATTTTCAACCAGGATATCTCTGTACTTGACCGCATTCATGTTTCCTTCAATGGCAACCAGTCGCCTTGTCCCTGCAGCTGAAAAACACCCCCATAGCATGATGCTGCCCCCACCATGTTTCACTGTTGGGATTGTATTGGGCAGTTGATGAGCAGTGCCTGGTTTTCTCCATACATACCGCTTAGAATTATCACCAAAAAGATCTTTCTTTGTCTCATCAGACCAAAGAATCTTAATTCTTATAGTCTGGGAGTCCTTCATGTGTTTTTAGCAAACTATATGCCGGCTTTCATGTGTCTTGCACTGAGGAGAGGCTTCCGTCGGGCCACTCTGCCATAAAGTCCCGACAGGTGGAGGGGATGCAGTGATAGTTGAATTGTGGAACTTTCTCCCATATCGCTACTGCATCTGTGGAGCTCAGCCACAGTGATCTTGGGGTTCTTCTTTACCTCTCTCACCAAGGCACTTCTCCCACAATTGCTCAGTGTGGCTGGACGGCCAGGTCTAGGAAGCCTCATGGTGGTTCCAATCTTCTTCCATTTAAGGATTACGGTGGCCACTGTCCTCTTAGGAACCTTGAATACTGCAGAAATTCTTTTGCAACCTTGGCCAGATCTGTGCCCTGCCACAATTCTGTCTCTGAGCTCCATGACCAGTTCCTTTGACCTCATGATTCTCATTTGTTCTGACATGCACTGTCAGCTGTGAGGTCTTATATAGACAGGTGTGTGCCTTTACAAATCAAGTCCTATCAGTTTAATTAAACACAGCTATACTCCAATGAAAGAGTAGAATCATCTCAAGGAAGATCACAACGAAATGGACAGCATGTGACTTAAATATGAGTGACTGAGCAAAGGGTCTGAATACGTATGTTCATGTGATATTTCAGTTTTTCTTTTTTAATAACTTGGCAAAAATTTCTACATTTCTGTTTTTTTCTGTCAACATGTGAAGCAGAGTGTACATTAATGAGAAAAAAAATGAACTTTTTTGAATTTACCAAATGGCTGCAATGAAAAAAAGAGGGAAAAATTTAAAGGGGTCTAAATATTTTCCATACCCTCTGTATAAACACAGGTGCTTCTCACAAAATTAGAAAATCATCAAAAAGTTAATTTATTTCAGTTCTTCAATACAAAAAGTGAAACCTATATATTAAAGTCATTACACACAGAGTAATCTGTTTAAAGTGTTTATTTCTGTTAGGCTATGTGCACACGTGCAGAATTGCCTCAGAAATTTCTGCAGCAATTCTGCAACTCCCTGCCGCGGGAAATACGCAGGAAATATGCATGCGGAATTCCCACGGAAAAAATAGCGTTTTGCAAGCGTAATTAGCTTGCAGAATGCTAGCGTTTTTCAAGCGATCTGTAGCATCGCTTGGTAAACTGATTGACAGGTTGGTCACACTTGCCAAACATAGTGTTTGACAAGTGTGACCAACTTTTTACTATTGATGCTGCCTATGCGGCATCATTAGTAAAAAGATATAATGTTAAAAATATTAAAAAAAATAAAAAGTCGTGATATTCTCACCTTCCGGCGGCCTCCGCAGCCTTCCCGATCCTCGCAATGCTCCCGGCAACTCCCGTTCCCAGCAATGCCTTGCAACAATGACCTCAGATGACGTAGCATCACGCAAGACCGCTACGTCATCACAGGTCATTGTCGCAAGGCATTCCTGGGACTGGAAGATGCTGGCAGCGTGGCTGAGAGGCGGGAAGGACTCCGGGGGACGCAGGAAGGTGAGAATATCACAAATATCCCAGTGATTCCGCACAAAGAATGAGCATGCTGCGTATTTTTCCGCGATGCGATTCCGCCGCGGAGAAATATGCAGGATTAGCACAGCATGTGTGGAATGCCATTGAATTCAATGGGTTAATAATAATAATAATTTTATTTCTATATTCCGCAGCACTTTACATTATAGAGGGGACTTGTACAGACAAAAGACATTACAGCATAGCATAGCAATAAACACATAGATCAAAACAGATACCAAGAGGAATGAGGGCCCTGCTCACAAGGGAAAAGGGTTGCGTTTTGTATGCGTTTTCGCGGTGAAAAAACGCGGCAAAAACGCTTACAATCCGCAACGTGTGCACACAGCCTTAATGTTGATGATTATGGCTTACAACCAATGAAAACCCAAAAGTCATTATCTCAGTAAATTAGAATACTTTATAACACCAGCTTGAAAAATGATTTTAAAATCCGAAATGTTGTTATACTGAAATGTATGCTCAGTAAATGCACTCAATACTTGGTTGGGGCTCCTTTTGCATCAATTACTGCATCAGTGCAGGTGGCATGGAGGCGATGAGCCTGTGGCACTGCTGAGGTGTTATGGAAGCCCAGGTTGCTTTGATAGCAGCCTTCAGCTTGTCTGCATTGTTGGATCTGGTGTCTCTTATCTTCCGCTTGACAATACCCCATAGATTCTCTATGGGGTTAGGGTCAGGCAAGTTTGCTCGGCAATCAAGCACAGTGATACTGTTGTTTTTAAACCAGGTAGTGGTACTTTTGGCAGTGTGGACAGGTGCCAAGTCCTGCTGGAGAATGAAATTTCCTTCTCCAAAAAGTTGTCAGCAAAGAGAAGAGTGAAGTGCTCTAAAATTTCCTTGTAGACGGCTACGCTGACTTTGGTTTTGGTAAAACACAGTGGACCTACATCAGCAGATGACATGGCTCCCCAAACCATCACTGATTGTGCAAATTTCACACTAGACTTCAAGCAGCTTGGATTGTGGCCTCTACACTCTTCCTCAAGACTCTGGGACCTTGATTTCCAAATGAAATGCAAAATATACTTTAATTTGAAAACAACACCTTGGACCACTGAGCAACAGTTCAGCTCTTTTTCTCCTTAGCTCAGGTAAGATGCTTCTGGAGTTGTCTATTGTTCATGAGTGGCTTGACACAAGGAATGTGACCGTTGTAGCCCATGTCCTGGATACATCTGTGTGTGGTGGCTCTTGCAGCAATGACTCCAGCAGCAGTCCACTCCTTGTGAATCTCTCCCAAATTTTTGAATGGCCTTTTCTTAACAATCCTTTCAAGGATGCGGTTATCCCGGTTGTTTGTGCACCTTTTTCTACCACACTTTTTCCTTCCACTCAACGTTCCATTAATATGCTAGGACACAGCACTCTATGATCAGCCAGTTTCTTTAGCAATGACCTTTTGTGGCTTACACTCCTCGTGGAGTGTATCAGTGACTGCCTTCTGGACATATGTAAAGTCAGCAGTCTTCCCCCTCAGGAAGCCATTGCAGTTTTTTTTGTTAATTATTCTAATTTACTGAGTTAATGACTTTTGGGTTTTCATTGGCTGTAACCCATAATCATCAACATTAACAGAAATAAACACATGAAATAGATCACTCTGTTTGTAATGACTCTATATAATATGTGAGTTTCACTTTTTGCATGGAAGAACTGAAATAAATTAACTTTTTGATGATATTCTAATTATGGGAGAAGCACCTGTATATACATTCAAACCTTTGTCAAATGAAATAAACTGCATACATTATTTAAGTGTTTTTTCACTGCCTAGACAACCCTTTTTTAAATTCAGTTGTCCCTCTTATAAAATAAGAATAATACCTACACTCACCTCCTGCACGGGTGCTGTTCCAGTGTTAGGCTGTGTGCCCAAGTTGCGTTTTTTAAGCATTTCCTCCGCGTTTTTGCCGCAGCAGAAACGCTTAAAAAACGCTAATAAAACGCATTCCCATGGAATTCCATGTGATTCCACAGTTGCTGTGCCAATGCTGCAGATTTTTCTGCTGCGGAATTGCATAGAGGTAAAATCTGCAGCATGTTCATTAATTTTGCGGAATTGCGGCGATTCCGCCGCCATAGGATTGCATTGAAACGCTCACTTTACGCATGTGGCTATGCCCACCATATGACCGCTACGTCATTAGAGGTCATACGCGCAATGCATCCCTGGGAACGGAATTTGCTGGCAGCACCGCTGGGGGCCGGGAGGACTCTGGGGGCCGACAGAAGGTAAGTATTTCCCTGTTTTTAATTTTTTTTATTATTTTTAACATTATATCTTTTACTACTGATGCTGCATAGGCTGCATAGGCAGCATCAATAGTAAAAAGTTGGTCACACTTGTCAAGCACTATGGTTGACAAGTGTGACCAACCTGTCAATCACTTTTCCAAGTGATGCTTCAAATCACTTGGAAAAGCGCTAGCATTCTGAAAGCTAAAAACGTTTGCAAAACGCTTGTGTTCTGCGGGAAAATGCATGCGATATCGCATGCGTTTTACCCGCGGCGGGGAGTTGCGGAAATGCTGCGGACAATTACGCAGCATTTGTGCAATGTGGGCACATAGCCATAGCGCTGCGTCTCCAGGAGGTCTTGTACTCATGAACACTGCTGTAAATTAGCAGCCGCAGAACATGTCAGAGTGAAGCAGCCCAATAGCAGACGCTCACAGAGCATAACAATGTCACGTGGCCCACGGAGATCTGGCACATACATCGCTGGAATGGCACTGGTGCAGAAGGTGAGTATATGGTATTTTTATTTTACTAAATGGAGTACTTAATTAAAAAAAGGATTTTAAAGGTAGTGAGACACCCCTTTAAATAGATCTCTTAGTCCTGAAGGGCCTGGTGTAATTGCTTTGAAAATCCATGTCAGAAAGGAAGTAAAATGATTATTGAAAAACGTTTCTGCCTGATGTAAATGCTCATGTTAACACCGTGTCTGCAAATTGAGATTCTGATTTGGCTTGTATCCTAAGTCATACTACAAGACTCGTTGAAGGGTTGATTGTGACTTGTAGGATCGCTACTACCAATAGGTGGCGCTGTAGAGTAAAAGTCCTCTTTCTTTCTGAAGAGGCAATTTGCATATTATTTTCCCAGAGGAGCATTGCACGGCGAATAAGTCTCCTTACCTTGACAAGCCACAGCTGGCATGTCACTCTCCGCAAGGAGAAACCTTACTTCTTAGACCCTAGTCCAGAGCCTCTCACCTTGCCAAATCAGATCTCATACTTTGCACTGACGAGAGCCAACAGCTCGAAACACCGTGTCTGCAAATTGAGATTCTGATTTGGCTTGTATCCTAAGTCATACTACAAGACTCGTTGAAGGGTTGATTGTGACTTGTAGGATCGCTACTACCAATAGGTGGCGCTGTAGAGTAAAAGTCCTCTTTCTTTCTGAAGAGGCAATTTGCATATTATTTTCCCAGAGGAGCATTGCACGGCGAATAAGTCTCCTTACCTTGACAAGCCACAGCTGGCATGTCACTCTCCGCAAGGAGAAACCTTACTTCTTAGACCCTAGTCCAGAGCCTCTCACCTTGCCAAATCAGATCTCATACTTTGCACTGACGAGAGCCAACAGCTCGAAACACCGTGTCTGCAAATTGAGATTCTGATTTGGCTTGTATCCTAAGTCATACTACAAGACTCGTTGAAGGGTTGATTGTGACTTGTAGGATCGCTACTACCAATAGGTGGCGCTGTAGAGTAAAAGTCCTCTTTCTTTCTGAAGAGGCAATTTGCATATTATTTTCCCAGAGGAGCATTGCACGGCGAATAAGTCTCCTTACCTTGACAAGCCACAGCTGGCATGTCACTCTCCGCAAGGAGAAACCTTACTTCTTAGACCCTAGTCCAGAGCCTCTCACCTTGCCAAATCAGATCTCATACTTTGCACTGACGAGAGCCAACAGCTCGAAACACCGTGTCTGCAAATTGAGATTCTGATTTGGCTTGTATCCTAAGTCATACTACAAGACTCGTTGAAGGGTTGATTGTGACTTGTAGGATCGCTACTACCAATAGGTGGCGCTGTAGAGTAAAAGTCCTCTTTCTTTCTGAAGAGGCAATTTGCATATTATTTTCCCAGAGGAGCATTGCACGGCGAATAAGTCTCCTTACCTTGACAAGCCACAGCTGGCATGTCACTCTCCGCAAGGAGAAACCTTACTTCTTAGACCCTAGTCCAGAGCCTCTCACCTTGCCAAATCAGATCTCATACTTTGCACTGACGAGAGCCAACAGCTCGAAACACCGTGTCTGCAAATTGAGATTCTGATTTGGCTTGTATCCTAAGTCATACTACAAGACTCGTTGAAGGGTTGATTGTGACTTGTAGGATCGCTACTACCAATAGGTGGCGCTGTAGAGTAAAAGTCCTCTTTCTTTCTGAAGAGGCAATTTGCATGTTAATATCAGGATTTTACAGTTATTCTGATATGGATTTTCAAACTACGGTAAATACACCTATTTCATCAGGTTAACATGGTTTTCCTATTTTAGACACTGATTGCACATCATCAGGGTGAATTATACAAGGGGTGCAAAATCTGTGGCCCACTATGCCAGGATGTGCATCCCCCAACTACAGTGGGGAAAAAAGTATTTAGTCAGCCACCAATTGTGCAAGTTCTCCCACTTAAAAATATGAGAGAAGCCTATAATTGACATCATAGGTAGACCACAACTATGAAAGTCAAAATGAGAAAACAAATGCAGAAAATCACCTTGTCTGATTTGGCAACATTTATTTTGCAAATTATGCTGGAAAATAAGTATTTGGTCACATAAAAACATGCAAGATTTCTGGCTCTCACAGACCTGTAACTTCTTCTTTAAGAGGCTCCTCTGTCCTCCTCTCATTACCTGTAGTAATGGAACCTGTTTGAACTTGTTATCAGTATAAAAGACACCTGTCCAGAACCTCAAACAGTCACACTACAAACTCCACTATGGTGAAGATCAAAGAGCTGTCAAAGGACACCAGAAACAAAATTGTAGCCCTGCACCAGGCTGGGAAGACTGAATCTGCAATAGGCAAGCAACTTGGTGTGATGAAATCAACTGTGGGAGCAACAATAAGAAAATGTAAGACATACAAGACCACTGATAACCTCCCTCGATCTGGGGCTCCACACAAGATCTCACCCTGAGGAGTCAAAATAATCACCAGAATGGTGAGCAAAAATCCAAGAACCACATGGGGGGACCTAGTGAATGACCTGCATAGACCTAAGACCATTGTAACAAAGGCTACCATCAGTAACACAATACGCTGCCAGGGACTCAGATCCTGCAGTGCCAGACGTGTCCCCCTGCTTAAGCCAGTACATGTCCGGGCCCATCTGATGTTTGCTAGAGAGCATTTGGATTATCCATTAGAGCATTGGTAGAATGTCATATGGTCTGATGAATACAAAGAAGAACTGTTTGGTAGAAACAAAATTTGTTGTGTTTGGAGTATGCTGAATTGTATCCAAAGAACACAACACCATACCTACTGCGAAGCATGGGGGTGGCAACATCATGCTTTGGGGCTGTTTCTCTGCAAAGGGATCAGGACGACTGATCCGTGTACATGAAAGAATGAATGGGGCCATGTATAGTGAGATTTTGAGTGCAAACCTCCTTCCATCAGCAAGGGCATTGAAGATGAAATGTGGATGGGTCTTTCAGCATGATAATGATCCCAAGCACACCGCCAGGGCAATGAAGGAGTGACTTTGTAAGAAGCATATGAAGGTCCTTGAGTGGCCTAACCAGTCTCCAGATCTCAACCCCATAGAAAACCTTTGGAGGGATTTGAAAATCTGTGTTGTCCAGAGACAGGCCCAAAACATCACTGCTCTAGAGGAGATCTGCAGGGAGGAATGGGCCAACATACCACCAACAGTGTGTGCCAACCTTGTGAAGACTTACAGAAAATGTTTGACCTCTGTCTTTCCAACAAAGGATATATAACAAAATATTGAGATTAACTTTTGTTAATGACAAAATACTTATTTTCCACCATAATTTGTTAAATAAATCTTGCCAAATCAGACAAGGTGACTTTCTGGATTTGTTTTCTCATTTTGACTCTCATTGTTGTGGTCTATCTATGATGTCTATTCACAAACAGAGAGCACAGAATGACAATTGTGCAGAAATATCCTGCAGTAAAACATATACCAGTAGTCAGCAAGTGCTGATAAAAAGATGATAACAAATACAGGGTATTTAGTCGATGCATTTTTTTGCAAAAAAATATATACCAAGCTGCTCCACCGCGTCAAGGTAACCCCTATTGAAGCAGTCCCTATCTAATGTATTTAAAACCTGAACATGTGAACAGTGTCTAAATGAACAGGATAAAGACAGGGGCTTCCTGGTATGGGCACGTGGTGTAAGCCAGCTCTTTATGTGCATGTCACACAAGAGAGGGGTGGGGTCCCTCAAATCATGCATAGGCACGGAAAAAACTGGATTAAAAACACATGTGACATGCACACATATGAACAAGTCGGTAGGACATTGTTCATACCACCCACTGACTCAAACACAAACAGAGAGCACAAAATGACAATTGTGCAGAAATATCCTGCAGTAAAACATATACCAGTAGTCAGCAAGTGCTGATAAAAAGATGATAACAAATACAGGGTATTTAGTCGATGCATTTTTTTGCAAAAAAATGTATACCAAGCTGCTCTACAGCGTCAAGGTAACCCCTGTTGAAGCAGTCCCTATCTAATGTATTTAAAACCTGAACATGTGAACAGTGTCTAAATGAACAGGCTAAAGACAGGCGCTTCCTGAAATGGGCACGTGGTGTAAGCCAGCTCTTTATGTGCATGTCACACAAGAGAGGGGTGGGGTCTCTCAAATCATGCATAGGCATGGAAAAAACTGGATTAAAAACACATGTGACATGCACACATATGAACAAGTCGGTAGGACACTGTTCATACCACCCACTGACTCAAACACAAACAGAGAGCACAGAATGACAATTGTGCAGAAATATCCTGCAGTAAAACATATACCAGTAGTCAGCAAGTGCTGATAAAAAGATGATAACAAATACAGGGTATTTAGTCGATGCATTTTTTTGCAAAAAAATGTATACCAAGCTGCTCCACCGCGTCAAGGTAACCCCTATTGAAGCCTTCCCTATCTAATGTATTTAAAACCTGAACATGTGAACAGTGTCTAAATGAACAGGATAAAGACAGGCGCTTCCTGGTATGGACACGTGGTGTAAGCCAGCTCTTTATGTGCATGTCACACAAGAGAGGGGTGGGGTCTCTCAAATCATGCATAGGCACGGAAAAAACTGGATTAAAAACACATGTGACATGCACACATAAGAACAAGTCGGTAGGACACTGTTCATACCACCCACTGACTCAAACACAAACAGAGAGCACAGAATGACAATTGTGCAGAAATATCCTGCAGTAAAACATAGACCAGTAGTCAGCAAGTGCTGATAAAAAGATGATAACAAATACAGGGTAATTAGTCGATGCATTTTTTTGCAAAAAAATGTATACCAAGCTGCTCCACCGCGTCAAGGTAACCCCTATTGAAGCAGTCCCTATCTAATGTATTTAAAACCTGAACATGTGAACAGTATCTAAATGAACAGGATAAAGACAGGCGCTTCCTGGTATGGATTTTTATCAGCACTTGCTGACTACTGCTATATGTTTTACTGCAGGATATTTCTGCACAATTGTCATTCTGTGCTCTCTGTTTGTGTTTAAGTCAGTGGGTGGTATGAACAGTGTCCTAACGACTTGTTCATATGTGTGCATGTCACATGTGTTTTTAATCCAGTTTTTTCCGTGCCTATGCATGATCTGAGAGACCCCATCCCTCTCTTGTGTGACATGCACATAAAGAGCTGGCTTACACCACGTGCCCATACCAGGAAGCGCCTGTCTTTATCCTGTTCATTTAGACACAGTTCACATGTTCAGGTTTTAAATACATTAGATAGGGACTGCTTCAATAGGGGTTACCTTGACGTGGTGGAGCAGCTTGGTATACATTTTTTTGCAAAAAAATGCATCGACTAAATACCCTGTATTTGTTATCATCTTTTTATCAGCACTTGCTGACTACTGGTATATGTTTTACTGCAGGATATTTCTGCACAATTGTCATTCTGTGCTCTCTGTTTGTGATTGAGTCAGTGGGTGGTATGACCAGTGTCCTACCGACTTGTTCATATGTGTGCAATGCATGTCACATGTGTTTTTAATCCTATGATGTATATTATAGGCCTCTCTCATCTTTTTAAGTGGGAGAACTTGCACAATTGGTGGCTGACTAAATACTTTTTTCCCCCACTGTATTTGGTCACAGGAAAGCATGGCTGGGGGTGGCTATTGCATGTAGCTTCCATAACAAGCAAAAGAGGTGTGGCAAAGTAAATTTCAAGAAAATGGGATTCCTTGACCACGATTTCTTACTCCTGAAATATCTATATGAGTTTTACAAGCGACAGTCTATGCTTGTGGCTCTCTACATTGTAGTTCATGGTGTTTAAGCTTACAACGAGGAGAGACACATTCACGCACAGATTTCAGTCTCCTGAGAACTAACAGGGGGTAAAAAGGACCTCTATTATTCGCATAGGTGCACTTTCTAAAATACTATCAGGCATTTAAGATATACAGTATAACTTTGATATGCCAGAAATGTCTCAGATGGTAATACCCCTATAAGTGTTATTGTAGCTCTTGGGAGTGATTCAACATGACAATGTGGCCCTCAGACCCGAAAAGGTTGTGCACCCATGTCTTATATATATGTCTTATAAGGTTCCCATTGGTGAGGGATCTAACTGCTAGCTAAAAGGAAGGAGTTGCCATCTCAACAGAGTAGTCTGTAGTTCTCGGAAGCTTAGATCAACGTCACTGCTCAGGTGAGAAGACGATTAAACCGAGTAGGCACAGATCCAGCTACGCAGACAAAAATTCCTAAAGTTGTATTTGTTTGTATTAATAATGCCACAAAACATCCGTTACAGTCCAAAAGCGAAACACAACCGACTCATTTTTGGCACATGTCAGGACACTCTATGAGTGGGCGGCTGCCTGACTCCTCTGCCGGTGGGTAATAACCAGGAGAACAAAAGGATTAGCCTCCCAAAATCGGACATGCTGGATTCTTCTCTCAGCCAACATCATCTGTTGGGGAGAGTCGGAAGGCCCCTATACACATTATCCCAATATCGGCAGGTTCAGCTGACATTACAATCTGTATGGGGGTCTTTAAACCGTGTGTTGATTTCATTTACATACATCTTCCCTTTCTCATCTTTCGAGTGATTTTGGATTCAGTGTGGATTAATCATTGCCAGGACTGAGTTTATTTAACACATTGGCTGGGAATTCTGCCCCCCGGCCCTGAAAACTTACACTTGGGTTTCTTTTTACAAAAATGTCCTCAAACTGTCCTACCAATCAGCTGAATCACTCCCCTGATGCAAACAGGAACATTTTAGTTTTTGGCATGAAGAAATTTACCATGGTAGGGTGAAGATAAATGGAATTCTCTGCATTATGTATATAGAAGGGTACAAGTTTATTTTAGCAAAATCGGGAAATAAATGTATGTAAATTACACTTTAGAGTTCTATCTGGTATGCACTTCAGCAGTGTAATATAATACAGGCTATATGGCAATGTTACGTTCCGGCAAAGAAGTGGTTACTTCATCCATCAAGCCCCTGCCTCAGGGTAAAAGGGAGGTGAATGATGGCCTTGGAGAGGGGGCGGGTGGCGGGAAGCTCAGGACTAATAACATGTATGCACTGACTTCTGCAGACTCAGCAGACCTCTGACAGAATGGGGATCATTACAGAGCGCTGCAGCACCGGACCCACACATCACAGGCGCCACTCTCCTTGGGCCTATAGGGTCACTGTGAAAATAACAAGTAACAAAGCTTATAGAAAAATATAGAGAGTAAGTAAAGAGCAAGAGTTATACTGATTAGATGCTAGCTACTAAAACATTAGCCAAGTAATAGAAATGCTGTCCACAGAGGTTTGCCAATGTCTTCTAGATGCTCTGACTCCTTCTACACTTCTGAAGCAGAATGTCTATGACAGCGCACTATTGCCATCGCTATTAGGACAAAATAATTATATTGTGAGCATTGTTTGGAAATTTATATACATTATCTTTAGATTTAAATTAAGGCTACTCAAATCACGTTTATAATTTGTCTTTGATATATGCCAAGATAATCCCCTTACGTACATGTTGAAGGTATTGTCCAGGGCAGCATCGTGGCTCAGTGGTTAACACTGTTGCTTTGCAGCGCTGGGGTCCTGGGTTCAAATGCCACCAAGGACAACATCTGCAAGGAGTTTCTATGTTCTCCTTGTGTTTGCGTGGGTTTCCTCTGGGTTCTCTGACTTCCTCCCACACTCTAAAGACATACTAGTAGGGAATTTAGATTGTGAGTCCCAATGGGAACAGTGATGATAATGTCTGTAAAGTGCAGTGGAATTATTGGTGCTATGTAGGTGAGTAATGTTAACTAAGTACATTATGTTCTTCACTTGTATAGATATATTGGAGTTCATATATTCACTAATCGCAGCGGACAGTGTATTTATTATTAGCTTATGATCATTATCAAGTCAGTGGGGGTCTAAATCCAGGCACCCTAACAAATCTGGCCAAAAGTGAATGGAGCTGGAACACTACAGTTACGTACACTGAGTAGTGACCATCGTTGGGTACTGGTGCTCAGCTTGGGTTAAAGATAATGATATTGATCACCTTTCAAAGGGGTTTTCCATTTTAAGAAAAGTGGTCCTCAAAAGGATGTATCCTTGTAAAACAACGAACTCGGATAGTACTCTTTCTCCCACTGAACCGCTGAGCACAGTGAATGGCTGCAGCGGTGATATGTGTTGTCTATATTATGTCACTGCTGCAGCCAAAACACAGAGAGCACACCAGAGGCAGCTAGGAAACATTGGACCAGCGGGAGGTAAGTACTATCTGATTTTGTTGTTCTATAAGTATGCATTCCTTTGGAAACCATTTTTCTTAAAGTGGAAAATCCTTTTAAGGATAGGCCATCAATATCAAAGTCCTAGAAAACCCCTTTTAATGGAGGTTTAAGAAGCATAACATTCAGTGGCATCTATCACGTATAGGGTAGTATTGTAAAGAAAAACCTTTTTGTTTACTGAATTCTTGATATATTATTCCATACCCAAAGAAACTCATTTGGCCTCCATCGGGCTAACAGAACCTTAGGGCTTATTCACACCTCAGGATTTGGTCAGTATTTTTCATCAGTGTTTGTATGCTAAAACTAGAAGTGGAACTTATAAAGAAAACCTATAATTGGAGCCACTTCTGGTTTAAGCATACAAATACTGAAGAAATACTGATCACAAATACTGATGTGTGAATAAAGCCTCACGGACTTGCTTAGCATGTACTTAGCGTGTAGGCTTTGCCAGCATACACATTCAGGTCTGACTTTTCCCAGCCTACACCTAGTCTGACTATAAAATGAAAAAGACATGATAAGCTTTGTGGGATCTCTGGTGAGCAACGGCGTAATAGACAGAAGAGTCATAAGGGCAATTTAGTCATGTCTCAGACTAGATAAGTGACAGGGTTAATTACAAGTGTAGGAGGAGGCTTAAGCACTGTCACACAGGGGAAATGTTTCCATCTTACCTGAATGGTATTTCAATTAGCATACATAGCTTATCTACATTTTTCATTGTTGTAATGCATGACAAATAGTGAAAAATAGTTTTCAGGTTTTTGTATTTTTTTTCCTTTTTTGTCGACCTTAAGGACTTGATGCAGCAATCTTTTCATCACTTGTATAATGCTGAAGGCAGTCTATTAGGGTATGGGTTAATATCCAGATACATTTGACAGGACTGAGGACCTTTGCTAATCTCCTGACTACAATGGTAACCCATCAGTATCTCACAACTTGGTCCTTGAGGTCTGAGAGCCAAACAGACAGAGCCTTATTCCACTATCAAACACCTTAGATGCCACAGACTCTATTGACTCTATTTACTACAGCATCTAAGGCGCTACACTGTTGGTTGCAAAGCTAGCTCTGCTCTCATCAGTTGTGACAGGAAGCGAGCAGTGTATTACAGCTACTCATTTGCCATGATTGTGAGACGACAATGGGCGGTATCCCAAAGATTATTTTGATGGTTATAGCCACCATGACGCAGGAATGTTTGATGTGTGTCAATATTTTGTCAAACGGAATCTGTCATAGGATCAACTCTCCTAAATTGTCTACATGGACATGTAGGTCATAGAAAACTGAATAAAATGATACTTTGATATTTGTAATCCGATATTTTATTACAGTGAAATCCAGGTTTTTCTTAGATGAGCTGTTAAGATCTATGGGCTGGACACTGGTCCATAGGGATCATGTTATTCAGCTTCCTATGTCCTTCATGACCATATAGATGGCTTAGGAGGGTTGAAGAAATTACACTACTTACCCTTAGGGTTCTTTTACACTTAACGGGTTTTTGCGGCCCGTTTTTGCGGGCCGTATAGTCGTGATTTTTGCGGTCTCACGCAAAAACGGACCGCAAATAACCTTCCGGTTCGCCGTTTTTCCCTATTTTCACCAATTGCTGGGAAAAATACGGCGATCCGCAAATACAGGGTACCATTGAAATGTATTGCAGCCGTGACCGTAAGCCGTGAAAAATATCGAGCAAGCTCGATATTTTTTCATGGCCGCGAATACAGCCATCATGGCCATACGGAGCACGGTCCTCCTACAAATTTTTGCGGGCCGATTTTGCGGCCCCCGTAGAAATCTATTGGGGTTGCAAAATCAGCCAGCAAAAACACGGTAAGTGTAAAAGAACCCTTACACTGGGAGATCATATAAAATCTGTAAATGTCGACTGATTGCATTCAGATTCATGGCCCCAGTGATGCAAAGTAGCAATGTCAATCATTCTCAACTATTAGACCACTGTGTTTTTCTTTCTTTGGATTTCATATAGGTCTCCAAATGTTACTTTATTTATGGTGTAGGATTTATGTATCTACAATAAAATGTGTCTCCATCATGCAAACTATACCAGGCGATTAAGGCAGAATTACCGTACCATTCCCCAAGGAATGCGCATGTATTTATAGTCCTAAACATGCACAGAAGGAATCAGTTATGAGGGGAATATTGTCCCATTGTTTATCTGAAGTAGGGTCAAGAATGCTGGCAATGGGAATAGCACTAAAGTCAAGTGACATCTCGGCACCATTCATGGTCTAGCGAGCTCTACTGAAATGCAAGTCTGCATTTTTCTCCGGGTGATACAAGAATGAAGTGAAAAATGTGGTTTAACATGAACTGTTATTTAGCAATTAAAACAATGCCTAGTTTTAATCAGACAATAATGTCCTAATGTGACACAAAAATATTCCCATAAGTTACAATAGATCCTTAGTTATAAATATTATATATCACATTTACACCAGAAAACCAGCACAAAAAAATTCACAAAAATGATATAAATTCAAGAATGTTCTTACACCACATGGAGTTAATACTGTGATACTCAAATGCTATCTATCTTGCAGTCTTCTGTCTATGAAATACAAAAATATAAAGAGCATTAAACATAAACCAATAAAATGCGCACATAGTATGCGCATAGATGGAGTGCAAGGAAATGCCTCGCAATGAATCAGTCAAGGTGCAAAATGGCATGCTCCTCGTTACAAATCTCACTGCAGACCCTGCTGGGGTAAGATTTATAGCATTGTTAACCTTGTCGCTCAGCATGAATTTGAGAAGCGGGGGGTCTCAACACCCCGTCACACCGCAGCTCTGCCCACTTTGTCGGAGCTGGTTGAAAATTGCGTGAAAACACCATAAGTCATGATTTTTAAAAATGTTTTTTAAGTCACAATTCTGACGAAAAAGCTTTGCAGAATTGGGCCCATAGGGCTGATACATCAAGGTTGTAAGAAAGACCGGTAGAAGGTTAATATAATACGGCAGTGCTACAGCGGGAACAACTCTAATAGGGGTGTGGATCACAGTGTAACCGGATGTGATCACTACAAGTGTCTAAGATCCTTGGTTAGCTATGGTACACAGTACTGGGCGTCCAATAAGGCTACGAATGGGTATGGAGGGATGTATAGGTATTACACACAAGGGACACTAATATAGGGGCAGCAAACCAGCTGATGATGTAGAGGGTAAGTGTAAAACCTTCATTGATAAGTTACCTTCAGAGACCTTATCAATCAAAGGGTTTGTACTTTTCCTCTACATTGTCAGGATATCCGCCCCTACCATAGCGTCCCTAGTGTGTGGTATCTATACATCCCTCCACGCCTCTTTTAAAGGGAATCTGTCAACACACAGAAGGTTTAGTGCAACCGAACATGGGCCCAAGAGGTAAAGGGGCCAACTACCACCTCCAAAGCAAGTGGAATTCTACATTATGATGGGCAATTGGGATGCAAAGGGTCCATATACTGCTATTCCCCAAGTCAGCACTGTCAGCAAGTGAAAGCACATTCATGTGAGCGAGTCGTCTCTTCTGTCTCTGAAGTCTCTCCATTACACTTCTGGGTGTGACTGTATAGCAGGTGATGTCAGGAGACAGAGAAGAGGGCTGCATGGCCCTATAGACTGCTATGTGTGACACATTATCGCCCCTTTGTACATAAGCCCCATATTTGTAATATACTTTCACTTTAAGTCTATGTGCACCTGGAGTTTTTTTAAGGAGTCTTTTGGAGCAAATTCACTCCAAAAAAATGCCAAAAGAATCTCTAAATAAAATTTTAATAATTTCTATTCAAAAACGGCATGCTGTATGGTCAGCTTTTTGATAATTTTTAATTGGCTTCATGATTTAAAAAATGCCAAGCCGGTCAATTGTTTAGGTGTTTTCTCCTGTAAAGTGCCTCCAAACTTTACAATAGAAAACAATCGGAAGGCTACAAAGATGCCTGGGTATGTATTTGAGCGTTTTACAAGCTTTTTAAGGAGTTTTCACCTAGTAAATTGATAGGGTTGTATTAATTACAAAAAGGATTTAAAAAAAGTGTCAAATAAGAGCTTAAAAGCGTTTACACAGCATTTACAGATAACATTCTAGAAAAATCTTAATAAAACAATTCAGAGAATGTTTACAAAACGCTACCAAAAACAACTTATTGTTTTTGACGACCTCAAAAAAAAAATCACATAACCAAATAAAGCTTAAATGAAGATCTAAATGATTGTCCACAGCACGTAGTTGCAGGGGCGGACATATTGGTGCAGCAGGTAAGGGGGCCCACTGCTACCTCCATCTCAGCAAGCAGGTTGTGTCCTAAAGAGAACTACAGTTTTACATGTACACATACTGGTCTTGCACAGGGGCCCTTTTCTGTCTGCGGCCGCCACTGTGTAGTTGTATAGTCTGGACCACCTCTAAATGTCTGTGAACTACAGTATGTGTAAAGAATGGTCCAAACTATTCTAATACGATGCCACTGCAATAGCCCCATACACACTGAAAGTCTGCTGAACCCATCAATTTCAGTGGGACTAACCAATCACCTGATATGTATGTGGACCTTCAGACCCAACATCAGGAAGGATTGGACAGATGGAGTTTTGATGCCCAATCCTTTTGATGTAAAGCGGATGTCTGGTTTAAAACTACAAGTCTGCAGTCACATTATGTAACTGCAGATTTGTGAATTTCGTGCGCTGTGAAGGATCTCTAATGTCGCACCACCAGTGAGCTGTCAAGTGACTGCAAGTATGTGATTTGCAGATGTCTGGCCAAATTCCGACTAGACGTGTCAGGGCCGGATACAGTCTAGTTGGCGCGTGACCGCATGTATACAAATCCCATACTTGACAGCATGCAGTGATGTGAAGATTCACAAGTCTGCAGTCACATAGAGTTCAGGGTGAAAAAGAAGCGGATATCTCAAATAAGATAAATTGCAATAATATATAATATTTTTATAAAAAAAATGTAAAAGACAATGGATGTTTAGCACAAATCTTTGCTACACATTGTAGGAAGTGTTAATCCATGCCACTTACATCCCCGTATCCTTCTCGCATCCACATCCTTTCTACACATTGCAGTGAAATTTGCATATTCTGCTCATCAATACTGCGGACTTTGTCTGTATATGACACAGCCTGGCAACCGTCTGCATTACTGAAAGCCCCAACTTTGCACGGAAATCTGTAAAAGGAAAAAAAAAATATATATATATACACACATCTACAGCAGATGAAACCAGTGAATACGTTACAGCTGCATGACAGTAGAAAGCGTGCACGTAACTCACATTTTGTCAGATGTGGTTTCTAGAGGTTTTTTGAGGTCACTTTTAAAAACGCAGGTCGTGGCCTAGAGATACATGTATATACATCTATGGTATATGTATGTGAGTGAGGGTCTTTCATGTGGGGGCTCTCTTTGAACAAGCAGATGTTGAGGCCGCAGCAGGGAGGCCTTTGTGATGTATCAGTTTGGTATGTAGTGGTAAGCCAATATAAATACATACATGTACACGTATTTATGTCTCCAGAATATCAATGGCATACTGAGGCCTGTGCTGGACGCAACACTGCACATGGTTCTGTAATAAAAAACCTCTTAACCTATGAAATGTTAACGAATATTCTTCAAAAGACCCACGGAGACCCGACTTGTGTGTACAGAAATATAACCCCTAGTTTAGCTTCACCATCACATCTGGTTGTGAACTGACAGCCAGCCTCTGCAATAATTCCACACTACCAGAGACTGTATAACATCGCCATCTGCTGGTAAATATTGTGAAGTAACTTGTTAATTTGCTAGAATTGGTGCTCAGTGATCACGGTCTTAAACCCATAAATGAGTTCACAAAAGCCATAATATGTATTCCGTGGTGTGTCAGTGTGAACACCACTTCATAGATCTCCTCAAATCAACCCCTGTCACACGGTCTTGGAAGCTAGAAGCTTCTCCTGTAAGCTGCAATGTGTCATTAGAGCCTCAGGAGGAAGAGATTCTCCTTCCCATGCTTATGTGTTGGTGATGTGTGTAAAGGCTTTGTCCGTATGATTCCATTCATTAGTTTAGCCAGCCCCCTTCTCAGTCTTACATGGTCGCATTTGACAGCAGTATCCAAGTCATGTCCCCCAACCGTCCCAGATCCATGTGAACAGTCCCACATTTGGGGAGTTTTCTGGAGCGCAACTGGATTTGAGTATTTAAGACACTGTAAGAATATTGTACTATGTGTGTGTGGAGGAAAGGGCAGTGTGGGGGTAACATATTGTGTGTGGGGGACTGTAGGGGCATCATACTGTAGGGAAGCATTATTGTGTTGGGGGCATCATATTGTGTGTGGGGGACTATGAGGGCATCATACTATTTGAATGGGGCATTGTGGGATAAACGGTTTGTGTATGGGAGATAAGGAGGGAGCATCATACTGTTTAGGGCAGGAAGAGGTATTCTAATGTGTGTTTGGGGGCATCATTGTGTGGGGTGGAACAACGAGGGGGCTTCTCTTGGAACTGTGTGGGAGGGCACTGTTTAGGGGGCATCATACTGTGTGAGAGCATTAAATCGTGTAAGGTATACGGGGGAATTGTAGAGCATCATATTGTGTGGAGTGGCATTTTGATTGTTTCACAAAACAAACTGGGTAGGGTTATGAGTATGGCTAAACTGTAAAAAGACAAGAATTGTGCCCACCACAGTGTCACAGAGCCTCTTATCTGTCCATCAGAGTTGGGAGACAAATAGGTGAAAGTGGTTATTTGGGAATTCTTTTTCCTCTATGAGACTAAATACTTACAGCAGTGATTCTTCTGCTTCCTGTGATGTCATGTCGACACAGCAATTCCTAGCCTGCTGTCAATCAAAATGACATCAGCAGTGACATCAAGTCAACAAAGCAGAGCGAAAGAGAAGGAACTGCTCTCTTGACGTGATGTCACAGGAAGCAGAAAAATCGCTGATAGGAGCGGTCTGCGACCACTCTGAGTCAAGCTGGATCGTCGCAGGGCAGAACAGGCAAGTAGTTAGCAAGTACCTGCCAATAAGTGCTCAGCCCCATAGAGAAAAAAGTCCTTAGAGGTTATAACCATTGCAGCAGAATGCTGGCTGTGCATAAAGGCTGGCACCCACTGCTGATGGCACATTACTATAAATGTAAAGGATATCTTGTATTATCTATTCTATTATTTCTAAACACTGTTTTTCAGTGATTCCTTTGTATCCCCGTTCATACTGCACCCACACACACAAATGATACACCATTTGAAAGGTAAACTTGCCCCTTTCAGCAAAAAAATAGCCAAACAAACCACACATCCACGATTTGATCACAAAATACAGTTTAAACATTAATTTTCATAAACCTGCAGTAAGGAAAAATGACCTGCAGGTGGCACCACAGTACCCCAAAGCACACTACCAACACATCTGTAAACACGCATTGCTTTTTCGGGGATTACTTCGCCCCACACACACACACACACACACACACACACAATACACCACTTGAAAGGTAAATGTGCTCCCTTCAGCAAGAAAACAGCCAAACAAACCACACATTCACAAGTTTATCACTAAATAGAGTTTAAACATTCATTTTCATAAACCTGCAGAAAGACACAATGACCTGCAGGTGGCACCTCAACCGGAAAACATTTTTTGGCCTCTAGTTATCAAAACAATTTATTGTATTACCAATCTACATATATAAATACCTGCCTGCGCTCATCAGCTCATGAAATACATTTACATTTGACCAGCTTGATTTTTCTGAAATTGCCTGCGCCAACGACGACCAACGTGCAAAAATTTCCCACGGGCCAAGCTAGTTATATGAAATCCAGAAATGTGCAAAATGTCACGTTTTGGTCGGTATGACCTTTCTCCAACATGCTCTATAAAAATAACAAAAAAAATAGCATACAGTCAAAATAAATGTAAATAAGTATACATCATGCATAAACATACATGCAAGAATATATGATGTAAAATACAGGATATGATCTAAACAAGTAAGGCTAGTTTCACACTAGTGTTAATTCGACACAGCGCACGGCGCCACTAAGCCCCGTGCCCTGCCGGCTCCCTGCCCGCCCCATCCGGTCATCGCCACCTATCATCACACATGGACGCTTGCGATCTGCGCACCCTATCTTTAGCATAGGGTGCGCAGATCGTGCGCTAGTAGGATTTTGCCGTGCGCTGCGCACGCCGAAATGCAACATGCTGCGTTCGGCGCACCTTCAAAAGTGCGCAGCGCACGCCAAAATCCTACTAGCGCACGATCTGCGCACCCTATGCTAAAGATAGGGTGCGCAGATCGCAAGCGTCCATATGCGATAGTAGGCGGCGATGACCGGATGGGGCGGGCAGGGAGCCGGCGGGGCGGGGCTTAGCGGCGCCGTGCGCTGCATCGAATTAACGGTAGTGTGAAACTAGCCTAGCCACACTTGTTTATGTGTATATATAAATATTTATATGTATCTAACAATTAAAATCTAATCTCTCTACTTGCTGATCTGTACAGGATTTTAACATTACCTGTTTAGCGCATCGTATATTTTTTCCATATGTTTATGGATGATCTGTATGTACATATTTATGTTTATTTTGACTGTATGCTAATTTTTTGGTTATTTTTATAACTTGAGATAGGTCTTACCGACTGAAATGTCCCATTTTTGGATTGCATACAAAAACACACAATATCCTGATAATTAGAGTGGTGAATTCTTTTCTATGGCCAGGGTCATACTTGCGAGAAACTCGCGCCTCAATACCCGGCACTCGGGACCGGAGTGTGTGGCTGCATGTCCGAGTGCCAGCGCCAGTGCCGGATATTGAGGCGCGAGTTTCTCGCATTGCACTCGCAAGTGTGACCCCGGCCTACTAGTGTTAATCCGACACACCGTAGAGTGCCGTACCGACCTATTATCCACCTCTAGGAATGACTAGCCATGGCTTTCTTCAGGGGCTGCCTCTCCATTATCGCTGATGACTGACCATGGAGCCGAGAGAAGACATAGTACACATAAGTAGTATAGCCTAGCTCTGTCTCACCAGTGTGTATGTGGGTACAGCCCTTTATACAATGGCCCATGCAGTGTGTATAGGTCTACATGGGGGGGTCACATGTCCCACACAGGCCATGACTAGTTACTTAGGAGCCCCCTGTATTCTGTCACCCGGACCGTGGTGGGTGGTCTGCTGCTGTCAGGCGGCCGAGTCACACAGGAGATAGAGCGGTTGCAGATGGTGACGTCATTTGTAGGCGCCGCTCGGAGGATTCTGGGACTGACAAGTGCGAAGTTTCCCCCGATCAGGACGAGCGCTGTGCTTGTGACTCCTGGAGGTCATCGCCATGCCCCGAGGCAGCCGCAGCGTCCCTTCCCGCCCAGCACCCAGGTATGGACCATGTTACAGGACAAGGTCACTCTTCTTGGGCTAATGTCCTGTGTGACCGCAGAGAACTTGCAGGGGGTGAAATGTGACCACAGCTTCAGCCAAACATCGGCTGTTCGGAATACACCGGGAGCTAATTCTCTGTATTCTGCACTGTCTGGGGAGTTCTTGTCAGAGGTTAAGCACTCTTGCACATCATTTTCTTGATGTGTGCAACTTCTAGAGAACAATCTGTGTTACTTGAGCCCCCTAGCAAACTTTTTTTTTACATATTGATAGAAATTCCACATTATTTGGTAAGTAGATGAACCATGAGACCCCCCCCCACTGATGCCAATTGTAGAGAAGTCAGGCCAATGGGTGATGCATGTGCTTGACCGTTTCCGTATTACCAATAAAAACCCTAGTAATATAATCATTATATATGTCCTGCAGTATAATCCACTGCTGACCACCGCATTGTGAATTCTCTGTTCTGCTTTAGGGTCCGAGAATCAGAATTCATGTATAAAGACAGGCAAAACTTCCCCGCAGAAGGCATGCTGAGCCCTTGTGCCCCCTCCTTTATAGGCGGTATATTTCCAGGAGTGCCCGCTTTACAGCACTCAGTATTTTTACGTCAAGCACGCTCAGCTTCACGCAGCCCTCTCCCTGGCAGTATCATCCTATAGGCATATGTACCGTATATGAGCCTCCAGATCTGCTCTTCTGTGCCCCTCAGACGATCTGGAGACCTGCTCTTCATAGGTGTTTGCTACACCTGGTCCTAATACACCAACCTGGCAGATATCCACCAGCCACACGTTGGGGACACCTGCATTACAGAATGGATGCCATCTGAAACAGAAGGGTCTCGTTGACTGTGATGAGGTTCAGCTATTCCATTTTTGTGTGTGTTTAAAACAGGGCTGTGGAGTCGGTAAGCCAAACCTGCGACTCCGACTCCGACTCCTCAATTTCCCTTACACCGACTCCGACTCCAACTCCGACTCCGACTCCCACACATATTGCTTATATTTAAGTGAAAAATTTATTGTAGTACAATGTGAACCTCAGACATTTAATCATTTCTATGATACAATAATCAAGACATTTAGATAGAACAGAATATATATTGGTGTACTACCCGGTTTTCATTCTTTTTGGTACAGATACGATATGGATAGACAGATATGGATAAATGGATAGAGCAGATTTCTAATCTGCTTTTGCTATTGAAAACATTATCTATGAGCTCAAAAACCTTTCAGGTGATGCGGTTTTTTAAAAAGATGATCAGCTTTTGCAGCTGAAAAACGTATCCTCAAAAAATACAGGAAAAACGCTGTGTGTGAATGTAGCCTTAGATCAGGAATAGAACAGTCATTTATAGGACATTTCATAACTTTCCCAAACTCCTATGAAAAAATATTCAGCACATCCTGCATTGAATTACTGTACCCAATTTATTATATATTTTAGGAGTCGGAGTCGCTCCATTTTATACCGACTCCAACTCCGACTCCGACTCCACCAAAATGAGCACCGACTCCACGACTCCGACTCCGACTCCACAGCCCTGGTTTAAAAACACACACAAAACAGAAACCAGACACCCCCTATTAGGGTATGTTTCCACGGTCAGTAAACACTGCGGATTGGATGCTGCGGCCAGATGTTACAGCATAGTGGAGGGGATTTTATGAAATCCCATCTCCACTATGCGTGCAATCACGCAGGTGGCAGACCCGAATATACGCACAAGCTGCGCGTCTTTATAGACCGCAGCAGGTCTATTTATCTTGCGGAGACCCTCAGTCTCGGCAAGATAAATATCACAGTTAAATGTATAGGACGCGGTGATTACAAAAGCTGGCAGCGCTCCATCCAAAGCGCTGCCAATACTGACCGTGGAAACATACCCTTATAGTCAGTGGACCCTTCTTCAGTCTTCTTCTGTTCTCCATTCTTGTGTCATTTCTTACCATCAGTGTGGATTCTAGTAACATAGTTTTGAAGGCTGAAGGAAGACCTTATGTCCATCTAGTTCAGCCTATTTTTAGTGCAGCTGTTCTGCATTGTTGATCCTGGGGAAGGCAAAAAACCCACAGAGTAGAAGCCAATTTTCCCCATAGGGAAAAAAATTCCTTCCCCCTAATCTGGGTCAACCATCTACCTATAATCTGTTATTCGTAACCTTCTATACTGTTACTCACCAGAAAAGCATCCATTCCTTTCTTAAATTCATTCAGTGAGTTGGCCATCACCACTTCCTCAGGAAGAGAATTCCAGAGCCTCACTGCTCTTACCGTGAAGAACCCTCTTCTATGCTGGTGCAGAAATTGTCTTTCCTCTAAACGAAGAGAATGCCCCGTTGTTCTTGTCACAGTCCTTGGTACACACAGTTCGCTGGAGAGATCTCTGTATTGCCCTCTGATATGCTTGTACATATGTATTAGGTCTCCCCTAACTCTTCTCTTTTCTAGAGTAAATAGACCTAATTTTGATAACCTTTCTAGGTATTGTAGTGAACCAACTCCATTTATCATTTTAGTAGCCCGCCTTTGAACCCTTTCAAGTTATTGTTTTTCTTGTATTCAACAATAACTAAAAAAAAAAATCATCCAAATTTCTTCTACTCATTGAAAAGTAAAGCCAATATACTCAGATGACACGCGGATGGCATCTGTGCACTGTCTGTTTTTTTTATGGACCCAATAACTTGACTGGGACATTTGATCTGCAAATTGGATCAAAATTGGGCTTGTCTTCTGTCCGTAAAAACCCAAACTTGAGTAACTGTCAGCTAAAAAGGCCGTAGAGATAGCTGGTAACTGGTGGACTTTGCCAAAGCCCACATTTCCTATTGTGTAGCCATATATTTGTTACGTAACTGACGGTGATGGATGAAATGAAGTAACACAGATATGTATTTCAGGTACTTTTGCTTTATATCTGCTATATGGAGATACGGCTCCGTATTTAAAAATTTGCTCTTCCAATAACTGATTTTTCATAGGTTCACTTTTATGCTAAAAGTAGTTTTGGATCCCTTCAGAGGAATTTAATGGGGTATTCTCAAGATGTCTCTTGAGCTGCTCAGAGCTATGCAGTTTCCTTACTTCCTGGTTTCTGGTGGGGTGGGCTCTTTTCCTTAAGTGACAGTTCTGGTGAATGACAGAGCTGTGTTATTAGATCATGTTTACACGTTCAGTATTTCACCTCAGTATTTGTAAGCCAAAACCAGGAGTGGGTGATAAATACAGAAGTGGTGACGCTTTTCTATTATACTTTCCCTCTGATTGTTCCACTCCTGGTTTTGTCTTACAAATACTGAGGTCAAATACTGAATGTGTGAGCATGGCCTATAGAGCTCAGCAGCACAAGTTCTCCTGTAGAACATTCTGCTATTAGTAGTTAGTTCTGGAGTGTACACTGCTGTCACTGTAGTTACATATAGAGATATCAGGGTATTTGGACAAGCACACAGCTCAGGAAAGTGAGAGACCTAATTTGAGAGAAGCCGATGCTGCGGACTGGTGAAATCACAAGATTTATGACAGTCGGGAGAGAAGGAGGGAGGTGAGCAGAAATCAATAGTTTGTCGAGAGGTGTTTGGAGAGTCAACCCCACTTCTGGAATGTAACTACTGCATGTAACACCCTGGGCCAGGCTTTGGGCAGGCAACAAGCTCCATGGCAAGCAGCTGTAAACTATGTAAGATAAAAGCTCTCATTGCAGGCATATGACAGATAGAAAAAGCAAGTCAATTGCAAACTTGCCTAATTTCTTGTTGCCTAATTAATTAAAGCTACTTCATTACTTGAGAGTATCCCTTCAAGTAAACCTTTTCTTTAACACAATGAAATGTTTAGGATACGTCCAGTGTGTTGAGTGTATGCAGACTCCTTCACTTGCCTCATGTCTGCAGGCATTCTTCCATAGAAGTAATCATCTTACAGAATACCTTTTATATATTTATAGAATTTGATGAAACAGTCTGCAACTTTTCAGTTGGATTTGTATGTGATTGGATAGAAAAAAAACTGAGCACAAACATCTGATTAGAAATATTTGGTATTACAGTCATGGTCAAAAGTTTAGAGAATGACACAAATATTATATTTTCACATGATCTGCTGCCCTCTGGTTTTTATGTGTGTTTGTCAGATGTTTTTATCACATACAGAAATATAATTGCAATCATATTATGAGTAACAAAAGGTTATATTGACAGTTAGAATGAGTTAATGCAGCAAGTCAATATTTGCAGTGTTGACCCTTCTTCTTCAGGACCTCAGCAATTCTCCCTGGCATGCTCTCAATCAACTTCTGGATCAAATCCTGACTGATAGCAGTCCATTCTTGCAAAATCAATGCTTTTATTTTGTCTGAATTTGAAGGTTTTTGTTTGTCCACCCATCTCTTGATGATTGACCACAAGTTCTCAATGGGATTAAGATCTGGGGAGTTTCCAGGCCATGGTCCCAAAATCTCTGTTTTGTTCCCTGAGCCATTTAGTTATCACCTTTGCTTTATGGCAAGGTGCTCCATCATGTTGAAAAAGGCATTGTTGATCGCCAAACTGCTCTTGGACGGTTGGGAGAAGTTGCTCTTGGAGGACATTCTGGTACCATTCTTTATTCATGGCTGTGTTTTTAGAGAGAGCCCATTCCCTTGGCTGAGAAGCAACCCCACACATGAATGGTTTCAGGATGCTTGACAGTTGACATGAGACAAGACTGGTGGTAGCGTTCACCTGGTCTTCTCCGAATAAGCCATTTTCCAGATGTCCCAAACAATCGAAAAGGGGATTCATCAGAGAAAATGACTTTACCCCAGTCCTCAGCAGTCCACTCCCTGTACCTCTTGCAGAATATCAGTCTGTCCATGATGTTTTTTCTGGAGAGAAGTGGCTTCTTTGCTGCCCTCCTTGAGACCAGGCCTTGCTCCAAGAGTCTACGCCTCACAGTGCGTGCAGATGCACTCACACCTGCCTGCTGCCATTCCTGAGCAAGCTCTGCACTGCTGGTAGCCCGATCCTGCAGCTGAAACACTTTTAAGAGACGGTCCTGGCGCTTGCTGGTCTTTCTTGGGCGCCCTGGAGCCTTTTTGGCAACAAGGGAACCTCTCTCCTTGAAGTTCTTGATGATGCGATAGATTGTTGACTGAGGTGCAATCTTTCTAGCTGCGATACTCCTCCCTGTTAGGCCATTTTTGTGCAGTGCAATGATGACTGCACGTGTTTCTTTAGAGATAACCATGGTTAACAGAAGAGAAACAATGATGCCAAGCACCAGCCTCCTTTTAAAGTGTCCAGTGGTGTCATTCTTACTTAATCATGACAGATTGATCTCCAGCCCTGTCCTCATCAACACCCACACCTGTGTTAATGGAGCAATCACTGAAACGATGTTAGCTGGTCCCTTTAAGGCAGGGCTGCAATGATGTTGAAATGTGTTTTGGGGGATAAAGTTAATGTTCTAGGCAAATATTGACTTTGCAAGTAATTGCTGTTAAGCTGATCACTCTTTATAACATTCTGGAGTATATGCAAACTGCCATTAGAAAAAATGAAGCAGTAGACTTTGTAAAAATTAATATTTGTGTCATTCTCTAAACTTTTGGCCATGACTGTACATGTATATTTATTTCCATTTGTCTTTGTAGCCCTGCTCCTTCTCATGCCCCGGCTCCTTCACATCCAGCACCTTCTGCTGTGGCCACAGCTCCACCCCCATCCCAGGGGCCCGGATTAATGGCTCAGATGGCTACTACAGCAGCTGGGGTGGCAGTGGGGTCAGCAGTTGGACATGTCCTTGGTGGAGCCCTCACTGGAGCTTTTAGTGGTGGCAGCTCTGAGCCTGCGAAGCCAGCTGTACAGGTGGGTATCGACTTAGAAGTAATGATGAAATATGCCAGTTGGTTCGTTCAGTGGATATTGTCTTGTCCAAAATTTATTTGATGTCATGTTGTAGGCTCTAGAAGATTTAAGCTATCTTTGCGACATCTAATGCATTTACTTTGCTTATCGTCCTTACTTATAATGCTCCTCAGTGTACATCAGACTAATGTTGGCCACCCTCAATGATATCGACAGTTCCTCAGACACACCAATGTGTATGGTGGAGCGAGCCAACTTCTTATTGGTAGGGAAGATGTTGAAAATGGGCATGTCCAATTTCAGACTGACTTTTGCTTTGTTCTTCAAGAGAAAAGCTGCCGGCAGAGATGTCTGTTTTCTCATGGAGAACACAAAAGTGATCGGCTGAATGAGCACTCCTGTGTATGGGAGAGACAGCCAAGATCACTGTTCGGCCACCAGCTGTCTAATGGGTATAAGGGCCCTTAACAGCCAAACTACTCTATTAATCATAGATATGCTGAAGAACTCCATGTCATCATAACGTCCATCCATGATCATCAGTGCTGTGCAGTCTTCAATGTCTGAACCTTAGTTCAAATCTCTGTTTCTTATCTCTGTTCTTCTGCTTCATCAGAGGAGCACAACAAACAAATTACCAAAAGTGAAGGATCCCTGACTTGAATGATAGCAACAGAGTCTGATGGCCCCTTATGATAGGGTGTTATCCAGTGATGGGACGTCAAATTTTACTACACACTAGAGTACAGCATCCTCAATATCTGATTTAATCTTCTATAGAGGTTCCCCTCACACATGTGGATAAAGCCTTATGCTGTGATGTAGATCTTGTGCAAGAGGGAGGCAGTGTCCAAGCGCACTAAACCTTAAGTAGGTGTACAGCCCCATCTTCATATTAGATGTTCACAAGCCCCGGAGTGCAGAGTGGAAGGGACACAGTGGCCCACGTAGCATGCATGCTCACACCTCACATAGCCACTGACTCACAGCGGCTCCGGCGCATGCACACTTCTGACATGAAGCTGAGTCAGTGTGCATGGCTGAGGAGCAGATGGGCAGTGCGCACGCTCGAGGTTTGCTAGGTGGTTGCTGTGACGTAGGGCCAGTCACAGCAATCAATCGCAATGCTGTGGGTGTGCGTAATTTGAACAGAACACTATGTGATCCGTGGCTGAAACAATAAATGGCATGTATGAGTTATACTTACTCCCGGCCAGTGGGCGTGGCCTCGCTCCATACCCTTGTATGGAGCAAGGCTGTGCTCTCTAGTCAGATACGCCCACTGGCTGGCCTGCTGCCTTGGCTCAATATAAATGTATCGAATGAGACCACACCCACCGTCCTGGAGTATGTATAACTCATACATACCCTCCGGTCCTGGGTTGGAAACCGCTTTTAGGCAGTCCCATAGAGAATTAGTAGAGCGTTGGTTCGCACGCACCGCTCCTTTCCAAATGGGGATTTTAGTGCCCCATTCTTGGTTTCTTGGGTAGGTGTGGGTGGGTCAGACATCTATCAATCAGAAAGTTGTCACATAGTCACAGGGCTTTTTTTTACCTTTTAGACTAGTAGGGAAAGGAAAAAGAAAATGAGGGAGGATGTGAATAAAACTTTTAATTTTATTTTGTAATCAGTAAAAAGTAATATTAAAATAGAATTCACATACATCCACTCCGACATTGAATGGTGATCAGCGTGTCAGTTCAGGCATGCTGTGGTAGTTCCATTAGCGCCATGCTGTTATCCCACACGTAGATATCATGACCCTATATCAGTTTATATAGTGATCCTATCTAACATCACTCCTGTCATAGGCTCTGGACATGTGGCCCTGATGCACGTTTCGCCAGGATACTGGCTTTTTCTAAACCTCCTTACCCCATTTTATTGAAAGTTAGGGATATGAGTGATACATCCCATAAGATTCTTTTCATTGCTGACCGTGTAAGTATGGATACTAATCTGTCTGACCAGTAACTGACTAGGAACGTTGGTCAAGAATCCTACTCAAAATACAATAATTCTTCACATCCTGGTATGTCATCGGGATTTAGTGGATCACAGCTGTGATTACAATCATTATAGTTGTGATCCTATGTACATATGTGTGTATGTGGATTCTGTTTTAATATTAATTTTTATTGATTTCGATATATAAAAGGAAATTTTAATTCACATTCTCCCTCATTTTCTTTTCCCCTTACTTACTAGTCTACAATCTTTCTGGTGGTTTAATGTCCAATGAGATATGACAATCCCATTCTTTCTTGCCATTTAAATTGTGTTGTTTTTTTAGAAATTGAAAGTGTCAATTTATAAAAATACAGACAGTACAGACCCCACCCCTGTTCAAAAAAAAAATCCCAGCATGCAAAGCTTATTTCTTAAAGTGCACATCTACGGTTGGAGCCATGGTCCTGCATATAGCAGAAAAGAAACAGTTGTGTAATTCATACATGAGAAGGAGCAGTAAGTAAATAAGTTGTCCACTGCTTAAATATTGATGGCATTAGATCAGTGGGGGTCTGACACCTAGGACCTCCATTGATTAGTTGTTTGCTGTTGTGGTGGCGACCAGATATAAACAGCGGCCATTCTCAAGCAATGAAGTTAGCCTCCTATTCACTTCAATAGGAGCTGAGCTGTAATAGTAGGTAATGGAACAGTTGTGCTGTGGATTCTGTACACTGTTTGCTTCCAGACATCGCTAAAGCTGCTGGAGGTACTGGGTGTTGTGTCCATCAATCTAAATATTGATAACCTATCCTAAGGGTAGGTCATTAGTATCTAAGTAGCGGACATCACCTTTGAAGGTTAAAGTATGACAGTTTCCTTATACCTCTGGCATTCCAATAAAGAATGCAGGGGAGGTGTGCATGGTCGACCTCTGCTCCATTCAGACCAGGCTTTGCAGGACCTTGCCATTGGGAATCTCAGTGGTCAGATGCCAAGCGATCCATAATGTGTCCCATATTCTATTGATAACACATACTTGGGATATGTTCTAGGGATAACACACTTGGTACAAACCCTTTAATGCCCATACTTTTTATTTGATCACGTTGGACAATTATTTATGGATTTGGGTTTTTTTGGGGGACAAACTCCTTTAACATGCTGGTACCACTTGCATTGAGCAATGTGTCCCCCATGCAGAGCACATAACACATTGTACAATTACACAACTGTTAAATATTAACCTGAAGTTTCCTACAGAAAAATCAAATGGATTCCCTTGTGACTGACCTTGGCTATACTAGTGTAAAGAGAATCGTAGACCGGTGTTGTAACCCTTTTATTTGGCAAGTATGGGCCAGTGTTTGGGAAAGTGAGAATATTATATTTTTCTGTTACAAGGGGGAACATAGTATTTTAGAAGGGGTTGTGTGAGCCGCTACTCGGAAAACCCCTTCTTAAATACTATGTTCCTCTTTGTACAATAAAAATACCCTATGCTCAACCCACGTAATGGCACCATTCGAGCAATGTTAGAGCTGGGGCCTTCCAAGGCTCCCATCACATTGGCTGCATGGCAGCTCATTAGTGGCCACCAATTGACTGCAGTACTTGGGTGACAAATGAAAAGTCACGCGAAGGCTAGGAGATGGGGCACAGCCATCACTGGAATGGAGTTGGAATGGAATGCGAATATAGGGTACTTGTATTTAACAAGGGGAAAATGGGTTGTCTGAGTAAGTGGACAACTCCTTTAATAGTAATCTGATACAGCCATCATTATAGCATGGCAGTCCTTTTTATAGGATAGGTGCCGTGGAACCTGCCAGGTGGTTGTTGGCCATTGAAAAAAAAGATGTACCCTCTTCTATAATCTCCAATCAAAGCCATTCTCTATCTAGCTCTTACTAGGTTAGTGTTATTGGTATTTTCTGTGGGGTGATGTTAGGATGTAAGGGGATCTTCTGACATAAATATACTAGTAACGAGCAGATCAATGAGAACACAGGAAGGAACAGGTTTATTTAACCCTTCCTACCTATGTATTTTTTCAAGATAAGTGACCTAATGGACCATAATATACCAAGAAAGATCAGGAAAAAGACTCATACCCCTTATTCCCTTTAAAGAAGCACTACCATCAAAATTTTTGTCGTCTTAATATATTGCAGTCATCATATTATATACCAATGTGTACTTACAATTGCTCATTTCGACTTTCTACACAACTAATTCTTCTGTTTTCCATTAGGTCTACGACCTCACATGATTAAAATCTGACTAGCTATATCCTTCTAAGCTCTATGTCGAAACAGGAGGTCAAGTTTCCCTGTATGAGTCAAAAGTCCCTGGCAGGAGGAGGAGGAGGGAGCAAGCTGAGTCAGGAGTTGAAGAGGGGATGATAAATTGCAGGGACAAAAGACTTCCTGTTTCTACATAGAGCATAGAAAAGAGAAGAATTACCATATATACTCAAGTATAAGCCGTGGTATCTAATTTTACCTAAAAAAAATTACGGGAAACCTTATTGACTCGAGTATAAGACGGGTATGCGTTGTCCCCTCATCCCCATCCTGGTGTGCACGGCCTCCTCATCCCCACCCTGGTATGCACAGCCCCATCCCTAGCCTTGTATGATTGGCTCCCATGAAAAAACATGAAAAAAATTAACCATTACACTTACCTTCCTGTGCTCCCTCGCTTCGTCTTGTTCTGGTGCCAGTAGCTGCTTTGCTTTATGGTTGTAAGCAGAGCATGGCAGAGATGTCATGCGCTGCTCACAAGCAGAGCACAGCTGCCAGAATATTCCTCGCTCACCATGCCGGAACTATGTGCGTGGAGGGCAGTTCGTATTAAGTATCGTGCACAGTGTCAGCCGCCAGGTGGTCACGTGTGCCACTGCTTAAGAGAAATGAATATTCACCTTTCTTAGGTAGTGGCACACTTGAAAGCCCGGCAGGAGCCGGACGCTGAGGCTGCCACTGTGTGCGCTATTACAGAGAAATGAATATTCATTGCCAGTGCAGTGAATATTCATTTCTCTTTAGCAGCGGGCACAACAGTTAGCTGCAGCCACCGGCTCCTACCTCTGTGACCCGCTGCTCCGCCACTGCCCCTCACCCTCCATGTTCTGGACACCTCACATGAGTATAAGCAAAGGGGGGGGGGTTCAGCACAAAAAAAAGTGCTGAAAAACTCAGCTTATACTAGATTATAACAGTAACTGGGTAGAAAAGCAAAATATAATTGCAATATATTAATATTGTAGAAACTTTGATTGGGAGGGTTTCTGTAAGGCTTCGTTCACAAGTTCAGAATTTAGTCAGTATTTGTAAGTTAAAACCAGGAGAGGGTGATAAATCCAGAAGTGGTGACGTGTTTCTATTCTACAATTCCTCTGATTGTTCCTATCCGGGTTTTGGCTTACAAATACTGAGGTAAAATACTCACCAAATACTGAATGTGTGAATGTGGCCTTAGTGGGACTATTTTTCAAGAACTAGGGGTGAAGAAAGGTGTGTGTGTCCCCTCTAAGTTCTTCTGAATATCTTAGACTTATTTCAGCTATGTCAAATTTTACATGGATATTAGTAATGATTCTACAGTAAGTGAAAGTCTGTGACAATCCATTACAATAGGTGTAAAAAGGCTTTCTGCCACCCCACTCAACAGGTAGCATGCTACTGATTCCTGAGGGCGAGTCCTTGTCCAGATCTGAGGCACTTTACATGACAGATCCCTGGCAGAAATCACTCGGCTATCTGTTATGGATGTACAGTGTGAAATGCCAGGGTTCAGCATGAAGCAAACGTCAGAATTGCAAACCCTTAGAGAAAGAAGGTGCTGCTTCAGTTACCACTCAGAATAATTGTTTATAGGGTCTATTTGGATGTAATTGATGTAAATGATTTGTATAAGGCTGGTTTCACACTAGCGTTCTCGGGCGCAGGGCCGCTGCTTAGCTCCGCCACCGGCCGCGCCCACTCCGGTCAGCTCCTAGGATCGCATGAGGCTGCATGCGATCAGCGTACCCTATACTTAGCGTTGGGTACGCTGTCCGTGCACTAGTCGTGCGCTGGTATGATTTTGCTGGTGCTGCGCCCAGCGCACAAAAACGCGCTGTTGCATTTTTGTGTGCTGGGTGCAGCGCCAGCAAAATCAAACCAGCGCACGACCAGCACACGGTCAGCGTACCCAACGCTAAGTATAGGGTACGCTGATCGCATGCAGCCTCATGCGATCCTAGGAGGAGCTGACCGGAGGGGGCGTAGCCGGGGGCGGAGCCAAGTGGCAGCCCTGCGCTACGCCCAAGAAAGCTAGTGTGAAACTAGCCTAATATGTGTTCTTCTCACATAACTGTTAGTTTTATGTTTTTCCTCTATTTCTGATAATACCCCCTTTTTTTTTCCTATAGGAGCCCCAGAAGCCCCCAGCTTTCTCCCAGCAGCCCCAGTCTCAATTTGGCCCCTGTCACTATGAGATGAAGCAGTTTCTGGACTGTGCTACCACACAGAGTGACCTGACTCTGTGCGAGGGGTTTAGCGAAGCTTTAAAGCAGTGCAAATACAACTATGGTGAGTAGTCCATGAATGGGAGGATGGATTATGGTGTAAGATCACCCACCTGAAGGTGTTAAAGGGGTTTTCACATCTCCAAGGTCATATCTCAATATGTACTAGGTGTAATATTAGCAAATATCCCCAATCAGAAATGTAGATTAGTTATTCTGATTCGCTATGTCACTTAGCCCATGTGCAGGCATTGCAGTAGTTTAGTTATCTATGGTTGCGACAACTAATTAACTGTCACTATATGAGTGGTTATAACCATGGATACCTAAGTTACTGCAATGCCCTGCACCAGGGGTAAGTGACAAAGCGAATCAGAAGAACTATACTACATTTCTGATTGGAGGTATTTTATAATTTTATTATTACACCTACCACAATTTGGAATGGGATCTTGGAGATAGGAATACCCCTTTAACTATTTGTGAGACTCCACTAAGGCACCTCTGTTATAAAGGTCATTACTTCATGTGATATCATTGGTGAGTTATCAGCAATTCTAATTTGACCGTGTCATGACACAGCTGTCGGAAGACCTGGGACCAGGGGCTCCTTCCCTGTCCCTAACACTAGGGGGCACCCTAGCTTTCTCTATTCCCCGGGATACTTCTGAAGGCAAAGATGCTGGGGCCTCCACCCTTGCCTTATCTCGTGAGTTAGCCCTCCGTCTGATCTCTTCCCCCCCACCCAGGGAAGAGGGGTGCTACTGTGCACTGTAGTACACCATCCCGACAAACAAGGCAAGTCAAACAAGGGTTAACAGAAAACTCCAGCCATACAAAATATTCACTCACATGTAACAGAGGAATGCATCGGGGCGTGGAGGTAGGGGAATAAACCAAAATAGAGAAGGATAGTGTATTACCAAGCAACAGTCACAGATAACTCCTCCAACTCTCCTCATAAGAACTCCTCTCCCTCCATTAACCATGCAGTAATAAAGCTTTCTCTGACAAGGATTTGTAACACAGCCCAGATTATAAACGAAAAGGAATGGCTAACCGAGCTCAGCTGTGAGCACAGGGATTTCCAACACGGCCGATTAACCCCTGTTCTGCCAGAACAAATAAACACGTTTAAAATGAAGAAGTGCTTCTTCTCAGCATCGGAGTAGGAGCAATCAGACGCTGCAGTATTCTGGCTCCACACTGTCGCGGTAACCCCGTGACAGCGTGATCGACCTCATTAGTGAGTACTGTATCTTGTCACCTGTAATATGGTGACTAGGAAAGAGGGGAGATGTAAGAGGAATCAGTTCACTCACGTTTAGGTTAAGGCTGTCACTAGTGTACTTCTTCTTGGAAGCTGCAGCAGTTTTAAGGTGGCCATGTCCATGGGGGGGCTGAAGGGAAAGGAGGAGTGTTGTGAATTCACTTTCTGGCCTACCTCTGGTTACTAGTGAAGGTAGTGGAGCTGGTTGTATTTACAGAGGGGTCGTGAGTTCTCTTTCCGGGCTCCCTCTGGTGGTTACAGGAGGTAATGGAGCCGATCTAATTAACAGAGGCCTGCCACCTGATAATGAGGAGGACGATTGGACATTTGGAGTTTCTGACTGGATTTAAGACAGCCGACTCCCTCTATCCCTGCTGGTGATTTTTTCCTGCCTCCTGCGGTCTTAGTTTCCAGCTCAGTCCCTGAATGCTCAAGCTAAGGCTATGTGCACACGTTGCGGATTCCGCTGCGGATTTTTCCGCGTGGAAACGCAGGTAAAGTGACCTGCGGTTTTCCTGCGGTTTCACACCTCTACTATGGTAAAGGTATGAAACCGCTGCGGAATCCGCACAAACAATTGACATGCGGTTTGTAAACCGCAGCAAAACCGTGCGGAAAAATCTGCACCGTCAGCACAGCGTTTTTGAAACCCCATAGGGTTTCATTGTACTGTACATGGTCAGCGGAACTGCTGCGTTTCCGCAGGGCCAAAACCGCTGCGGAAACGCAGCAGAATCCGCAACGTGTGCACACAGCCTAAGTGTTCTTTGCTATTGTTCACATTTGATTTGGTTCTGTCTATTTCAGTTTTGTGTGGTCAGCCAGCCCCGGCTGGGGCTATGCTGAATGTCCATCCTTATGTTACTGTTTGTGCCAGTTTGTTTTTGTCCCTTATTAGATTGGCCTCTCTTTGCTCTGCTTTCAGAATATAACAGAGTGCTGATATAGTGGGCGAAGTCTAGTGACTTCAGTAATTTTTCTATCAGACGTGTTGGGCATTTTTTGCAGGGTTTTTTGCGTGATTGCAGACAGGGTCTTTCCTTTCCTTTCCTGCCCTGTCTAGTTAGTTTGGGCCCCATCGTTTGCTCAGCCTATTTTCCTGCCTGCATTTGTGTTTTCATCTTGTCACACCGATAATATATGTTTGGGGGCTGTCTATTGCTTTGGGTTCTGCTCTGGGGCAGTTTAGATTTCCCTTTCTTGCTTTAGGCTTATTTAGTTCTTCGGCTGTGTCGAGGCGTCTAGAATCATCGTAGGTACTCTCCACGGCTACTGCTAGTTGTGTGGATAGGATCAGGGGTCTGCAATCCGCTTAGTTACCAACCTCTCTGATTTTCTGTGGCTTAGCTTGGTCTTGCTTTCCTCCTTGGTGACCCAATCATAACCGAGGAGGCTTACGGTGTGTTGATTTCATCAGTTTATTCTAATACAAACGCGTTTACAGCACAGAGGTAACTTGTTTGTCCCAGGCCCCAATGCAAAATCTGTAATGTAGGCCCGTACCTATCGTGAGGCTTTATTTGTACAGTACTGGTGTCTCCTTATGTAGCTGTGGGGTCTTTGCACCTTCCCGGACACTAGGATTTAGGAGAGACTGGAAAATTTGCGCGCGCTATGGTTCTGCATCTGGTTTAGGCCTCATTCAGACATCTGTTTTTAACATGCATGTTGTATCAGTGTTTTTCACAGAGAGAACACATACCCATAATAAGCTTTGGAGCTGTTCACATTGCTGAGGGTTTTTATTTTTGCTGACTGCATGTCACCAAAAACAAAATCAGACATGTCTGTTTTTAATTTGAGTCACAGTTCAAAATCGCCCCTACAACTTTTTAGGGCCATAAAAATCAGCGCACGATGTAATCCGTCCATGTGCTGTCTCTTTTTAACATTCTAATGAATCAGAGAAGCTTTCTTTTTTTTTTTTTTCTTTTGCATATACAAGAAAATCACTGGTAAAACACTGATGGTAAAAACTGACACTGACCAAATACTGATGCAAATCAAATGAAAAACACTGTCTGAATGAGGCCTTAGACTATTAATTGATAATTGATCCGCTGTAACTATGGTTTTCTGACTTTTGCAGGTGTCACCTCCCTTTTGTGACGTTTCTTGCTAGCCCTGCTGGACATCAGACCTAGGAGAAGCCACTACTTCACATTTCAGTTATCTGCTTTTAGTATTATGTCTATCAAATAGAATAATGAATAAATCTAGATATATTTATATGTAATCCTGCAATTTTGTTTTTCTTTTTTTTTTTTTTCCTGAGCATGCGTACTACCGCTCCAATCTAACAGGGATAAAAATGCTCTGTTCTTCCAGTTGGAGGGGCTCCCAGCTATTGGACCTCCACCAATCAATAAGTAATCACCTATAACCTGACAACTGATACATGGATAGCACATATGTTGTCGGTCGTGAAGGGGTTAAAAGCGGCTCGGAGACAGACTAGTCAGACTGGCAGGTTCCGGCGGCTTCTCCCTGCCCGCTCCTCATGAGTAAGATACTTGCAGCCAGTGTCTGATACATGCTGCCCATGGATGGGCACATAAAGTATAAAAAATATTAGAAATTTGTTAAAGAATGACATGTAGATTGAGAAATTGTAGTCAGGTTCTGCCCGGACTTCAAAACTATCTAGATACAGCAGATACTTTTCACCCGTTCTCTATTGTGTCCTCTGTATATTGCACTGTATACAGTTGTACTGCAGATTGCAGCAAGTACTTCTTATTGATGATGTCAGTATAGTTGTGATTTAATCTAAATTCCTTTATTTTCGCTGTCCACACAGATAGGCATTATCTGATTTTATTATACTATAACTAGAGATAAAGACATGGACCACACATCCAAAACTTATACGTTGGTCTATATTGTGACTAAGGAAAAATGTACAAAACTGAGCACAAGGTTCTTAGTTACCATGATCAGAATACGTGAAGGAATCCCCTCTATCCATAAACAGACAGATGGTGAGGGAACATTTAGCTTGTTTTAATGAATTTATAGCTTAGTCCAGAGGAATTACATCCTAGGCTACTGAGTTAGAGAAAATTGCAGAACCACTATCCAGAATCTTTGAAAAATCCTGGAAAACAGGAGAAATCTCAGAAGATTGGAGAAGGGCAAATGTCCCTATCTTCAAAAAAGGAAAGATGACGAGCCAGGAAATTACAGGCCAGTGAGCCTTACTTCTATACCAGGGAAGAAATTTGAACAAATTATTAAACAGTATGTAACTACTTGGATACAGTAATTAATCAGAGCCAGCATAGGTTTGTAGCAAACACGTCATGCCAGACTATTCTAATTTCCTTCTATGATGGAATCACTGACTGGGTGGATCAGGGAAATGCGATAGATATAGCATATCTCGACTTCAGCAAAGCATTTGATAAAGTAGCTTACACTATTCTTATTGAAAAAAATAGCCAAGTATGGGATTGGTAAGGCTACGGTTAGGTGGATTCAAAACTGGCTCAGGGATCATACTCAAATAGTGGTAATAAATTGTTACACATCCTATTAGAAAAGTGTTTCAATTGGGGTACCACAAGGCTCTGTCCTGGCCCCTGTGTTGTTCAACATTTTTATAAATGATCTAGATAGGGCAACTGAAGGTAAACTAATCAAATTTGGATATCATGCAAAGCTAGGATGGATAGCTAACACCCAACAAGCCAGAGAAAGGATTCAGATGTATCTAAATAAGCTTGAACCATGGGCAGCTATTAATAGAATGGTATTTAACAGGGAGAAATGTAAGATTCTACATCTGTGCAAAAAAAAATGAAAATTACATCTATAGAATGGGAGGAATAGAACTAAGCATCAGCACGTAAAAAACCTGGGTATACTAATAAATCACAGACTGAACATGAGTCAACAGTGTGATGCAGCAGCAAAAAAGGCAAACCCAGTTCTAGGATGTATTAAGAGAAGCATAGTCTAGATCGCATGAAGTAATTATCCCCCTCTACTCCTCGTTGGTCAGGCCTCATCTGGAATACTGTGTCCAGTTCTGGGCACTACATTTTAAAACAAGACATTGAAAAACTCGAGCAAGTTTACAGAAGAGCTGCTAGGATGGTAAGCGGACTGCAAACTGTGACCTACGAGGAATGGTTAAAAGATCTGGGAATGTTTAGCTTTCTCCTTCGCCTCATTGAGGGACACAGATACTGTGGGTGTATGGTTCTGCCACTTGGAGGCTGACACTAAGTGAAAAAAAGATGTTAGCTCCTCCGTAGTATACACCCTCGCCCCTATTGCGGGCGGAAATCAGTTTTTTGCTTAGTGTCTTTGGAGGCACACGTGTCTGGTTTTCTCCAGACTTCTTTTTTTTTTTTTTTTCTCTCTTTTTTTCCATGAAGATAAGACAGGGGCGACGTATACTATTGAAAGGGTCCGATCTCCCCAAACCAACAACGGGCGAGCACGTGTTGAGGATCGTCTCCACGTATCCTTTCCCACACCGAGGGACATATATGTGTTTTTTCCCCAGACATCTATTTTTGTTTGTTATTTTATGAAGAAGAGACAGGGCAACGGATCCTATTGAAAGGGTCCGATTTCCCCAAACCAACAATGTGCGAGCACGTGCGAGTGTCCCTCCACGTATCCTCTCCCGCGACGTAGGACACGATGCCGGACTTAGCCCTGTCCACCCCTAGGTATTGAAACCATGGGCTTGCACAGAGGCACAAGACTAGTGCTGCAAGGCGGCGGACGGTCCCTCTCCGAACCCCCTGAAGGGGTTAGATGAAGCTAGGGTGCCTGCACCGTCCAGAAACTAACCCCATCCCCTCTACCTGGTGGCAACAGGTTAGAGCCGGAGTCAGGTATGAAGGGCTGGGGAGGGCCTGCAGCAGCGTTCCGGGAAGTGTAGAGCAATCCTCCTTCCCTCTCCTCCCTCCTTCCGCCAGGTGTGGGCGCCGGGTTTCGGCGGCGGGCGTGCAGGCAAAATTTAGTCTGCGGCTACGGCCGTGACTGGGTCGCGGGCGGAAGTCCCGCCTCCGGCATGACGTCATTCCCGGAACTGCCCCCTGGCTAGGGCGGACGCCGAACAAATTGAACCCCCGGCTTCATGGCAGGTAGGCCACGGCCGGGAGAGGAACGGCTCGCCCTACCCGGAATAAAGGAGCGCGGGGCAGCGCAGAGGAGCACGTGGGTCACAGGACGCGGTAAGTGTAACTCCGGTCTTGGAGGCTTGCTGCGATTAAAGGTGGCATTTTTTCCCCTCCCTTCCCTTCAACCCTCATATGAATTAGACCTGACTGCAATATGATTGGGAAAAGTAAATCGCGTTCCCTTATGCCGCATGCATTTCTGGAGGGGTTAATTTTTTGCCACATGCCAGAGCCAAAAATTATGCGAAGCCTGCGAGCCCGATCACGCCCAGGAGCCCTCCCCTGCGAGGCGACCAATGTGCAAGCCCCCCCAGAGTGGGCCCTATCACTGTCGCAGTACGAGGGCAATCGAGTTCCGTCAGGGCCCAGATTGGGGCAGGGACAGTGGCTGGTCGGCCTTAGAGGGGACCTCCACCTCACTAGAGCCTTCGGCCTGCAGGGGCCGCTCTTTCTTCAGGCAGACCCGGTGGAAGGAATCCTCGCGGTGTCGCCCAGTCCATCCGGTGCTGTGGCATCCGTAAGTCCTGCTTCTCGCTCCCCGTCACCAGGGTTGATTGCGAGCAGACCTCAGGTCGACTCAGACACCTTGACCTGGATGCTCCGGGGTCATGTGAAATAATGGACAGGCTCATAGAAGCCGTCGGTCAGACCTTGAGGATTGAGGATCGTTCCACCGCGGCTTTTAAGCCATAAGGTGGCGTTTAAGTGAGTGAAGCGGCCGCACGGAATTGGTTCCTCTTATCCTGAGTTTGAGGACATAGTGCAGCGACTCGGAACGACCAGACGGGGGTTTCTCGGGTCAAAAGGCACTCGAAGTAAGGTATCCATTTGCCGGACATCAGTAAGAAATGGTTGAAATCTCCGATGGAGGTTCCACCGGTGTCGCGTCTAGCCACTGAAAACCTGTTTAGTTTCTAGTGGTTCCTCTATTAAGGATTCCACGGATCGCCTCATAAAGGGCTTCTTGCTCAGTAAGTGAGGTGTCAGGATCAGCGCTCTTTCCCTCGTTCGCAGCGACTTGGGCAGCCAAGGCCATGAAGTCATGATCAGAATCATTAAACAGGGTCGCGCAGAAGCAGAGCTACCCGCCGAGATATCGGAGATCACGAGGCAGATGGCGATGGACCTGGGACTATGTAATCAATGCGTCTTTGCATGCGGCTAATTGCTCGGCACTTGCTGCCGCTAATGCAATTTCTACCAGAAGAGCTCTATGGATGGTGGGCCGATTCTGCTTTCAAGAAGTCCTTGACTTCTCTGCCTTATGATCAGTGCGGCTGTTTATTGGAGAGAGGTTGGATAAGCTTATCTCTGACTCCACAGGAGGAAAGGGCGTTTTTTCTCCCTCAACAAAGGATCAAACCGCCTTTTTCGCACCCTTTTCAGGCACGTTTTCGATCTTTTTCGCAACCCCGGGTGGACCACAGCTGCCAATTCCGCCGCTTCAGGCCGCCCCAACCAGGATAGGGAGAGGCAGATCTCATATAGATGCAACCCATTGGGGAGAATGCGAACTCAGCAGCCCAGCTCAAGGGGATCCAGATCCCAAAGATAGTCGGTTAAATGACTCGAGGCATTTGCCAGATGACACCAGCAAGGTGGGCGGCCGTCTACTCTGATTCCGCCACGTCTGGTTCAGTGTTGCACCCGACACGTGGGTAAGGGAGTTGGTGGCCTCAGGTTTGCAAAATAGATTTTGTCAGATACCCTCCAAGACGGTTTTTCCTTTTCTCGTCTTCCCAGGGTGGATACCTAGGCAAGGGCTCTATTAGGGGCCATCGAATTGTTCCTGTACAACAGTCATCGTTTACGTACCAGAACACGAAAGAGCTCAGGGTTGCGATTCCAGGCTGTTTGCGGTTCACAAAAAGGGAACGCGTCTGTGAGACCTGTCTTGGACCTGAGGCTTCTGAACAGGTTCGTCAGCATCAGACATTTTCAGATGGAGTCTCTCCGGTCAGTTATATCGGCCATGGAACGGGGAGAATACTTGGCCTCAATAGATATCCAGAACGCATATCTGCACATGGCCACCGGCCATTCTAGGCTGAACATGAGTGCATTCATTAGGTGGCGAGCCCATTTCCATTTTTTCCTGCTCATTATAGGTTTCTGCCCTTCGACATCAATGGTCGACCTTTTTTCAGTTCATAACACTACCCTTCGGGCTAGCCAAGGCTCCCGGAGTGTTCACAAAGGTTATGACAGTTGTCATGGTCATGCTACATTCTTGAGGCATAGTCATTTTTGCCTTACTTGGACGACCTCTTAGTTAAGGGCATGCAGGGAAAATGTCAACATCACGCTGGATACTCTTGGCCGCTTAGGGTGGTTGGTCAGCGCAAGGTAGTCATCTCTTGTGCCAGCTCAGAGGTTTTTCCTTCTTAGGAAGGATCCTCGACACTTGCCGAGGGCTGGTAATTCTCAGGAAGAGGCGCTTACTCTTCGGAGGGAGTCTGGACACTTCGCCATCCAGTCTCTCATTCCAGCTGGTTCGGGATAAGGATTCTAAGAGAAATGGTCGCGGCAATAGAAGCGTTACCGTTCGCCAGTTCCTGCTTCGCACCCTGCAGCGCGCCCTCTTGTCAGCCTGGGACAAGAAATCCGTTCACGTTCGTTCAGTGGGGCCGGCGATCCTGTCAAGTCAGGGAGTCGCTCGAATGGTGGATAACCAGTCCCTCTCTGTCCCAGAGGAAGCCCTTTTTGCCAGACCATTGGTTGGTGATGACAACCAAAGCCAGTCTCCTCAACTGGGGAGCAGGGTTTTCGCCACCACACGACCCAAGGGCGGTGGTCCCCGCACGAGGCTCTCCTCCCGACCAAGCTAGTGGAGATACGGGCAATTTGGCTGGCTCTGCAACAGTTTCATCACTCTCTGCAGGCCGCCTTGTCCGAATTCAATCGGTGGTCTATATAGATCATCAAGGGTGCACCCGCAGCAGAGCAACCATGCGCGGGGTGGGGCACGTTCTTCAGTGGGTCAAACAAACCACTCGGTGATCTCAGCAGCTCTCATCCCGGGCGTGGAAAATTGGGCGGCAGACTTTCTCAGGGGGAGAGTGATCTCTACATCCCAAAGTCTTCCAGCAGATTTTTTAGCTGCGGGGAACACCAGATGTGGATCTGTTGGCTTCCAGAGTGAATGCCAAGGTGCCCACATGCGTTGCTCGGGCCTGGGATCCGCAGGCAGTCGGTAGACGCATTGGTTCTGTTATGGAACCAGTTTTGCCGCCCATATCTATTTCCCCCGCTGTCGCTACTGCCGAGAGTCATCAAAAGGATCAAGAGGGAAACGGGCTCCGGCGATTCGGCTGGCCCCAGACTGGTCCTATTGAGCGTGGTATGCAGTTCTAATGCTCCTGCTTGCCGACGTTCCTTGGCGACTGCCAGAACGCCCAGAGCTACTTTTTCAAGGGCCGATTTGCCACTCGAGCTCAGTGGCCCTGTGTTTGATGGCATGGCCAGTTAATCTTGGATTCTAACCCAGGCAGGGTTTGGGAGCAAGGTGGTCGCTACAATAGTTAGCGCCCGGAAGTCAACCTCAGCACGAATTTACCACCAAGCCTGGAGGGTGTTCTTCGCTTGGCGTCGAGGATGCGGTATTTCTCCGCTGAGATTCTCGATCCGCAGCGTTTTGTTTTTTCTCCAGTCGGGCCTAGACTTGGGTCTGGCCCAAGTTCCCGCAGGAGACAAATATCAGCTTTATCCGTCCTGGTCCAGTGCGGAATGGCTACCAGGTTACAGGTAAAGACTTTCATCCAGGGTCTCTCCCACTTGGTACCTCCCTATAAGGCGCCTATGGATGCCTGGGACCTTGACCTGGTCCTAAGAGTTCTGCAGAAAGCTCCTGTCATGGTTTGAACAGGGTTATTGCCCTGCACTCACAGGGTTAAGTGTTTGTGGCCTCTTTCTGGATCTGGGAGGGGTATTTATACTCACTCTTTACCAGGGTTCTCTGTCAGCTATACTGTTGTTCTGGTGTGTCTGACCCCTGATGTGCGTGTATTCTGCGTTGCTTGTTTGCTTCCCGTGTATGACCCCGTCTGTTCCCTTTCTCTGTACTCCGTCTCTCGCTTTGGTACTATTGTCTTCTCCGGTTCTGACCTCCTGGCTTGATTATCGTTACTCCGTTACAGTTTGTCCCTATTGTACCATCTATTGCCCGTTCTCGTTTTCTGATCTATTGCTACGTCCTGACTATCCATTCTGTCTAACCCTTTGGTACTGTATTGCTATCTTGTGCTTTGACCCTGGCTTCATCTGGTTTTTGTCTCTGTCTATGCCCCTTGGTAACATTGTCCTGTAGTTACCTTTCTAGGAGTTTCCCTGCAGCTCCTAGCTCTGTGGAGCTTAGGCCATGCCCCCAGCAGTCATGTGCTTCAGGTCCTGATACTCTGAAGCACGCATTGTCACTGCTGCTGCTCTGTTCCACAGGTATCTTTGAGCACTGTTTTTGTACTCAGGACACCCGCACTGGCTCAGTGAGCAAGTGCAGTGCCGGGTTCCTGACATTATAGCTGACCATTTCAGGTTTTTTTTCCCTCTGAAGAAAAAAAGAAAAAAGTGTGTGATCCTCATGGATCCCATACAACTTTGACTGATCAGGTCAAACACCTGACCCAAATGTTCCACAGACTTAATGTGGAACAGCGCACGATGGCCCATACCTAGCAACAGCTGGTGGGTACTGTGCAGGGGGCTGTCGCTGCAGGGGCTCCTAGTGCTGGGGATAGAGATGTGTCATTGGCATCCCCTGAATCTCCGGTCAAATTGCCAGACCTTTTCTCGGGATAAAAGGGAGTTCAGGTCATTCAGCGAAGGATGCAAGCTTTTTTTTTTTTCTCTGAGGCCCCGATCCTCCGGGGATGAGTTCCAGAGGGTGGGGATCGTCATTTCCGTACTTCGGGGGGCTCCACAGGCATGGGCTTTCTCTCTCTCTTCCTCTGCTCCTGTACATATGTCTGTGAATTTGTTCTTTGAGGCTCTGGGGCACATTTATGATGAGCCTGATAGAGTGCGTCTGGCAGAGGATATGGTGATGAGTGTGACACAGGGGAGGCACGCTGCTGAATGGTTCTGCTCTGAGTTCAGATGCTGGGCAGCGGAGGTCTCCTGGGATGATGCTGCCCTCCCGGGTTTGTTCTGTAGAGGCCTGTCCGAACGTTTGAAAGATGCCCTAGCCCTTCATCCTCCACCGGATTCTTTTGAGGACGCTATGATCCAGGCTGTCCGCATGGACCGTAGGCTGCGGGCAAGAGGGGTCATGCTGCAGGAGACCCCTTTATTCTCCAATCTGAGAGACTCTGCATCTAGTCCTGAGCCCATGGAGGTTGGTGCCACGTCATTGGAGGAAAAAGAGAGGAGACGCCGTAGAAACAACCAATTGTGCTTTTACTGTGGATCCGCTGGACATTGGAGAAGGAACTGTCCTTCTTGCCCTCCTTCAGTGAAGCTGTCAGGAAAACGACTGAGTCTGGGTAACAATCGAGGAGGTTGCCCAGACTCCCAGGTACCCTTTTCCTCACTAAAATTCTGCTTCCGGTGGAACTAGAACTTACAGGCGGTCCGGTTGGGACTACCGCCTTTGTTGACTGTGGTTCTTCTATTAATCTGATCGATGCCAAAGTTGTGACTTTTCATAAGATAGGGACAGTCAGGTTAAAAGATCCTGTTAAAATTGTGGCATTTGATTCTTCTATCACCCAGGAGGGAATTTGTTTCAAGACTGATACCTTTTCGCTGAAAGTGGGTTAAACTCACGTGGAAAAATTAAGGTGTTTTGTTCTAAATAATCTGCTGGCTGGATGGGTACTGGGTATGCCTTGGCTTCAACGTCACAATCCTATTGACTGGGTCACAGGGGAGATCATTCAGTGGGGTTGTATTGCTAACGGTCTATGTTGTAACTTGACAACTCTTGTCACCCCAGTAAAATCTGTGTCAGTGTCGTCTGTCGATCTGGAAGGTATTCTGGAGTACCTGAAAGATTTTGAAGACATATTTTCTGAAAGTGAGGCTGAGGCGCTACCACCACATAGACCCTTTGATTGTGCCATTAATCTAGTCCCTGAAGCCAAGTTACCCAAGGCTCGCCTGTTCAATTTGTCCGGGCCCGAACGTCTAGCCATGAAGGAGTACATTACCGAGAGTCTCCGCAAAGGGCATATTAGGCCTTCTGTTTCACCTATGGCGGCAGGCTTCTTTTTTCTCAAGAAAAAAGATGGTGGTTTGCGGCCGTGCCTCGACTTTCGGGAATTAAACAAAATTACTGTGAAAAATACATACCCTCTCCCCCTAATTCCTGATCTATGTAACCAACTCACCGGGGCCAAGTGGTTCTATAAACTGGATTTACGTGGGGCATACAACCTTATAAGAGTCCGGGAAGGGGACGAATGGAAAACAGCATTCCTGACGACTGAAGGGCTGTTCGAAAACTTGGTTATGCCCTTTGGTCTCACCAACGCTCCTGCTGTTTTTCAGAATTTTATTAATGGAATTTTCTCTGATTTAATTGGTCGCTTTGTGGTCATCTATTTGGATGACATTCTGGTGTACTCGGTGGACAGTCAATCTCACTTGCACCATTTGCGGATGGTTCTCCTGAGACTGAGGGAGAATCATTTGTATGCCAAGTTGGAAAAATGCTCATTTTTCATGCAAGAAGTATCCTTTCTGGGGTTGATTGTGTCAGGGGAGGGGTTCCGCATGGATCCTAAGAGGTCCAGGCTGTTACAGATTGGGTGCAGCCTCATGACTTGAAAGGGTTGCAGCGATTTTTTGGCTTTGCTAACTTTTATAGGAAATTTATTAAGGGCTTCTCGCAGGTGGTAAAGCCTCTAACGGACCTCACTCTCAAGGGGGCTGATGTAAAAAAATTGGTCTGTAGCTGGAAAAAAATTCTTTCATGATATTAAAAAAGTGCTTTTCTTCAGCCCCTGTATTGGTACAACCCGACCCGTCAAGACCTTTTATCGTGGAGGTTGACGCCTCGGAAGTAGGGGTGGGGGCAGTTTTGTCTCAGGGCGCTCCTACCCTTACTAATCTGAGGCCTTGCGCCTTCTTCTCTAAAAAATTTTCCTCTGCCGAGAGAAATTATGATGTCGGCAATAGAGAGTTGATGGCAGTAAAGTTGGCTTTTGAATAATGGAGGCATTTCCTAGAGGGGGCTATTCATCCCATTACAGTCATCACTGATCACAAAAATTTGGCCTATATCGAGTCTGCCAAGAGAGTGACCCCCAGACAGGCTCGGTGGGCGCTTTTTTTTTCTCGATTTCAGTTTACCATCACATTTCGCCCGGGATCTAAAAACATCAAGGCTGATGCCTTATCCCGAAGCTTTGATTCAGTTTCCCCTCCAGAACCTCCCTCCTCCATTCTTCAGCCAGGAGTAGTGGTGGCCGAAATCTCATCTGAGTTACAGAGAGAGATTTTGGAGGCCCAGGCTCGGGCTCCGGGTGGTAAACCCCCGGGTAAATTGTTTGTACCGGAATGTTTCCGTCTCGGACTTATGCAGGAATTTCACGATTCTATGTTGAGTGCTCACCCTGGGATTGCAGTTACCCGGGGGGGCAATTGCGAGGGGTTTCTGGTGGCCCTCTATGGTAACAGATATTAAATAGTTTGTGACTGCATGTAGGGTGTGCGCTCGTTCTAAAAGTTCTCAGGTCTGGCCGGCCAGGGAGTTGGTGCCTTTGCCAATTCCAGATAGACCATGGACACATTTGTCCATGGATTTTATCACAAATCTTCCTCCTTCCAGGGGCAACTCGGTGATATGGGTGGTGGTGGATAGGTTTTCAAAACAAGCCCACTTTGTACATCTCCCCACGTTACCATCTGCTGAAACCCTGGCCTGCTTATTTATGCAGCATATAATTCGGTTGCATGGAGTGCCTATGAATGTGGTGTCAGACAGAGGGGTACAGTTTGTAGACAGGTTCTGGAGGGCTTTTTGCAAAAAGCTGGGGATTTCATTGTCCTTCTCCTCTGCCTACCACCCAGAGTCTAATGGACAGACGGAGCGCACAAACCAATCGTTGGAGCAGATTCGTGTGAGCCAATCTACTGGGAAGTCTCCCTTTCAGATCAACTATGGGTTTAACCCACATTTTGGAGAGTTTTCCCGCATGGATTCAGGAGCTGAGGGTGCGACACAACGTCTTAGAATTCTTTGGAGGGAGGTTCAGAGGAATATTTCCAAGGCCCAGGAAAACTATAAGCGGTTTGCTGACAGGAGGAGGGGGTCAGGTCCAGCATTTGCAGTAGGGGAGAAGGTGTGGCTATCCACCCACAATATCAAGCTTAAGATACCATTTATAAAGCTGGGCCCCAAGTTTATTGGCCCATACAAAGTTGTGGAGGTTGTTAACCCAGTAGCCTACCGACTGCAGCTGCCCACCTCCTTTAAAATTTCTGATGTCTTCCACAGGTCCCTGTTAAAGCCTGTGGGGATGGTGAGAGAGGATCCCTCATGAAATGCTCCACCAGTGCTGGTAGAGGGGCAGCTGGAGTATGAAGTAGGGTGCATTGTCGACTCCCGGTGGGTGCGCCGGAGACTCCAGTATCTGATACACTGGAAGGGGTACGCTCTGGAGGATCGGTCATGGGTTCCGGTGCATGCTGATCGTCTCGTGCGGGCTTTCCATGCCAGATACCCAGACAAGCCTGGGGGTCCAGTGGCCCCCCGTTAAGAGGGGGGTACTGTCATGGTTTGAACAGGGTTATTGCCCTGCACTCACAGGGTTAAGTGTTCGTGGCCTCTTTCTGGATCTGGGAGGGGTATTTATACTCGCTCTTTACCAGGGTTCTCTGTCAGCTATACTGTTCTGGTGTGTCTGACCCCTGGTGTGCGTGTATTCTGCGTTGCTTGTTTGCTTCCCGTGTATGACCCGGTCCGTTCCCTCACTCTGTACTCCGTCTCTCGTTTTGACACTATTGTCTTTTCTGGTTCTGACCTCCTGGCTTGGCTATCGTTACTCCGTTACAGTTTGTCCCTATTGTACCGACTATTGCCTGTTCTGGTTTTCTGATCTATTGCTGCGTCCTGACTGTCCGTTCTGTCTGGCCCTTTGGTGCTGTGTTGCTGTCTCATGCTTTGACCCCGGCTTCATCTGGTTTCTGTCTCTGTCTATACCCCTTGGTAACATTGCCCTGTAGTTACCTTTCTAGGAGTGTCCCTGCAGCTCCTGGCTCTGTGGCGTTGAGGCCACGCCCCCAGCAGTCACATGCTTCAAGTCCTGTGAGCTTGGAGCATGCATCGTCACCACTGAGACCCTGCTCCGCAGGTATCTTTGCGCACAGTCTTTGTACTCAGGACACGCGCACTGGCTCAGTGAGCAAGTGCAGTGTGTTGTTCCTGACAGCTCCTTTTTGGGACCGCTTCAGAAGGTTTCTTTGAGGTTCCCTTCCTGGAAAGTGGCGTTCCTAGTGGCCATCTCTTTTGTCAGGTGGGTTTTTCAGAGCTGACGGCACTATCCGGCCAACCTCCATTCCTCACTTTCCATAAGGATAAGGGGTGCTCAGACCAACCCCTCCTTTTCTGCCGAAGGTCGTGTCCTCTTTTCACATTAATGAAGATGTTGTTTTGCCTTCATTTTGTCCAGCACCGGTGAACCGTGTGGAAGAGGCTCGTCACACGGTAGACCTGGTAAAAGCCCTCCGGTGGTACGGGTCGAGGACGGCTCCCTTTCATCAGACGAACACGCTGTTCGTGCTCCCCGAAGAGCGCAGGACGGGGACTCGCTGCCTCAAATTCGACCATAGCCAGATGTTTTTTGTTTGACTTTTTAGGAGTCCTACCGCAATAGAGGCACGCCGATTCCAGCAGGGATCAGAGCGCACTCTACTTGGGCAGTGGGCGCCTCTTGGGTGCTTCGGCATCAGGCTTTGACAGAACAGGCTTGCAAGCAGCAACCTGGTCCAGCCTACACACATTTGCCAGACATTGTAATAGTCATACTCAGGCTTCGGCGGATGCGAGCCTGGGTAGAAGGATTCTCCAAGCAGCGGTGGCGCACCTTTAAACAAAAGAGGCATGTAGCTTGGACCGGTGAGTCAATCTCCCACCCAGGGACTGCTTTAGGACGTCCCACAGTATCTGTGTCCCCCAATGAGGCGAAGGAGAAACATGGATTTTTGTGAGTACTCACCGTAAAATCCTTTTCTCCGAGACGCTCATTGGGGTACACAGCACCCACCCTAATAGCCAGTTGGCTCTTGTTTTGTTAAAATTTAGGTACATTTACAAGTTTGAGATAAGGGTGGTGCTTTTTGACATGTTGTACCTGTATTAAGGCTGATTTGTTGTCCTCCTACTGCTTTGGCACCAAACTGATTTCCGCCCGCAATAGGGGCGAGGGTGTACACTACGGAGGAGGAGCTAACCTTTTTTCACTTAGTGTCAGCCTCCAAGCGGCAGAAGCATACACCCACAGTATCTGTGTCCCCCAATGAGCGTCTCGGAGAAAAGGATTTTACGACGAGTACTTACAAAAATCCATGTTTCAGAAAAGAAGGCTGAGAGGAGACTTAATAGCTGTCTTCAAATATCTGAATGTATGTCACAGTGTAGTGGAACCATTCTCATTTGCACACGGAAAAACGAGAAGCAATGGAATGACACTGAGGGTGATCAATGAGTGGAACAGGCTGCCACGAGAGATGGTGAGTTCTTCAATAGAAGTCTTCAAACAGGCTGGACAGACATCTGTCTAAGATGGTTTAGTGAATCCTGCATTGAGCATGGGGTTGGACAAAACGACCCTTGAGGTCCCTTCCAACTCTAACATTCTATTCTATGAAGCCCATGGATACATTACGGTGAACCCTTAAAGGTGCTGCCTTAATTTATGGATATCTGTTGTTTTCTTTTCCTGTATGGACTGGATGGCTTGTTACTGTTACAGACATCTGGTGATAATTTCATTTCAGTAGCAACTTTAGAAATATATTTACATAGAGATATATATATATATATATATATATATATATATATATATATATATATATATATCTAATATATAAAGCTCATGTGTGTGTATGTATGTATGTATGTATGTATGTATGTATGTATGTATGTATGTATGTGTGTGTGTATGTCCGGGATTGGCATCCGCACCGTCGCAGCTACAGCCACAAAATTTGGCACAGTCACACGTCTGGAGCCTGAGAATGTCCTAGGCTATGTTGTGAGGCGAAATTTTAACCCCGCGCGTTCCAATTCACCAAACAATTTTGCCCCTATCTACATAATGGGGAAAAAGTGTGTGTATCAAGCCCCACCCCTCATTATGATGTCATAATGGTTGCCATGGCGACGCTGATGTCATCATAGGTTGCAAGCCCCGTCGCTCATGTCGTCATATTGGTTGACGACGGGATGGAGAATGTGTGATGGGTATATGGGCACTGGACTATGGGATGGAGGATATGTATGACGGGTATATGGGCACGGGACTATGAGATGGAGGATGTGTGATGGGTATCTGGGCACTGGACTATGGGATGGAGGATATGTATGATGGGTATATGGGCACGGGACTATGGGATGGCGGATATGTATGATGGGTATATGGGCACGGGTCTATGGGATGGCGGATATGTATGATGGGTATATGGGCATGGGACTATGAGATGAAGGATGTGTGATGGGTATATGGGCACTCGACTATGGGATGGTGAATATGTATGATGGGTATATGGGCATGGGATGGAGGATGTGTGATGGGTATATGGGCATGGGACTATGGGATGGAGGATGTGTGATGGGTATATGGGCACTCGACTATGGGATGGAGGATATGTATGATGGGTATATGGGCACGGGCCTATGGGATGGAGGATAAATATAATTTGCTATAACTAACCACAGCACAGTTAGTTACTATGCCCGGGCAGCGCCGGGCTCTTCAGATAGTGTATATATATATATATTATTGTAGAGCTTTATACTCACTGAGCTGCGTTTTAGGTAGGCACAGGAAGCGGTATTGCTGCAATGTCCAGGCAAGTTTATTTAAAGTTCATAAACTGCTCCTGATGGCAAAACAAAACAGAGCCTTTTCCAGCACAAAGTGAAAACAGAAAGTAAAAAGTCCATACACCATATAGCAGGTCCTTTCACCCAGGATAGCGTCCGGTTCTTTAGGCCTCAGCACAGACCAACATAGAGGAGATCCACACATCTTACAGCTCCAGACACCGAATGACACACTCGGCCTCTATTTTATCTTTCAAATCACACCCCTGGGGTTGGGATATGTGAACAGTCATTCCCACCCATCTCTTATGACTCGTTTTTCTTTAATTAGCTGTTTTGGTTTTTTTTGCCATAATACAAATTCTAAATAAGGAAAAATGAGTGGCCATCATTACTTTAAGAAATGAAAGTCAGTCAGTCCGAAAAATTGGGAAAACTTTGAAAGTGTCCCGAAAGTGCAGTGGCAAAAACCATCAAGCGCTACAAAGGAGCTGGCTCACATGAGGACCGCCCCAGGAAAGGAAGACCAAGGGTCACCTATGCTGCGGCGGATAAGTACATCCGAGTCACCAGCCTCAGAAATCGCAGGTTAACAGCAGCTCAGATTAGAGACCAGGTCAATGCCACACAGAGTTCTAGCAGCAGACACATCTCTACAACAACTGTTAAGAGAAGACTTTGTGCAGCAGGCCTTCATGGTAAAATAGCTGCTAGGAAACCACTGCTAAGGACAGGCAACAAGCAGAAGAGACTTGTTTGGGCTAAAGAACACAAGGAATGGACATTAGACCAGTGGAAATCTGTGCTTTGGTCTGATGAGTCCAAATTTGAGATCTTTGGTTCCAACCACCGTGTCTTTGTGCGACGCAGAAAAGGTCAACGGATGGACTCTACATGCCTGGTTCCCATCGTGAAGCATGGAGGAGGAGGTGTGATGGTGTGGGGGTGCTTTGCTGGTGACACTGTTGGGGATTTATTCAAAATTGAAGGCATACTGAACCAGCATGGCTACCACAGCATCCTGCAGCGGCATGCTATTCTATCCGGTTTGCGTTTAGTTGGACCATCATTTATTTTTCAACAGGACAATGACCCCAAACACACCTCCAGGATGTGTAAGGGCTATTTGACCAAGAAGGAGAGTGATGGGGTGCTACGCCAGATGACCTGTCCTCCACAGTAACCATACCTGAACCCAATCGAGATGGTTTGGGGTGAGATGGACCGCAGAGTGAAGGCAAAAGGGCCAACGAGTGCTAAGCATCTCTGGGAACCCCTTCAAGACTGTTGGAAGACCATTTCCGGTGACTACCTCTTGAAATTCATCAAGACAATGCCAAGTGTGCAAAGCAGTAATCAAAGCAAAAGGTGGCTACTTTGAAGAACCTAGAATATAAGACATATTTTCAGTTGTTTCACACTTTTTTGTTAATTATATAATTCCACATGTGTTAATTCATAGTTTTGATGCCTTCAGAGTGAATCTACAATTTTCATAGTCATGAAAATAAAGAAAACTCTTTGAATGAGGTGTGTCCAAACTTTTGGTCTGTACTGTATATATAGATATATACAGTGCCTTCCGAAAGTATTCGGCCCCCTGGAACTTTTCAACCTTTTCCCACATATCATGCTTCAAACATAAAGATACCAAATGTAAATTTTTGGTGAAGAATCAACAACAAGTTGGACACAATTGTGAAGTTGAACGAAATTTATTGGTTATTTTAAATTTTTGTGGAAAGTCAAAAACTGAAAAGTGGGGCGTGCAATATTATTCGGCCCCTTTAACTTAGTACTTTGTTGCGCCACCTTTTGCTGCGATTACAGCTGCAAGTCACTTGGGGTATGTCTCTATCAGTTTTGTACATCGAGAGACTGAAATTTTTGCCCATTCTTCCTTGGCAAACAGCTCGAGCTCACTGAGGTTTGATGGAGATCGTTTGTGAACAGCAGTTTTCAGCTCTTTCCACAGATTCTTGATTGGATTCAGGTCTGGACTTTGACTTGGCCATTCTAACACCTGGATACGTTTATTTGTGAACCAGTCCATTGTAGTTTTTGCTTTATGTTTGGGATCATTGTCTTGTTGGAACACAAATCTCCTTCCCAGTCTCAGGTCTTTTGCAGACTCCAACAGGTTTTCTTCAAGAATGGTCCTGTATTTGGCTCCATCCATCTTCCCATCAATTTTAACCATCCTTCCTGTCCCTGCTGAAGAAAAGCAGCCCCAAACCATGATGCTTTTACCACCATGTTTGACAGTGGGGATGGTGTGTTCAGGGTGATGAGTTGTGTTGCCTTTACGCCAAACATCGTTTGGCATTGTTGCCAAAAAGCTCGATTTTGGTTTCATCTGACCAGAGCACCTTCTTCCACATGTTTGGTGTGTCTCCCAGGTGGCTTGTTGCAAACTTTAAATGACACTTTTTATGGATATCTTTGAGAAATGGCTTTCTTCTTGCCACTCTTCCATAAAGGCAAGATTTGTGCAGTGTATGACTGACTGATGTCCTATGGACAGACTGTCCCACCTCAGCTGTAGATCTCTGCAGTTCATCCAGAGTGATCATGGGCCTCTTGGCTACATCTTTGATCAGTCTTCTCCTTGTTTGAGATGAAAGTTTAGAGGGACGGCCGGGTCTTGATAGATTTGCAGTGGTATGATACTCCTTCCATTTCAATATCATCGCTTGCACAGTACTCCTTGTTTAAAGTTTTGGAAATAATTTTGCATCCAAATCTGGCTTTAAACTTCTCCACAACAGTATCACAGACCTGCCTGTTGTGTTCCTTGGTCTTCATGATGTTCTCTGTGCTTCAAACAGAACCCTGAGACTATCACAGAGCAGGTGCATTTCTATGGAGACTTGATTACACACAGGTGGATTTTATTTATCATCATTAGTCATTTAGGACAACATTAGATCATTCAGAGATCCACTATGAACTTCTGGAGTGAGTTTGCTGCACTGAAAGTAAAGGAGCCGAATAATATTGCACGCCCCACTTTTCAGTTTTTGACTTTCCACAAAAATTTAAAATAACCAATAAATTTCATTCAACTTCACAATTGTGTTCCACTTGTTGTTGATTCTTCACCAAATAATTACATTTGGTATCTTTATGTTTGAAGCATGATATGTGGGAAAAGGTTGAAAAGTTCCAGGGGGCCAAATACTTTCGCAAGGCAATGTATATATAGAAAAAAATTGAAATACAGAATTTAATACTCAAATTGGACATAGAAATCTGTTCCCAGTCATTTAATGGACTAACAAATCCTTGCTCTATTGCTTGAAGTGTCCAATCTGATGGTCGTATGACGTAATGTGTTAAATACATAAATCAGCATTCATGGCGCCAAGACTGTGGGTTACTGCTGCTCTGATGTTTGTTGTTTCATATTCACTATATTTCTGGATTAGATCTTCAGACCATCTTGTTCTTTTGCTGAGAAGTTGCTCTTGTTTTCGTTGGAGAAGAAAAAGGTGTTTCCTTGGAGGTTCGAATCTTCTTATGAACAGAATTTCTCAATTTGTCTCGTGCATGCGGATTAGAAAGCTTCTGCAAACGTTCTGCATGAGAAAAGAATACGCTATTCTTGACATTTGCTTAAGAGATGAATGAATGTTTTATTATGAACCATGTGTGATTGAGCTATATGATATACAGTGGCTTTAAAGAGCTGCCAGCATCTAGACTTTTCCCCAACCAATTTTTCCTTGATTTTTATTGTATGCATTTAGTTTTAATAAAGCAGAGATCTTAGGCTAGTTTCACACTAGCGTTTATGAGCGCAGCGACGGCCTGCGCACTGCCGCCGCTAAGCCCCGCCCCCTGCAGCGCCCCCGCCGGTAGCTCCGCCCACCGGCGCATGACGCTGCATGCGCCCTGCGTCCCCTATCTTTATCACAGGGGGCGCAGGCCGTGCGCAGTATGCGTTTGGCGGCGCATGCGTCCTTTTGACGGTGCGCCGACCTGCGCCAAACACAACCTGCTGCAGTTTGGTTGCGTCGGCACTCCGCCAAAAAGGCGCATGTGCCGCCAAACGCATACTGCGCACGGCCAGCGCCCCCTGTGATAAAGATAGGGGACGCAGGGCGCATGCAGCGTCATGCGCCGGTGGGCGGAGCTACCGGCGGGGCGCGGCAGGGGGCGGGGCTTAGCGGCGGCCGTGCGCAGGCCGTCGCTGCGCTCATAAACGCTAGTGTGAAACTAGCCTTATCGAAAAAGAACCACATATGAGTGGGCAACTTTAAATACAGTTTTCCTTACCGTTGTTTCCACATGTTAGATTGTCTGGGAGATACCTGCCAGGACTCATAGATGTTGGATTGATGGTGGTATTACTGCCATATTACTCAAAATGCCCAGTGAGGAAAATACAGTAAGTATTTGATACACTTCCGATTTATACACTGCTGATTTTGCAAGCTTTCCCACCTACAAAGAATGGACAGGTCTGCAATTTTTATCATAGGTAGCACACTTCAACCGTGAGAGTTGGAATCTTAAAAAAAAAATAAATAAAATCCAGAAAATCACATTGTATGATTTTTACATAATTAATTTGCAGTTTATTGCATGAAATAAGTATTTGATCACCTACCAGCCAGCAAGAATTCTGGCTCCCACAGACCTGTTATTTTTCCTTTATGAAGCCCTTCTACTCTGCACTCATTACCTGTACCAATTGCACCTGTTTGAATTCATTACCTGTATAAAAGACACCTGTCCGCATACTCAATCATACTCCAACTTTCCACCATGGCCAAGACCAAAGAGCTCTCTAAGGACATCAGGGACAAAAATTGTAGACCTGCACAAGGCTGAGATGGGCTACAGGATAATAGGCAAGCAGCTTGGTGAGAAAGCATTAACTGTTGGCACAGTTATTAGAAAATTGAAGAAACACAAGATGACTGTCAAATTTCCTCGGTCTGGGGCTCCATGCAAAATATTGCCTTGTAGGGTAAAAATAATTCTGAAAAAGGTCAGAAATCAACCCAGAACTTTATGGGAGGACCTGGTCAATGACCTGAAGAGAGCTCGGACAATAGACTCAAACATTACCGTTAGTAACACATTACGCCGTCATGGATTAAAATCCTGCAGGGCCCACAAGGATTCTCTGCTAATGCCAGCACATATCTCCAGACCTGAACCCAATAGAAAATCTTTGGAGGGAGCTGCAACTCACTGTTGCACAATGACAGCCCCAAAACCTGAAAGAACTAGAGAAGATCTGTATGCAGTGTGTGCAAACTCGGTCAAGAAAAACAGGAAACGTCTGACCTCTGTATTTGCAAAGAAAAGTTTCTGTACCAAATATTAAGTTCCGTTTTTCTATTGTATCATATACTTATTTCCTGCAAAAAATGCAAATTAATTCTGTAAAAATCATAAAATGTGATTTTCTGGATTTTAGTTTGATTCTGTCTCACAGTTGAGCTGTACCTACGATAAAAATTTAAAAATTACAGACCTCTCCATTCCTTGTAGGTGGGGAAACTTGCAGAATTGGCAGTGTATCAAATACTTATTTTCCCCATTGTATGTGCAATGCTTTATTTTGTGGCAATCACATTAAATAATCCGGGTAAAGTGTCACCTTGTTGCGCTGCTGATGGATACTGATGGCCAGACTGTATGCTTTCAAAACTTTATTTGACAGGTTTTATAGGTCAACGCGTTTCGAGGACAGCACACAACCTCTTCATCAGGAGAAAACCTAATGATGAAGAGGTCGTGTGCTTGTAAGGTGAAGCCAAGACTGTAGTCATGAGAGACACTGAAGCATCTGTGTCCCTCACAGAAAACTGTATTCCACTGTTCAGCGTACCTGGGTCTCCAGGTTCAGGTCCCCCTGGGCGCTTCCCAAGCAGCGACAACCCTTCTTCCAGGTGACCCCCAGTAATGGTGACACAGTCCAGAATAACTTGAACGATCCACAGTTGGCACATCATGGAATTCACATCCAACTTTACTTGCTTCCTCAGCTTTCCTTACTTTGCTGATGCTTCTGTACGGCACCATCTTAGACTGCTTCCAAGCTTCTTCCTGGACTAATTTCACCATGATGACAATCTCTTCTGCTTGTTTCACCCCAAACTCATAATCATCCGCCACCCAGTTTTGTTGCCTCTGAAAAAGCATCTGACCCGACTACCGTTCCCTGCGAAGCTCCAACTTCCTTCTGTTCCTCACTCCAACCGACTCCTGCCCTAAAGGCGTCTGCCCAGGCTATGAGTCGCCACATCTTCTCTCTACTGTACTGGCCCACTGCAATGATGACCAGTGGCCGTGGATAACGTGGGCTACAGCTGCTTAACGTTGCATGGCTGCCGAGCCGTACTGGGCCTATAGCCCATGTGGACACTTCGGGTGCCCTGGCCTCGTCTGAACTTACTTTCCTTCTACTCTAACCTTAACTCCCGGCAGCCCCTCCTATTATATTAACCGTACACTAAACCTATCTACTGACTACAACTAGCGTGTGCTAGGATGCCCCCATGTAGTGGCCATTCCCACGCATTACATTTGCACTATACTTATATTGTGCAAAGCAATGAGCATGTAACATTAATGTTAATACATTTAAGATCCAATTGCGTATACAGTGGTAATACACTAGAAGTGTAGCAGTATCACGAAATACCATATTTACATACAACGAGCAACAACATTTCTCTGTCCCCTTACATGCTGTTCTTGCATTGACCTATAAAACCTGTCAAATAAAGTTTTGAAACTATACCGACTGGCTGTCTTTATCCATCAGCAGTGCAAAAAGGTGACACTTTACCCTGATTATTTGCTTCTTAGTCCTTATGGACCCGTGTCCTGCAGCAGTTGATCCATGTGCTACACATGTTGCTTAAATGCAACTCTACCATGTGAGCAGATTCCCGATCTCTGTACCACACTGTTAACCAGTTAAGACCCTATGTCGCTTTTTGTTCTCCCAGTCTACACACCCTCATCAACACTAGAATTACACACTCTTACGGATAAGGAGGATTTGCGGATAATCTCAAAGTGAACATGATTAAGTGTCTTAAATTTGTCAAAGCAAGTCTTCTATTTGCCCTCTTGGTTACTGATGTTAGAGAATGACAGCATGCTGAACAAGGTGGCGTAGCGTGAATAATTATTGGAAGACATAAGGTCTCTTTTGGCAACAATTTACAAAGGGAAAAAATCTGTCTATGTTTGGAGTTTAGGAAGTACTTTTTTCCAGGAACCATTACACTCCTGAGTTGTATCTCGTATTTAGATATGTTCACACTGAGGGTTTTTTTGTGGATCTTGAAGCAATTTTTGATTTGTAATTTTTAGCGAATCCCCTTTAAAATCTACGTAAAAACCCCTAAGTGTGAACATACCATTATTGCTGAGCTGCAATATAGACATCGGCCATGGGAAAAGCAGACCCTCAACCTTTATGAAAGTGACATCATTGAATTTTCTGAGTCTGGCGTCCTGATGATGCCAAGGCCTGAACATATCTAGCTGGCTGCTCATAGAACACTATGGATAAAATAGATATTTAATTTTATCACAAGATAAACAACCAATCATTCAGATAATCAAAATAGTTTTATCTGTCCTCCCTTTTCATCTTTATGTGTGTTTGATGGGCCTGGCATTTCTGGCATACACCTGAATAACATTTTTTTCCTTTATTGAATATACTATTTGGTTATTACCACTACAAATGATGTTCAGGACTCCCAATGCAAGAAAAGAACCAGGCCTTGTGGTTAGACGCTTACAAGGGCAGGACAAATTCTCATGGTACCCAAGGCAGGATTCTCAGAAGCATCACCCCTCTGTCCTAGAAAGTCGTCATAAATGCTGTGACTAAAAGAATAATTTTTCATTTAATTGTCCTCTTAAATCTTTAAAGATGGGAAACTTGGAAAGTGCTTGAAAAACACAATAACTTTCCAATTTATTCCTTGCTATAATTTGGCTCTGTTCTCCTGATATAACTATTTTTTTCTTTGTTATTTATAGATCGGTGTCTGGTTACTGGTCACCATTGTAGTCAAACAGTGGAGATAGAACATGTGCAGCGCTTACAAGCTCTTTCCTATTCAGCTCCTAATTGCAGCAGTGAAGCTGCCCTTGCTGAGATTGATAGAGAGCTCTGCTAGCTTCGAAACCCAGCCGGCTTTGGTGTTACTGCACTCCTCCAGTGCTACAGCGGCAAAGCTGCATCGGAGTACACATTTTGGCAGTGTGGGCAACTGTGCTGCTGGCGCTGTCAATCTAGCAGGAGTTCTTGCCCCCAGCAAGCAGTAAGACAGGAGGCTGGGAACCCAGGAAAATCCCTTGAAGGACTCTGTACCATCAACAATTTGGGCAGTGTTTTGCAGCACTATTTGTAGTCAAAACCATGGTTGGATCAGCAATATGAAGGAGGTACAAATCTGTCCATGATACATTTTATTTTTCTCTAGGTTTCACTATTGGTTTTGGCTTACACATACTGATGTGTGAAGGTGTCTGATAAAAACTGAGGAGGAGCGCTCATTGTCCCGGCTACTTCATCCTGGCACTATTAGTACACCCAAGACTATATTGACACACCAGTGTTTTATATACTTGTTATATCCATGTTTTTTTTTACTGATATTAAACGTACTCATTATGGTCATGTCACGTCTTTTTTGTTGACGGACTGTTTTAAAAAAAAAAAAAGGTCAAAAAACTGAGACATCTGATCTGTGGATCAGAATTTCTCAATCAAGTCATTTTGTCTGTGAAGAAATGAGAGCACATTGGTGACATGACTTTTTTTTTTTGCATACTAGAAAGCCAGATCTCACATTGAAGATAAAAATAAATACAGACAAAAAATAAGTATGAAAGACACTGATCACCTGTATAAAATAACAAGATAAGGATATACTGTATAAATCATAGAATGGTAGAATTAGAAGGGACCTCCTGGGTCATCGTATCCGACTCCCTGCTCAAAGCAGGATTCACAAAATCATCCCAGACAGATGTCTGTCCTGTCTTACGTCTTAAATAAGTCTTAAGAGATTGAATCCTTACCTGCTAACTCTGGGTAACGTTTCCACAGGTTCTCCAGCAAAGACTCATAGCGGGCTGGCTCAGATCCTTCACCCCCTACAAATTTAGAGGGTTTAAGGTAATATGTTATCAGGATTTCTTCACCTAATCTGAGAGCAGCATAATGTAGATGCAGAGACCCCGACTCCAGTGATGTCTCACTTATCGGGCTGCTTGCTGTAGTTTTGATAAAATCAGCAGGAGATTATCACTAGTATACTAGTAAACCTGCTGCAATGGCATCTTTCTGTGGTGTGTGCCACTCTTGACTCTTGGACCACTAAGGAATTGTTCTGATCTCTCTTCGTTCCGTTTGCCGGTCTGAGCATTATCTTGGGCTAATAATGCCTCTATTATCCTGTTGTCATATCTATTTCTGATATATCTACTTTTGACAAGCTATTTGCCTGGACTTTCTATCATTATACATCAGTTCTGTGTACTGGTATACCAACTGTGAGATATATTTATGTATATATATTTTTTGCATTTTGCAGTGAGAAATAAGTCTTTGATCCCTCTGGCAAACGAGAGTTAATACTTGGTGGCAAAACCCTTGTTGGCAAGCACACCTTCCTCATGATCAAGGATAGCCCACAAGGTGAGATTTTGCATGCTGCCCCAGATCGATGTCGATTGACAGTCATTTTGTATTTCTTCCATTTTCTTGCTATTGCACCAACAGTTGTCTCCTTCTCACTCAGCGGCTTACTTATGGTATTGTAGCCCTTTCCAGATTTGTGCAGGTCTGTAATATTGTCCCTGACATCCTTATAAAGCTCTTTAGTCTTGCCCATGTTGTAGAGGATAGAGTCTGACTGATTAATTGAGTCTGTAGACAGGAGTCTTTTATAAAGGTGACTATGTAAGACAGCTGTCTTTAATGCAGGTAACAAGTTAGGAGCGCCTAACTAGTCTGTAGGAGCCAGAAATCTTAATGGTTGGTAAGGGATCAATTACTTATTTCTCACTGCAAAATGCAAGTAAACTTATACAATGTGATTTTCTGGATTTTATTTTTGATATTCTATCTCTCAATGTTAACCCCTTTCCTACATCAGACGTACTATTCCGTCCATGTGACCTGGGACCTAAGTCCCAAGGACGGAATAGTACGTCTAGTGCGATCCGCTGCGCTCACGGGGGGAGCGCAGCTGATCGCGGCCGGATGGCAGCTGATTATCACAGCTGACACCCGGCACTATGTGTCAGGGGCGGTCACGGACCGCCCTCGACACGTTAACCCCTGGCACACTGCGATCAAACACGATCGCAATGTACCGGAGGTTTAGGGAAGCATCGGCAGGGAGGGGGCTCCCTCCGTGCTTCCCTGAGACTCCTTCCCTGCAGGTCCTCGGATCCAATATGGCGGCGGGGGCCTGCAGGGAGCCGGCTTCCTCATGCCGGCATGAGGAAGCCTCCAGCACTGCCTGTGACAGATCGCTGATCTGTCACAAAGATCTGTGATGTGACAGATCAGCGATCTGTCACATGACAGTGATGTCCCCCCTGGGACAATGTAATAAAGTTAAAAAATAAAAAGTGTAAAACTAATTTATAAAAAATCGCTAAATAAACTAAAAAAAAAAATATTCCCTAATAAATTAATTTTTTGAAAATAAAAAAACAATAAAAGTACACATATTTGGTATCACCACATCCATAACGACCCGCCCTATAAAACTGTCCCACTAGTTAACCCCTTTATTGAACGCCTTAAAAAATAAAAATAAAAAACGAAGCAAAAAATAAAGCTTTATCATCATACCGCTCAACAAAAAGTTCAATAACGCTTGGTCAAAAAGACGGATATAAATAACCATGGTACCACTGAAAACATCTTCTTGTCCCACAAAAAACGAGCCGCCACACAGCATCATCAGCGAAAAAATAAAAAAGTTACAGCTCGCAGAATAAAGCGATGCAAAAATAATTATTTTTTATATAAAATTGTTTTCATTGCATAAAAGCGCCCAAACATAAAAAAAGACATAAATGAGGTATTGCTGTAACCGTACTGACCCGAAGAATAAAACCGTCTTATCAATTTTACCGCACACGGAACGGTGTAAATGCACCCCCCAAAAGAAATTCATGAAACACTGGTTTTTGTTCGTTCTGCGTCCCAAAAATCGGAATAAAAGGCGATCAAAAAATGTCATGTGCCCTAAAATGGTACCAATAAAAACGTCAACTCGTCTCGCAAAAAATAAGACATCACATGACTCAGTGGGTCAAAATCTGAAAAATTATAGCTCTCAAAATGTGGTGATGCATTTTTACAATAAAAAGCGTCTTTTAGCGTGTGACAGTTGCCAAATATAAAAAACCGCCATAAATAGTAAATCAAACCCCCCGTTATCACCCCCTTAGTTAGAGAAAAATAATAAAATAAAAAAAATGTATTTATTTCCATTTTCCCATTAGGGTTAGGGCTAGGGTTAGGGGAGTGTTGGGGTTAGGGTTGGAGTCAGAATTGGGGGCTTTCCAATGTTTTGGTACATAAGGGGCTTTCCAAACGTGACATGGCGTCCGATCTCAATTCCAGCCAAAAAAGTCAAATGGCGCTGCTTCCCTTCCGAGCTCTGCCATGTGCCCAAATAATTGTTTACCCCCACATATGGGGTATCAGCGTACTCAGGACAATTTGCACAACAACTTTTGGGGTCCTGTTACTCTTGGGAAAATAAAAATTGAGGGTGAAAAAGATCATTTTTGTGGAAAAAATATGATTTTTTAATTGTACGGCTGTACGTTATAAACTTCTGTGAAGCCCTTGGGGGTTCAAAGTGCTCACCACATATCTAGATATGTTCCTTGGGGGGGTCTAGTTTCCAAAATGGGGTCACTTGTGGGGGGTTCCACTGCTTAGGCACATCAGGAGCTCTCCAAACTTGACATGGTATCCGATCTGAATTCCAGCCAATTTTGCAGTGAAAAAGTCAAACGGCGCTCCTTCCCTTCCGAGCTCTGCCATGCGCCCAAACAGTGGTTCCCCCCACATATCAGGTATCGGCGTACTCAGGACAAATTGCACAATAACTTTTCCAGTCCAATTTCTCCTGTTACCCTTGGTAAAATAAAAAAATTAAACCTGAAGTATTTTTTTTGTGAAAAAAAAGTTGTTATTTTTTTTTTAAACATTCAAAAAATTCCTGTGAAGCACCTGAAGGGTTAATAAACTTCTTGACTGTGGTTTTGAGCACCTTGAGGTGTGCAGTTTTTAGAATGGTGTAACTTTTGGGTATTTTCTATCATATAGACCCCTCAAAGTGGCTTCAAATGTGATGTGGTCCCTAAAAATAAAATGGTGTAAACATGAGAAATCCCTGGTCAACTTTTAAACCTTATATCGTCCTAACAAAAAAAAATTTTGATTCCCAAGTTGTGTTGATGTAAAGTAAATATGTGGGAAATGTTACTTATTAAGTTTTTTGAGTGCCATATCTCTGTGATTTAAGGGCATGAAAATTCAAAGTTGGAAAATTGCAAAATTTTCGTTTTTTACACAAATGCAAGTTATATGAATGAAATTTTAGCACTAACATGAAGTACAATATGTCACGAGAAAACATTGTCAGAATCACCGGGATCCATGGAAGCGTTCCAGAGTTATTACCTCATAAAGGGACAGTGGTCAGAATTGTAAAAATTGGCCCGGGAATTAACATGCAAACCACCCTTGGGAGTAAAGGGGTTAAAATTAACCTACTCTTAAAATTATAGACTGTTCATGTCTTTGTCAGTGGGCAAACTTATAAAAACAGCAAGGGATCAAATACTTATTTCCTTCACTGTATATGAGTAACATGGCTTTGATGTCATTTTTTTGCCAGCTTATATCACTATATTAGGCTAATTATTTTGTATTTACTTTGCTACTACACTTATTTGTCTGACATATGTCCAGGCGTGTTACCATGTATGATCTGTCTTTTGTATTATTTTAACCACACTCCTCGCTCTGGCAACAGACATGGTGGAGGAGTGGGCTTTCTCCTTTCTTCCAACTGCACCTTCAACCCAATCCCACCTCTATCCTCCCTTATCCTCCCCTCTTTTGTAGTCCACTCTGCATCTATTCTCCCTCCAACCTCCAAGTGCCCGTCATATACTGACCTCCAGGCCCGACCACTGCCTTCATTGACCAATTCTCTACCTGGCTCCTTCACTTTCTCTCTGCTGACATTCCCACCATCATCATGGGTGACTTCAACATCCCCATTGACACTCACCAGTCAGCTGCCTCCAAACTCCTGTCCCTTACTTCATCTTTTGGACTTACTCAGTGGTCCTCCTCAGCCACCCACACAGACGGACATACATTAGACCTGGTCTCCACCCGCCTCTGCTCTCTTTCTAACTTCACCACCTCCCCTCTCCCTCTATCTGACCACCATCTTCTCACTTTCTCATCCCTGTCCTCCTCACCTGTCACCCATGTCCAGCAACATGCGCACCCCCGCAGAAACCTCACACATTTAGACACTCGCACACTCTCTGACTCCATTCTACCACTGTCCTCCATATCCTCACTCCATGACACTGACACTTCCACTAGTTTCTACAATGCCACTCTTGTATCAGCCATTGACTCGGTCGCCCCTGTCATGCATAACAGAGTGCGACAAATCAATAGACAACCCTGGCGCAATAACACCACTAAAAAGCTTTGGCAAGAATCCAGAATTGCTGAACGGCGCTGGAAGAAAACGTATTCACAAGACGACTTCACTGCACTCAAACAAGCAACACTTGCATTCAAATCAGCTCTCACCTCTGCTAAACAGGCCTTCTTTACATCCCTTGTATCTTCCTTATCCCACAACCCCAAACAGTTGTTCAATACTTTTAACTCCCTCCTCCGCCCACCACTGCCCCCTCCGACTTCCCTAATCGCTGCCGAGGACGTTGCCGCACACTTCAAAAACAAGATAGACCAAACACGGCAAGTCTTTATTGCTCAACCACCACAACCCCTTTGCATACCAGACCAATGCCCAAACCCCATAACCTCCTTATCTAACATCACTGAAGGGGAGCTTGCTCATCTTCTCTCCAAATCACACCTCATCACTTGTGCACTTGACCCTATCCCATCCCACCTCCTCCCCAACATCACCACCACTCTTATCCCATCCCTAACCCACCTCTTCAACCTATCACTAACTTTTGCTACCTTCCCTTCTGCTTTCAAGCATGCCACAATCACGCCTATCCTTAAAAAGCCAACCCTCGAACCAACAGCCACGTCCAGCTATCACCCAATATCGCTGCTCCCTTTCGCTTGTAAACTCCTGGAGCAGTATGTCCATGCTGAACTTTCTTCCCACCTCTCATCTAACTTGCTCTTTGACAATCTACAATCTGGCTTCTGCCCCCTTCATTCCACTGAGACAGCCCTGACCAAAATTACCAACGATCTACTTACAGCCAAAGCTAACGGACAATACTCTATACTCCTCCTTCTAGACCTGTCCTCTGCTTTCGACACAGTTGACCACTGCCTCCTACTACAGATCCTCTCCTCCTTTGGCATCAAAGACCTCGCCCTATCCTGGATCTCCTCATATCTTTCCAACCGCACATTCAGCATTTCCTCATCCCACCCTCTCTCTGTTGGAGTCCCCCAAGGCTCTGTTCTAGGACCCCTACTCTTCTCAATCTACACACTTGGCCTGGGGCAACTCATAAAGTCCCACGGATTCCAGTACCACCTTTATGCCGATGATACTCAGATCTACCTCTCTGGCCCAGACGTCACCTCTCTGCTCTCCAGAATCCCAGAGTGTCTATCAGCCATATCCTCCTTCTTCTCCTCTCGCTTCCTCAAACTCAATGTGGACAAATTTGAACTAATCATCTTTCCCCCATCTCACAGATCTTCCTTACCCGACCTTTCTATAACAATTGACGACATCACGCTTTCCCCCGTACCGGAGATCCGCTGCCTCGGAGTAACCCTTGACTCTGCCTTGTCCTTCAAACCGCACATCCAAGCTCTCTCCACCTCCTGCCGCCTCCAGCTCAGAAATATTTCCTGAATCCATCCCTTCCTCAACCCTCAATCTACTAAACTGCTTGTGCATGCCCTCATCATGTTCCGCCTCGACTATTGCAACATCCTTTTCTGTGTCCTCCCTATTAACACCCTTGCACCTCTCCAGTCTATCCTCAACTCTGCCGCCCGACTAATTCATCTCTTTCCTCACTACTCCTCCGCTTCTCCCCTCTGCAAATCTCTTCACTGGCTCCCATTCCCTCAGCGTGTCCAATTCAGATTACTAATAATGACCTACAAGGCCATCTACAACCTGTCTCCTCCATACATCTCTGAACTAATATCCTAATACCTTTCCTCACCTAATCTCCGATCCTCCCAAGACCTCCTTCTCTCCTCCACACTTATTCGCTCCTCCCCCAACCGCCTCCAAGACTTCTCCCGAATAGCCCCCATACTCTGGAATTCCCTGCCCCAACACGTCCGGCTATCAACCACATTAGGATCCTCCAGACGGAACCTGAAAACCCATCTCTTCAGGAAAGCCTACAGCCTGCAATGATCCCCGCTGCCTCCTCACCACTACTGGAGCTACCGCCTCACCATCACTGGAGCTGCTGCAACCCCCCCAACCTACTGTCTCTTTCCCCCCCATCCTGTAGCATGTAAGATCGAAAGGGCAGGGTCCTCTCTCCCCTCTATATCAGTCTGTGATTGTTAGTTTGTTTGCTGTAAGTGATATCTGTAATTTGTATGTAACCCCTGCTCATGTACAGCACCATGGAACCAATGGTGCTTTATAAATAAATAATAATAATAATAATAGCTCATTAGCCCAGTGTCTGACTAGCCTTGGTATCTGGCGCCCCCTTGTGTAGTCTTATTGTTATTATACCATCCACTACTTACGGTACACGCAAATGTGTAATGTTGCTGCCTCAGAATATCAGATATTAGTTATCTTTACCATCTACCTTTATTCTTTTCACACCTAACCATGAGCTGTTACATTTATCCTTTGTATGCATTTGCACACTGATGCTATTTGATATTATTATACATTTGATAGCTTTTTAGACAATTTGTATCCCTTACTGGTACCACATTTATTTTCACATTTATCCAATTGATGAATTCATTCATTGACCTGTTGTTTTTATTGCAGTGTGGGCACCCGTTTTCTACTGTGCCACCATCCAACCAATTGTCTTTTTTAAATAATCGTTTTTCACTTCAGACTTTATATTGCCTTGATCCCGCTTTATTACCACATGTTCAATGTTCTTTCTTTTGGTTTTGCCTATGCACCATGTACACAGAAAGCTGCCAATCAGTGGTGTGGGCAAGGTTATACAGCGTTCGGCATTCAGAGTTGATTTTATAAAAATCTAGCAAACAGCTCAGTAATTGATAGAATGCTGGAATCAGGGTCTCTGACCCTACATCATGCTGCTCTCAGATGGGGTAGCTGAAACCTCCTGAGAGATTCTCTTTAAAGTAATAAAGTTAGAATGTGATTGCTATGTGACCAGATTGATCAGTTCTGTCTGCTTCCATCCTTTCTCTGGTAAGTATAGTAGAGTTGTAAAGCGCTGCGGAATATGCTAGTGCTATATAAAAAAATAAAGATTATTAGTAGAGTTAGAAGGGACCTCCCAGGTCATCTGGTCCAATCCTCTGCTCATTGAATCTTACATGGGACCAGATGACCCGGGAGGTCCCTTCTAACTCTACCATTCTAGGACTATTTTGCTACAGAATTTTTTACAAAATAAATATTACAAAGATGAAATTCTGGATTCTTTTGGTCTTTCCACATGCCCCTAACACAGAAGGAATCTTCATACAGTTCACTGGTGATATTCTAAAAGCTTATGTAAGCTTCAGCAAGTGGAAAATGAAATGGAGAATAAAGTATCGTGTAGTTCCTTTTTCTTTCCTTTTGTCAGTTAATCTAAAACCTTTTTATCATCATGTGCCCTATGATCATGCCATTGTACTCTATGGTGAACCCGGATTACGTGGTGTTGTAGGTTGCCCTGGTTTATTCAGGTAGATGCTGTATGATGTATGACATGATATGGAAATCTGGATATTTCTACTTACGTATAATTTTAACCAGAATATAGGTCTGTCGTTCCTTTAGGTAGTTAGTAGCGTTGTCTTGGGATCCTTCAAAATCGCTGAGATTTATTAGGTTTCCAGACTCGTCAAGGAGATCAATAGCAACTAAAAATAGGCAAAAATGTGACTGTTGTGTCCTGTTCTATATAACATAACAGTGCAATAATTACATCAGTTACTGTCTGATAGTGCTTGATGATAGAAAAATTACAAATATCAAAAGACTGACCTAAGTTACTTCCAAACAGAAATCAGGTGTGTACAGGTGCTTACTAAGCAAAACCATCTCCATATATAACTAACAAATAAAGTAGCACTCTGTAGCGCTATAGTATGCAAACGTGATATATCTGAAATTTGAGTTGCATTACTGCTCTAGAAAATATGAAAAATTGAGACTACTTTGCTCATAAATTGGCCAATTCATGTGTACCCTGCAGCCGCAATAAGGCAATTCTCGTTGCTGGGAAGTATCCTATTGAGACTCATGTCATGGGCCAATAGCATACATTTATATGGGAAGGTAGCATCCTTACAGCAGAACAGGGAAGTGTGAGGAAGGGGCACAGTATAGAGACTGGACAGTATAAGGATGACACAGTGTGAGGGGGCAATGTGAAGAGGGGGGCCATTATGGAAAGGTAAGGATGGTGCAATGCTATGGACCATAAAAGGGATGGTGTAGTGTTCGTATTTTATGCTGGGAGCACAGTGAGCACCAACTATTTATTCAGGGGCAGAGCATACGGGAGATATATTTATTGAGGAGCATTATAATGACACTAATTTTTGAGGGCACAGTGCCGGGATGTGCTGCAGAAGACCGGAGAAGATGGAAGTCTGCAGAGATCAGTTGTTGAAGTGAAAAGTCATCATGGAGTCTGCTTAAGAAGGAGAAGAAAAGGAAGAGATTTGCTCCAATCAGGAAAAATGTCATCTATAAGGTACCTAGATGTAAATGTTTATTTGTAGTATTTCCTGCTTCCAATTAGTACTGTGTTTCTTGTCTGTTCTGCACTTTGATGATTGATAACAACTCTCAGCATCTCCTTAATATTGGTAAGGACATAATAATTTTAGGTTTATGCAGTACAATTGTATATGGCCAAAACCTAAAACAGAAACAAAATTAACATATACTGTAAACTGCTGTAAATATATAAGTAAAAACAACAGTGCATATATCTAACGTAGAATACTTAGTAGACACTGTTTTTGATTAAAAAAAAAAGCGTAAAAGCTATCCCACCCGCATTAAGGTGTACCCAAATCGGGATGGTCCTGACCTCTGGTATTATAACCTTACCATTACCTGCGCTGAGTGCAGAAACATGAAGCTTAACTGAAAAAAATGAACTAGAGTATAAGGAGCTGATGTATATTGGGCTGACTTGACTTTATAATTGATCACTTTTCTAAGTTGGGTGATGTATTCATGGACTAATGGTGGTTTCCTGGTGGCGTATTTTTGTACTGATGGTGGTTATGGTGCTGCATTTTTGTACTGATGGTTGTTCTGGTGATGTATTATGTATGGTTGGCTGTTTTGGTGCCATATTTCTGTATTATTATTGGCTGTGCTGATGTATTTCTGTACTGAGGGTGTTTCTGTTGCTGTATTCCTGTGCTGTTATTAGTTTTGATTTTGTATGCATGTAACAATGGTAAGAAAGTATAAGGTAAGGTTCTGGATGACAGATATATTCCACTGAGATGGCTCGCCATGGTTATGGAAAATTTGTACCAGTAACACTAGGTTACTGAGAGAGTTAATTTGGCTAGATTTTGGGTCCGGGATTCAGGAGCAGCCAAAACAGTCTGCGTGAAAAAGTTTGTTCCCATAATCCAGCTGCTATATTTATCTTGTTTCATTGTGCCTGAAGGAAGGACTATTTATATTCTCTTTTACTGGAGAAAGATGGAGGAGCTTATTAAGCAATTTGTGCAGGGTAATCTGCAGCAGTAATTTCAGCAGCAACAGCTACAGCAGCAGATGACTCTCCTATCAGAAATTGTCTAGGCCAGAGAGATGGCACCTCCCACAAACTGAAGTGATAGTAACCGCGTGAGGATAACCATATGGGAGGCCTTGCATAAAATCACTCTGGAGGATGACGTTGAGGCTTTCCTGACTTTCTTTGAGAGGGTGGCAGGCCGGGAGAAACTGTCCTCAGAGCAATGGGCAGAGGTCCTCGCTCCATACCTTACCAGGGAACTGCAGAAAGCGTACTACAATCTTGCCCTGCAGGATGTCAAGGAGTACAACAAGCTGAAGGCAGAGAATATGATTTGTTTAGGTGTAACCCTGGCAATTAAGGTGCACCTCTGGAGCTACCAAAGGGACAAACCTCCCAGTTCTTAGTGGGTTTTTATTGCGCCTGTTACACCTGGTGCAAAAATGGCTGCAGCCTGAGACTTGATCTTCAGCACAGATGGTGGAAAGAGTCATAGTGGACCAATTTATCCACTAACTACCTAAGTTTGTGCAAAGCTGGGTGGCCCAAGGAGATCCTCAGAATGTGGACTACGTGAGCCTCATGGAAAGACACTTGGCTGTGGAGAGCTCCCAGAGAAATCAATGAAGCTTGTGGTCACCTTTCTGGGATAGCCAAAAGAGAGAGTCTGATGAGGAACCTCAGCTTTGTCAGGTGACGATGAATGGTGTTACTGTGACTGGGCTTCTGGACTCAGGGAGTTTGGTAACCCTAATAACTGCTACACTTCAGCATCTGCCAGTCCCTGGGAAGAAGGTAGTGGTACGGTGTATCCATGGAGACACCAAGAACTATCCTATGGCCTAGGTCGACATATGCACAGACTGTGGTTCCGTGTCCCACCAAGTAGGAATTGTAAAGGACTTTTTACATGCTATTGTTACCGGACAAGATTTTCCTTTGTTCTGGAACTTAAGGGATAAATCTGTAGCACCCAGGAATCTAATATGCCACCAGAAGTTGGCTATGGTAACAAAGTCAAATGATGTAACTGATGAAATTCCTTTAACTCTACTGGCTAGAACGGAGGATAAGGAAGCATCCCCTGAAGCCAAAATCCCTGACTTGGTAAAGTCCCAGGACAACTTTGGGTCTGCCCAGCTCAGGAACTTAACAGTGATAGGTACTCTGGAAAATGTAACTATGGGTGAATGGTGTTCTCCAGGATCCAGGAGCTGATAATCATTTTCCACAGGGGCCAGGTAAAAGAGCGCCTCCTCAAAGCCCAAGAGGCACAATCCAGGGAGTACAATAGGTCGACTTGAGTAAGCCAATTTAAGCCTGGGGATCAGGTACTTGTGTTAGTGCCCACAATGGAGAACAAATTCAGTACCAATTGGCAGGGTCAATATGAAGTGGTGGAAACAGTGGGAGAGGTCAAATATAAAATGAACGGACCAGGGAAAAGAAAACCCTTACTGATATATCATGGCGACCTACAAAAACCCTGAAAAGGAAAGGAACACCTTGCTTGTTGGCCAGAAGGCAACACTGTGGGGTGTCAAAGTGGCAGAAACTTTGTCCACTTCCCAAAAAACAGCATGGCAGGAAAATGGTACTCCAGAATAGGGACAGGTTCTCAAAGTTACCTGGTTTCCCTTGTTGCATCAGGCATGAGATACTTTGCCTCACGCTTTGGTCAATTTAAATTCCTTTAGTATTCTGGAGGTCCACTGGGAGGTAGCCTCAGTTTAGGCGAAGCAGAAATGGTCATGCCCCCTCACAAAAAATCTGATGAGATCATTCCTCGGAAATGTAGGCTATTACAGGATGTTTGTGCCTAATTTTAGCATAATAGCAGCCTCTGTAGGCAACCAATGTTGGTAGTGACAGATTTCTCCAACACGTTCATATGGACAGATACATGGGATGTTAGGCTAGAGGCTGTCATGTCCCAGCAGATAAGTGAGAAGTATAGAGCTTGTAAGCTACATGCAAGTGTGGATGTTCAGTCAAGGTTATAGTGCTTATGGATACATGGTGCCAAATCCCAGCTTGAGCAGAGGGATGGCGGTATATAAGTAAGCAGGAGGTAAGGAACTGGATGGCACATGTGTGCCACCATGGTGGTTGGCCTTGGCAATGTAAAATCTGTACCTGTAACACTAGGTTATTTAGATGGTTAATTTGAATTGATTTGGAGTCTGGGATTTAGGAGCAACCTAAAGAGTCTGAGTGAAAAATGGAATTTCCATAATCCAGCCCACGGCCTGCAGGCCTAATAAAAGGCAACTGAGTTAGGTCAGCAGTGTGGAGCTTGACTGGAGCTAAACAAAGTGTTAGAAAAGGCGGAACGCACTAAATAAAAATAAATAATTAAGTGCGTTCGCCGCTCGGGGTCCACCGTGCAGAAGGTGTTATGACTGCTGCTAGGTAATGACAGACGAGCAATATGACAGTATAATGCGCACGGGTTCAACTTCACCCGAAGTGCACAGAGGCGCCGCAACATAAACATACAAAAACGCTGAGCCTGTTAGTGTCACAGACCACAGGCAACTGCACACATGGTATCTGGTCACAGGAGCAGGACCAAAGACCGAGGAGTTGCGTCCGTCTAGACCTACCGAGTGTGCGGCGTCGCTACTGCGGACGCCAAGGAGGGCTGCAACTGCAGCGCGGCGTAGGACACAGCCGCTAGTCGACAAAGCTAGGAAGCAGGCGCAATGTCGGACTCTAGAGGAGAGGTGCGGTGTGCACAGTGGCCTAAGGCTTGCCACCGACTGGCGCTGACTGCTGCACTAATTCCCTATCCACATGCGTAATATCAGAGGGAAGGGGTTTTAAATGAGTCAGTCACCAGAGTCATACATTCGAACCCTTCATCATGACCTCCCCTGATGAAGCCGCATGGGTTGCGGCGATACGCGTGGGGTATGATCCTGGGTGTAGCACCCACTTGGTTATAGCTGTATTTTCACTGCGACCTTATTATTGGTTGCTCTGGAGTAATTTTTGTGTGGTACAATTGAATATTGGATTGTGGGCATTGGCCATATTGCTGTTGGCTTATTATGGCCTGTGTGCCCTAACCAGTGAATATTTAGGGACACATGCATGGAATTATTTCATGCAGTGATTGTGCAATTTAGGGCCCTTGGTCTCCATGAGCAGGTTTATGGGGTGGTTGTTGTGATTAATTGCAGTGAGGTTGGACCACATGGTTGATATACAGGTTATTACAGCATAATCTATAAGTGTGATATGCCATACTTCACTGTTATATATTGTGGGATGCTTCATATGTTTTTATTATGTTTTTAATTGTATTGCTGCATCAATAAAACATTGTTTTTGTACTGGTTCAGTGTGCGCTATTTGCAGTGGTTCTTTTTCTTCTCTTCTCATGTTTATTATTCCACTGTTGCTGCACCTAAACCTTCATTTATATATTTGTGATTGGTACAGTTGGTGCGCCCCATTTTTGTTATACAGAGTCATACATTCGTCACCATTCACACATTTAGCTTGAAAAGGCTATACTAGCGCATGGCCGAACGGTCATGCGCGCTTTTTATAGCCGTGCGGGACCTTCCAGATCTCCGAGATGGACCAATGAGATCTGGAGCAGGACCTGGGCACATGACTCCCGATCTCCAATGGGAGATCGTCTCGTGAGCATGCCCAGTAGGAGCACGGAGGAACTTAGTCTCTGGAGCGGTCTGCTGCAAAGTAATCTTCTCTGCAGTAGATAGACAGCAGGAGACCGCAGAATGTGAGGCTCTGGATTCCTGCAGAGCAGACGCAGAAACCTGACGCCTAACACAAAGTTGTGTTTGGTGAACGCGTTTAAACTGCTTGAGCTGTTACGGCATGAAATACTGAGACTGTTGAGGCTGCTATATTTACCTTCTTTCATTGTGCCTGAAGAAATGCCTGTTTATGTTATTCACTTGGACTGAATAAAGGCTGTTTTCATTTTAAACCGATAAAGTTTATAATGGACTATAAACTTTGTTGTTTTGATATAAAAACCATGTGCCGTTGCATATTCAAGCAGCTACCAGAAAGCTGAAACCCTAAACAATCTATAACATGTAAGATTCCATAATACCTGAGCACAATGCACACTGTCAGGATTCTCCAATGCAGGCGGAGAGAGCGGGAAGTCACGTAACCGCTAGTATGAGATTTCCAAACAGATGTTTATGTGCTGACTAGAAGTGCATGGCCTCGCTCAATACAAGTGAATTGAATGAGGCCGGACACATGTTGTCAAAATGTGTCTCGAAGTATGGAAATCGCATACTTGCGGTCACAGGATGGCCCAGTCTTGTCGTCGGCGCAGGAGAATCCTGATAGTGTGAGGTGCACACGTTGTGAGGATTGAGAATTTTGCAGTTATAAAGAGTGACTACAGACTTCATCACAAGCCTTTGCAGCCCCTTTAATTATAAAATTAAGCACTCTAGGATGCCCAGTCCTAACAGAGTTTAATATACGCACTGTCTGGATTCGTCTCTGCTTGCCAGTTCTAGGGGTCATCATCTGACCATTCATATGCAATGTTCATACTTATGGTTACTAGCTTCTCTTCCTGGATCTCTCTGTTTCACTGACCATTGAGAGAATTATGAAAAGCAGTTAGTCGGCACATGAGTGTAAGTCTGCAAATCGCATATGAGCGGTCACATGATGACTACGCAAACGGCTTAAGCTGTGTATAGGAGGGATGCTAAATTTAATTTTTGTCTCAAGTGATGGAAAATGTAGATCTGACTCTTTTTATACTTGCACCTTTTCCTCTTTATTTATTATTTTGTTGTAAGCATATTCCAAATATAGGACATAATTATCATTAGATTTAGAAAGATGCTTTAAATAAGAACTTTGAGATGAGAAGGGTTGTCCAGGACTAAAAAAGGGTCAGCTATTACCAGAAACTGTGCACTGTCCATGGGTAGTCTCCAGTAATGCAGCTCACCATCTATAGGTCAACGGTGCTAAGCAGCTATACATGTGTGTGCAGAGAGAAATATGGGGCTTTTTTTCTGGAAAATAAAGTATTTTTTTCCCGTAATCCTGAACAACCAATTTATATATGATATTTGGGTTCATTGATAGTCATGCAGTTTTCCTCCAAATCAACAGTAACATTACTCACCCTCGGGTCCACATTGGCATCTTTCTCTTAAACTTTCGGTTAAATTGATAGATTTGCAGTTTGGATTTAATAAAATCTGATGATCAGCTGAAAAAAAGTCTTACGGTTAGAAAGCGGTAAGGTAAAGGGCTTCTGTATTTTATACATTGATCTAGAATGTCAGCGAAAGATTTGCTGTAGGTAATAATAATTAATGACTGAATTGCTAACATTGTGATGCCTTAATGTAAGCTCCAAAAGACAAGCTTCAGCAGAAAGCCTGTAACACAAGATTTTAGACATTTTTCACTCTACAATTCCTCATTATTTGCTTTTATTCTCTCTGAAGCCCCCACAGTCTGCCCTGGACATTGCTTCATTGGTATGCATTGTGTGTATTGTGCTCAGTGAGTAGCACAACACTTATGGAAAAAGCTCAAATTAAATGAAATCTCTTACTTTACCTCCGAATTTCACGGTGATAAACATTTTCCACACTGTTCTGGTCTTCACGGAGAAGAGTTTTATATCCGTGATGTGTTTCTATTACTAAGATCTAGTAACTAAGGCAGCACTACTAGGGTCCGGGACTGTTCATAGCTCAGCGCAGAGTTGATCCTTTTGTCTTGGTATCTAAGAGGCAGCAAAAGCTTGCGCCAAGAGGCATATAATTATCCCCTATGGAAGCTTACAATGACACACTGGTCAGAAGATGTCACACTAGTCATTAAATCACAACCCACCAGACGTGTAAGTGCCGGAATGTCGGCAACTGAGAACACTTGTCCTTTTACTCTGACAATATAACACTAGTTGTGTAATGGAGAAGGAGGAAACACAACTTCCTTTATTATTCTATGTTACATAATTTTGATATGGAACAGGTTTCTTAATCTTCTTTTACACAAAGACCAGTTGCACTGCTTTAATCCTGTATTTAAAGGGAACCTGTCACCCTGAATATGCAGTCCAATTTGCAGGTGCCTGGCTATAGAGCGGTAGGAGCTGAGCAGATTGATATACAGTTTGGTGGTAAAAGATTCCGTATAGGGCCATGTTCATACATTCAGTATTTTGTCAGTTTTTACCTCCGTATTTATAGGCCAAAACAAGGAGTGGAACAACCAGAGGAAAAGTATAATAGAAACCCGTCACTACTTCTGCATTTATCACCCATTCTTGGTTTTGGCCAAATACTGCTGTAAAATATTGATAGCATGAACATGACCTAACCCATGCTTTACTCATTTAAACCTCTGCTCTATTGGGAATTTTCGATCCAGTGGATGGTTCCATCAGTGATTGACTACTTTCTCTGTATGCAAAGAAAGCTCTCAGTCACTGATAGGACCACCCAGTGGACCAAAAATCCCAGAAAGAGCACAAGTTTAAATGATTAAAAGAGAGGTTACCGTATATTGATCTTTGCTCACAAAATCATATACACACGTTGTCAAAATTTTTGGTACCCATCGTTTAATGACAGAAAAACCCATAATGGTCACAGAAATAACTGGAATCTAAAAAAAGTAATAATAAATCAAAAATCTATGAAAAGGAACAAATGAAAGTCAGACATTGCTTTTCAAGTGCCTCAACTGGGAATGATAAGAAAGTCCAGATTGCCAAATTTGGCCACAGTTAAATCAAGAACAAGAAGATATGGATCGGGATCATATAGGTAAGTATGCAAAAAATTATCAATACAAATTTACAAGAGTGAAAAATATATATTTTGTTTTATTGTATTAATAATTAAATTAATTAAAAAATCCAAGGGGCAAAAGTATTAAGGAGATTCCACAGGCTGATAAACAAAGGAGAAAAGAGAAACATATAGTGCATACAGTGAAGGGATAAAATCATAATCAACATAATCATATAAGATGTCTAAAAATGTGCATGTTCAAGAAACATGTGAACAAAATAAGGGATATTAATCCAGAATAAATTTAATGAATATGGTGCACACAGGAAAGGAGTCAGATCCTTAAATACATATTGAAGTACAGTGTCCCGTGGAATATCCAAAAAGTTCATTTTCAAGTGGCATCTGAATAAAAGTCAATGGCAGGTGAATATCCAAACAGGACAGATACTGATATCAAACAGGACAGATACTGATATCGGGTGTCCACAGGCAGAAGTTAGTATCCCAATCATATTCAAGACTTGGATCAGTGCTAACGAGCCAAAAGCAAATAGTGATAGGGTCACAAAAAGTGGAACCTGTGAAGAAATATAGAAGAAAAAGTTAGTGGAAAAAATTGAGTTATTTATTATTAAAGCCTGTAAAAAGAAGCTCCTCATTAAGGCCCCTGGGTGCTAAACTGCCCAGGTCATGAATCCACTTGGATTCACGCCTGAGGAGTTCGTCTGTGACATTTCCACCCCTAATAGAAGTCTGGACTATGTCAACAACCATGACCCCCAGTTGCCCACGTTCCATTATGAAAATCCCAAAAATGGGACGCTGCCGAGGTAATAGGCTTACTAAGTGCTTTGTCCTTCTTGGCACAAGCGATATTGGATGTGTGTTGCTGTGCCTTCTGGCGTACTTCTTGACTCATCTGTCCCACGTATCCTTTGGGCAACCACAAATGAGAAGATAGATAACATTTTTAGTTCGGCAGCTTGAGTAGTGCCATGTCTGAATGGGAACAGGATGAGATGGAATGGATACCATACTGTTGGAGACCACATGAGGACAAGTAGAGCAGTTGCCACAAGGATACGTGCCCACTTGTGACTTGTGAAAAGCATGTCTCTCAGATTCTTTGCTCTTTTAGCAATGAGTTTTGGGGAATCATTAATAAGGGGATCACTTTGGGCTCGCTGAGAAGGATATACCCCAGTTCTTTTGTAGCATATATCATTCCAATGATTATTGAAAGGAGTAATAATGTTGATCTTGGCTAATTGCTGACAAGGGCGAGGTCTTAAAAGATCCTTGCGATCTACCTGTGTAGAAGCCTGAAAGGCACGGGCTACTACTTCGTGTGGATAGTCTCTAGCTTTGAAATGAGATGTTAAGTCCCTTGCTTCCCTGCGGAAATCCCTTGGTCTGCTACAATGGCGCCGATGGGTTGTCATCACAGCTGGAGTCTGCTCGTGGCCGGCATTCATTGGGGCTTGCGATCGTGCTGAAGCACTGCTATGTATAGCACAAATGATTGAACAATCGCAGCTTCAAATTTCCTAAGCCAGTAAAAAGAAAAAAAAGTTTTAAAGTTTTTTTAATATATTAAAAAGGAAAAAAACACAAAAGTCCGAATCACCCTCCTTTTGCCCCATTCAAAATAAAACAATAAAAAATACAAGTATTTGTTATCCCGTTCAGAAATGTCCGATTTATAAAAACAAATTAAATTAATTAAATCAGTAAATGGTGTAATTAAAAAAAAAAAAAAAAATCGAAAAGAAATAATTATGTTTTTTTTGGCGGCTGCAACAATGCAATAAAAGGCAAGAATAGGAGATAAAAGCATTGTATCTACCTCAAAATGGTATAAATAAAAAAAAAGCAACACCTAGCCCCAGTTGCTATGGGTCTCGGAAAATGGTGACATAAGTAATTTTTTTTCTTACAAATTTTGGATTTTTTTTTCACTACTTACAATAAAAAAGAATCTATGCATGTTTAATAGCTATGTACTCGTACTAACTTGGGGAATTACAGTATATTGCCAGGTCTGTTTTCCCATTTCGTGAACAAATAAAAAACACAAGTGTGGAATTGCACTTTATTTACAATTTCACCGCATTTGGAATTTTTTTCCTGTTTTCCAGTATACTATATGATAAAATCAATGGTGTCATTCAAAAGTACAACTCATATCACAAAAAACAAACTTATATGGCTATATTGATGGGAAAATAAAATTATGAATCTGGGAAGAAGGGGAGGAAAAGATGAAATGGCAAAAACAGAAAATTGCAAGGTGGTAAAGGGGTTAAAACTATTCCACACTGCCTTCTTGACAGCCTGAAGTACGTCATCGAACTGAATGTTCTTTTAAGGCTGAGTTCACTCGTTGCAGGTTTTTCGCGTTTCCGCGGCGGTTTTAACCGCGCGATTTTGCCGCGAAAACGCGAAAAATAAGCATCCCATGCATTCCTATGGGATTCCGCAATGCTGTGCTAATGCTGCGGTTTTTACCGCGGCGGAATCGCTTCGCGGTAAAAAGCGCAGCATGCTTATTAATTTCGCGGAATCGCGGCGATCCCGCAACCATAGGAATGCATTGTTCTGCTTACTTTCCGCATGTGGCTGTGCACACCATGCGAATAGTGAGCAGAACATTTGCGGATGGTACCCACGGCCCGGAGGAGAGGAGACTGTCCTCCGGGCTTTTGGTACCATATCCCTGTAAAAAATAGAATTTAAAATAAAAAATATTGTTATTCTCACCTTCCGACATCCTGTGCAGCCTTCCCGCCTCTCTCCACGCTCCCGTTCCCAGTCAGCCTTTGCAAGCAATGACGTCCGTTCATAGGCGGCCTCAATAGTAAAAAGTTGGTCACACTCTTCTAACACTATGTTTGACGAGTGTGACCAACCTGTCAATCAGTTCTCCAAGCGATGCTCTAGATCGCTTGGAAAACACTAGCAATTCTGCAAGCTAATTACGCTTGCAAAATGCTAGTTTTTCCACGGGAAAATCGCAGGAATTTAAAATGCAATTTTCCCGCGGAATGGAATTCCGGAATTCTCGCGGTAATTTCTGCGAGAGTTCCGGTACGTGTGAACCCAGCCTAAAGCTCCCTAAACTGTGGGCCAACTTAGATACCCTCTTTCAATTTTGCATGACTTAAAGTGCACCTGTCACATGTTTTGGCCGCTATAGGATGCGGCCAACGCCTTTCAGGGCTTATTTACAGCATTCTATAATGCTGTTGATTAGCCTCCAATTCGACCTGCAAGATAAGAAAAATAAGTTTTATCATATTCACCGGGGGGGGACGGTCCAGTCCGATGGGTGTTGTAGGTCCGGGTCCGGTGCCTCCCATCTTCTTGCGATGCCGCTCTCCTGCTTGCTTCCTTGCTCCCGGCATTGCGCTCCTGCGCAGGCGTACTTCTCTGCCCTGTTGAGAGCAGAGGAAACTACTGCAGTGCGCAGGCATCGGGAAAGGTCAGAGAGGCCCAGCGCCTGCTCACTGCAGTACATTAGTCTGCCCTGAATAGGGCAGAGTAGTACAACTGTGCAGACGAGCGATGCTGGGAGTGAGGAAGCGAGCAGGAGGGCGACGTCACAAGAATATGGGAGGCACCGAACCCGGACCTGGGACACCCATCGGACCAGACCGCAGCGGACGCCCCCCCCCGGGTGAGTATAATAAAACTTATTATACTTATCTTGCAGGTCGAATCAGGGGCTTATCTACAGCATTATAGCGACATCTTATAGTGGCCATAACAGGAGACAGGTTCGCTTTAAAGAAATTTTTATGTCAAATACTTTCTTATTGCTCTTTACAAAGATTTTCATAAGTCCTAGATTAATGTTTAGTGGAGGGAGAAAAATTTTCTTAGAATCAATTAATTGTTCATTTTGTACATTTATTGTATTAGGCTGAAGTGTTTCTCTTCCCCGTGAATTGCCCACCTAATAAACCTAATAATACAACCTAATATGAAAACATGCATTCGCTTTCATACATTTACTACATTACAATTCTCAACGGTCGACACTTGTAAAATAAAAACTAGAGCTAATTTTCAGTTTCATCTGTCATATTTTCATTTTAAGCACCATCAAGTCTGTACGAATTAGCTACTTTTGTTCAATTTACAATTTTGTGGTTAAACAGTGTTATTATTAGGACCTCAGTGTCATCCCGAATTTCTAGAATTGATGACAATATATTTCCTAGCTGGTTTTGCTTACTGGGAGGAGCTGTGGGCTACGAGTATATATGGTAGGGGAGTGCTGGTGAAGAGATACAAGAAATCTCCACATGTGGCTGTCTCATCTCTGGCTGTCTCACCATGATCAGTGCACTCACCCTTTGTCTCCTGACTGCACTTATCACAGGTACAGTAATAGTGAATTATATATATGGACATGATAGATTATGTATGAAACCTTGTCTCACAGTCCTGACTGTTTTGTCTTCTGCAGTGTCCCAAGCTCAGCATTCAGTGACTCTGGAACCGTCTGTGATTACGGCATCTCCTGGGCTAAATGTCAGACTGTCCTGTACCCTAGGAGGGGGTCTCACTGTCAACAGCAATTGGGTGGTGTTTATACAACAAAAAATTGGGAACAAACCCTCATTCATTCTTAGTTATTCAAATCCATCCAACAACAGAAGAGGAGACGGGGTCCCAGCACGATTTGTGGGATCCGCCTCTGGTAACATTGGATATCTAGACATTAATGGGGTGCATCCAGAGGATGATGCTGTATATTACTGTGCTACATGGACAGGCAGCCAGTATCACAGTGATGGTAGAGAATAAGGAAGGAACATAAATACTGACAGCTGTATGCAGAGAGAATGGCCCCCGCTACATACAAGGCATCATTACTAGGAGCTCATCACCATCATATAAGATATAGACAATAGAAAGCACACCATTTTGCTGTCTTGGTTGATAAAACTTCTCTAGGGATGAGCAAACCCGAACTGTAAAATTCAGGGTTCGTACCGGACACCTAGTGTCCTGTACCAAACACTGAACACTAACTTTTTACTGGAAATCAGCTTCACTGTTTGGGTTTGGATGCTAAATAAAGTTTGGTAAAAGGCTGCAGCGCCGTCTATCAACAATCTTTTAGATTGTGGACACTTCCGGAGCCATCACAGCCATATCAAGTATTGGCATGGCTGTGATTGGCTGGCGCACCACGTGACCCAGCGAGTATAATTGCTAGATCAAGAGTTCCACCGTCATTCTGCTCTGCTTAACATAGGGACTAGTGATGAGCAAGCACTAAAATGCTCTAGTACTCATTACTCAAGTCAAGCAAATTGTAATACTCTGGTGCTCAAGCCAAGAAATGAGTATAATGGAAGTCAATGGGAAAAGCGAGAATTTCTCTGGCGGCCCCACTGAAGTCTGGAAGGGTTCTAATAATTGCTGAAAATGATGTAATCAGCACTGAAATGGCATGGGAACAGCATGGGGAAGACCCCTGGAAGCATCTCTGAATCCCAGATCAATGCTGAGAACAATGTTGTCAAAGTATTACGCCACTTTTATCCTCTGGCAATAAAACAAACAAAATCGCACTTAACATTTTTTCAGTCAAATCCAATTTAAAAAACATTACTTCCAGGATAATGAATTGTATATAAGGCAAAATAATTAAGAGAAAAAAATGGTCCTCCACACCTTGGACTTAGTTCACACATCTTTGCAGGTTTGAATTGCTTTCAGGCTATGTGCACACGTCTGGAATTCCCGTGGAAATTTCCGTGGGAATTCGGCAACTCCCTGCCGCGGGAAATATGCTAGAATTCTGCATGCGTAATTCCTGCAAATTTCCTGTGATAAACTAGCGTTTTGCAAGCGTAATTAGCTTGCAGAATGCTAGTGTTTTCCAAATGATCTGTAGCATCGTTTGGAAAACTGATTGACAGGTTGGTCACACTCGTCAAGCATAGTGTTTGACTAACATCAAGTAAAAAAGGGAAGAAGCCAGCACTGCTTGTGGTTGACCGCCACTGTTGCCGTGCGCGCTGGGTTATGTTCGCCATTTTTTCTGTGTTCACTGTGATTGATCTAGGCTGCTGTGCACACACAGCAGCCCTGCCCTGCCCCAAGCTCTATTTAATTGTGCACCTGTGTCTGAACCTGCATCACCCTTCATCTGTGTTTGCTGGTCAGGCAAGTGTGGAGGTTAAACTTGAGATGTCTATATCCAGACCTGGTTGGCCTTTATCTGCGCTTGCTTTTTCTGGCTCAATGGGAGTGATTCAGAAATGCTTCAGGTACAGATTGCATTCAATATGGTCTTGCTTTTAATACATTTAGGGAGCCGCAATGGCACAGCGAATGTTAAAAACGTAGAGTAGGACTGCCCCACATGAGATTGCCTTGGCGGGGCGGGGTGGCTCAAATGATCAATTTTTTGCCAAATATCTCATTTTGAATACAGTTAGATATTAATATGTGCATATGCACTTTATGTATTGCGTTCTGACCACAAGCAGCGCTGGCTTCTCTCCTTTTTTTACTGTATGTTGGTTTGTGGTTGACCGCCACTGTTGCCGTGCGCGCTGGGTTATGTTCGCCATTTTTTCTGTGTTCACTGTGATTGATCTAGGCTGCTGTGCACACACAGTAGCCCTGCCCTGCCCCAGGCTCTATTTAATTGTGCACCTGTGTCTGAACCTGCATCACCCTTCATCTGTGTTTGCTGGTCAGGCAAGTGTGGAGGTTAAACTTAAGATGTCTATATCCAGACCTGGTTGGCCTTTATCTGCGCTTGCTTTTTCTGGCTCCATGGGAGTGATTCAGAAATGCTTCAGGTACAGATTGCATTCAATATGGTCTTGCTTTTAATACATTTAGGGAGCCGCAATGGCACAGTGAATATAAAAAACGGAGGGTAGGACTGCCCCACATGAGATTGCCTTTGCGCGACGGGGTGGCTCAAATGATCATTTTTTTGCCAAATATCTCATTTTGAGTACAGTTAGATATTAATATGTGCATATGCACTTTATGTATTGTGTTCTTACCACAAGCAGCGCTGGCTTCTCTCTTTTTTAGCTATAGTGTTTGACTAGTGTGACCAACTTTTTACTATTGAGGCTGCTTATGCAGCATCAGGAGTAAAAAAAAATATAAAGTTTAAAATAATTTTAAAAAAATAAATAAAAAATTGTGATATTCTCATCTTCTGGCGTCTCACGCAGCGTTCCCGATCCTCGCGATGCACCCGGCAAGTCCCGTTCCCAGAGATGCCTTGTGACAATGACCTTTGATGACAGACTGCTACGTCAACAAAGGTCATTGTAGCTGGGAATGGGACGCCGGAAGGTGAGACTAACATGATTTTTTTTTATTTTAATTTTATTTTTTACAGGGATATGGTACCCAGAGCATGGAGGAGAATCTCCTCTCCTCCAGACCCTGGGTACCATCCGCACATTTTCCGCTTACTTTGCGCATGGTGGGCATAGCCACATGCGGAAAGTAAGTGGAACAATGTATTCCTATGTGTGCGGAATTCCCGCGATTCCGAACAAAGAATGAGCATGCTGCGTATTTTTCCACGATGCGATTTTGCCGTGGAAAAATACGCAGCATTAGCACAGCTTGTTCAGAATGCCATTGAATACAATGGCTTGCTTATTTCATGCGTTTTCGCAGCGTTTACACTGTGTTTTTGCGGCAAAAAAAGCCGCAAAAACGCATAAAATATGCGGGAATTCCGGACGTGTGCACATAACCTCAATTGTAAAAAAAATTCCAAAGGAAATGTAATTTTATCATTTTAATACCTTAGCTGGCCATGTGGTGTGATCAGACACATTGCAAGTCATTTTTTAGGGCCATCAGCAGTCCATCACTATTTGTAGAGGGCCATCAGGAGACCCTTTCTATTGTTATAGGGCCAGCAGGTGTCTTGTGGACAGATGAGACCAAGATAGAGTTTTCTAGTAAAGCACATAATTCTACTGTTTAGTGTAAATGGAATGAGGCCTACAAATAAAAGAATACCGTAGTTACAGTCAAATATGGTGGAGTTTCAAAGATATTTTGGGGTTGTTTTGCTGCTTGTGGCCCTGGGTGCCTTGAAATGTGAAGATTCCCCAAGAATTTTGGGTTGTAAGGTGGTGCCTGGGGTCAGAAATTTGGGTTTGCATCATAGTAGGTCATGGGTCTTCCAGCAGGACAATGACCCAAACATACTTCAAGAACCACCCAGAAATAGATGGAATCAAAGCACTGGAGAGTTCAAAAGTTGTAATTCCAGATCAAGTAGCGTAAAGTCTACCACTACTACCTCTTACATACAGGTGCTACAGAGAAACTGTGAATGGACACATTAAATCATTTAATTTTGCTTACTTTGATGAATTTCTGAGTACAGAACACAGTAAAAAGCATGAACCGGTCAATAAGTGCATGGAAAAAACCAACAGCAAGGTTTGTAATATATTAGGCAATAATCCCTGACTAGATACTTGTCATATGCTATTCCTACTGCCACACATCACCTTTGATGAATTGCAGATAAGAGTGGTATTATTGTAAAATATAGAAGGGATTTGCATTGGCTCTAAAAAAAAATTTTTCACTTGTATGTCGCAGCAAGAAACTCTGGAGTAATGCAAGTAACACTGCCAGCTTTTATGAATTTCTGAGTACAGATGAATGTAAAAAAACATGAATCTGTCAATGAGGGCATGGAAAAAGCCAGCAGGAAGGCTTAGAATTTTGTAATGCAATAATCCCTGACTAGATGTCTGTCAAACGCTATACCTATTGCAACATCTCACTCTGGATGAATTGCAGATAAGGAAGGTATTATTGTAGAATATAGAAGTGATTTGAACTGGCCCTGAAAAGATTTTTTCTTGTACGTGGCAGCAAGAATCTGTGGAGTAATGTAAGTAACACTGCCAGCTTTGATGAATTTCTGAGTACAGATGAATTAAAAAACATAAATTGGTTAATGAGTGCATGGTAAAAAACAGCAGCAAGGGTTAGAATTTATAAGGCAATAATCCCTGACTTGATGCCTGTCAAACACTATACCTACTGCACTTCACCCTACACGGATTGCAGATAAAAGGGGTATTATCATGACAGAAACGAATCTATTGGAATTAGCCCTGAAAAAAGCCATTACTTTAATTTAGCAGTTTCAAGGACTATTATTTCATCAACCCTGCTGGGGAATATTGTGGAGTGTTTCACATCTACTCAGCCTTATATGAAGGATACCAAGATCTTCTGTACTTACTGTACAAAATGTCATGTCCTGGCTGTGAAATCCTGTATGCAGTGTGAAAACTTCCAATGTGACAACCACCTGACAGCCCACAACAAGAACTAGATCATATACTAATGGAACCCATCAACTCTTTTGGTTTCAAGAAAATTTCCTTCAACTAGACAGTGGATCCACAGAAAAGCACTTTTCCCATTACTTAGGATGGCTTCACGGATCTTATATAGACCTGATGACGCTATGCGGCCAGGCAATCCCCACATGTTCATTGGCTGTCTAAAAGCAGCATTAAAAAAATATTTGCCGAGTAACGAGCATCCAGAGCACACTGATGCTCATCACTGCGATTACAAAAAGCTTCTCTGTGTGTATTCCGCACCCATGTTTGTGGGAGCTGATTTTTACGCACCAGTGTCCTTTCAAAAGCCGGCAATTCATATCCGGCTACAGTGAAATCACACTGCCATGTTATAATAGAAAAGATAGAGTACATGTATACACACATGTATATGTATATATATATATATATATATATATATATATATGTGTGTGTCAGTTACACACCCCTATGTATTTATATTTCATAGATAGATAGATGAAAAGGATAGAATAGATGGTTTACATTCAGTAAGTACATACAGAATAGGTAGATATGCTGTATAGGTGTGTGAAAAATAAAAATAGTATAGTATGTGTGAAGCTTAATGTTAATGTATTTAATATAAAAATATTTTTTGGAAAAAATGGGGTGGGCTCCCATGCAATTTTCCAAACCAGAGAGGGAAAGCCAGAGACTGGGGGCTGTTGTTTATAGACTGGGAAGGGGTTACTACCCATGGATCTTCCCATGCTATGAATATGAGCCCGCAGCTGTATATTTAGCCTTTATTGGCTATTTAAATAGGGGGACCCCCAAAAATGGCGTAGGGTCAACCTATAATTAATAGCCAGCAATTGCTATGCAGACAGCTGAGGGCTGATGTTAAAAGCCTAATGAGGGGCCATGGATAGTGGCCACTCCTGGCTAAAAACGACAGGTCTCAGCCGCCCCAGAAAAGACGCATCTCTAAAAGATGCGCCAATTCTGGCACATAGCCTTGCTCTTCCCACTGCCCTGTAGCGGTGGCATATGGGGTAATAGTTGTGGGGTTAATGTCACCTTTATATTGTAAGGTGACATAATGCCCGGCTTAGTAATGGAGAGGTGTCCATAAGGCACCTATCCATTACTAATCCTACAGTTGTTATAGGTTAAATAAAAACACAACAAGAAAAAAGTATTTTAATGAAATAACCACTAAGCACAGTTTGCCATCTTTATTATCCAAAATATTAGTATCAAGTCAATTACACTCATAGATGAAAGCACATGTAATATTTAAGTAGGTCCTTTTTTTAGAGGACCGGTGTTATGTAGGGCATGAGTAGATACTAACAGCACGGCCAAAAAGAGTAGTCCCATATCTTCAAATATGAAGCCACATAAGAAGGATAAAAAATACAAAGATAAAAAATGAGAAAAATAGTCCTTCCAATAACTATCTATTATCGGTCTACTAAAATAGATGTGACCAAATAACTACAAAGTTCACACTACCTCAAGTGTTAAATCCAGCAGAGAAATGCGCGTTTCCAGAAGATGAAGACAAAAATATATATTAGTTTGGAGTCACTTAACTTGTTGTTGATAGTCCGTTTTCCAATGGCAGCTTTGAGGCATCTGAAGGGGAGCGCTGTTCTGGCCAGTAACAGATGCTCACTATGCTGGGAGCTGCAAGCACATGCGTCGGTAGTAGAATGAGCGCATGTGCTTGCAGCTCCCGGCATAGTGAGCGTCTGTTACCGGCCGGAACAGCGCTCCCCTTCAGATGCCTCAAAGCTGCCATCGGATAACGGACTATCAACAACAAGTTAAGTGACTCCAAACTAATATATATTTTTTTTTTCCTCATCTTATGGAAACGCATATTTCCTTGCTGGATTTAACACTTGAGGTAGTGTGAACTTTGTAGTTATTCGGTCACATCTATTTTAGTAGACTGATAATAGATAGTTATTGGAAGGACTTTTACTCATTTTTTATCTTTATATTTTTTATCCTTCTTATGTGGCTTCATATTTGAAGATGGGGACATCTCTTTTTAGCCGCGCTATTCGTATCTACTCATGCCCTACATAACACTGGTCCTCTAAAAAAGGTACCTACTTAAATTTTACATGTGCTTTCATCTATGAGTGTAATTGACTTGCTACTAATATTTAGGCAATTAATTTCATCCACTATTTGCACTTTATTTTAACAGCGCAGTTATATACTTTTTATTTATTTGTTCTCCATATCCCTTAGTGTTTGAAATCTTTACTTGCAGCAGGCTCAAAGTGCTGAAACTAGCAGCGCTATTTTTCTTTGTACATATTTATTATCCAGCTAATCCATGCAACGCCCTCGTTCTCCTGTAACAAAACAAAAAAAAACAAAACAATAATATGCCTTACCTGTCCGCCGTTGTGTCGCATGCAGTAATCCATATCTGGGTCATATACAGTTTACAACCAGGACGGTGCCAAGATGCAACCATCCCGGCCGTAAACCACTGGTGAATGAATGAGATGCTGTTGGCGCAGACTCAGTGACTAGTGGTGACGTCACTGAGTCTGCCCTCCCTGCCGGCCTGAACTGCGATGAACTCTGGAGTGTGGGAAAATGTCAGTTCATTCTCCTATCTTCCTGAGTTCAGTGCGGGTCAGGTTGTGAGGAAACGCGGCATCAGTGATGTCAGCGATTATCACTGAGGCTGCGCTGACAGCATTTCCTCATTCATCAGTGGTTTACAGCCAGAACGGTCGCATCTTGGCACCATCCTGGTTGTAAACTGTATATACCCCAGATATGGATTATAGTGTGGGACAGAACGCTTTATTATTGTTGCTTTATTATTTTATGTTAATTACATTAGAACGAGGGCGTCGCAGGAATTAGGAGTACAATAAAGATGGGGAAACTGTGTTGTGTTTTATTTCATTAAAATACTTTATTCTGACACTGTCTTTATTTAACCCCTTAACAACTATTGGATTAGTAATGGATAGGTGTCTTATTAACACCTCTCCATTACTAAGCCGAGGGCTTGATGTCACCTTACAATACAAAGGCACATAAACCCCACAACTATTAGCCCACTTGCCACCACTACAGAGCAAGTTGGAAGGGAGAGGCTAAGTGCCGGAATTGGCGCATGTTAGAGTTGCGCCATTCCTGGAGCGGCTGCGGCAAATGTTTTTAGCTGGGGGGCAATAATCATGGTCCCTTCCTAGGCTATTAATATCTTCCCCCAGTCGCTGGCTTTCCCTTTTCTGGTTTTAAAAATTGGGCCAGAGCCAACGCCATTTGTCCCCCCCAAGAGAATCTTTTATTAATTACATACATGTCACCTAATTTGCACACACACTACCAATTGTATTGGTCACTGACATGTATATATCTACCTATTCTGCATATATTTAGTGTATGTAATCCATGTCTGCTATCCTGACACTTGCATTGCACTCGTCTATCTCTCCTGCATCAAAATTGGACCAATTTTTAAATTGCTAGTGTGTCTCCAGCCATACTCAGGTTTTCCCAAGCATGCTCGGCTGTTCTCCGAGTATTTGGGCGTGCTCGGAGATTTAGTTTGTATCACCGCAGCTGCATGATTTGCGGCTGCTACACAGCCTGAATACATGTGGGGATTGCCTGTTTGTTAGGAATTCCCCACATGTATTCAGGCTGTCTAGCAGCCACAAATCATGTGTGGCGCCCCCAGGGGTAAGGTCGCCGCACTGGCTTTGCCTTCCTCCAGGGGAGGGTAATGCCAGGCTTGGAGGCAGTGAAGGGTCTCTCTCGCAGTTTACCTATGCATACAACACAGTTCCACTCCAGGCCAGCAGGGGGAACTCTGAACCAAAATTAAGGGGAGGAGTGCTCCCTGAGGGCCAAGAGGAAGGAGTGGTGAGTTAGTCACACCAGCAGTAGAGCCAGAGAACCCTCGCCCTGCCAGTGGTGAACCTGTTATGCCCATGGTGAGTCTAAGAGTCCATAGGAGAATACTACCCAGTTTACCCACACTAGAGTTACGCAGGTCTACCCGTACCACACAAGGTATACCACCCATCAGATATCTTATAGCAAAGCAAAAGTGAATGTTGAAATTGTTTGTAAATATGTAACTGTTTTCGAGTTTTGTGCCTACAGGTAACTTGTAAGAGTTTCCCTTATTTATGGACAGAGTACCACAGGACTTGTGTGGTCAAAAACTTTCTTTGTAAATATTTCTCCATTTGCCCAGGAATGGACCATGGACATTGATGCTTGGGCTTATCATCATAGGACCATTTTTGAAGCACTTGGCTTTTGTAACTTTTTCATTTTTTTTTTTTTAAATCTTGTACAATTATTATTGTCTAACTGTATATATGCTTTTCATGTTTTGTTCAGCCCAGGAGTGCTGACTTTCACTAGGGGGGAATGTGGCGCCCCCAGGGGTAAGGTCGCCACACTGGCTTTGCCTTCCTCCAGGGGAGGGTAATGCCAGGCTTGGAGGCAGTGAAGGGTCTCTCTCGCAGTTTACCTATCCATACAACACAGTTCCACTCCAGGCCAGCAGGGGGAACTCTGAACCGAAATTAAGGGGATGAGTGCTCCCTGAGGGCCAAGAGGAAGGAGTGGTGAGTTAGTCTGCGGAGGGTGAAGTGTGCAGACATGTAGAGAGAAGCTGGAGGTTGAGCTGAGGAAAGAGAGCTCCCTCGCAGTGAGAGCGCATGATCTGGAGCCTGGTCTCCACAGCTGTATGGACACTGATGGTCCTACAGCAGATACCAGATGAGTAGGAGGCTGTAAATGCCCTACCCCCATCTAAGACTTGGAGGCACAACAGCACGCAGTGAGCCAGGAGAGGAATAGCGGCTACAGCTGTCTGCCATACAAGGAGTGAGAGTAGAAGAGAATTGAGAGGAACTTCAGTGTAACTCAGTACTAGCAGTACTTCATTCAAACAAGCGCTAGTAAGGAGACTGCACAGCCCTTCTGCTGAGAGAGAATCCTGAGCTGCTTCCAGGCTAGCCTGCTCCGATACCATCTGTAATCAGGAACCTGGACTGCAGTTATCAAGTAAAGGTACAGAAATTGCACCCCGCTGTGTCTTGTCTGCTTCCTACCTTTCCGGCACTGCTACATCCCCGTGCCAATCACATCTATACTGCCCTGGGACTACAGCTTCACCTGTGGGGAGCTTTTACATCTCTGCTGCGCCCTTCCATCAGTCCCAGCGGATCTGCATGCAGCATCGGCTTAACACCTCCCTTGCCGAGCACCACAGGTGGCATCACGAACTATTCATCTAACTACATTCCACCATTACATTCCCCCATTACTTGGGCGCCCAGGGCCACGGACCGGGTCACCACTGCTGTGACACATCCTGCTGACACCGGCCTGGTTCCGAGTACCCCAAAGCCCTGGGAGAGCGACCCACATGCAGCTGCGGCGACACAAACTAAATCTCTGAGCACGCCCAAATACTCAGAGAACACCCGAGCAGCGAGTGTACTCACTCATCACTAGTGCTAACATGCTAACAAATAGAGCTCTTTGTAAGTGTATGCTGATGCATTTCTCTATCTTTTTTAATCTTTATTGTTTGTGGTCTTGGTATCTGCCATTAACCTTAGAAGTTGCCACAGTGATATAATTTTTTAATTTTTTTTCCAGACAAATAAAAAACCATACGAAATCATAAAAAAATGTGAGATGATATTTGTCTATAGCCCAAAATAATAATAAGAAAAAATCAGCAACATTCATTGTGAACAGTAAAATTATGGTAACTACAGTGATCTTAATCTGTACAAGCTTCTCTGCTTCAAAGAAAATCACAGACACTTCTAATTTATTCAAGGTTATTGAAGAAAGTCCTTATTTTTACAGACAGTCTAATATACAGAAAATTACGATCCCTGGGTGAATTATTACGGTAAGTTAGTATTAGGATCTCTGTGTCATCCTGAATTTCTAGAATAAATGACAATACATTTTCTAGCTGGTTTTGCTTACTGGGAGGAGCTGAGGGCTATATATGATAGAGGAGTGCTGGTGAAGAGACACAAGAAAGCTCCACCTGTGATTATCTCATCTCTGGCTGTCTCACCATGATCAGTGCACTCACCCTCTGTCTCCTGACTGCACTTATCACAGGTACAGTAATAGTGAATTATATATATGGACATGATAGATTACGTATGAAACCTTGTCTCACAGACCTGACTGTTTTGTCTTCTGCAGTGTCCCAGGCTCAGCATTCAGTGACTCTGGAACCGTCTGTGATTACGGCATCTCCGGGTCTAAATGTGAGACTGTCCTGTACCCTAGGAGGGGGTCTCACTGTCAGCGGTAATAGAGTGATATTTACACAACAAAAAATTGGGAACAAACCCACATTCATTTTGGGTTATTTCACTGAATCCAACAACAAAAGAGGAGACGGGGTCCCAGCACGATTTGTGGGTTCCGCCTCTGGTAACATTGGATATCTAGACATTAATGGGGTGCATCCAGAGGATGATGCTGTATATTACTGTGCTACATGGACAGGCAGTCAGTATCACAGTGATGGTAGAGAATGAGGAAGGAACATAAATACTGACAGAGATGTATGCAGAGAGAACGGCCCCTACATACAAGGCTTCATTACTAGGAGCCGATCACCGTCCTGTAATGGAGAGTAAAACTTACACTATTTTGATGTTTTGGATGATAACACTGTTCTCTAACCAATAAAACAAAATGAATGGAATGTGGGACGGACTAAAAAGAATGAAGAAAAGGAATGAACAAAGCAACTTATAGGTCCAAAGATATGGAAAGGTATTATAGATTTCTAGGCGTCTTGGATATGAAATGTGCATGAATTTTATGTAGACAATTAGTAAATCAACATATATCCCATATAAACAGCTATATATTATATTCCCTGTGCTTTATAGGTGGGGAATGAACATGATACAGTGCCTTACAAAAGTATTCGACCCCCTGGAACTTTTCAACCTTTTCCCATATATCATTCTTCAAACATAAAGATACCAAATGTGAATTTTTGTTGAAGGATCAACAAGTGGGACACAATTGTGAAGTTGAATGAAATTTATTGGATATTTTAAATTTTTGTGGAAATTCAAAAACTGAAAAGTGGGGCGTGCAATATTATCCCCTTTCTGTCATGTGACGTACTATCCCGTCCATGTGTCCTGGGGCTTAATTCCCTTAATTACCGAATAGTACGTCATAGCGATCAGCGGCGCTCTCGTGGTGAGCGGCGTTGATCGCGGCCGGGTGTCAGCTGTGATAATCACAGCTGACACCCGGCACTATGTGTCAGGGGCGGTCACGGACCAACCCCGAGACGTTAACCCCTGGCACACTGCGATCAAACACGATCGCAGTGCATCGGGGTTTAGGGAAGCATCGGGAGGGGGCTCCCTCCGTGCTTCCCTGCGACCCCCACAGCAGCGCAATGTGCAGCGCCGCTGCGGAGGTCTCCTTCCCTGCAGGTCCCCAGATTCAAAATGGCGGCAGGGACCTTCGGGGGCCTGCAGGGAACTGGCTTCCTCAGTGCCTGCAAAGCGCAGGCACGAGGAAGCCTTCTGCACTGCCTGTGACAGATCGCTGATCTGTCACAGCGATCTGTGATGTGACAGATCAGCGATCTGTCACATGACAGTTATGTCCCCCCCAGGACATTGTAATAAAGTTAAAAAAAAAGTGTAAAAATAATTTCTAAAAAAAATCGCTTTTTTGGAAATAAAAAAACCCGAAAACAATAAAAGTACACATATTTGGTATCGTCGCGTCCGTAACAACCCGCCCTATAAAACTGTCCCATTAGTTAACCCCCTTAGCGAACCCCTTAAAAAATAAAAAAAAATAAAGCAAAAAATAATGCTTTAGTATCATAGCGCCGACCGAAAAGTGCAATAACGCGCGATCAAAAAGACGCATATAAATAACCATGGTACCGCTGAAAACATCATCTTGTCCCGCAAAAGACGAGCCACCATACAGCATCATCAGCAAAAAAATAAAAAAGTTATAGCTCGCAGAATAAAGCGAAGCAAAAAGAATTATTTTTTATATAAAATTGTTTTCATTGCATAAAAGCGCCAAAACATAAAAAAAAGACATAAATGAGGTATCGCTGTAACCGTACTGACCCGAAGAATAAAACCGCCTTATCAATTTTACCGCACGTGGAACGGTGTAAACGCACACCCCAAAAGAAATTCTTGAAATGCTGGTTTTTGTTCATTCTGCTTCCAAAAAATCGGAATAAAAAGCGATCAAAAAAGTCACGTGCCCGAAAATGGTACCAATAAAAAAGTCAACTCATCCCGCAAAAATAAGACCTCACATGACTCGGTGGGTCAAAATACGGAAAAATTATAGCTCTCAAAATATGGTGAAGTAAAAACTATTTGTCAGGAGCCCCGTACTGCACTTGCTCCCTGAGCCAGTGCGGGTGTCCTGAGTACAAAAACAGTGCTCAAAGATACCTGTGGAGCAGAGCAGCAGCAGTGACAATGCGTGCTTCAGAGTATCAGGACCTGAAGCACATGACTGCTGGGGGCATGGCCTAAGCTCCACAGAGCTAGGAGCAGCAGGGAAACTCCTAGAAAGGTAACTACAGGACAATGTTACCAAGGGGCATAGACAGAGACAAAAACCAGATGAAGCCAGGGTCAAAGCACAAGATAGCAATACAGTACCAAAGGGTTAGACAGAAAACCAGAAACGGGCAATAGACAGTACAATAGGGACAAACTGTAACGGAGTAACGATAGCCAAGCCAGGAGGTCAGAACCGGAGAAGATAATAGTACCAAAGCGAGAGATGGAGTACAGAGTGAGGGAACAGACCGGGTCATACACGGGAAGCAAACAAGCAACGCAGAATACACGCACACCAGGGGTCAGACACACCAGAACAACAGTATAGCTGACAGAGAACCCTGGTAAAGAGTGAGTATAAATACCCCTCCCAGATCCAGAAAGAGGCCACGAACACTTAACCCTGTGAGTACAGGGCAAGAACCCTGTTCAAACCATGATAGTACCCCCCTCTTAACGGGGAGCCACTGTACCCCCACGCTTGTCTGGGTATCTGGCTTGGAAAGCCCGCACCAGACGATCAGCATGCACCGAACTGGCCGGATCCCATGACCGATCCTCCAGAGAGTACCCCTTCCAGAGTATCAGATACTGGAGTCGCCGGCGCACCCACCGGGAGTCAACAATGTGCCCTACTTCATACTCCAGCTGCCCCTCTACCAGCACCGGCGGAGCATTTGATGAGTGATCCTCTCTCACCGTCCCCACAGGCTTTAACAGGGACCTGTGGAAGACATCAGAAATTTTAAAGGAGGTGGGCAGCTGCAGTCGGTAGGCTACTGGGTTAACAACCTCCACAACTTTGTATGGGCCAATAAACTTGGGGCCCAGCTTTATAGATGGTATCTTAAACTTGATATTGCGGGTGGATAGCCACACCTCCTCTACTGCAAATGCTGGACCTGGCCCCCTCCTCCTGTCAGCAAACCGCTTATAGTTTTCCTGGGCCTTGGAAATATTCCTCTGAACCTCCCTCCAAAGAAATCTAAGACGTTGTGTCGCACCCTCAGCTCCAGGACAACCTGAATCCATGCGGGAAAACTCTCCAAAATGTGGGTTAAATCCATAGTTGATCGGAAAGGGAGACTTCCCAGTAGATTGACTCACACGACCGTTGAATGTAAACTCTGCTATGGGCAATACCTCACACCAGTCCTCCTGCCTGGAAGAGGCCAAGCATCTCAGAATCTGCTCCAACGATTGGTTCGTGCACTCTGTCTGTCCATTAGACTCTGGGTGGTACGCAGAGGAGAAGGACAACGAAATCCCTAGCTTTTTGCAAAAAGCCCTCCAGAACCTGGCTACAAACTGTACCCCTCTGTCTGACACCACATTCATAGGCACTCCATGCAACCTAATTATATGCTGCATAAATAAGCGGGCCAGGGTTTCAGCAGATGGTAACGCGGGGAGAGATAAAAAGTGGGCTTGTTTTGAAAACATCCACCACCACCCATATCACCGAGTTGCCCCTGGAAGGAGGAAGATTTGTGATAAAATCCATGGACAAATGTGTCCATGGTCTATCCGGAATTAGCAAAGGCACCAACTCCCCGGCCGGCCGGACCTGAGAACTTTTAGAACGAGCGCACACCCCACATACAGTCACAAACTTTTTAATATTTGTTACCATAGAGGGCCACCAGAAACCCCTCGCAATTGCCCCCTGGGTAGCTGCAATCCCAGGATGAGCACTCAACATAGAATCATGAAATTCCTGCATAAGTCCGAGACGGAAACGTTCCGGTACAAACAATTTACCTGGAGGTTTACCGCCCGAGCCTGGGCCTCCAAAATCCCTCTCTGTAACTCAGATGAGATTTCGGCCACCACAACTCCTGGCTGAAGAATGGAGGAGGGAGGTTCTGGAGGGGACACCGAATCAAAGCTTCGGGATAAGGCATCAGCCTTGATGTTTTTAGATCACGGGCGGAATGTGATGGTAAACTGAAATCGAGAAAAAAAAGCGCCCACCGAGCCTGTCTGGGGGTCAATCTCTTGGCAGACTCGATATAGGCCAATTTTTTGTGATCAGTGATGACTGTAATGGGATGAACAGCCCCCTCCAGGAAATGCCTCCATTCTTCAAAAGCCAACTTTACTGCCAACAACTCTCTATTGCCGACATTGTAATTTCTCTCGGCAGAGGAAAATTTTTTAGAGAAGAAGGCGCAAGGCCTCAGATTAGTAAGGGTAGGAGGGCCCTGAGACAAAACTGCCCCCACCCCTACTTCTGAGGCGTCAACCTCCACAACAAAAGGTCTTGAGGGGTGGGGTTTACCAATACAGGGGCTGAAGAAAAGCACTTTTTTAATGTCATGAAAGAATTTTTTGCAGCTACAGACCAATTTTTTTTACCTCAGCTCCCTTGAGAGTGAGGTCCGTTAGAGGCTTTACCATCTGCGAGAAGCCCTTAATAAATTTCCTATAAAAGTTGGCAAAGCCCAAAAATCGCTGCAGCCCTTTCAAGTCATGAGACTGCACCCATTCCGTAACAGCCTGGACCTTCTTAGGATCCATGCGGAACCCTGACACAATCAACCCCAGAAAGGATACTTCTTGCATGAAAAATGAGCATTTTTCCAACTTGGCATACAAATGATTCTCACTCAGTCTCAGGAGAACCATCCGCAAATGGTGCAAGTGAGCTTGACTGTCCACCGAGTACACCAGAATGTCATCCAAATAGATAACCACAAAACGACCAATTAAATCAGAGAAAATTGCATTAATAAAATTCTGAAAAACAGCAGGAGCGTTGGTGAGACCAAAGGGGATAACCAAGTTTTTGAACAGCCCTTCAGTCGTCAGGAATGCTGTTTTCCATTCGTCCCCTTCCCGGACTGTTATAAGGTTATATGCCCCACGTAAATCCAGTTTAGAAATCCACTTGGCCCCGGTGAGTTGGTTACATAGATCAGGAATTAGGGGGAGAGGGTATGTATTTTTCACAGTAATTTTGTTTAATTCCCGAAAGTCGAGGCACGGCCGCAAACCACCATCTTTTTTCGTAAGAAAAAAGCCCGCTGCCACAGGTGAAACAGAAGGCTTAATAAGCCCTTTGCGGAGACTCTTGGTAATGTACTCCTTCATGGCTAGACGTTCGGGCCTGGACAAATTGAACAGGTGAGCCTTGGGTAACTTGGCTCCAGGGACTAGATTAATGGCACAATCAAAGGGTCTATGTGGTGGTAGCACCTCAGCCTCACTTTCAAAAAATACATCTTCAAAATCTTTCAGGTACTCCGGAATACCTTCCAGATCGACAGACGACATTGACACAGATTTTACTTTGGTGACAAGAGTTGTCAAGTTACAACATAGACCGTTAGCCATACAACCCCACTGAATGATCTCCCCCGTGACCCAGTCAATAGTAGGATTGTGACGTTGAAGCCGAGGCATACCCAGTATCAGTCCAGCCGGCAGATTATTTAGAACAAAACACCTTAATTTTTCCACGTGAGTGGAACCCACTTTCAGAGAAAAGGTATTAGTCATGAAACAAATTCCCTCCTGGGTGATAGGAGAAGAATCAATTGCCACGATTTTAAAAGGATCTTTTAACCTCACCATCCCTATCTTATGAAAAGTCACAACTTTGGCATCGATCAGATTAATAGAAGAACCACAGTCAACAAAGGCGGTAGTCACAGCCGGACCGCCTGTAAGTTCTAGTTCCACCGGAAGCAGAATTTTAGTAAGTGAGGAAAAGGGTACCTGGGAGTCTGGACAACCTCCTCGATTGTTACCCAGACTCGGTCGTTTTCCTGACGGCTTCACTGAAGAAGGGCAAGAAGGAAAGTTCCTTCTCCAATGTCCAGCGGATCCACAGTAAAAGCACAATTGGTTGTTTCTATGGTGTCTCCTCTCTTTTTCCTTCAATGACGTGGCACCAACCTCCATGGGCTCAGGACTAGATGCAAAGTCTCTCAGATTAGAGAATAAAGGGGTCTCCTGCAGTATGACCCCTCTTGCCCGCAGCCTACGGTCCATGCAGACAGCCTGGATCATAGCGTCCTCCAAAGAATCCAGTGGAGGATGAAGGGCTAGGGCATCTTTCAAATGTTCGGACAGGCCTCTACAGAACAAACCCCGGAGGGAAGCATCATCCCAGGAGACCTCCACTGCCCAGCGTCTGAACTCAGAGTAGAACCATTCAGCAGAGTTCCTCCCCTGTGTCACACTCATCACCATATCCTCTGCCAGACGCACTCTATCAGGCTCATCATAAATGTGCCCCAGAGCCTTAAAGAACAAATTCACTGACATACGTTCAGGAGTAGAGGAAGAGAGCGAGAAAGCCCATGCCTGTGGAACCCCCCGAAGTAGAGAAATGACGACCCCATCCTCTGGAACTCATCCCCGGAGGAGCGGGGCCTCAGAGAAAAAAAAAGCTTGCATCCTTTTCTGAACGACCTGAACTCCCTTTTATCCCCTGAGAAAAGGTCTGGCAATTTGACCGGAGATTCAGGGGATGCCAATGACACATCTCTATCCCCAGCACTAGGATCCCCTGCAGCGACAGCCCCCTGCCCAGTATCCACCAACTGTTGTTGGGTCTGGGCCATCGTGCGCTGTTCCACATTAAGTTTGTGGAACATTTGGGTCAGGTGCTTGACCTGATCAGCCAAAGCTTGTATGCGATCCATGAAGATAACACTTTTTTTTTTTCCTTCAGAGGAAAAAAAAACTGAAATGGTCAGCTATAATGTCAGGAGCCCCGCACAGCACTTGCTCACTGAGCCAGTGCAGGTGTCCTGAGTACAAAAACAGTGCTCAAAGATACCTGTGGAGCAGAGCAGCAGCAGTGACAATGCGTGCTTCAGAGTATCAGGACCTGAAGCACATGACTGCTGGGGGCATGGCCTAAGCTCCACAGAGCTAGGAGCTGCAGGGAAACTCCTAGTAAGGTAACTACAGGACAATGTTACCAAGGGGCATAGACAGAGACAAAAACCAGATGAAGCCAGGGTCAAAGCACAAGATAGCAATACAGTACCAAAGGGTTAGACAGAATGGATAGTCAGGACGTAGCAATAGATCAGAAAATGAGAACGGGCAATAGATGGTACAATAGGGACAAACTGTAACGGAGTAACGATAATCAAGCCAGGAGGTCAGAACCGGAGAAGACAATAGTACCAAAGCGAGAGACGGAGTACAGAGTGAGGGAACAGACCGGGTCATACACGGGAAGCAAACAAGCAACGCAGAATACACGCACACCAGGGGTCAGACACACCAGAACAACAGTATAGCTGACAGAGAACCCTGGTAAAGAGTGAGTATAAATACCCCTCCCAGATCCAGAAAGAGGCCACGAACAATTAACTCTGTGAGTGCAGGGCAAGAACCCTGTTCAAACCATGACACTATTTTTACAATAAAAAGCGTCTTTTAGCGTATGACAGCTACCAAAAATAAAAACCCACCATAAATAGTAAATCAAACCCCCTGTTATCACCCCCTTAGTTAGGGAAAAATAATAAAATTAAAAAAATGTATTTCCATTTTCCCGTTAGGGCTAGGGTTAGGGCAGAGATTAGGGTTAGGGGTGTGTTGGGGTTAGGTTTGGAGTTAGAATTGGGGGGTTTCCACTGTTTGGGCACATCAGGGGGTCTCCAAACGCAACATGGCATCTCATCTCAATTCCAGCCAATTCTGCGTTGAAAAAGTCAAATGGTGCTCCTTCTGTTCCAAGCTCTGCCATGTGCCCAAACAGTGTTCTACCCCCACATATGGTGTATCAGCCTACTCAGGACAAATTGCAAAACAACTTTTGGGGTCCAATTTCTCCAGGTACCATGAGGAAAATAAAAAATTGGAGGCAAAAACATCATTTTTGTGGAAAAAAATATGATTTTTGTATTTTCACAACCGGGCGTTATAAACTTCTGTGAAGCACTTAGGGGTTCAAAGTGCTCACCACACATCTAGATAAGTTCCGTGGGGGGTCTAGTTTCCAAAATGGGGTCACTTATGGGGACTTTCAACAGTTTAGGCACATCAGAGGCTCTCCAAACGCGACATGACACCCGCAGACCATTCCATCAAAGTCTCCATTCCAAAACGTCACTATTTCCCTTCCGAGCCCCGACGTATGCCCATACAGTAGTTTTCTCCCACATATAGGGTATCTGCGTACTCGGGACAAATTGGACAACAACTTTTGGGGTCCAACTTCTCCTGTTTCCATTGGGAAAATAAAAAAATTGGGGACTAAAAGATCATGTTTGTGGAAAAAATACGATTTTTTTATTTTCACGCCTGGGCGTTATAAACTTCTGTGAAGCCCTTGGGGGTTCAAAGTGCTCACCACACATCTAGATAAGTTCCTTGGGGGGGTCTAGTTTCCAAAATGGTGTCATTTGTGGGGGGTTTCCACTGTTTAGGCACATCAGGGGCTTTCCAAACGCGTCATGGCGTCAAATCCCAATTCCAGCCAAAAAAGTCAAATTGCGCTGCTTCCCTTCCGAGCTCTGCCATGCGCCCAAATAGTGGTTTACCCCCACATATGGGGTATCAGCGTACTGAGGACAAATTGCACAATAACTTTTGGGGTCCTGTTACCCTTGGAAACATAAAAATTGAGGGTGAAAAGATCATTTTTGTGGAAAAAATATGATTTTTTAATTGTACGGCTGTACGTTATAAACTTCTATGAAGCCCTTGGGGGTTCAAAGTTCTTACCACATATCTAGATAAGTTCCTTGGGGGGGTCTAGTTTCCAAAATGGGGTTACTTGTGGGGTTTCCAGTGTTTAGGTACATCAGGGGCTCTCCAAACGTGACATGGTGTCCGATCTGAATTCCAGCCAATTTTGCATTGAAAAAGTCAAATGGCGCTCCTTCCCTTCTGAGCTCTGCCATGCGCCGAAACAGTGGTTCCCCCCGACACATCAGGTATCGGCGTACTCAGGAGAAATTGCACAATAACTTTTGCTGTCCGATTTCTCCTGTTACCCTTGGTAAAATAAAAAAAAATTCCTGTGAAGCACCTGAAGGGTTAATAAACTTCTTGGATGGTTTTGAGCACCTTGAGGGGTGTAGTTTTTAGAATGGTGTCACTTTTGGGTATTTTCTATCATATAGATTACTCAAAGTGACTTCAAATGTGATGTGGTCCGTAAAAATAAAATGGTGTTGCAAAAATGAGAAATCGCTTGTCAACTTTTAACCCTTATAACTTCCTAACAAAAAAAATTTTGGTTCCAAAATTGTGCTGATGTAAAGTAAACATGTGTGAAATGTTATTTATTAAGTTTTTTGAGTGCCATATCTCTATGATTTAAGAGCATAAAAATTCAAAGTTGGAAAATTGCAAAATTTTCACCAAATTTCCATTTTTTTCACAAATAAACGCAAGTTATTTGAATTAAATTTTTACCAATAACATGAAGTACAATATGTCACGAGAAAGCAAAGTCAGAATCACTGGGATCCATGGAAGCGTTTCAGAGTTAGTACCTCATAAAGGGACAGTGGTCAGAATGGTAAAAATTGGCCCGGTCATGAACGTGCAAACCACCCTTGGGGGGTTAAGGGGTTATTCGGCCCCTTTAACTTAATACTTTGTTGCGCCACCTTTTGCTGCGATTACAGCTGCAAGTCACTTGGGGTATGTCTCTATCAGTTTTGTACATCAAAAGACTGAAATTCTTGCCCATTCTTCCTTGGCAAACAGCTCGAGCTCAGTCAGGTTTGATGGAGATCGTTTGTGAACAGCAGTTTTCAGCTCTTTCCACAGATTCTCGATTGGATTCAGATCTGGACTTTAAGGCTGTGTGCCCACGTTGCGTTTTTTAAACGTTTCCGCAGCGCATTTAGGCGCACGTTTCTGCTGCAGAAACACTTAAGAAAAGCATCCCATGGAAACTTAATGGAATCCGCACATGTTGTGCTAATGGTGCGTTTTTTTCCGCTGCGGAAACGCTAAGCAGAAAAAACGCAGCATGTTCATTAATTTCCGCATACATTCAATTGTATTGCAAAAACGCATAGGAAACCGCATGCTAAAACGCTTAACAAAAGCGTCAAAAATGCTTACAAAAGTGCTTCATAAAACGCATGCGTTTTCACAGGAAGAAGATGTGCATTTCCTCTCAGGAATATTCTGCATGAAAAACGCTACGTGGGTACATAGCCTGACTTGGCCATTCTAACACCTGGATACGTTTATTTGTGAACCATTCCATTGTAGATTTTGCTTTGTTTGGGATCATTGTCTTGGAAGACAAATCTCCGTGCCTGTCTCAGGTCTTTTGCAGACTCCAACAGGTTCTCTTCAAGAATGGTCCTGTATTTGGCTCCATCCATCTTCCCATCAATTTTAACCATCTTCCCTGTCCCTGCTGAAGAAAAGCAGCCCCAAACCATGATGCTGCCACCACCATGTTTGACAGTGGGGATGGTGTGTTAAGGGTGATGAGCTGTGTTGTCTTTACGCCAAACATATCGTTTGGCATTGTTGCCAAAAAGTTCGATTTTGGTTTCATCTGATCAGAGCACCTTCTTCCACATGTTTGGTGTGTCTCCCAGGTGGCTTGTTGCAAACTTTAAATTACACTTTTTATGGATATCTTTGAGAAATGGCTTTCTTCTTGCCACTCTTCCATAAAGGCCAGATTTGTGTAGTGTACGACTGATTGTTGTCCTATGGACAGACTGTCCCACCTCAGCTGTAGATCTCTGCAGTTCATCCAGAGAGATCATTGGCCTCTTGGCTACATCTCTGATCAGTCTTCTTGTTTGAGATGAAAGTTTAGAGGGACGGCCGGGTCTTGGTAGATTTGCAGTGGTATAATACTCCTTCCATTTCAATATGATTGCTTGCACAGTGCTCCTTGGGATGTTTAAAGTTTTGGAAATCATTTTGTATCCAAATCCGGCTTCAAACTTCTCCACAACAGTATCACGGACCTGATGCATATAGAGAAAAACGGCGATCAAAAAAGTCCAATACAATTAGATACAAAAATAATTTTATCAAGGTATATCAGGAATAAAGGAAGTGGTGGGATAGGAGACAATTGACCATATAAAACACATGGGCAAAAATGGGGCACACAGAGGGTAACAGGACCAAAGGGATGTACATAGTTTTATCATAGCATAGTAGCAAAATTTAAAAATTATCATGAATATATTGCACCATCCCAAAACATAATAATATGACCAGTCATGGTATACAAAATCCAGGCACAAGTATGATTATCCCAAACAGCAAAGCGTACAACCTCACATGGTATACAAATGATGTAATAATAGCAAAGGATAAATTCACAAGATAGTATTATCTTTCCGGGTCTGTAAATGAAGTCCACCCTGACGTGCCCCCCCCCCCGACGCACGTTTCGGCTAGATGGCCTTTATGAAGGGGTGGAAGGAAGTAGGAAACAGGGGTTATTTAAAATATAGAGTCCACCAATGAGGCTGTGAGATTTGCACACATGATCAGGTAAACCAATAGTATAATGTATTTAATCTGCATCCCATAAGATGGCGCCTATCATCATGGAAACGCCCGTTACAACACCCCAAAAATTGTGATGTGCCATAGAAATAAAACAGCCACAGTGTAGTATAAGAGGAGGAAAGGGCAAGGAGAGGAAGTAGTTAATTTGTAATTTTATTCTGCACCGCGGATTGCGGTCATAAATCTGTAAATAAAACCGAGGGGATAGCTGGGTAAACACCTCCCACTGAGTGTCATAGTCCGCGACACGTCCGCCCATGATGAAGCGCGCGTGACCACGGCAAACAGGAAAATACACCGGAGCCAGACAGAATGAATCCCTCCCACCGTGTGTCATGGTTCGCGTCACGTCCGACCATGGTGACGCGTGCGTAACCACGGCAACCAAGACAACAGATGGCGTTGGCATCACATGTCCGGTGACGTCATAGGCATGTGACAGTTCACCAGGCAACGGCTGATGCCGAGAGCCGCCGGGTGTAAACGAAGCAGTGGCCCACACGCGTGCTGGGAGGACGTGAGCAACCAAGGTGGTATGGTGGTTTAGGGAACTGTTACTATAATATAATTAAAGAAAATAAATAATGAATGGCACATATAAGTTAGTAAATATCAGGGGATGAAAGGATGGCAACAATTAACATGTCATATTGACACTACACAGGGCAATTACATGGTGAGAAGCACACAAATGGGAAACAGATAATTTTTGAAAAAATCCAAAAAATATCACGGACCTGCCTGTTGTGTTCCTTGGTCTTCATGATGCTTTTTGTGCATCAAACAGAACCCTGAGACTATCACAGAGCAGGTGCATTTATACGAAGACTTGATTACACACACACAGGTGGATTATATTTATTATCATTAGTCATTTAGGACAACATTGGATCATTCAGAGATCCACAATGAACTTCTGGAGTGAGTTTGCTGCACTGAAAGTAAAGGGGCCGAATAATATTGCACGCCCCAATTTTCAGTTTTCGAATTTCCACAGAAGAATATTTAGAATTGAGAGTCCTTAGTGGTTGATATCTTTAAATGGCTAGCTGAAAAGATGGTAACAAATTGCAAGCTTTTCAGTTAGCCATTAAAAGGACTCAATTCTAAATATTCTTCTATCTACTGGCTAACACGGTGCAAAGATATATATCTTTCCTGAATTTCCTCAAAAATTTAAAATAACCAATACATTTCATTCAACGTCACAATTGTGTCCCACTTGTTGATTCTTCACCAAAAATTTACATTTGGTATCTTTATGTTTGAAGCATGATATGTGGGAAAAGGTTGAAATACTTTTGCAAGGCACTGTATATATGTAGATAATAGGAGAATAAACACATAGCCCATATAAACAGGTGTATATTATTTTCCCTGAGCTTTATAGGTGGGGAATGAACATGATATATATGTAGATAATAGGAGAATGAACGCATATCCCATATAAACAGGTGTATATTATATTCTCTGAGCATTATACAGTAGGTGGGGAATGAATAAGAAATATACAGTATGTAGATACAGTGGGGCAAAAAAGTATTTAGTCAGTCAGCAATAGTGCAAGTTCCACCACTTAAAAAGATGAGAGGCGTCTGTAATTTACATCATAGGTAGACCTCAACTATGGGAGACAAACTGAGAAAAAAAAAATCCAGAAAATCACATTGTTTGTTTTTTTTTCATTTTATTTGCATATTATGGTGGAAAATAAGTATTTGGTCAGAAACAAAATTTCATCTCAATACTTTGTGATATATCCTTTGTTGGCAATGACAGAGGTCAAACGTTTTCTGTAAGTCTTCACAAGGTTGCCACACACTGTTGTTGGTATGTTGGCCCATTCCTCCATGCAGATCTCCTCTAGAGCAGTGATGTTTTTGGCTTTTCGCTTGGCAACACGGACTTTCAACTCCCTCCAAAGGTTTTCTATAGGGTTGAGATCTGGAGACTGGCTAGGCCACTCCAGGACCTTGAAATGCTTCTTACGAAGCCACTCCTTCGTTGCCCTGGCGGTGTGCTTTGGATCATTGTCATGTTGAAAGACCCAGCCACGTTTCATCATCAATGCCCTTGCTGAAGGAAGGAGGTTTGCCCTCAAAATCTCACGATACATGGCCCCATTCATTCTTTCATGTACCCGGATCAGTCGTCCTGGCCCCTTTGTAGAGAAACAGCCCCAAAGCATGATGTTTCCACCACCATGCTTTACAGTAGGTATGGTGTTTGATGGATGCAACTCAGTATTCTTTTTCCTCCAAACACGACAAGTTGTGTTTCTACCAAACAGTTCCAGTTTGGTTTCATCAGACCATAGGACATTCTCCCAAAACTCCTCTGGATCATCCAAATGCTCTCTAGCAAACTTCAGAAGGGCCCGGACATGTACAGGCTTAAGCAGTGGGACACGTCTGGCACTGCAGGATCTGAGTCCATGGTGGCGTAGTGTGTTACTTATGGTAGGCCTTGTTACATTGGTCCCAGCTCTCTGCAGTTCATTCACTAGGTCCCCCCGCGTGGTTCTGGGATTTTTGCTCACCGTTCTTGTGATCATTCTGACCCCACGGGGTGGGATTTTGCGTGGAGCACCAGATCGAGGGAGATTATCAGTGGTCTTGTATGTCTTCCATTTTCTAATTATTGCTCCCACAGTTGATTTCTTCACTCCAAGCTGGTTGGCTATTGCAGATTCAGTCTTCCCAGCCTGGTGCAGGGCTACAATTTTGTTTCTGGTGTCCTTTGACCGCTCTTTGGTCTTCACCATAGTGGAGTTTGGAGTCAGACTGTTTGAGGGTGTGCACAGGTGTCTTTTTATACTGATAACAAGTTGAAACAGGTGCCATTACTACAGGTAATGAGTGGAGGAAAGAGGAGACTCTTAAAGAAGAAGTTACAGGTCTGTGAGAGCCAGAAATCTTGATTGCTTGTTTCTGACTAAATACTTATTTTCCACCATAATATGCAAATAAAATGAAAAAAAAACAGACAATGTGATTTTCTGGATTTTTTTTTCTCAGTTTGTCTCCCATAGTTGAGGTCTACCTATGATGTAAATTACAGACGCCTCTCATCTTTTTAAGTGGTGGAACTTGCACTATTGCTGACTGACTAAATCCTTTTTTCCCCACTGTAATAGGAGAATGAGCACTTATCCCTTACAAGCAGGTGTATATTATATTCCCTGTGCTTTATAGGTGAGGAATGAACATGAAATATATCTGTCATTCCAAGGATGTCTTCTAAGGATAATATCTGAAATATGCCTAAAATGAGCCAGAAGCGACCAGAAGGTACGACTAAACGTTGCGTATAAATGCACAAAATTTCTTTGCCTTCTAAATTACTTTCACAATGCTGACATATGCTCTAACAGTTTTGGCTCCTTTAATCCTCAATCTCCTTCGCTATCCGCAAATCCCAGCACCCGCTAACCAAATAATAATCTCTCCTTCCCTCCCCACCTGACCTCCTCTGCTGAACTGCTCCTCAGCCTCAGAGCTCTCCTAATAAAATACAAAACAAGCCACCCACCCTCCTTCTCCCACATGCTCTCCCTATCTTTGCTTCTCCTCACTGCTGGCGACATATCTCCCAACCCTGGACCCCCACAGCCCATACCTCCCATTATTACCCCTTCTGTTGTTCCCAAACCAACACAAACACCAGAAATCTTTCCTACCTCAAATCTGTGCCCTTGACAACCACCACCCTGCTCCCACTCTCTGGATCACTCTGGAATACCCACTCCATGTGATTCATGACCTCTTTACCTCTCGTAATTTTTCCTTCCTTGGCCTCACCGAAACATGGCTGACACCCTCCGACACCGCCTCCCCTGCTGCGCTGTTACGGCGGCCTCCACTTCACCCACACTCCTCACTCTGGCCACAGGCATAGTGGAGGAGTGGGCCTTCTCCTTTCTTCCAACTGCACCTTCAACCCAATCCCACCTCCAGCCTCCCTCATCCTCCCCTCTTTTGAAGTCCACTCTGTCCGCATCTGTTCTCCCTCCAACCTCCAAGTAGCCGTCATATACCAATCAAAAGCTTCGACAAGCATCCAGAATTGCAGAACGACGCTGGAAGAAAACTCAATCGCAAGACAACTTCACTGTCCTCAAACAAGCAACACTTGCATTCAAATCAGCTCTCACGTCTGCTAAACAAGCCTTCTTTACATCCCTTGTATCTTCCTTATCCCACAACCACAAACAGTTGTTCAATACTTTTAACTCCCTCCTCCGCCCACCACTGCCCCCTCCGACTTCCATAATCTCTGCCGAGGACTTTGCAGCACACTTCAAAACAAGATAGACCAAACACGGCAAGTCTTTATTGCTCAACCACCACAACCCCTTTGCATACCAGACCAATGCCCAAACCCCATAACCTCCTTATCTAACATCACTGAAGGGGAGCTTGCTCATCTTCTCTCCAAATCACACCTCACCACTCGTGCACTTGACCCTATCCCATCCATCCTCCTCCCCAACATCACCACCACTCTTATCCCATCCCTAACCCACCTCTTCAACCTATCACTAACTTCTGGTACCTTCCCTTCTGCTTTCAAATATGCCACAATCACACCTATCCTTAAAAAGCCAACCCTCGATCCAACAGCCATGTCCAGCTATCGCCCAATATCGCTGCTTCCATTCACTTCTAAACTCCTGGAGCAGCACATCCATGCTGAACTTTCCTCCCACCTCTCATCTAACTTGCTCGTTGACAATCTACTATCTGGCTTCTGCTCCCATCATTCCACTGAGACAGCCCTGACCAAAACTACCAACGACCTACTTACAGCCAAAGGTAACGGACAATACTCTATACCCCTCCTTCTAGACCTGTCCTCTGCTTTCAACAAGTTGACCACTGCCTCCTACTACAGATCCTCTCGTCCTTTGGCATGAAAGACCTTGCCCTATCCTGGATCTCCTCATACAGTACCTTTCCAACCGCACATTCAGCATCTCCCACTCCCACACTACCTCCTCATCCTACCCTTTCTCTGTTGGAGTCCCCAAAGCTCTGTTCTAGGACCCCTACTCTTCTCAGTCTACACACGTGGCCTGGGGCAATTCATAAAGTCCCACGGATTCCAGTACCACTTTTATGCCGATGATACTCAGATCTACCTCTCTGGCCCAGACGTCACCTCTCTGCTCTCCAGAATCCCAGAGTGTCTATCAGCCATATTCTCCTTCTCTTTCCGCTTCCTCAAACTCAATGTGGACAAATCTGAACTGATCATCTTTCCCCCATCTCACAGATCTTCCTTACCCGACCTTTCTATGACAATTGACAACATCACACTTTCCCCCGTACCGAAGGTCTGCTGTCTCGGAGTAACTCTTGACTCTGCCCTGTCCTTCAAACCGCACTTCCAAGCTCTCTCCACCTCATGTCACCTCGAGCTCAAAAATATTTCCAGAATCCGTCCCTTCCTCAACCCTCAATCTACTAAACTACTTGTGCATGCCCTCATCATCTCCCGCCTTGACTATTGCAACATCCTTTTCTGTGGCCTCCCTGCTAACACCCTTGCACCTCTCCAGTCCATCCTCAACTCTGCCGCCCGACTAATTCATCTCTCTCCTCGCTACTCCTTTTCTTCTCCCCTCTGCAGATCTCTTCACTGGCTCCCATTCCCTCAGCGTATCCAATTCAAATTACTAATACTGACCTACAAGGCCATCTACAACCTGTCTCCTCCATACATCTCTGAACTAATCTCCCGATACCTTCCCTCACATAATCTCCGGTCCTCCCAAGACCTCCTTCTCTCCTCCACACTTATTCGCTCCTCACCCAACTGCCTCCAAGACTTCTCCCGAATAGCCCCCATCCTCTGGAATTCCCTGCCCCAACACGTCCGGCTATCAATCACATTAGGATCCTTCAGACGTAACCTGAAAACCCACCTCTTCAGGAAAGCCTTCAGCCTGCAATGATCCCCGCTGCCTCCTCACCACCACTGGAGCTACTGCCTCACCATCACTGGAGCTGCTGCAACCCCCCAACATACTGTCTCCTTCCCCACCATCCTGTAGCATCTAAGCACGAAAGGACAGGGTCCTCTCTCCCCTCTATATCAGTCTGTGATTGTTAGTTTGTTTACTGTAAGTGATATCTGTAATTTGTATGTAACCCCTTTTCATGTACAGCACCATGGAACCAATGGTGCTTTATAAATAAATAATAATAATAATGAGGAATGAACACATCCCATATAAACGGGTGTATATTATATTCCCTGTGCTGTATAGGTGGGGAATGAATATGACATATATGTAGATAATAGAGGAATGAACACATATCCCATATAAACAGGTGTATATTATATTCCCTGAGCTTTATAGGTGGGAATGAACATGAAATATATGTAGATAATAGGGGAATGAACACATACCCTTGTAGATTGTGAGCCCTCCTTCTGCACCAGTCGTAACTTGTATTGTTTAAGATTACTGTACTTGTATTTATTATGTATACCTCGCCTCACATGTAAAGCACCATGGAATAAATAGCGCTATAATAATAAATAATAATACCCCATATAAACAGATGTATATTATATTCCCTGAGCTTTATAGGTGGGTAATGAACATGAAATATGTGTAGATAATAGAGGAATGAACACATACATATCCCATATAATCTATGTCATGATCCAGGACGGGGTTGTTCCTTTTCCGTCCTCGTCAGGTCAGAGATAATTTAATTTGCCTCTCTCTTGTTCAGGGGCGGCTATTTAGGGACAGTACTTCCTGGGTTTGGTGTTGGTGATACTTTCGTTAGCTGGGCTGGAGCAGCTGACCCAGGTTACTCTGCTATAATTGTTGTTCCTCTGTATGTGTAATCCTTACTGGTGCACCACAGTATTTTCCCACACACAGAATAACAGCCTCATACTCATTGATCCTGGTAGATATGTCCTTTATTCTGGGCCACATCCTGGTATATATATCCCTCATCCTGGCATATTTGTCCTTTATCCTGGGCGCCATTCTAGTATATATATACCGCATCCTGGTTTATATATCCCTTATCCTTGATCCCATCCTGGTATATACAGTGGGGCAAAAAAGTATTTAGTCAGTCAGCAATAGTGCAAGTTCCACCACTTAAAAAGATGAGAGGCGTCTGTAATTTACATCATAGGTAGACCTCAACTATGGGAGACAAACTGAGAAAAAAAAATCCAGAAAATCACATTGTTTGTTTTTTTTTCATTTTATTTGCATATTATGGTGGAAAATAAGTATTTGGTCAGAAACAAAATTTCATCTCAATACTTTGTGATATATCCTTTGTTGGCAATGACAGAGGTCAAACGTTTTCTGTAAGTCTTCACAAGGTTGCCACACACTGTTGTTGGTATGTTGGCCCATTCCTCCATGCAGATCTCCTCTAGAGCAGTGATGTTTTTGGCTTTTCGCTTGGCAACACGGACTTTCAACTCCCTCCAAAGGTTTTCTATAGGGTTGAGATCTGGAGACTGGCTAGGCCACTCCAGGACCTTGAAATGCTTCTTACGAAGCCACTCCTTCGTTGCCCTGGCGGTGTGCTTTGGATCATTGTCATGTTGAAAGACCCAGCCACGTTTCATCATCAATGCCCTTGCTGATGGAAGGAGGTTTGCCCTCAAAATCTCACGATACATGGCCCCATTCATTCTTTCATGTACCCGGATCAGTCGTCCTGGCCCCTTTGCAGAGAAACAGCCCCAAAGCATGATGTTTCCACCACCATGCTTTACAGTAGGTATGGTGTTTGATGGATGCAACTCAGTATTCTTTTTCCTCCAAACACGACAAGTTGTGTTTCTACCAAACAGTTCCAGTTTGGTTTCATCAGACCATAGGACATTCTCCCAAAACTCCTCTGGATCATCCAAATGCTCTCTAGCAAACTTCAGACGGGCCCGGACATGTACAGGCTTAAGCAGTGGGACACGTCTGGCACTGCAGGATCTGAGTCCATGGTGGCGTAGTGTGTTACTTATGGTAGGCCTTGTTACATTGGTCCCAGCTCTCTGCAGTTCATTCACTAGGTCCCCCCGCGTGGTTCTGGGATTTTTGCTCACCGTTCTTGTGATCATTCTGACCCCACGGGGTGGGATTTTGCGTGGAGCACCAGATCGAGGGAGATTATCAGTGGTCTTGTATGTCTTCCATTTTCTAATTATTGCTCCCACAGTTGATTTCTTCACTCCAAGCTGGTTGGCTATTGCAGATTCAGTCTTCCCAGCCTGGTGCAGGGCTACAATTTTGTTTCTGGTGTCCTTTGACAGCTCTTTGGTCTTCACCATAGTGGAGTTTGGAGTCAGACTGTTTGAGGGTGTGCACAGGTGTCTTTTTATACTGATAACAAGTTTAAACAGGTGCCATTACTACAGGTAATGAGTGGAGGAAAGAGGAGACTCTTAAAGAAGAAGTTACAGGTCTGTGAGAGCCAGAAATCTTGATTGCTTGTTTCTGACTAAATACTTATTTTCCACCATAATATGCAAATAAAATGAAAAAAAACCAGACAATGTGATTTTCTGGATTTTTTTTTCTCAGTTTGTCTCCCATAGTTGAGGTCTAACTATGATGTAAATTAGACGCCTCTCATCTTTTTAAGTGGTGGAACTTGCACTATTGCTGACTGACTAAATACTTTTTTGCCCCACTGTATATATTCTCCATCCTGGTATGTATGATCAACATCCTGGTATATATGTCCCTTATCCTGGGAATCATCTTGGCTTATATATCCCCCATCCTGGTATATGTCCCCATTTCTTCCACTCTTCCACTGTTCATTAATGCATAGAAAAAAATAAACAATTATACTCACTTTCCCTCCACTCTCTTCTGAAGCTGGCAGCAGGTGACTTCAGCATGTAAGTGAAGGGAGTGCATGGTATCACTGCATTGCGCCCCCAGACATGTGTATTCTGATATCAGCTGCTGGCCTTTGTTTGGCTGGCGGCATGTATGGCCGCGCATGGACCCGACTGGTCTGTGCACTGCAAAACACTTCAGCTGAATGTGCATCTAATGACGCACATTCAGTTGAAGTGTTTTGCGGGCACAGTCGCAGTCCCCCCACATACAGTGGAAGTCCCTATATTTTATGATGGCACCACAGTATTTTCCCACACACAGAATAAGAGTGTCATACTCATTAATAAAATAGAAAAAAAGAAAACTACTCATCTCTCCCTGTTCCCCGCTTCTCTGGTCTCTGCAGAATGTGTTCTTAAGCTTTGCACAGTAGGCCCAATGTAGTGAATTCATTGCAAACCCTGCGATTAGACTCACCCACATAGAGTTCCATCATTGTTTTCAAGTGTATCAGCATCCAGAATGCAGGAACCGTTAAGTGTTCGATGCCGCATGAGGATGAGCCCGGTGCCGGCATCAGGCCTCTCTGACTCACAGGTCCCCTAGCAGCCGTATGGTCTGCTGGTATGCTACTGGTCAGTTTGTCTCCAAGATAAAGTGGTCTTTTGCCACTCAGGTCCTGATCATACAATGAATGACCAACCAGACTTGCAGATTTCTCGTTGCGATCTTATTAAAAACAATCCAGTTATAAATTACAATAATATATATATTCTTTTTATCTCTGTAAAGTGTCATATAAAAAGACAAAAACCTAATATAGCTAACTGTTGGAGTGACATATTTTGGAAGTACTAGTGTTGTGTCATCATGAGTGGAATTATTGTATAGTGTGTTATAATGATCATCTCCACGAGAATAAAGAAGTCTGGCATAGTCATCTGCTCATGGCATCTCTTGTTACTAGGCAAAAACCATAAGAAATATGGAAAAAATGTGAAAACTTTTCTCACAGTACTGTAACGTCCATAGTGGCATTATGTCACATTGCTATCACCCTGTTTGGTAAAATTAAATGAGCCATTCTTGAGCTACTGTTTGCTTATAAACTTTGCTCAGATTAAAAAATAGTAGGAGCTCCCAAAGGTTAAACAAAGATACAATGCAGACACACGGTGCAGTGCCACCCAGTGGTCGATACACACAATGGAAAAAGTAGAGGAACTGCACATCCCAATTCCTTGTATGCTAAACACCAGAAACGTGTCAGATGTATTGAATATATGCAATAATATGACATACTGTTTTTTCAATCAAGATGGAATAAAATTTGGATGTTTTTCCACAAGGTATTGGGATGTGCAGCTTTCTCTACTTTTCCACTAATCCAGTTGATTGTCTGCAACTTTAAGTGGCACTCCCACATGATAAGACCAGTTTCTTTCAATATCAGCAACAGGATTATAACTGTGGTAACCCGTGATATTTTCATGGTTTTTTAGCATATATTCAATGTTGGTAGAAGATCATTCTGTTATAAAGTGGCATTATTATCAAATACTTTTAAAATACAATGTTGCACTTTTACTAAGCATGATCTGTAAATAGGACAATTCAGATAAAGCATACCTCCTAACTTTAAAAATCTGAAAGAGGGACACATACAGGTGCTTGTCATAAAGTTAGAATATCATCCAAAAGTTAATTTATTTCAGTTTTTCATGCTTGGATAGAGCACTCTGTGAACAGCCAGCTTCTTTAGCAATGACCTTTTGTGGCTTACCCTCCTTGTGGAGTGTGTCAATGACTGCCTTCTGGACATCTTTCAAGTCAGCAGTCTTCCCCATGATTGTGGAGCCTACTGAAACAGACTAAGGGACCTTTTTAATGCTTAGGAAGCCTTACAGGTGTTTTTTGTTAATTATTCTAATTTACTGAGATAATGACTTTTGGGTTTTCATTGGCTGTAAGCCATAATCATCAACAATAACAGAAATAAACACTTGAAATAGATCACTCTGTTTGTAATGACTATATATTATATGCATTTTACTTTTTGTATTGAACTTTTTGATGATATTTTAATTTGTGAGAAGCACCTGTATTTTGGCGTGCTACGTGCATTGCAAGTTTTTACTTTACTCTACATAGGTTATGTGATACTGAGCCCAAACGTAGCTCCAAGTTCAACAGAAGATGGGTATATACAGCTGACGCCCATCGATCAGTTGTTTGTGCCAACAACGTCAGGAAGAGTTCAGCTTTGTCAGCTGTATAGTGGCTAAGCCTAGGTACTGCACCTCCGCCCCTATTCTAAAGAAAAGAAGTGGATCTGCAATATCCCACTGCAAGCACTATACAATTGATAGAGATGTTCTGTTACGCTCCACAACTAATCACATCCAGTCGCTGCCAACACCGAGAACAGCTGACCAGTAGATGTGCAAGGTGTTGCATGCCCACCAATCTGATAAAGATGACTACCCTAAGGAAAGGCCATCAATATAAAGTACTGGAAAACCAATTTCCAAAGGGGAGTGATGTAAACACAGACAATTTTTACAAGTGTATATATTGTGAGACAGCAGTGGTGGGAATCATTTGCCGTTATGTATCCCCTAAGATAAGCATAGAGGCATACTGAACCCGCTGGAGTGTAATGTGATCATAGCTACAGCCGTGGTTACCATGCAAAATAAAAGTAAGTGTGGACTTGGTCAAACTATGTGACCAGGTCAGATTTAGGAAAACCTGATATGGGCTTTTATTTATGGAGAGACCTATAGAATTACTAGGGGGATGTACTTGTCCCTCCAGTACGTGTCTCACAGATAGCCAATAGCCACGGTTTTCATTTAAACCTGTAGTGGTTTGGGTGTGACAGTTTCGTGGATTTCTAGTAGCAGAGTAGGAAGCTCTGTGTGGTACAAGTCTGTGTGAAGGCTGAACACAGGGCAGAGAAGGCAGCACAACTGACGAACCCACGAGTACTAAGGCGGTGCAGTCGCCCACAGCAACAGGTTTGGTACGGACTGTACTGGATGACCCGGCTGCGATCCGGAGGATAACGTTTGCCTTCCACTTTCTGAGTTGTGAAGACAGACTTTTAAGTTGAAGTAACCTGGGTCACTGCCTTTTTACCGCACTGTGTGAACACAGCTGCTCTATAATATATTTATAAATGTGATTTAGATTGATTTCGAAGTATAAGAGATCAGATACCATCCTGACACATAGAGCTTTATGTAAATGTATGCTGATGCATCTATCTGGTATTTAATCTTTATTATTGATATTGTGGTCATGATACCAGCCATTAACCATAGAAGTTGCCATACTGATGATTTTTTTCCAAATTAAAAACGATATTAAATCATAAAAAAATCGAAGTGAATTGTCTATAGCCCCAAATACTATTAAGAAGAAATCAGCAGCATTCACAGTGAACTGTAAAATCATAATAATTGTAATGATGTTTAGCTGTAGAAAATTACTGACATATTCAATTTATTCAAGGTTATTCAAGAAAGTCTCTTTTTGCAGACTGTCCAGTAATTTGCAGACAATTCTCATCCCTGGGTGTCAGGTCTGGGTGAATCTTTACTGTTTGTTAGTATTAGGATCTCTGTGTCATCCTGAATCTCTAGAATAAATGACTATATATTTCCTAGCTGGTTTTGCTTATGGGAGGAGCTGAGGACTATATATGATAGAGGAGTGCTGGTGAAGAGACTCAAGAAAGCTCCACCTGTGATTATCTCATCTCTGGCTGTCTCACCATGATCAGTGCACTCACCCTTTGTCTCCTGACTGCACTTATCACAGGTACAGTAATAGTGAATTATATATATGGACATGATAGATTATGTATGAAACCTTGTCTCACAGTCCTGACTGTTTTGTCTTCTGCAGTGTCCCAGGCTCAGCATTCAGTGACTCTGGAACCGTCTGTGATTACGGCATCTCCTGGGCTAAATGTCAGACTGTCCTGTACCCTAGGAGGGGGTCTCACTGTCAACAGCAATAGAGTGGTGTTTATACAACAAAAAATTGGGAACAGACCCACATTCATTCTTTATTATTACAATCCAACAAGCAACGGAAGAGGAGACGGGGTCCCAGCACGATTTGTGGGATCCGCCTCTGGTAACATTGGATATCTAGACATTAATGGGGTGCATCCAGAGGATGATGCTGTATATTACTGTGCTACATGGACAGGCAGCCAGTATCACAGTGATGGTAGAGAATGAGGAAGGAACATAAATACTGACAGAGCTGTATGCAGAGAGAACGGCCCCTGCTACATACAAGGCTTCAATACTAGGAGCCGATCACCGTCCTGTAATGGAGAGTAGAACTTACACTATTTTGATGTTTAGGATTTTAAAGCTGCTCTCTAATCCATGAAACATAAATGAAGGGAATGTGTCTCATATCAACTTATACTTATTTACACCAAAACTGAAACCGGGCAATAGGCAGATTGGATCTGTACTAAAACAACAAGCATTAGCTTAAAGGGATATTCCCATCTCCAAAATCCTATGCCAATATGTAGTAGGTGTAGTAATAAAAATATTAGCAAATATCTCCAATTAAAAATGTAGTATAGTTCTTCTGATAAACTATTTCACTTACCCCATGTAGGGCATTGCAGTAGCTTAGGTATCCATGGTTAAGACCACTAACAACCAAATAAGTATCACTATATGAGCGATCTTAAAAATGGATACCTAAGCTACAGCAATGCCCTGCACATGGGGTAAGTGACATAGCTTACCAAACAAACTAAACTACATTTTTAATTGGAGGTATTTGCTAATATTATTATTATTATTATTATTATTATTATTACACCACCTACTAATTATTGGGATAGGCTCTTGGAGATGGAAATATCCCTTTGAGTACACTTATATGGCAATCTCGGAGTTTTTGAAGCTGCTTGAAACTCCTCAACATGGAAGACTAAGGTCTGTGGAGCTCCTCAGGGAACAAGTGAGGTCTCCATGAAATTTGTTTTTACTTTTTAGGAAGGAGGAAAATGGAGAATAATACTGACATTGTGTACTGGATGTTACCCTGCAATCCATGCTACATAGTGTCTAAATTATGTCACAACACAATAGAATGCCCCAAACATGTAATGATTCCAAGTTTTGCATTCAGTGAACAAAAACAGTGGTATAATAAAAGTGGCTGTACTACCCACAATATACACAGTGCCATTACTGTATATATTCAGACACTGTGTTGGATTGTAGTACCTTGATCCCACCAGAGAAAAATCATTATTGGGGTCCTCCATGCAGCTATATAGAAATAAATAGACCTATGCAATAAGATATCAATGAATCAACACCAAAGAAAATCCAACAAAGTAAAAAATAGAAAATGCCAAATGTACTTTATTAGATAAAAAAAACATGTACAGTCAATAATGTGAAACATAGAAGATATGTATTTGTTAAAATAACCAGAGAAACACCACAAATAAAACCATGGGTGGGTATCCTGGATGCGATGTAAATACTATTAAGGGTATGGCTTTCAAAATATCATAATCTATTTTTAGAGTATATGTCATGTATAGCTAACAGTATGATACCAGGGTGATGATAGACAATAACATTAATTGTATTCATTTAATGACATATGTAATCACATCATGCCCACTAGTGTCAATGTAGTCCATTTAGACACATATTCCCAACACATTAAACAAGAGAGCCATACATATCTAATATACACTTACCAAAAATTGTCCGTCATCCACTTCCGTCTTGATGTCCTCGAATCCCATAATTCATCGTGCCGACCGGAAGTACGCAGACCGCCATATTGGAACACCAAAGTAATGGATGTTCCAATATGCGAGGACTAGGGAGGATGAGTGAGGACCAGGGGAGCCGAGCCAAGGCAAGCCATGCATACAGGATGGGACCAGGGAGCCATACATACAGGATGGGACCAGGGAACCATACATACAGGAGGGGACCAGGGAGCCATGCATACAGGATGGGACCAGGGAGCCATGCATACAGGATGAGACCACGGAGCCATGCATACAGGATGGCACCAGGGAGCCATGCATACAGGATGGCACCAGGGAGCCATGCATACAGGATGGGACCAAGGAGCCATGCATACAGGATGAGACCACGGAGGCATGCATACAGAATGGGACCAGGGAGCCATACATACAGGATGGGACTAGGGAGCATGCATAAAGGATGGGACCAGGGAGCCATGCATACAGGAGGGGGGAGCCATACATACCAGGACAGGGATGGGGGGAGCCACACATAGCAGGACAGGGATGGGGGGAGACACAAATAGCAGGACAGGGACGGGGGAAGCCACACATAGCAGGACAGGGATGGGGGAAGCCACACATAGCAGGACAGGGACGGGGGAGCCACACATAGCAGGGCAGGGACGGGGGGAGCCACACATACCAGGACGGGGGGAGGGGACAATGCATATCTGGCTTATAATCGAGTCAATAAGCTTACCAAGTTTTCCGTGACAAAATTAGGTGCCTCGGCTTATACTTGGGTCGGCATATACTCGAGTATATACGGTACACGTCTCCGCTATTCCCATGCAGGCGCAGTAACAGCCGCGTCATTACTATGCATGCGTGGGAATAGCAGTGACGTGTATGTCACTTGCGCAGGCGCAGTTCGTGGCCACAATCCCCGCGCATGCGCAGTAACAGTCACAACTACGTGCTCTAACCGCGCTGCTCCTGTCAGCACCACTAAGCATACACAGATGTTAATTTCACTGCACTCCCGATGTGATAGCATCGGGCCTTTTTCTAGTCTATTTATATAATTGCCTTGTAATGTTTTCATTTCCTGTCCTGTCCAGATGTCACCGTATCCCAGAATTCCAAGGGGAGGAAGTTCACCGACCGCCATATTGGGACACCCAAATGATGGTTGTCTCAATGTGGAAACTTCTGGTACTAACCTATTGCGCGACACTGCCAACAAGCAAATGGAGCCAAAAAAATGTGTGCTCTGGATTGCTTTTGAAGAAAATAATCAGGATTAAGATGTAAAAAAAATTATTCCTGGCCACTGATACTTGGATCTATGTATATACGGTAAATATCAGTAATAGGCAGCAGCAGACAGTAATGGAATGGACCCTCTTGCTGTATGCAATGAAGTATGCCACATACAATGCCTGCTTAGCCTACCTCCCACTGATATCTATATATACCGTAATTAGTCCTCAGAAGGACTGTTGATTTATATGGATTTGTGTATTCAGAATGGTATACCCAACCTAACTTATACACCACCAAATCTGTCCCTTTCTCTGCAGCAACTCTTCCTACACTGCCTAAGTCCGGAGCTGACTGTGATGAGCAGAGCAGCGCCAGGTCTGATATAGACCTGATGACGCTGTGAGCCAGCCAATCAGTGTAATGCCACAACCAACATGGCTGTGGAATTACAGTGTGTGGCAGGCAATCCCTGCATGTTGATTGGTGCTACAAAGAGCTCCAAACATGCAGGACAGGGACCCGAGCTCCTGCCGAGCAACCCCGGAAATACTCTGCGCTCACCGAGCATCGCGAGCAGCAAGATGCTTGTGCAAGCACCGAGCACTTCCGAGCATGCTCGCTCATCACTAGTGAAGCCATTTATTGTCAAACTACTGTGTTTTCTCTTTTTTAAATAATAATAACAACCCAAAACATCCAAATGACCCTGATCAAAAGTTCACATACCCTGGTGATTTTGGCTTGATAACATGCACAGAAGTTGACACAAATGGGTTTGAATGGCTACTAAAGGTAACATCCTCACCTGTGACCTGTTTGCTTGTAATCTGTGTGTGTGCAGAAAAGCTGAGAGAGTTTCTGGGATTCAGAAAAACTCTTGCATCTTTCATCCAGCCACTGACATTTCTGGATTGTGAGACATGGAGAATGTAAAAGAATTGTTAACGGATCCATGGGAAAAGGTAGTTGAACTGTATAAAACAGAAAAGGGATACAAAAAGATATCCAAGGAATTGATAATGCCAGTCAGCAGCATTCAAACTGTGAATAACAAATGGAAAATCAGTGGCTCTGTAAAAACAACACAATAAGGAGGCACTTGAAAGAGACACTTGAAGGAAAATGAGCTGCATGGTCGAGTCACCTGAAGAAAGCCATTACAGTACAAATGCCACAAAGTATCTCACCAACAATACACAAAACAGCACTGAGACAGGCCTCAACACTTTTGGAACAAGGTAATTTGGAGTGATGAGACCAAAATTGAACATTTTGGCCACAGCCATAAACATTACATTTGAAGAGAGATCAACAAGGCCTATGATGAAACGAACACCATTTTTACTGTTTTGGGGATGTGTGAACTACAAAGGTATAGGAAACTTGGTCAAAGTTGAAGGAAAGATGAAAGCAGCATGTTATCAGCAAATACTGGAGGCAAATTTGCAATCATCAGTCCAGAAGTTGTGCATGGGACGTACTTGGATGTTCGAATATGACAACGATCCAAAACACAAGGCCAAGTCGACCTGTCATTGAAGACAGCAGAACAAAGTGAAGGTTCTGGAGTGGCCATCTCAGTCTCCTGACTTCAATATCATTGAGCCACTCTGGGGAGATTTCAAGCGCGCAGTTCATGCTAGACAGCCCAGGAATTTACAGGAACTGGAGGCTTTTTGCCAATAAGAGTGAACAGCTTTACCATCTGGGAAAATAAAGAACCTCATCCACAACTACCACAAAAGAGGCAATACACGGTATTAAGAAATGGGGTATGTGAACTTTTGATCAGGGTCATTTGGATGTTTTGGGTTGTCATTATGATTTATAAAGAGAAAACACGGTAGTTTAACAATAAATGGATTCACCCAATCACTAGCCATGAGTGGAGAAAAAGTTTTGGTGTTATCATTCATATTCTCTGAAAAAAGGCCAAGAAAGCAAAAATTCTGCTGGGGAATGTAAACTTTTGAGCACAACTGTATGTGATTTACATTGTTTTCACTGTATAAATGATCATATACTCTCTCTTTTTTAATCTTTATTATTGATATTGTGGTCCTGATACCCATCATTAACCTTAGAAATTGCCACACTGATATACTGTAGTGTTTACATTTTTTTCCCGGACAAATAAAAAAACATATGAAATCATAAAAAAATCTAAGTGATATTTGTCTATAGCCCAAAATACTAATAAGAAGAAATCAGCAACATTCATTGTGAACTATAAAATTATGGTAACTACAGTGATCTTAATCTGTACAAGCTTCTCAACTTCAGAGAAAGTCACAGACACTTCTAATTTGTTCAAGGTTATTAAAGAAAGTCGTTATTTTTACAAACAGTCCAATGATTTGCAGAAAATTATTATCCCTGGGTGTCAGGTCTGGGTGAATCCTTAGTGTAAGTTATTATTACTAGGACCTCTGTGACATCCTGAATTTTTAGAATGACATTATATTTTCTAGATGCTTTTGCATACTGGGAGGAGTGGAGGACTATATATGATAGCAGAGTGCTGGTGAAGAAGAGATAGAAGAAAGCTCCACCTGTGGCTGTCTCACCTCTGGCTGTTTTGTCTCTGACTTTCTCACCATGATCAGTGCACTCACCCTCTGTCTCCTGACTGCACTTATCACAGGTACAGTAATAGTGAATTATATATATGGACATGATAGATTATGTATGAAACCTTGTCTCACAGTCCTGACTGTTTTGTCTTCTGCAGTGTCCCAGGCTCAGCATTCAGTGACTCTGGAACCGTCTGTGATTACGGCATCTCCGGGTCTAAATGTGAGACTGTCCTGTACCCTAGGAGGGGGTCTCACTGTCAGCAACAATAGAGTGATATTTACACAACAAAAAATTGGGAACAAACCCACATTCATTTTGGTTTATTTCACTGAATCCAACAACAGAAGAGGAGACGGGGTCCCAGCACGATTTGTGGGATCCGCCTCTGGTAACATTGGATATCTAGACATTAATGGGGTGCATCCAGAGGATGATGCTGTATATTACTGTGCTACATGGACAGGCAGCCAGTATCACAGTGATGGTAGAGAATGAGGAAGGAACATAAATACTGACAGAGATGTATGCAGAGAGAACGGCCCCTACATACAAGGCTTCAATACTAGGAGCCGATCACCATCCTGTAATGGAGAGTAAAACTTACACTATTTTGATGTTTTGGATGTTCTCTAATCAATAAAATATAAATGAAGGGAATGTGTCTCATATCAACTTATACTTATTAACACCAAAACTGAAACTGGGCAATAGGCAGATTGGATCTGTACTTAAACAAGCATTAACTTAACCCCCGGAGCTTTTCTGTTTTGCGTTTTCTTTTTTCGCTCCCCTTCTTCCCAGAGCCATAACTTTTTTATTTTTCTGCCAATATGGCCATGTGAGGGCTTGTCTTTTGCAGGACGAGTTGTACATTTGAACGACACCATTGGTTTAACCATGTCGTGTACTAGAAAACGGGAAAATAATTCCAAGTGCGTTGAAATTGCAAAAAAAGTGCAATCCCACATTTGTTTTAAAAAAGTGCAATCCCACATTTATTTTTTGTTTGGCTTTTTTTGCTAGGTTCACTAAATCCTAAAATTGACCTGCCATTTTGATTCTCCAGGTCATTACGAGTTCATAGACACCAAACATGTTTAGGTTCTTTTTTATCTAAGTGGAGAAAAAAAATTCCAAACTTGCGCCATTTTCTGATACCTGTAGCGTTTCCAGTTATTGTGATTTCGGGTTGGGTGAGAGCTTATTTTTTGCGCGCCGAGCTGACTTTTTTAATGATACCATTTTGGTGCAGATGCGATTATTGCATTTTAATGCAATGTTGCAGCGAACAAAAAAACCCGTAATTCTGGCGTTTTGATATTTTTTCGCTACGCCGTTTAGCAATCAGGTTAATTCTTTTTTTATATTGATAGATCGGGTGATTCTGAACGCGGCAATACCAAACGTGTATGTTTAGTTTTATTTTTTTTATTTTATTTTGAATGGGGAGAAAGGGAGGTGATTTGAACTTTTATTTTTTAAAATTTTTTTCAGATTTGTAAAACATTTTTTTTAAACTTTTGGCATGCTTCAGTAGTCTCCATGGGAGACTAGAAACTGCCACAACCCGATCGGCTCTGATACATAGAGACGATGATCAGATTGCATCTATGTTGCAGATTTACTCACTTGCTGTGAGCGTCGACCACTGGGTGGTGCTCATAGCAAGCCGGCACTGACAACCATAGAGGTCTCCAGGAAACCTCTGGTTGTCATGCCGACACACCGGTGACCCGCGATCACGTGACAGGGGTCACCGGTGTGTGTATTTCCAACGCGATTGCCGGAAGCGCCATTTAAATACCCCTGTCAGCGTTTGACAGTGGCATTTAACTAGTTAATAGCCGCGTATGGATCACGATTCCATCCGCGGCTATTGCAGTCACATGTCAGCTGTTCAAAACAAACTTGTTCACACTATAGGCAAAGTCAGGAGCGCAATAGGGTCTTATCCGGGCAAACTTATAAGAAATGTTAAGATTTATACTCACCCTTTCCAGGAGAGAGTCAGACACGTAGGATCAGTATGTCAGCTTGCTGCACATCCAACGGTCCACAACACAGAGACCGCCACATGAAAACTTTTAGGATAAATTTCTTGGATTTACGTGCGCTGCCAGACAAATTTCATATCCAATAAACAGGTTGATGAATTAACCCTTTTATTCCCAACGCGTTTCGAAAATCCAAGAAATTTATCCTAAAAGCTGGTCAAAACAGCCATGTCCCGGGATTGATGTGGGATCACCGTCAGAGCCCACATCAAAGGGAGGGAGTCCGACATCTGCGTAAATGTACGCCCGATGTCAGAAAGGGGTTAAAAGGATATTCCCATCTCCAAAATTCTATGCCAATATGTAGTAGGTGTAATAATAATAAAAATAATATTAGCAAATATCTCCAATTAAAAATGTATTATAGTTCTTGGGCATTTCAGTAGCTTAGGTATCCATCCCCATCCTGTAATGGAGAATAGAACTTACACTATTTTGATGTCTTGGATGCTAAAACTGTTCTTTATTCAACTAAGCATAATTCTTGGCTTTTTTTTTTGTTCATCCATGATTGCACAGCTATACCTTTTTATTTTTACTCAAGTTTTACACCATGAGATTTTGTCTTTTTGAAAGACGAGCTGTGCTTTTTTTAAGTGCCATTTTGCCAAATACATACTGTATGTAAGAGTTACATTAGTGTTCACTTTTTATAGTTTAAATAGTAAAAAACAATTATGCTATATAAATATTTTTATGGCATTTATCACTCACTATAAATAATCTGTTCACAGAAATTCTCACACTTCAGGACATATGTTGAATTACCAAAACTATACTCTCCTGCTTGTATTCATAGTAAGAAAAAAGGCATATATGAGTTTGTGACAATGGGTACAAGCAACAATGAGGTGAAAAAAAAAGTTTGTAACCCAGATAGATGTTTGTCTCCAAGATAAAGTGGTGTTTCATACAATATTATACCCTCTTTGTAGCTTCTCCCATGCACAGTATGCCCCCACAGTACTTTCCCACACAGCCCCTCACACATAAATATGATGCCACCATAGTACATTCTTTCACAAACATATGCCCCATAGCCCCCCATACAGTACAATGCCCCCACAGTTCATCAAATATAGTATAATGCCCCACAGTCATCTCCCACATACAGTTTGATTCCCGCACAGCCAGCCCACGTTTCCTGGGGGAAGGTTATCAGACCTGGACCGACCCTTCCATGTGACTGCGGGGGGCGGGGACCTGTTAGAAGGGGCTGCACACAGGAAGCAGAGGAGAGTCAGGGTAGGAAAGTGCAGCGCGGCAGAGAGAGCTGTGAGCTGCACTGCTTCCTTCAAGCGAGAAAACCCTCCGGCTGAGGACTGAGACAGACCGACAGCACAAGGTGAGCGCCCTTTGTGTGAAAGCGGACCCGCCAGACTCCTGTGACAAGTCTGAAACCGACGCTAGTGCCTGCAGACCCAGCGTGCGCCGTGACAGACCAGAGTGTTGTGAGTTCATTTTCCCCTTCATCACTGAGGTCTGGTAAACTCCCTATTCTGGTAAAGGAAGGTAATGAGCCTGATTATCAGGCACCTGAGCCTAATGATGATGACTGGCTGAGTGGAGTCACTGACTGGATATAAGGCTGCCGACGCCCTTCTACCCTGCGGGTGATTTCTCTGTGGACTTCTAGGACACCAGTCTGATTCCTGCTCCTCTAAAGCTAAGTTTTCTGCTTTGCCTTTTTGCATTTGGGCTTTGTTTTTGTTTTCCTTGCTTTTCTGGATTCTGCCATTACCTGCTGGGGTGAGCTGAATCTCCTTTTGCCGGTTGCTCTGTCTTCAGAATATTACTGAGTACTGACATAGTCTTTTTGAAGCCTAGCGTCTTCAGGGCCTTTTTCACTGTCAGTCTGTTGGCTCTTATTTTCATAGGGTTTTTCACGGATTGCAGACAACAGCCTTCCTGTCCTTTCCTATCTAGTTAGCTTGGGCCCCGTCTTTGCTCAGTCTTTCTTTCTGTCTGTGTTGTGTTCTTTCTTCTTGCTTCACCGTCATTATATGTGGGGGGCTGCCTTTTGATTTGGGGTCTGCTCTGGGGCAGTTTAGATTTCCCTTTCTGTCTTTAGGCTATCTAGTCCTCCGGCTGTAATCGAGGGGTCTAGGGCATCGTAGGAACCCCCCACGGCTACTGCTAGTTGTGTTGATAAGTTCAGGGGTCTGCAATCCGATAGCTGCCAACCTCTCTGGTTTTCTGGACTTAGCTTGCTTTTCTGTTTTTGCCTCCTACGGTGACTCAATCATAACACCAGAGCCCTTGAGAGAAGTAGCTGGTGTCATGGTCCAGTTTGGAGTTTATCTTCTGCTGTCTTCACTCCAGACTGGTCATGCGGGGGTTAATCTCCTCAGCCTCGTTCTGGAGCTAGCTGGGCTATTTCAGTCTCTCACAGCCTGCTGACCAGTGTTAGTGATAGCTCAAGCTTCCAGTTTAGAGCCTCTGACCCTTGTACCTTGGTGATCCTCCTGCCTTTGACTGATATTCACGTGTATGACCCAGACTGATCTATGACCCCGTCTCTTGGTATTCGTCTCTGCTGTTACGTTCCCTCTCTGGCATCTGACCCCCCCGGCTTGTACCCCAACCACGTATTTCGTCTCATGTTTTGGACCCCGTGCTCATGTTCTGGCTTTCTGACTCTCGGCTTGGTATTTTGACTACGTGTATTGCTGCTCCTTCTGGTACGTCTGCTCCTGCTAGTTTCTGACTTGGTTCGTCTGACTATTCTCTCTCGTTACTTGTGTCACCTGTGCTGTTGCTCAGGGTTGCTGCTCTTAGTGTGTAACCTCTCTTCCCTCACCAGCTCCCCCTGGTGGAGGTTTCACTACATTATCACTAACCCAGTGACGTCAGAAGTCAACGATGGTACCCCCCTCTCAATGGAGGGCCACTGGACCCCCAGGCTTCCCTGGATGGCGAGCGTGAAAGGCACGGACCAACCGATCTGCATGGACCGAACGCGCCGACACCCATGACCGATCCTCAGGACCGTATCCTTTCCAATGGATCAAGTACTGAAGTGAACGACGGAGCATGCGAGAATCCACCACCTGTTCCACCTCGTACTCAGTCTGACCATCTACCATAACAGGCGGCGGATGTGAGGGAGACTCATCAGAGGAAGGCACCGACGGCTTCAGAAGCGCCTTATGGAACACATTAGGAATCCGTAATGACGGAGGCAAATGCAGGCGAAAGGCCACAGGATTAATCACCTCTAAAATCTCATACGGACCAATAAACTTGGGACCCAACTTAGCAGAGGGAATTCTCAGCCTTATGTTTTTGGTGGATAACCATACCTTATCCCCCACCCGATAAGTCGGCCCCACCGAGCGTCGTTTATCCACAAAAAATTTATATTTGCCCTGAGCCTCCCCAATGTTTTTCTGAACCTCCCTCCAAACCTCCTCCAACCGCAAAAAGACCGAACCAGCCCCTGGACACTCCGAATCTAGTCTGGAGAATTCACCAAAATGAGGGTGAAACCCATAGTTGCAGAAGAAAGGAGAAGTACCAGTAGACTGATTGACACGATTATTGAAGGCGAATTCCGCTATAGGTATCACAGAGCACCAATCATCCTGTCTGGATGGGACAAGACACTGCAGGATCTGCTCCAAAGACTGATTGGTCCTTTCAGTCTGACCATTTGTCTCGGGATGGTAGGCCGATGAAAAGGTCAGATTGATGCCCAGCCTTTTACAAAAAGCTCTCCAGAATTTTGCCACGAATTGCACCCCTCTATCAGACACCACACTGACAGGCACACCATGCAACCGGATCACATGCTCAATGAATAGCTTAGATAGAGTCTCAGCATTAGGAAGGCCCGTTAAGGGTACAAAATGTGCTTATTTACTGAACCTATCCACAACTACCCAGATCACGGTTTTGCCAGTAGAGGGTGGGAGATTGGTGATGAAATTTATGGACAGGTACAAAGAGCTTATTTTCAGGTATGGACGGAGGAGCAAGAGATTGGGCCTCACGAATCTCCTGCTCCAATCTCGGGGACACCACAGCCACCACCACCCCGCGCTGAAGAATGGAGGAAGGAGGCTCAGGAGGCGATACCGGATCTAGGCTGCGAGACAAGGCATCCGCCTTCACATTCTTGGAACCTGGTCTGAAAGTGATGGAAAACTGAAATCGGGAAAAAAAAAGTGACCACCTTGCCTGTCTCAGAGTCAGATGCTTGGCGGATTCGATGTAAGACAGGTTCTTGTGATCTGTAATGACAGTGATATGATGGACAACCCCCTCCAAAAAATGCCTCCATTCTTCAAAAGCCAATTTAATGGCCAACATCTCTCGGTTACCCACATCATAACTTCTTTCAGCAGAGGAAAATTTTTTTAGAAAAGAAGGCACAGGGTCTTAAGTTAGTTAATGTGGTGGGCCCCTGGGACAACACAGCCCCCACTCCCACCTTAGAGGCATCCACTTCTATGATGAATGGTTTAGACAAGTCATGTTGAACCAGTAGCGGAGCAGTCATGAAACGTTCTTTTAACAAAGAAAACGCCGCCACAGCTGGAGCTGACCAGTTTTTGAGATCCGCCCCCTTTTGGGTGAGATCAGTGAGGGGTTTGACCACTTGAGTGAACCCCTTGATGAATTTTCTATAATAATTGGCAAAACCCAGAAATCGCTGAAGACCCTTGAGATCTCTGGGTTGCACCCAATCCACAATGGCCTGTACCTTCCTAGGGTCCATACGAAAGCCCTCAGTGGACAGGATGACCCCTAGAAAGGACAATTCTTGAGTAAAAAATGAACATTTCTCCAATTTGGCAAAGAGTGAGTTCTCCCTGAGCCTCTGGAGAACCGCATGAAGATGACCCATATGACTTTGTCTATCAGAAGAATATATGAGTATGTCATCAAGATAAACAACTACAAAGCGTCCAATAAAATCAGAAAAACATGGTTAATGAAATTCTGGAATACCGCTGGTGCGTTAGTCAAACCGAAGGGCATAACCAAATTTTCAAACAGACCCTCAGAGGTGAGAAACGCAGTTTTCCATTCATCCCCCTCCCGCACACGGATGAGATTGTACGCCCCCCTGAGGTCCAACTTAGAGAACCACCTAGCCCCCGACAATTGATTGTACAAATCAGGTATCAGTGGGAGAGGATAAGTGTTTCTTAAGGTTATTTATCCACCATCCTTTTTTTTTTAACAAAAAAGAACCCCGCTGCCACGGGAGAGACAGATGGCCGTATATGCCCTTTACGGAGGCTCTCAGAGATATACTCCTTCATAGCAGACAGCTCAGGGCCGGAGAGATTGTACAGCCGGGCTTTGGGCAATTTGGCACCGGGAACAAGATCCACGGCACAATCGAATGGGCGGTGTGGTGGTAGAACCTCAGCCTCCTTTTCGGAGAACACATCCTCAAAATCCTTCAGGTACTCTGGAATACCCTCCAGACTGACGGATGACATAGACACAGTAGCAAGACAATTTTCAGAGCAACCAGGTCCCCATTTAACAATATCCCGGGACCCCCAGTCAATAACCGGGTTATGCCGTTGCAACCAGAGAAACCCTAACACCAGGCAGCGTTATTAGATCCAGCATGGATCTGCTGCATAACTTGGCAGATCAAGTGTCCCCCCCTGATAGCAGGCAGCGTTATTAGATCCAACTGTCATGGTCCAGTCCGGAGTTTATCTTCTGCTGTCTTCACTCCGGACTGGTCATGCGGGGGTTAATCTCAGCCTCGTTCTGGAGTTAGCTGGGCTATTTCAGTCTCTCACAGCCTGCTGACCAGTGTTAGTGATAGCTCAAGCTTCCAGTTTAGAGCCTCTGACCCTTGTACCTTGGTGATCCTCCTGCCTTTGACTGATATTCACGTGTATGACCCGGACTGATCTCTGACCCCGTCTCTTGGTAGTCGTCTCTGCTGTTACGTTCCCTCTCTGGCATCTGACCCCCCGGCTTGTACCCCGACCACGTATTTCGTCTCACGTTTTGGACCCCGTGCTCATGTTCTGGCTTTCTGACTCTCGGCTTGGTATTTTGACTACGTGTATTGCTGCTCCTTCTGGTACGTCTGCTCCTGCTAGTTTCTGACTCGGTTCGTCTGACTATTCTCTCTCGTTACTTGTGTCACCTGTGCTGTTGCTCAGGGTTGCTGCTCTTAGTGTGTAACCTCTCTTCCCTCACCAGCTCCCCCTGGTGGAGGTTTCACTACAGCTGGACTGACCAAGGAGCGCGGTAACGTTCCTGCGGAGACACGTACTGAGTGTGGACTTGTGACTAAGAGTAATGAGAGCAGGACCCCCTCTCACTGCCCAGCATCCTGTTGTTTGCCCCAGAGGCTGTTTTTCCTTCCTGGACAGAGACTTGAGAGACTACATGTGCCGCTGTCGACGGTGCCAACGTTGGAGGATTAGACCCTTCAATCAAGCCTTCTTCAGACTGATAAGTTTATTCTGCTTCCATTTATTACCTTAAATACTGTATTACCATTTATCTGTTGCAATTCCCCCCCCCCGTTGCTTCTCCCTGCGTCAAGTGAATATCCTTGTAAATAAACCCGTTAACTCTTGGTCTGTCTCAGATCCGTGGCAACATCCTCCGTGCCTGCAGGATATTACAAGTGGCATAGTCGGCAGGATGTCGCACAACGGTGCGGAGGCGGCAGACCAAGCAGTTGGGGGAGGCCCCAGGTCTGGTATCTCTCTGGGAGCCAGGTTAAATAGTTTGCCAAAATTTTCTGGGAACAATGTTATGTTGTGGAGTTGGACAGAGGGCATCCGATGCTGATGCGTATGCATCCCATGATACCGGCCCTGGAAACAGAGATAGCAGTGATAGCCCTAGAGGGGGAGGCATCGGACTATGTTATGCTTAGACCCCCCGGCGAGAGATACCCTGGATAAAGTTCTACTTATACTTGAGGAGAGGCATGGGGACCCCACTGACATAGGGGAACAGTGCATGCAACTTCCACCGGGTTCAAAGAGAGGGGGAGACCGTGACGCAGTTTATGAATGTCCTGGAGGAACTCCATACTGCCATTATCCAGAAGGATGGCATAGGAATAGGGCTGATTGATGTTGTGCTGCGAGACCAGCTGGTGACGGTTTGCGTGACGTGATGATTGTTAGCAGGCCCTGCGAGAGCACATGCGGGTAAAGCCAAGCATGACTTTCTCTGAGGTCGGGAGTGAGGCGCGCACGCGCAAGCAGGAGCAGAGAGTGATAGTGCCGGTGGGGAAGGTCTGAAGCGGGGAGGTAGCCGTCACCATAGCCGCTGCCCCAATGGGTGGAAGACTTGAGGAAGGAGATTAAACAGATCCATGAAGAATTGGCTGAATCTAAGAGAACCCCTGCCATAGAGTCCAGTCCACCGGTGCGAGACAGAGAGGCCCCGCCCCTCAACATGAGGCTAGTGTCACCTGGCGAAAAGGACCCCCCACGTGCTACAACTGTTGAGAACCCGGCCATATAGCTAGGTGGTGCACCCGGTGGAGCCGACCTTTCCAGCGACATCTGTTAAACTAGACGGCTCCGAGCTCGGGGGGCGCCGCCCAGAGCCTGATAATTTGAGAAGGAGTAATAAAAGTCCCACCAACCTCGTTTCCATGTGTCCCTTGGTCTGGGATGAGATGAACCGCCGAGCAGTTAGTTGCCTAGTAGACACTAGCTCTCAGATTACCACCATGCCTGAGGGGTATTTCGGCCGACACTTCACGGAGGCGATACTGCCAGAATGGGGGCCGGTGATTAAGCGATTAAGCTCACAGCAGCTAACCACTTTCCCATCCCGGTCACAGGGGTGGTATGGATGAACATAGTGGTCTTGCGGAAAAGATGTAGGGAAAAGGGGAGTAGAGCTGATAGATGGAGAAGAGGCCAAAGACCATACCGTCACCTTGGGCATGAACGTGCTTAAAGACTTCGGAAGCCTTCTCATCAATGAGTCACCAGACCAGTTCCTGGACAGTGGAGCATCCACATCCCTCAAAGAAGAGTCTTCTAGCAACTAATATGGACAGCTCAGGCCCAGGAAACATACAGTGATGGAAAGTCGCTCGGTAATATAATTGTACCCGCTTCTGTCAATCGAGTGTTGCCCCCTGGACAGACCATGCTTCCCCTGCCCATCTGGGCTGGTATCCTTCTGGAGGGAGTCGAAATGCAAGTTGAACCTAGTAAGGCCGATCAGCTACCATCAGGAATATTAGTTACGTGGACCCTGGCTACGGTGCAAAATGGAACTGTCCTCGTGTGATGTGTAAATTTGGGAGAGAATGACGTGACCTTGCCCCCCCAGGAGTGAAGTGGCCCACATCCTAGGCATGCCCGACGAATTAGTTCCGTCTGAAGCAGTGCAGCTGACTGTAAAGCCGGAAGATCCATGGATGGTAACTGTAGGTGCTGAAGTGACCCCGGACCCCAGATTGCTGAAGGAGGGGCGACGGATACTAGAACACATGCCGAACTCCCCAGGTGGAGTCCCTGCTAGGAAAATACCAGGATATGTTTGCAAAGCATGGGGACTATTTTGGGCACACCACCACAATAACACATAAGATACCCACTGGGAATGCGGCACCTATCAGAGAACGATACCATCAGATACCCCCACAAATGTACCAGGAGGTGAAGGGGATGCTGTCGCAAATGTTGAAGAAGAGAGTAATTCGAGAGATCCAGAGTCCGTGGGCCGCCCCCATGTCCTGGTGCGGAAGAAGGACGGGACTTTACACTTCTGTGTGGACTACCGTCATCTCAATGCCTGTACAGTGCGAGATTCGTATCCATTGCCGAGAATAGAGGAGTCCCTGTCCGTGTTCGGAAAAGCCAGATACTTTCCTACATTAGACCTGGCCAGTGGTTATTGGCAGGTTCCAATGTCCGAACAAGACCGAGCCAAGACAGCTTTCTTTCTCCCGATGGGACTATACGAGTTCAACCGCATGCCTTTCGGTCTTGCCAATGCACCAGGAACGTTCCAACGTCTGATGGAGAGATGTTTGAGGGACTTGAACTTTGAAGTCGACATTGGAACTTTGAAGCTAAACTGAGCTATCTGGACGACATTATTGTCTTTGCCCCCACATTCGAGGAACATCTACGGAGACTGGAGCAGGTTCTGAGTCGACTACAAAAGCATGGGCTGAAAGTAAAACCTCAAAAGTGTCATCTCTTCTGAACTCAAATCGAGTATTTGGGGCACACTGTCTCAGCCAAAGACACTGTGGTGCAGGAGTGGCCTACCCCAAAAACCGTGAAGGATGTACGCGCATTCCTGGGACTCACAGGATACTTCCGACGCTTCGTAAAAGACTTTACACACATCGCAAATCCCCTTCTCAAGCTACTGAAAGGGGTGCCCTCCTGTGCCAAAAACAGGAATGTGCAGTTTGGGAGAGAGCCAGGAAGAAGCGTTCCTAGCCTTGAAAAAAAGCTTTGATGGAGACCCCCGTACTAGCCTACGATGACAATACTCAACCGTTCATCTTGCATACCGATGGGAGCCTTCATGGGCATGGAGGAGTACTTTCGCAGATACAGGATGGGAAAGAACACGTCATAGCGTATGCGAGCTGGTCTTTGCACGACTACGAGAAGAACCCAGATAACTACAGTTCCTTCTAGCTGGTGTTGTTAGCGTTAGTGTGGGCTATGACGGAGAAATTTGCGGATTACCTGGCAGCTCTGAAGTTCACGTGCGCACGGACAACAATCCATTAGCCCATCTGGAGAAAGTGAAGCATGGGGCACTAGAGCAACGCTGGGTAACTCGAATGGTGAAATGTCAGTACAAGATCACCTATAAAAGAGGAGCAGAGAATACCCATGCTGATGCCCTTTCCTGAATAAACTATCGTAGGCCAGCTCCTAATCGGGATGAAGAGGTGGAGGCTGTAGAACTCCCGGAGATTGGAGAAACTGCCAGGACGATGGCAGCCACGCGGGAGCAAAGGCAGGAGATGTCTCGTGAATGTATAATGGACCAACCCCGTGACGAGTGGGTTCGAACACAACAAGAGGACCAGGAAATAGCTCAGCTGAGGCAGTGGGCCGCAGCCGAACAAGTGCCCACCCATCAGGAGAGTAGTGCTGCGTCGCCCGAAATGCTGCGGATGTTACGGCAGTGGGAAAAACTTCAGCTGCAGGACGGCATATTGTTCGGAAGATATTCCTTCAGTCAGAACTCAGTGTTACTTGGCAGACAGTGGTTCCTGTTATGAGCAAGGGAATTCACAATAGTACCCTCCCTTGAGGAGGGGGCCCAGTGAAAGACAAGAATAAATCTCTTGGCATGGATGTCAGAAGCAGAGACCCAAGAATTATCCTCCAGGCCATAACCCTTCCACTTGACCAAGTACTGAAGTCTTCGTCTAGCCAGACGAGAATCCAATATCTTCTCTACCTCATACTCCAAATTACCCTTAACCAAAACAGGGTCAGGGGACGGCGCCATGGGAACTACTGGCTCCACAAACCTTTTCAACAAAGATTTATGAAAAACCTTATGAATCTTAAACGTAACTGGAAGAGCAAAACGGAAAGAAACAGGGTTAAGAATTTCCAAAATCTTATAAGGTCCAATAAACCTTGGCTTGAATTTTGGAGATGCAACCTTCATGGGAATATTTTTTGAGGACAACCAAACCATACCACCCACTTTAAACCGGGGACCAATGGTCCTATGCCGGTTGGAAAACCATTGGGCCTTTTCCTGAGATTGGGACAACTTATCCACTGCTTGGTCCCAAATCTGCTGCATTCTCTCTACCACAGAATCCACACTTGGGCAGGCCGAAGATTCCTCCTGCCCTGAAGAGAATCGAGGATGAAACCCAAAGTTACAAAAGAAAGGAGACATCAAAGTGGCAGAACTAACCCTATTGTTTAGCGTGAATTCGGCCAAGGGCAAAAATGAGACCCAATCATCCTGATCAGCAGATATGAAACATCTCAAATAGGACTCCAAAGTCTGGTTTGTTCTCTCAGTCTGCCCATTGGTCTGAGGATGAAATGCAGAGGAGAAAGACAACTGAATTCCCAATTTGGAACAAAAAGCTCTCCAAAATCTGGAAACAAACTGGACCCCTCTGTCTGACACAATGTTCTCAGGAATCCCATGCAAACTAACCACTTGTTGTAAAAACAAGGGCACCAACTCAGAAGAAGATGGCAACTTTGGCAGTGGTACAAGATGGACCATCTTAGAAAATCTTTCACAGATCACCCAAATAACAGTCATTCTCTGAGAGACAGAGAATCAACAAACCACTAGCACGAGAACAGGGCTTAGACAGAGAACAAGTCCCACAGGACTGCACAAAATTCCTGACATCACGAGATAAGGAAGGCCACCAAAAAGACCGACTCACCAAATCTCTGGTACCAAAGATACCTGGATGACCAGCCAACGCGGAGCAATGAATTTCAGACATTACTCTTTTCCTCCACTGGTCAGGGACATACAATTTTCCCATATGGCATCGTTCCGGTTTATCCTCCTGAAATTCCTCCAGGGCACGTCTCAAATCAGGAGAGATGGCGGAGAGAACTACACCCTCATTTAGAATGCTAGTAGGCTCGGTCACATCAAGAGAATCCGCAAAGAAACTCCTAGAAAGGCCGTCCGCCTTAACATTCTTAGTGCCCGGAAGAAAGGAGACCACAAAATTAAAATGCGTGAAAAACAAGGCCCACCTAGCCTGTCTAGGATTCAAGCCCTTGGCTGATTCAAGATAAATCAAATTCTTGTGATCGGTGAGGACCACAACTTGATGTCTAGCTCCCTCCAACCAATGTCTCCACTCTTCAAATGCCCACTTCATGGCCAATAATTCCCGATTCCCCACATCATAGTTACGTTCAGATGGAGAAAATTTTCGAGAAAAAAAGGCACAGGGATTCATCTTAGAGGTTACCGGATCTCTTTGAGACAAAACGGCTCCTGCACCAATCTCAGAAGCATCTATTTCCACCTGAAATGGGAGTGAAACATCAAGGTTGCCATAAAGCCAGAGCAGAAGTGAATCTCTGCTTAAGCTCCTGAAATGTCGAGACTGCCTCTGGAAACCAATTCTCCACATCAGCGCCCTTTTTGGTCAAATCCGTCAGAGGTTTAACAATACCAGAAAAATTACTTATAAATTTACGGTAGAAATTAGCAAAACCCAAAAACTTCTGAAGAGCCTTCAGAGAAGTGGGCTGAACCCAATCATAAATGGCCTGTACCTTGGCCGGGTCCATTTCAATAGCAGACGGGGACAAAATGAATCCCAAAAACGAAATCCTCTGTACACCAAAAAGACATTTCGATCCCTTAACATAGAGTATTTTCCCTCAAAATCCGGAACACAGTCTGGACATGTTCCACATGAGAATCCCAATCACTGGAAAAAATCAAATCATCATCCAGATAAATGATCAAAAACGTATCCACAAGGTCCCGGAAAATATTGTTCATAAAAGATTGGAAGACCGAAGGTGCATTAGTGAGCCCAAAAGGCATCACCAGGTACTCAAAATGTCCCTCCAGAGTATTAAACGCCGTCTTCCATTCATCCCCGTGCGGGATGTGAATAAGATTATACGCCCCCTGAGGTCAAGTTTGGTAAACCAACAAGCACTTTTAACTCTGGAAAATAAATCAGAAATCAGGGGTAACGGTACAGATATTTAACAGTGATTTTGTTAAAGGAACAATAGTCAATACATGGCCTTAATGAGCCATCTTTTTTGGCCACAAAAAAAACAGCACCCAAAGGTGAAGAGGATGGACTGATATGACCCTTCTGCAATGATTCCTTGATATAAGATCGCATAGCATCATGTTCAGGTACCGATAAGTTGAAAAGCCGACCCTTGGGAAATTTACAACCGGGCATTAACTCAATTGCGCAGTCATAACTCCTATGAGGAGGCAAAGACGAGGACTTACTCTCACTAAATACATCAGAAAAATCAGCCAAATAGTCAGGAACATGTTAATACTGGGGAGAGGTGGAGAAAACAGGAGTGTCACTAGGAACACATTGACAACCCAAACTCACCACAGCCACAGATTTCCAATCCAAAACAGGATTATGGGTTTGCAACCAAGGAAAACCCAGTACAATAATATCATGTAAATTGTGCAACACCAAAAATTTACAATTCTCTTGATGGTCCGGGGCGACCCACATTATTACCTGGGTCCAATGCTGGGGTTTATTCTCCGCCAAAGGGGTAACATCAATCCCCCTCAAGGGAATAGGGGTCCTCAGGGGCACCATGGGGAAACCACAATGTTTGGCAGCATCAAGATCCATCAGATTCAAGGCTGCTCCTGAATCAACAAAGGCCTTAGCAGAAAATGTAGACAAGGAGCAGATCAAGGTAACCGCCAACAGGAACTTATGCTGTACACTTCCCACCGCAAATACGTGAGCAAAACGTTTTTCTCATTTAGGGCAGACAGAAATAACATGACAGGCGTCTCCACAAAAGAAGCATAACTAATTACGCCTTCTGAACTCTTGGCGTTGCGCCCTAGACAAAACCCTATCACACTGCATGGGTTCAGAAGTTTATTCAAAAGGCACCACCGCCTCTCGTGTACTTTTACGTTCACGTAAACGTCGATCAATTTGATTGGCTAATGACATAGAGTTATTAAGACCAGAGGGGACAGGAAATCCCACCATAACATCTTTTACAGTTTCTGCCAGACCTTTCCGAAAGAGAGCTGCCAGGGCATCATCATTCCATTTAGTAAGGACCGCCCACTTTTGGAACTTCTGGCAATATAACTCCGCAGCATCCTGACCCTGGTTCAATGCCAATAAGGTCTTCTCAGCCTGATCAATAGCATTAGGTTCGTCATACAACAACCCCAGGGCCTGAAAAAACGCATCTACATTAGCCAGAATAGGATCTCCAGGTGTCAGAGAAAAAGCCCAATCCTGGGGATCGCCGCGCAGCAGGGAGGTGACATGTTATGAATGAGTCACCGAAGGAGGAAAAAACAAAAATACAAGCTAAGTCCAGAAAACCGGAGAGGTTGGTAGCTATCGGATTGCAGACCCCTGATCCTATCCACAACAACTAACAGTAGCCGTGGGGGGTTCCTACGATGCCCTAGACCCTTCGATCACAGCCGGAGAACTAAATAGGCCTAAAGAAAGAAAGGGGAAATCTAAACTGCCCCAGAGCAGACCCCAAAGCAATAGGCAGCCCCCAACATATAATGACAATAAAAAAGAAAAAATTCCAGCTTACCCGGTTGGTTCAAGAGATAAGCTGCTATACTGTATAGGCTCTCAGCAATGGATAAATGACAGGAGCTCTTGCCAACAATAATTGCGAAAAGGAGATGAATCCAGCGAGCCAAGTTTGAAGTACATAAAAAATCTTTTTCTTTATTTCAAACGTAGATTAAAAATATTTATCCATAGCAGCATATTATAGATATAGGCAGAGATAGGAAAAATTACTGCTGTAAAGCACACGGCAAGACGCGTTTCGGCTTGACCTTTATCATTGCCATAATACACATTGCTATTTTTCTGGGATATAAGAAGGAAAAGATCCTAAGATAGGTGGTGCTATAGTTGATTAAGCGTTAATAGATCACACTTGTGGGCATCCACCTATAAGATTAACTTTTTAAAAACAAGTGTTAACCCTAACAAAAGCTAATACGCTAGCAGTAATTTTTCCATATATTTTGCAAATATTTTACAATACATGATATAACAGAATATATATACAGAGATTTTATTCTCATGTTATCCTCCACAATACTTCTATAATATAATTTTTGCTCAAAAAAATATATTTATGAACTTAAGACAGAGCAGGTTATAATTATTAACATAAGAATCATAATTTTAGGATTTTTAATAAATTCTAATTAAATCTTGTCTATTGTTTAAGCCAATTGGCATCCTAGTTTCCAAAGTAAAAATCCAAGCAGATTCTCTGTTAAGTAGTTTACGTTTTCTATCGCCCCCTCTGGTAGACCGTGTTACTAACTCTATTGCTTTAAACCTGAAGCTATCAAAATTGCCAGAATGATATTGTGAAAAATGCCTGGAGACCGCTAATGGATTGAAGCTGGAGGGGTTAATGGCATCAGAAATGTGTTTTCTAATTCTTTTCCTCAGTTTTCCCGTTGTTCAACCTATATACTGTTTACAACATGATGTACAGTCAATCAAATATACTACGTAGGTGGAATTACAGTTCAAAAAACTGTTAATAGGATATTCTTTGTTGCTATGGAATGAGGAAAATTTGTTGATTTTATGTGCATATTGACAACAAGTACATCTCTTATTTCCACATTTAAAAAACCCCTTTAATTTCAGCCAGGTGTCACTGGTTTCCAGCGAGGAATTCAAATACAGACTGGGCGATAGTTTATCCTGCAAAGTAGGTGCTTTTTTTGCTACATAAGTAATTTGGTTTTCTGCAATAATTTGTTTTAGTTTTGGATCCTGGCTTAACACTGGAATATATTTCTTTATAATAGAAACTATGTTGTTATACTGAAGACTATATGGAGTAGAGAAAATTTTTTTTTTATTATTTGGAAATTGTGTTTTTTTGTTGTTTTTTTATTTATTATTAAATCCTTTCTATCAATATCCTTGACTATTTTGGTTGCTCTCTGTAACATCCAATTTGGATATCCTCTATTTTTTAGTCTCATATTAACTAATTCCTGTGCATTTTTATACATTTTTGGATCAGTCGAATTTCGTTTATACTTTATAAGCTCTCCTATGGGGATGTTTTTTATCACATGTTGAGGATGGCAAGAATCAGCTGCCAGTAATGTATTTTTGGCAGTGCTTTTGCGGTAGGGGCTAATAAAGATTTTTTTATTATCATTTTCATCTAGACCTGCTGTTAATGTGACATCTAGAAAATTCACTGAATTTTTATTCCAAAAATGTGTAAAGGCTAAGTTGAAATCATTCACATTAATGCTGTTTATAAAACTGGAGGCTTCCTCCTGTGTTCCTTTCCATATAATGACTAGGTCATCTATATAACGCCCTGTCCACACCAGGCTGTTAGAAAAAAGGTTGGAGTCAGCATATAGGACCAATTCCTCCCATCTGGCCATAACTAAATTTGCCAGAGACGGGGAGAACTTGGCCCCCATGCTGACTCCAGTCTTCTGCAGAAAAAATCTGCTATTAAAAGAGAAATAATTGTGACTAAGTAAAAACCTTACTGCCATTACCAAAAAATCCTTGATTTCTATAGCATAATTACTAAATGTTTCTAAGTGATGAATTAAGGAATCTATGGCCACCCCATGAGGGATCGATGGATATAATGAAACTACATCACTTGTAATCCAGGAGTATTGATCCTCCCATACAAAATTTTCCATCATGGTAACTAAAGCTTTGGTATCTCTGATGTAACTAGGGTTTTCTTTCACCAGAGGCTGTAAGTAATGATCCACCCATTCTCCTAATCTCTCTCCCAAAGATCCAATACCTGCCACTATAGGACGTAGTGGAGGTGGAAATACATCCTTATGGACCTTAGGGAGGGAATGGTAAATAGGAACAATTGGACAGGTGACATGTAGATAGTCACATAACCTCTGTGTTAGAGCCCCATTGAATAAGCCCTCCTCTAGCAATGCTTTAAGCTCCCCACTAAATTCAATAGTAGGATCATAGAATATTTCTTGATAGGCATGAGAATTCTCAAGGTATTTGAATTCCTCGCTGGAAACCAGTGACACCTGGCTGAAATTAAAGGGGTTTTTTAAATGTGGAAATAAGAGACTTGTTGTCAATATGCACATAAAATCAACAAATTTTCCTCATTCCATAGCAACAGAGAATATCCTATTAACAGTTTTTTGAACTGTAATTCCACCTATGTAGTATATTTGATTGACTGTACATCATGTTGTAAACAGTATATAGGTTGTACAACGGGAAAACTGAGGAAAAGAATTAGAAGACACATTTCTGATGCCATTAACCCCTCCAGCTTCAATCCATTAGCGGTCTCCAGGCATTTTTCACAATATCATTCTGGCAATTTTGATAGTTTCAGGTTTAAAGCAATAGAGTTAGTAACACGGTCTATCAGAGGGGGCGATAGAAAACGTAAACTACTTAACAGAGAATCTGCTTGGATTTTTACTTTGGAAACTAGGATGCCAATTGGCTTAAACAATAGACAAGATTTAATTAGAATTTATTAAAAATCCTAAAATTATGATTCTTATGTTAATAATTATAACCTGCTCTGTCTTAAGTTCATAAATATATTTTTTTGAGCAAAAATTATATTATGGAAGTATTGTGGAGGATAACATGAGAATAAAATCTCTGTATATATATTCTGTTATATCATGTATTGTAAAATATTTGTAAAAAATATGGAAAAATTACTGCTAGCGTATTAGCTTTTGTTAGGGTTAACACTTGTTTTTAAATAGTTAATCTTATAGGTGGATGCCCACAAGTGTGATCTATTAACGCTTAATCAACTATAGCACCACCTATCTTAGGATCTTTTCCTTCTTATATCCCAGAAAAATAGCAATGTGTATTATGGCAATGATAAAGGTCTAGCCGAAACGCGTCTTGCCGTGCGCTTTACAGCAGTAATTTTTCCTATCTCTGCCTATATTTATAATATGCTGGTATGGATAAATATTTTTGATCTACGTTTGAAATAAACAAAAAGATTTTATATGTGCTTCAACAAACTTGGCTCGCTGGATTCATCTCCTTTTCGCATATAAAAGATTGGGAAGGTTTAGAAGTACAGGTCAGTCCGGGAGGTCAGTCTCAGAGTAGTCTGAGAGGAGAGAGCAGAAAGAGTGCTGCAGCTGCTTCAGTGATCTGAGCCAGCTGGCACGGGTAAAGGAAGAGAAGGAGAGAGGCGTAGAACTGCAACCTAAGCATACATAAGGAGAGACAAGTACGGAACGAAGGAGTAGAGAGAACAGAGAGGAGACGTAGGTTGGAAGAGGAACCCTGCCTATAGGCTCTCAGCGCAAGGCCGGGGCCCGGTCCCCGAGGTTGTATGGACACTTATGGTTCTGCAGCAGACACCGGTGGAGTAGTTGGCTGTAAATGCACTACTCCCACCTAAGACTTAAGGCACAACAGCAACACATATAGAGAGCTGGGAGTAAGGCGTCCCTGAAGCAGGCTACAGCTGTCTGCCGTGCAAGTAGAGTGTTGGAGAGGAGAGCCTTGACTTGCCCGGGAGGTTGATTGAGTCTCTGCCCCGGAGGACACGGCACGGAGGCAGGCACCAAAGGGTACCACGAATTGTGAGTAAAGCTTTGAAACTGCAAGCCCTGGTGTCCTCCATTCATTTGTGCGCTAACACCTTCAGCACCACTACATCTGGGTACCAGCATCCCCACCATTCTGCGCCTCTCCTCAGCCATTGCACCTACACTGCCGTGGGACTACAGCTCCACCTGTGGGGGCTACACCATCTTTGCTGCACCACACCATCAGTCCCAGTGGATCTGCCTGCAGCGTCGGCTTAACACCTCCCTTGCTGAACACCACAGGTGGCGTCACAAACTATTATTCCATTAACTACAAACCACCACTTTTCACCATTGATTTGGGCGCCCAGGGCCACGGACCGGGTCACCGCTGCTGTGACACATCCCTCTCACACCGGCCCTGTACCGAGTACCCCACAGCCCTGGGAGGGCGACTCACAACCTCAACAAATGATAAGAAAAAAAAATAATTCACAACCAAGTGACATTATATTAGCACAGGAGATGGTGAGAACATGAGACCCTTGTAAGGTGGAGGGCCACACAGGGGCAGTGAGAAGGACACGGTCAAACGGTGACTAGGGGGCAGGGGAGAAAGACACAAGGGGGCTAGGGGAGACAGGCACAAGGGTGACACAGGGGGCTAGAGAGCAAGGGAGACAGGCACAAAGGAACACACGGGGCAAGGAAGCAGGGGAGAAGGTCACAAGGGGACACACGGGGACTAGTGGGCAAGGGAGACTGACAAGGGGACAAGGGAGACAGGCACAAGGGGACACATGGGGACTATTGGGCAAGGGAGACTGACCCAAGGGGACAAGGGAGACAGGCACAAGGGGACACACGGGGAATCCGAGGGCAAAGTAGATAGAGACACATGGGGATGCAGGGCTGCAAGGGTAAAGGGGAAGAAAGGAGCACCGGGATTACAAAGACAGGGTAGATGGGGACACACAGTGAGAAAGGGTCGCAAGGGGACAAGAGAGATGGGGGAACAAGGGGATGCAAGGAGACTTGAGATCATTGCAGATGGGTCACACAGGGACAAGGGACAGGGAATACATTGGGGTGCAGGAGGACTCAGGGCATGGGAGATGGGGAGCATTGGGGGACCAGGGGAGGAGAGACAAGGCAGGTATGGCGGCCCGGGAGGAGCACAATGACTTGGGGACCTACGAGGACATGGGGCACGGGAGAGCAGGGAGCAAGGGCAGAGCATGGAAGAATTTACGGGGCTGGTGTCACAGGGGGCTGGTGGCCGGGGAAGGAGACACACGGGTAGCAGACACACCTCACTGTCGCCGGTCCCGTACACCTCCGATTCCTCCACATGGCTGAGACGCTGCAGCATCCTCCCCCGGGCGGCTTGGTCCACGCGCCCCCCACCAGCTTCTAAAGGGGGAGCGGAGAGGTGAGAACACCCCGTCCGGAGCCACCTGTTCCCGTTCCCCTCTACCGCCAACGTGGCGGCCGCCCCCACCTGTGCCGATGGTGCACAGCGGGTGCACAATGAAGTGACGTCATCGCGCACCCACAATGTCAGAGGGAATGATGGGAGAGGGAGCATCATCTGACGCTCTATCCCCCATCATTCGTTTGAACTGTACCGGTGTCATAATGACGCCGGTATAGTTCAATGTGGCGGGGGAGTCGGCGCTGGGGGCAGGCAGGCACCCCTGACCCACGGGCCCCGTAGTGGCTGCGTGGTGTGCCACTACTGGCTGGGAGCCCCTGGGGGAGTGGGGGGCCCTAGGCAGCTGCCTGCCCCTAACGCCGGCCATGAGTAAAGGTTGGACCTGGGAGATGCGGCGATATGCCGAGGTGTAGTGTGAGACCAGCACTCCTGCTCTCCAGCGGTCGGCGGGGATCCGGTGACTATGGTCAATAGCTGCGTCCCGGCGGATGTGCAGTAGGAGCAGGACCTGTGTGACGTGGTAGATAACGTGGTGCCTCGTAACTGCTGCTGGATGGAGATACGGGTGGCAAAGAGGGCCAAAACCAAAATGTTTCGGAAAACTCGGTTTCCTTCTTCAGGACCGGGACATATTGCTTATGACCATTTAATATTTTCACCCAATTAGGTGTTCTATGTACATATTAACCCTTTACTTCCTGCCGCTCTTATTTGCAGCCTGAAGGAGAATTCTATTCAGGTACATGCCATCTCTCCTTGGTTCATCAACTGTTTGAGTGCAATACTTGCTATTTCCATTTAGTACCATTTTTTTCTCAGCTTTGTACTGGGCGAGTTGCAATATATTTAATAAGATATACTAATCACTATTTATTTCTCAGCTATTTATCCCCACCATTGGGCTAACTGCAATTTATTGTTTATTCTTGTCAGGTTTTACCTATTAAATATTCTTCTATTTGTCTCATTAATAAGTGACACTGACTAGCTTTTCTCCCAGCTTTTTTCAGCGCGAGTCTATCACAAATATTTATAATCCATTTGATTTCCTTGTGGTTGGTATCTAGACTCCCAGCAGTTACAAATCCTTTTACACAGGCGCCACTTTATCTCTCTCCTTTATTTTTTGCTTTTAAAATTTTTTCCCTGGACCTGTAGCTGGATATTTCCTTCTTTTGAATCCCCTCCTATCTACAGTATGATTTTGCACATCGCTTCCTATATACAGTATGAGCCTGCACATCGCTTCCTATATACAGTATGAGGCCACATATAGCCTCCTAAATACATTGTTTGCCACCATATTGTCTCCTATATACAGTGCGAGTCCCCATATAGCTTCTTATATACAGTATGAGCCCCTATATAGCCTCCTATATCTAACTGCATTCACCTCGGTATCATTCATTTTCTATGAGACTGCTCTGTTCTCATATTGTGCATTTCTACATTTAGTAGGGCTTAATGGAATTATTGTGCTTGTTACACATCAACTCTGACGATGTGCTCACTTATTAGACTTTGGTTGGGGCAACTTTAAAATATAATAATGATAATGGTCCTGTCTAGTGACAAGTTTATTTTACAGGCTTCTGGAGAAAGGCACAATGCCAGTCATTCAAGGGTTAATTCTTTGGAACACTGAGAGGGACTTTCTAGCCAATGAAACAACTGTATAAAACACCTGTGGTAACTATGGCAACTGCGCTGATGTCATAAACACATGCATCTATGATACAGGAGAAGATTCCAGAACCACAAGTCATTCCGCCGTAGGAGGAGCCGTACTTGATGTGTCTGGAGACCTGGAGCTTCATCACTCCACAATGGGAGGAAGGGGACACCGCCTAGCCAGCCAGATCAGCCATAGCGCCTAGCCAGCCAGATCAGCCATAGCACCTAGCCAGCCAGATCAGCCATAGCGCCTAGCCAGCCAGATCAGCCATACCGCCTAGCCAGCCAGATCAGCCATACCACCTAGCCATCCAGATCAATGGGGTGACAGATGTTGCAGCCAGATCTCCCTCACGTCCGGTACTCGCCGCCTTCACCTTTATATGGACGGCCTGGAGAGGCCGCATTAGGCTTCTCCATAACAAATATGACACAATGTACAAATTCTGGTACAATTTGCTGTTACATGTTGGCATTAACCTTCTAAGCCCAAGGGAAGGGCAGTCCTACAGCCATGGTTCCCTACAGGTTTCCACCACAGGTGGTTTTTCCTCTCCTGAGTGCTGAAGGATGATTCTTCGTGAGTCGGGGGTTCTGCCATTTTCAGTGTCTTTTTCATAGTAATTGGCTGATTCTAAATTTCAGACACTGAATGAAATAATAATTATGAGATTTGGAATAAAATTCGGTTGATTTCACATCCAATAAAAGTGTTTTGTGTGTTTCTTTCACAATCGTGGGTTGGTGGGATTTTGTTGGGGATCAGGATCCAGCATCTATGATCAAGCCATAAAGCCAGATATGGAGTAGGAGCAATTTAACCCTGCGCTGGAAGACAGGACGGAGCAGAGATGACAAAGTGTTACTGCACAATTAGCAAAAGTTCACACTCTTCCTTGCATTCAGATACACGAGAGGATTCAGTGCCGAATTGGGACTAAAAAGCAGCGCTGGCACACAAAATTCACCAGCCCACATACAATAAGTGTCCTCAACCCAAATCGTATCTGCAGTTTACACTGGTGATGTGCTGCTGAGAACAACGATTTCTGTTCCGGCATAAACAATCCAATCACTCGAAGAATAGGCAGCATTTTGCCTTTTTAACGCCTTTCTGCCATATGACGTACTATCCTGTCCATGTGCCCTGGGACTTAATTCCCAGGGACGGGATAGTACGTCATAGCGATCAGTGGCGCCCATGTGGTGAGCGCCGCTGATCACGGCCGGGTGTCAGCTGATTATCACAGCTGACAGCCGGCACTATGTGTCAGGGGCGGTCACGGACCGCCCCCGACACGTCAACCCCTGGCACACTGCGATCAAACACGAGATCAGTGTACCGGGGGTTTAGGGAAGCATCGGGAGGGAGTGGGCTCCCTCCGTGCTTCCTTGAGACCCCCACAGCAGCACAATGTGCAGCGCTGCTGCGGGGGTCTCCTTCCCTGTAGGTTCCCGAATCCAAAATGGCGGTGGGGACCTTCGGGGGCCTGCAGGGAGTTGGCTATCTCAGTGCCTGCAAAGCGCAGGCACGAGGAAGCCTTCTGCACTGCCTGAGATAGATCGCTGATCTGTCACAGCGATCTGTGATGTGACAGATCAGCGATCTGTCACATGACAGTTACGTCCCCCCTGGGACATTGTAATAAAGTTAAAAAAAAAGTAAAAATAATTTATAAAAAAATCGCTAAATAAATTTAGAAAAAAATATTCGCTAATAAATTCATTTTTTGGAAATAAAAAAAACAAAAAACAATAAAAGTACACATATTTGGTATCACCACGTCCGTAATGACCCGCCCTATAAAACTGTCCCATTAGTTAACCCCTTTACTGAACCCCTTAAAAAATAAAAAACAAACCAAAAAATAATGCTTTATTATCATACCGCCAAACAAAAAGTGCAATAACGCGCGATCAAAAAGACGTACCGTATTTTTCGGATTGTAAGACACACTTTTGTTTCCCCCAAATTGTGGGGAAAATAGGGGTGCGTCTTACAATCGTATAGTGCAAAAAACTGGGGGAGAAAACTTACTTTTGCGGTGGCGGTGGCAGTGGCGGCTGCGGTAGTAATGGCGGCGGCGGTAGCGATGGCGGCTGCTGAGCAGCCTGGTACAAGGCAGGGTCTCCGGCGGGGCAATGCAGCAGGCCTGGAGCTCGGGGTATCGATGCGGTTAACCGGCGGTGCGCGGGCGGCATAGTGCAGGGCGGCGCCATGACACTTCCGGGAACAGGCTGTGAGTTTCCGGTTTCCGATGGAATACCGGTATCACAGCCTGTGTCTGCAGGACTACAAGAAAATGGCCGCCGAACCGGCACATGCGCAGATGGAGCTCTGTCACTGCAGCAACAGGAGGCTCCGCTGCACACGGAGACCTAAAGCAGAGGAGGGAAAGAAGCATGTTTCTCCTCCTCCTTGTTTGCAGTGATGGATATTGATTGGTGGAGGAAACTGTTGCTGAGCTGCCTCCACCAATCAGGTATCTATCCCTGCAAAATGTATAGTAGCAATTTCTTTTACCACAGTGCACACATTATTCCGAGATCCTTGGGAGAGGTGAGGCAGGGCACACATTGAAGGGAAGTACAACCCCCATCATCCTTCAGAATACCGTATACTCTAACAATGGATGTATTCTGATGGATGATGGGGGTTGTAGCCATATTTTGGTGTAAATAGGGATAGTGCCCAAAGTGTTTATTGCAACTGTGACTACCACCTCCCTCATCTTTCAGAATACACCCATGTATACAGTACATAGGTGTATTCCTATTGATGAGTGGGGTGGTAGTCACAATATATGGTACTACACACACCACACACTGTACTGTGATTCACAGATCCCTATAATAGAGCGTCATCCACAGATCCCCATAACAGTGCGTCATCCACAGATCCCCATAACAGAGCGTTATCCACAGATCCCCATAACAATGTGTCATCCACAGATCCCCATAACAGTGCGTCATCCACAGATCCCCATAACAGTGCATCATCCACAGATCCCCATAACAGTGCGTCACCACAGATCCCCATAACACTGCGTCATCCACAGATCCCCATAACAGTGCATCATCCACAGATCCCCATAACAGTGCGTCACCACAGATCCCCATAACACTGCGTCATCCACAGATCCCCATAACACTGCGTCACCACAGATCTCCCATAACAGTGTGTCTCCACAGATCTCCCATAACAGTGCGTCACAGATCCCTCATAGGAGTGCATCGCCACAGATCCCCATAACAGTGTGTCACCACAGATCCCCATAACAGTGCGTCAACCACAGATCCCCATAACAGTGTGTCACCACAGATCCCCATAACAGTGCGTCATCCACAGATCCCCATAACACTGCGTCATCCACAGATCCCCATAACACTGCGTCATCCACAGGTCACCCATAGCAGTGCATCACCACAGATCCCCCATAGCAGTGCGTCACTACAGATCCCCCATAGTAGTGCATCACCACAGATCCCCATAACAGTGCGTCACCACAGATCACCCATAGCAGTGCATCACCACAAGGTTTTTGCACATTATTTGACTCAAAATATTTTTTTTCTTATTTTCCTCCTCTAAAACCTAGGTGCGTCTTATAATCAGGTGCGTCTTATAAAGCGAAAAATACGGGATATAAATAATCATGGTACCGCTGAAAACGTCATCTTGTCCCGCAAAAAACGAGCCATGATACAGCATCATCAGTGAAAAAATAAAACAGTTATAGCTCACAGAATGAAGCGATGCAAAAATAATTATTTTTTATATAAAATTGTTTTCATTGCATAAAAGCGTCAAAACATACAAAAGACATAAGTGAGGTATCGCTGTAACCGTACTGATCCGAAGAATAAAACTGCCTTATCAATTTTACCGCGCGCGGAACGGTGTAAGCGCACCCCCCAAAAGAACTTCTTGAAATGCTGGTTTTTGTTCATTCTGCTTCCCAAAAATCGGAATAAAAAGCGATTAAAAAATGTCACGTGCCCGAAAATGGTACCAATAAAAACGTCAACTCGTCCCGCAAAAAACAAGACCTCACATGATTCGATGGGTCAAAATATGTAAAAATTATAGCTCTCAAAATGTGGTGATGCAAAAAAAATTTTTACAATAAAAAAGCGTCTTTTAACGTGTGACAGCTGCCAAAAATAAAAACCCGCTATACCGCTATAAATAGTAAATTAAACCCCCCTTTATCACCCCCTTAGTTAGGAAAAATTAATAAAATTAAAAACATGTATTTATTTCCATTTTCCCATTAGGGTTAGGGCTAGGGTTAGGGCTAGAGTTAGGGCTGAGATTAGGGATAGGGGAGTGTTGGGGTTAGGGCTGGAGTTAGAATTGGGGGGTTTCCACTGTTTGGGCACATCAGGTGCTCTCCAAACGCAACATGACGTCTGATCTCAATTCCAGCCAATTCTGTGTTGAAAAAGTCAAAAGATGCTCCTTCCCTTCCCAGCTCTGCCATGTGCCCAAACAGTGTTTTACCCCCACATATGGGGTGTCAGCCTACTCAGGACAAATTGCAAAACAACTTTTGGGGTCCAATTTCTCCTGTTACCCTTAGGAAAATAAAAAATTGGGGGCAAAAATATCATTTTTGTGGAAAAAAATATTGTGATGAAGGAGCGGCCGCCATCTTAGATGTAGGGCCACATATCTGAGCTTGGAATCCATTTTGGTCTAAGTTCAGAAATTACAGGCAGCTAAAAGGCTTCTATACCCCCAGGCGCTGTGTACTTAGTGAATACAAGCAGGATTTAGTGTTCCAATGCTAAATAGCCAGGGCATTGGTGTGATAATGAGGATAGGCCCAAAACAGAGCTTCAAAGCCCAGGTATGGAGCCATGCCAGCAGGGGGCCAGATAAAGCCTGAGGGCTTCAATTAGAATGTGCCTGCTAGCAGACGCAGGAATATGCATCCTTTGTGTGTCCCAGACACTGTGGCTCCATCCTATGAACACGAATTATGAACTCATCTTTCGAGTTATGGACACATGAAAATATCCGAGTGACCCTGAGGGAATCGTGCATCTGGCAGTGTGACTCCCGAGTCGATGAGAGCACTGATTCCTGAGATATAGAGATTGGCCCTCTACAGTGACCCAATAGGGCCATGTTTGCACTCCACATGACCGGCAAAGCAAACCGCATTCACTGGTACCTCTCATGTTCTGATTCGATCATGCTGTAGAAAGTTATCCCCTTTCTTAGATATTGGAAATAAGTTCTGCAAAGAGCTAAAGGGTGGAGATTATTATCCCAGCCTCTGACACAGGGGGAGGAACCCAGCGTGTTTAAGGGCTGGCAGCCCCTGGCAGTCAGTCATTCAAAAAGAAGATCCAGACGATGATGATCTAAGAAGGACCTGGGGACAGACCTGCCGAGGGGAGCAGCGGCCCATGCTTTGGGGGTCTGTCCAGCAACTAAGATTCTTGTACCTGTGGACTGCAGAGCTCCCCGGCAACCGCATGCACCCTACAATACAATCTGGTAAATTGACCTCCAGCTTAATATCTCTAAGCCTTGTACCCTATTGTTATATCTTTTCTCTGACTGCAAATTTACTGTATATTTCTGTAATTATCTAGTGCACCCTTAAGGCAATTAAACTATAAACTTAATCTTGGGCTGAGGCTTTTACTCTGATCACGAATCTTAGAACCCCCAGCGGGTAACAGGACCTCCTCCCCGGCGACCATTTGCTCTAGGTGCAGTTCCCTTACTGACCTGAGAGACAAAGGGGGGCGCCGGAAAGCTGTGCCTGTGTAGTTATGTCACGGTGGTGACGTGGGAGGAACGGGTCCGCGTGTGTGTTCCTCCACAACTGGTGGCAGCGGTGGGATCAGAGTAATAGTGTGCGTGGGTCCCCTACTCCCAGACACTAGAGACTACCAGCGGTAACTTTCACTGCTGGGGTCTTAAGGTCAGCCCAGCACTAGACGGTCAGAGTGCAAATATAATAAGTTGTGTGTTTGGCCAAGGTTGTAGCTGTGTCAGGAACCAGTGGTGCCCAAGATGGCGGAAGGCACCAGGAGTAAGGCAAAGGGGGAGGCCAATGCTATGGTCTATGAGGAGGTGGTGGTGGACAATACCAATGAAGGCGAGGGGGAGCTCAGCCAGGGCTCCCCAAGGAGCCAGACCCCCGTGCTCAGTCCCACAGTGGACTGCCCACCACCTGCCCGCCCCAGCCTGTCCAGATCAGAGGACCTGTTCCAAGCGGCTATGGCACAGCTCGAGGCTGGTAACGACGCCGTCCTGGTGGCGGCGGAGAAAGCAGCAGAGCGTGAGCATGCCGAACGTGTGCTGCAGGCGGCAGAACGCCGTGAAGCTGCGGAGCGCCGGCACCGACTGGAGATGGCTCAGCACGGGCTCCCGCTGGACGCACCAGCCCCACCGGGGACCAAGGCTTCCAAGGTCCGGGCGGAGGACTTCCCCCTGCTTGAAAAGGATGGAGACCTGGATTCCTTTCTGCTGGCCTTTGAGAGAACCTGCCTCCGACACCATCTGGCCCTGGATCAGTGGGCAAGGTACCTGACCCCCCTTTTGAGGGGTAAGTCCCTGGATGTTTTGGGGGACTTACCTGCCGGGGAGGAGCAGGACTACAACAGCATCAAGCGGGCCCTGATCCAGCACTACAACCTCACCCCGGAGTCGTACTGCAGGAAGTTCCGGAGCCTGCAGCGGGGCTCCAAGGACACCTGGACCGACCACATGCGGGCCCTTCTGAGAGCTGCGGAGCACTGGACCTCGGGTCTAGAGCTCACCACCCGCCAGGAGGTCCAGGAACTGTTTGTCACGGAGCAGTTCTTGTGGAACTGCCCAGAGGACCTCCAGCAGTTCCTCCGTGACCGGAAACCAAAGGGGGCTTCTGCTACAGCCGCCCTGGCAGACGAGTATGCCAACAACAGGGCCCCTGAGCCGAAGAAGCCTGCCAGCAGCACCTGGAGAGGGGGTAAGCCCAGTCCTGCCCCTGTCCCCCCAGCCCCCAGAGTGCAAGGGATGTACCCCCCTGCTGCCCTCTCCAGGCCAGGAGCAGAACCCAGACGTTGTCATCATTGCAACCAGCCGGGACACTTTAAGGCTGCGTGTCCCCAGTGCCATAAGGCCCCATCCCTGTCCCAGAAACCGTCCACTGTTTTGTGTGTGGGAGGGGGTGGTGGGAGGTCCCTGGACAATTACCAACCCGTCACCATCGGCCGCTCAGCGGTCATGGGACTGCGGGACACAGGCGCTGAACGAACCCTGGTACGTCCTGAGGTGTTGTCCCCTCAAGACTTGGTGCCTGGGAAAACCCTTTTCATCTCCGGAATTGGAGGTGTTGAACCGGCGCTGCCCGTCGCCAAGGTGTTTTTGGACTGGGGCGCCGGGAGGGGAATGCGGGAGGTGGGAGTAACGCCAAATATTCCTGCCAATGTGTCGCTTGGGACCGATTTGGGGCGGCTAGTGTCTCAGTATGTGGCCACTGAACCCCCAAGGCCGGCTCCCCAAGAATGTCATGACTCTACTGTGACTGCTAATGTTAATGTGTTGAAGGTGCCTCCAACAGTGGAGGTGGGAGTAACGCCTAATGTTCCTGCTAATGTGTTGCTTGGGACCGATTTGGGGCGGCTAGTGTCTCAGTATGTGGCCACTGAATCCCAAGTCTGGCTCCCCAAGAATGTCATGTCTCTACTGTGAATGCTAATGTTAATGTGGTGAATGTGCCTCCAACAGTGGAGGAGGGGGTGAAACCTGATGGTAAGCCATGCACTGACACCACACACACAGGGCTCACAGTGAGGACAGGTGAGAAGACTGCAGGGTGGAGCTCAGAGGTGGAGGGAGGGGCTGCTATGGGCAGTATAGGGCCCCTAAGTGAATCCAGCCTGCTGAGTCTAGGTCCTCTGCAGAAGGAGGAACAGGCCATGGGGGGAGGGGGCGTCCCGGGAGAGGAGCCACCAGGTAAGACCCCAGGGCAGGAGTTCCCCAAATCCGGGATGTCAGGAGGCCAGGGAAGTCTGCCTGACCCGGCGACTTGGTCAGGAGCTGAGGGGAAGCAGGCGCTACCTGTGGTCTCAGCGGTCGTGGCCGCTGTTACCAGGAGTAGGAGCGCCGGAGCCCAAGGAGCCTCGCGGAGGTCCGACGGTTCCCCTCTCTCCGACCAAGTGGCTGCCGAGTCAGACAGCGGCCAGGAGACAGATCCCGGGGAGCTGACAGAGGAGGTGGCAGTTTCGTCAATTCTTGCCACATCGAGTCAGGGATTTCAGGCAGCGTTGGAAGCTGACGCTAGCCTAAAAGCTGTCAAGGAGCAGGCGGCACAGCCTCCCCTGGAGTCCGACCGTGAGCGAGTGGTCTGGGACCAGGGACGGCTGTACCGGGTAATGGTCCAGCAGGGTTCACCGGAGGCGTGGCCCAGGGACCGACAGTTAGTGGTACCCTATCCGTTCAAGGCAGAATTGTTGCGGATCGCACACGAGATTCCCATGGCCGGACACCTAGGGATCGCTAAAACCAGGGCCAGGCTAGCTCAGCATTTCTACTGGCCAGGAATGAGGACCGAGGTGATTGTCTACTGCCGTTCGTGTGACACCTGTCAGAGGGTGGGGAAGGCGGGGCGGCGCCCCAAAGCCCCACTGGTAACTCTGCCCATCATCGAAGAGCCTTTCTCGAGGGTGGCTGTGGATCTCATTGGACCTCTGTCCACTCCCAGCCGCTCCGGGAAATGCTTCATACTAACGGTAGTGGACTATGCCACCCGGTACCCGGAGGCGGTAGCTTTGTCATCCATTCGGGCCGACAAAGGGGCCACTGCCTTACTGGAGATTTTCTCCAGAGTGGGGTTTCCCCAGGAAATGCTCACCGACCGAGGGACCCAGTTCATGTCGCAGCTGATGGAATCTCTCTGTAAGCAGGTACAGGTGCAACATCTGGTAGCCAGCCCGTACCACCCACAGACCAATGACCTGTGTGAGCGGTTCAATGGCACCTTAAAGCAGATGCTGAAGATGTTGGTCGACTCCCACGGGAGAGACTGGGAGCGGTATCTCCCACACCTGCTGTTTGCCTACCGAGAGGTCCCACAGGCCTCAACAGGGTTCTCCCCCTTTGAGCTCCTGTACGGGCGACGTGTACGGGGGCCCCTTGCTCTGGAGAAGGAAGCATGGGAAGGGGATTTGGCTACCCCTGGAGTGTTGGTCACTGAGTATGTCGTGCGCTTCCGGGACAGAATGATGGCCTTGACACGGCTGGTGCATGACAATATGGCCCAAGCCCAGGCTGACCAGAAGCGGTGGTACGACCAGAATGCTTGTGAACGGACCTACGAGGTGGGTCAAAAGGTGTGGGTACTGGTCCCCGTACCCCAAAACAAGCTTCAGGCGGCCTGGGAGGGTCCATACCTCGTGCACCAGCGGCTCAACGCTGTCACCTATCTGGTTACCCTGGACCACGCCCGTGGAAGGAGGAAGGCCTTCCACGTGAACATGATGAAGGCCCATCATGAGCGGGAGGCTTGTGCCCACCCAGTGTGCAACCTTCCCGATGAAGGAGAGGTAGAAACCCTCCTGGATCTGCTCACCCAAGCCAAGGCGGGTGGATCCATCGAGGATGTGGGGGTTGGCCACCAGCTCTCGGAGGACCAACATTCCCAGCTGAGGGTCACCCTACACCCCTTTCGGGAGCTGTTCAGCAGCCTGCCTGGAAGGACTGAGACAGCCGTCCATGACGTGGACACCGGCAACCACCCCCCGATCCGTCCAGCGTTCAGCATATCGGGTCTCTCTTGAGGTGCAGCAGCACATGCGCCAAGTGATAGACGAGATGCTGAAGCTGGGGGTGATCCAAGTGTCCAACAGCGCGTGGGCTTCGCCTGTAGTCCTCGTCCCTAAAAAGGACCGAACTACGCGGTTCTGCGTGGACTACCGGGGGCTCAACGCTGTGACGGTCACCGATGCGTACCCAATGCCGCGCATCGATGACCTGCTCGATCGGCTGGCCGGGGCCAAGTACCTGACCATCATGGATCTGAGCAGGGGGTATTGGCAGATTCCCCTGACCCCAGGGGCACGGGAACGCTCTGCCTTTATCACCCCATTCGGACTGTACGAGTCCACGGTGATGCCATTCGGCAGAATGCCCCTGCCACTTTTCAGAGGATGGTCAACACACTGCTCGAGGGACTGGAAGGATAAGCGACCGCGTACATAGACGACATCGCTATCTTCAGTCCCACCTGGGAAGATCACCTAGAGCACCTGGCGCAGGTGCTCGGGCGGATCCAGCGAGCAGGCTTGACCATTAAGCCCGAAAAGTGCCAGCTGGGTATGAGTGAGGTCCACTACCTGGGGCACCGGGTAGGAGGGGGAGCTCTGAAGCCAGAGCCCAGGAAGGTGGATGCCATCGCATCCTGGCCCACCCCCAGGTCCAAGAAGCAGGTGATGTCCTTCTTGGGGACTGCCGGGTACTATAGGTGGTTTGTTCCACACTATACTGCCCTGGCCAAGCCCCTGACGGACCTCACCAAGAAGAGGCTGCCCGTCGCAGTCGACTGGACAGTTGCCTGCGAGACAGCTTTCCAGGTGCTCAAGACCGCCCTTTCTAGTTCTCCTGTACTACAGGCAGCCGACTTCACGCGGCCGTTCGTAGTGCAGACCGACGCCAGTGACTTCGGCCTCGGTGCTGTGCTCAGCCAGGTCGACACTACGGGCCATGAACACCCCGTTCTGTACCTGAGCCGGAAGCTCCTGCCGAGGGAAGTGGCCTATTCCACAATGGAGAAGGAATGTCTGGCAATTGTATGGGCCCTGCAGCGTCTGCAGCCATACTTGTACGGACGCCAATTCACCGTGGAAACAGACCACAACCCCCTCAGCTGGTTACACACGGTCTCTGGGACGAATGGGAGGTTGCTACGCTGGAGCCTCTCTCTCCAACAGTATCACTTCACCATTCGCCACAAAAGAGGCAGGGACCATGGTAACGCTGATGGGCTGTCCCGGCAAGGAGAGGGTGCGGAAGGGCACATGGGGGATCACAGGAATGTGATACCCCCTAGCGCCCTCTAAAGCAGGGAGGTGTGATGAAGGAGCGGCCGCCATCTTAGATGTGGGGCAACATATCTGAGCTTGGCATCCATTTTGGTCTAAGTTCAGAAATTACAGGCAGCTAAAGGCTTCTATACCCCCAGGCGCTGTGTACTTAGTGAATACAAGCAGGATTTAGTGTTCCAATGCTAAATAGCCAGGGCATTGGTGTGATAATGAGGATAGGCCCAAAACAGAGCTTCAAAGCCCAGGTACGGAGCCGTGCCAGCAGGGGGCCAGATAAAGCCTGAGGGCTTCAATTAGAATGTGCCTGCTAGCAGACGCAGGAATATGCATCCTTTGTGTGTCCCAGACACTGTGGCTCCATCCTATGAACACGAATTATGAACTCATCTTTCGAGTTATGGACACATGAAAATATCCGAGTGACCCTGAGGGAATCGTGCATCTGGCAGTGTGACTCCCGAGTCGATGAGAGCACTGATTCCTGAGATATAGAGATTGGCCCTCTACAGTGACTCAATAGGGCCATGTTTGCACTCCACATGACCGGCAAAGCAAACCGCATTCACTGGTACCTCTCATGTTCTGATTCGATCATGCTGTAGAAAGTTATCCCCTTTCTTAGATATTGGAAATAAGTTCTGCAAAGAGCTAAAGGGTGGAGATTATTATCCCAGCCTCTGACACAGGGGGAGGAACCCAGCGTGTTTAAGGGCTGGCAGCCCCTGGCATTCAGTCATTCAAAAAGAAGATCCAGACGATGATGATCTAAGAAGGACCTGGGGACAGACCTGCCGAGGGGAGCAGCGGCTCATGCTTTGGGGGTCTGTCCAGCAACTAAGATTCTTGTACCTGTGGACTGCAGAGCTCCCCGGCAACCGCATGCACCCTACAATACAATCTGGTAAATTGACCTCCAGCTTAATATCTCTAAGCCTTGTACCCTATTGTTATATCTTTTCTCTGACTGCAAATTTACTGTATATTTCTGTAATTATCTAGTGCACCCTTAAGGCAATTAAACTATAAACTTAATCTTGGGCTGAGGCTTTTACTCTGATCACGAATCTTAGAACCCCCAGCGGGTAACAGGACCTCCTCCCCAGCGACCATTTGCTCTAGGTGCAGTTCCCTTACTGACCTGAGAGACAAAGGGGGGCGCCGGAGAGCTGTGCCTGTGTAGTTACGTCACGGTGGTGACGTGGGAGGAACGGGTCCGCGTGTGTGTTCCTCCACAAATATGATTTTTTTATTTTCACGCCCGGGCGTTATAAACTTCTGTGAAGCACTTGGGGGTTCAAAGTGCTCACCACACATCTAGATAAGTTCCGTGGGGGGTCTAGTTTCCAAAATGGGGTCACTTGTCTGGAGTTTCAACAGTTTAGGCACATCAGAGGCTCTCCAAACGCAACATGACACCCGCAGACCATTCCATCAAAGTCTGCATTCCAAAACGTCACTACTTCCCTTCCAAGCCCCGACATGTCCCCATACAGTAGATCTCTCCCACATATGGGGTATCAGCGTACTCAGGACAAATTGGACAACAACTTTTGGGGTCAGATTTCTCCTGTTACCCTTGGGAAAATGAAAAAAAATTGGTGACTAAAAGATCATGTTTGTGGAAAAAATATGATTTTTTTATTTTCACGCCCAGGCGTTATAAACTTCTGTGAAGCACTGGGGGGTTCAAAGTGCTCACCATACATCTAGATAAGTTCCGTAGGGGGTCTAGTTTCCAAAATGGGGTCACTTGTGGGGGGTTTCCACTGTTTAGGTACATCAGGGGCTCTCCAAAGGCAACATGACACCATGACACCCGCAGACCATTTCATCAACGTCTGCATTCCAAAATGTCACTACTTCTCTTCCGAGCCCTGACGTGTGCCCAAACAGTAGTTTTCTCCCACATATGGGGTATCAGCGTACTCAGGACAAATTGGACAACAACTTTTGGGGTCCAATTTCTCCTGTTACCATTGGGAAAATAAAAAATTGGGGACTAAAAGATCATGTTTGTGGAAAAAATATGATTTTTCTTATTTTCACGCCCGGGCGTTATAAACTGTGAAGCCCTTGGGGGTTCAAAGTGCTCACCACACATCTAGATAAGTCCCTTGGGGGGGTCTAGTTTCCAAAATGGTGTCATTTGTGGGGGGTTTCCACTGTTTAGGTACATCAGGGGATTTCCAAATGTGGCATGGCGTCTAATCCCAATTCCAGCCAAAAAAGTCAAATGGCGCTGCTTCCCTTCTGATCTCTGCCATGTGCCCAAATAGTGGTTTACCCCCACATATGAGGTATCAGCATACTCAGGACAAATTGCACAATAACTTTTGGGGTCCTGTTACCCTTGGAAAAATAAAAATTGAGGGTGAAAAGATCATTTTTGTGGAAAAAATATGTTTTTTTAATTGTACGGCTGTACGTTATAAACTTCTGTGAAGCCCTTGAGGGTTCAAAGTTCTCACCACATATCTAGATAGGTTCCTTGGGGGGTCTAGTTGCCAAAATGGGGTGATTTGTGGGGGGTTTCCACTGTTTAGGTACGTCAGGGGCTCGCCAAACGTGACATGGCGTCAGATCTGAATTCCAGCCAATTTTGCATTGAAAATGTCAAACAGCACTCCTTCCCTTCTGAGCTCTGCCATGCGCCGAAACAGTGGTTCCCCCCCACATATCAGGTATCAGCGTACTCAGGACAAATTGCACAATAACTTTGGCAGTACAATTTCTCCTGTTACCCTCGGTAAAATAAAAAAAATTTGACCTGAAGTAATTTTTTGTGAAAAAAAGTTAAATGTTCATTTTTTTCAGAGTGACTTCAAATGTGATGTGGTCCGTAAAAATAATATGGTGATGCAAAAATGAGAAATCGCTGGTCAACTTTTAACCCTTATAACTTCCTAACAAAAAAAAATTTTGGTTCCAAAATTGTGCTGATGTACAGTAAACATATGTGAAATGTTATTTATTAAGTTTTTTGTGTGCCATATCTCTGTGATTTAAGGGTATAAAAATTCAAAGTTGGAAAAAATGTTTCCCTGAACCTGTAGCTGGATATTTTTGTGGCGCCCCTGAGGGTTCAGTCGCCACAGAGGTACTGCACCTCCTCCTGAGGAGTGGTGCCCCACTATCCAGGTAAGGTAGAGACGCCTGACCACACTCCAACACCTGCATCTCACACAACATAGTAGTGTAGCAAAGCACCCTTTGGTGGCTCCCTGCTTGGAACACGAAGCGTGCTGGGAGGCGGGTGGAGTTTAGTTTGCACTAAAAGAGCGGCAAGAGGATAGGATTTAGGAAGTTAGTCACAGGAGTCTGACGAGGTCAGTCTGTGAAAGGAGATCCCCTGAGTGGGATGGATGAAGGAAGTGCTGCAGCTGACCTCAGTGATCTGGGTTCGCTGGCACAAGAAAGGAACATTGATAGAAAGCCCGACTCTCCATAAGAAGGGAAGAATTAGTATGGAACGTGAGGAGAAGAAGAGAACCAAGAATCAGGGTTAGAGGAGAACCCTTCCCAAGTTCTAAGCGCAAGGCCGGGGTCCGGTCCCCGAGGTTGTATGGATATTAATGGTCCTGCAGCAGACACCGGAGGAATAGAAGTAGTGAACACTTTATTCCCACACCAGACTTGGGGGCACAACAGCAACGTGTGTGAGCCGGGACTAGGTAGAAGGAGTCCCCGAAGCAGGCTACAGCTGTCTGCCGTACTAGTAGAATTCTTAGGAACATCTGACAGGAGGAACTCCAGTGTAACTCAGTACTGTGAGTACTTCACTAAAAAGCGCTAAGAGGGAGACGTTCAGAAAAGGCACATATGTTGGCGGAGTGTTGGAAGGGATTACTTCATCTTGCCTGGAAGTTGGCGGAGCTCCTGACCCGGAGGACACGGCACGGATGCGGGCACCTGTAACACAACAGACTGTGAGTAAAGCTTTGGAACTACATGCCCTGGTGTCCTCCACTTATTCCTGCGTCAACCTGCCCGACACTGCTACATCCCTCCTGCACCCGAAACAACACCATCTAAGTGTCACTTCACCTACTCTGCCCTGGGACTACAGCCCTGCCTGTGGAGGGCTGTAACATCATTGCTGCACCACACCATCTGTCCCAGAGGAGCTGTTTGCAGCGTCAGCTTAACATCTTCCTTGCCGAACATCACAGGTGGCGTCACGAATCACTTATAAACTTTCACCACCATAAGCACACTGAAACGACTCCCGTTGATTAGATCAACCGGCCCGGTACCGAGTACCCCACAGCCCTGGCGTGTGAGGGCGCTCCATTTCCTTCTTTTGAATTCCGTCCCATCTGTAGTATGATTTTGCACATCGCTTCCTATATACAGTACGAGCACCCACATAGCCTCCTATATACAGTATGAGGCCACATATAGCCTCCTATATACAGTATGAGCCTCCACATCGCTTCCTTTATACAGAATGAGCACCCACATAGCCTCCTATATACAGAATGAGCCTGCACATCGCTTCCTATATACAGTATGAGGCTGCATATAGCCTCCTATATACAGTATGAGGCCACATATAGCCTCCTGAATACATTGTTTGCCACCATATTGCCTCCCATATACAGTGTGAGTCCCCATATAGCCTGTTATATACAGTATGTGTTATGAGCGGTGGAACGCACTAAATAAAATTATAAATAAAGTGCGTTCACCGCTCTGGGTCCACCGTGCGGTAGTTGGTAAAACCGCTGCTAGATGGTTGCAGAGCTATCAGGCGGGGAAGTGCACAGGGTTTGGACGAGACCCAGATGCAGAAAGCAAGCTCTGTTGAACACAAAGAGCTGCAAGCACAAAGACATATAAAGTAATGCTGGAGCGAGCTCAGTTTTACTCACAGAGCTGCAAACACAAAGACAAGCTCTGTTGCACTCCCAGAGCTGCAAGCATACACAAGCTCTGTTTCACTCACAGAGCTGCAAGCACATACAAACTGTTTCACCCACAGAGCTGCAAGCATACATACATGTGTAATAACGCTGAGTCTGTTTTTAGACTCACAGAGTCTCAGCGAAAGTGTCACGGTATTTACAGTCACAGAAGTAGCCTATGGCAGCAGGACTACTCCCTTTAGACCTACCGTTTGTTAAGACACGAGACGTCGCAACTGCGGACGCGGGTATAGGCTGCAACTGCAGCGCAGTGAGGGCAGCAGGCAAGACGCTGCAAACTGCTGGCACAATGCAGACGCTAAGCTGCTGAAAAGATATAGCTGGAGCGCGCTAGCGCTGCTACTGGCGGCTGCCCAATCACTCACACAATCGTAATATCAGAGGGAAGGGGTTTCATAATAAGTCATCCACCAGTCCAAGCATCCATACCAAACACACAGCAGCAAGTATGAGAATACTAGCGCATGGCTGAACGGCCATGCGCACTTTTTATAGCGTACGGACCTGCCGGAAATCTCCAGAGCCCTGAGCTGAACCAATGAAATCAGGAGCAGGACCTGAGCTCCTGACTCCTGAACTCCAATGGGAGCTCATTCCACGAGCATGCTCAGAAGCTGGCTGAAGGACTTAGCCTCTGGAGACAAATGTGAGGATCTGAATCTCTGCATATGTATGGCAGGACAAAGATTCCTAACATTACCCCCCCTCCTAAGGCCCCCTCCTCCCTGAACCTTCTGGGCGACTGACCCGTGCCCTACGATGGCACAGGGCTCAAACTCATCCGAGGACGAGCTTGGTGTCCAGGTAGGTGTTACAGTCACCCGAGACACCTGGAAGGCATCAGTGGAATCGAGGTCACCAGGTTTCAAGAGGGACACCTGGGAGATGGCAGGAGCGGGAATGACCGAAGCACGCCACCGCATGTCGGCAGATGTCACCACACTCTGCCTGGGATGGTTAGGCTGAGCACAAAAGGTGCAAGCCTGAATAAATTTTTTAATGTCCCAAGCTCTATGGGGCCACCAATACGCACCAGCCAGTAGCTTAGAGACCTGCATATAGCCCCGATGATGGTGCGTGTTAGGCGCATGTGCCCAGGTGAGCACCTGAGCCCTGAGATGAGGAGGCACAAAAGTCTCGATGACCGGTTCAGACTCCACGTTTTGCGGGGAGACGGCTTCCGAAGAAACCGCACAAACATGGTGACAACCGCAAATGGAATCCTGGTCGGAGTCTGAATTAAGGTTGGTACGAGATATCTCCATGGGCTCAGGAGGTAGAACCTCTGGCTCCACCAGCTCAGGAGGTTCAAAAAATTTGGGAGCTGAAACGGATTTGCGCTTGGAGTGCGCCCGCTCCATACCGCGCTCCGAAAAATGGAGGTCAATCCGTGAGGAGATGGAGATTAGCTCCTCTAAACTGGTGGGGATCTCTCTAGTAGAGAGAGCATCCTTCACGTGCTCTGCTAGACCTCGCTAAAAGACGTGGATTAAGGCCCTGTCGGACCATTCCAACTCGGATGCCAGTGTCCGAAAACCAACGGCATACTGGCTGACCGAGAGTGACCCCTGGGTAAGGGTGAGTAATTGCAGAGACGTGTCGTGAGTGACCCGAGGACCGAGAAAAACTTGCCTGATGGTTGTAAGCAAGTTGGCAGCGGTCCGAATCTGAGGATCACCACGTTCCCACAGAGGAGTAGCCCATTCCAGCACCTTGCCCGACAGTAGGGAAACAATAAAGGCCACCTTAGCCCGCTCCGTGGGGAATTGAGCAGCCAGCAGCTCCAGGTGTATCGAGCACTGGCTGATGAAACCCCTGCAGGAGGCGCCATCCCCAGAATATTTATTGGGCAACGGGAGGTGGGTAACTGTCGGCGCAGGGACGGACCTGGACATACGCTCTACCGCCTCTGAGTGCCTGAACAGCAGCATCTGTGGCCTGCGCAGCTGCGAGAGACCTCTCAAGGGTAGCCAGACGAGCCTCGAGCTGTCGCACGACCTGTAACAGCTGCTGCTGGTCTGCCATCTCTAGCCAGACCCTGGGGCTAGTATTATGTTATGAGCGGTGGAAAGCACTAAATAAAATTATAAATAAAGTGCGTTCACCGCTCGGGGTCCACCGTGCGGTAGTTGGTAAAACCGCTGCTAGATGGTTGCAGAGCTATCAGGCGGGGAAGTGCACAGGGTTTGGACGAGACCCAGATGCAGAAAGCAAGCTCTGTTGAACACACAGAGCTGCAAGCACAAAGACATATAAAGTAATGCTGGAGCGAGCTCAGTTTACCTCACAGAGCTGCAAACACAAAGACAAGCTCTGTTGCACTCCCAGAGCTGCAAGCATACACAAGCTCTGTTTCACTCACAGAGCTGCAAGCACATACAAACTCTGTTTCACCCACAGAGCTGCAAGCATACATACATGTGTAATAACGCTGAGTCTGTTTTTAGACTCACAGAGTCTCAGCAAAAGTGTCACGGTATTTACAGTCACAGAAGTAGCCTTCGGCAGCAGGACTACTCCCTTTAGACCTACCGTTTGTTAAGACACGAGACGTCGCAACTGCGGACGCGGGTATAGGCTGCAACTGCAGCACGGCGAGGGCCGCAGGCAAGACGCTGCAAACTGCTGGCACAATGCAGACGCTAAGCTGCTGAAAAGGTATCGCTGGAGCGCGCTAGCGCTGCTACTGGCGGCTGCCCAATCACTCACACAATCGTAATATCAGAGGGAAGGGGTTTCATAATACGTCATCCACCAGACCAAGCATCCATACCAAACACACAGCAGCAAGTATGAGAATACTAGCGCATGGCGGAACGGCCATGCGCACTTTTTATAGCGTACGGGACCTGCCGGAAATCTCCAGAGCCCTGAGCTGAACCAATGGAATCAGGAGCAGGACCTGAGCTCCTGACTCCTGAACTCCAATGGGAGCTCATTCCACGAGCATGCTCAGAAGCTGGCTGAAAGGACTTAGCCTCTGGAGACAAATGTGAGGATCTGAATCTCTGCATATGTATGGCAGGACACAGATTCCTAACAGTATGAGCCCCTATATAGCCTCCTATATCTAACTGCATTCACCTCAGTATCATTCATTTTCTATGAGACTGCTCTGTTCTCATGTTGTGCATTTATACATTTAGTAGGGCTTAATGGAATTATTGTGCTTGTTACACATCAACTCTGAAGTTGCGCTCACTTATTAGACTTTACTTGGGGAAACTTTAAAATATAATAATGATCCTGTCTAGTGACAAGTTTATTTTACAGGCTTCTGGAGAAAGGCATAATGCCAGTCATTCAAGGGTTAATTCTTTGAATCACTGAGAGGGACTTTCTAGCCAATGAAACCACAGTATAAAACACCTGTGGTAACTATGGCAACCGTGCTGATGTCATAAACACATGCATCTATGATGCAGGAGAAGATTCCAGAACCACAAGTCATTCCGCCATAGGAGGAGCCGTACTTGATGTGTCTGGAGACCTGGAGCTTCATCACTCCACAATGGGAGGAAGGGGACACCGCCTAGCCAGCCAGATCAGCCATAGCGCCTAGCCAGCAAGATCAGCCATACCGCCTAGCCAGCCAGATCAACGGGGTGACAGATGTTGCAGCCAGATCTCCGTCACGTCCGGTACTCGCCGCCTTCACCTTTATATGGACGGCCTGGAGAGGTCGCATTAGGCTTCTCCATAACAAATATGATACAATGTACAAATTCTGGTACAATTTGCTGTTACATGTTGGCATTAACCTTCTAAGCCCAAGGGAAGGGCAGTCCTACAGCCATGGTTCCCTAGAGGTTTCCACCACAGGGGGTTTTTCCTCTCCTGAGTGCTGAAGGATGATTCTTCGTGAGTCGGGGGTTCTGCCATTTTCAGTGTCTTTTTCATAGTAATTGGCTGATTCTAAATTTCAGACACTGAATAAAATAATAATTATGAGATTTGGAATAAAATTCGGTCGATTTAACATCCAATAAAAGTGTTTTGTGTGTTTCTTTCACAATCTTGGGTTGGTGGGATTTTGTTGGGGATCAGGATCCAGCATCTATGATCAAGCCATGAAGCCAGATATGGAGTCGGAGCAATTTAACCCTGTGCTGGAAGACAGGATGGAGCAGAGATGACAAAGTGTTACTGCACAATTAGCACAAGTTCACACTCTTCCTTACATTCAGATACATAAGGGGATTCAGGGCCGAATTGGGACTAAAAAGCAGCCCTGGCACACAAAATTCACCGTAGAACACTGATAAAGCAAAATCCCACATGACCTATCTGTTACCAGGGCCAGAGTAAAGTATTTTGGTGTCCAAGGCAGATGATGCTGAAGGCGCCCATTTTGCCTTTCTACCAAACTAATTCTTCCCTTTTCCATTAGGTCTATGACATCATGTGATTAATAACTGACGAGCTGAATCCCTCTAAGTCAGGCACATGTACATTTGTATCTCATGAACCTACAACTCCCAGTATGTCCTTAACAATGGTAGGGAGATGCTGGGAGTTGTTATCAGTCTTTATCAGACTGCGGACTATACAGGAACCACAGTACTGATGAGACGCAGTCAGTATCAACAAGTAAAAATTTCCATCCTGGTACCTTATAAGTGACCTCTTCTCTGATTGAGTCTTTTCTTTCTCTTAGTCTCCATCTTGTCCAGATGCCATGATGACTTTTCTCATCCACATCTCCTTTCTTTAGACTTTTCTCTTTTCCAGTCTTCTGCAGCACATCCAGACACGGAGTCCTTTAAAAATAACCGTGTTATTAAAATGTTCCTGAATAAAAAATATCTGTCCATATTATGACCTAAATAAGCCTCCTCTAGTATATGGCCTCCACACTGTCCTGTAGTCCTTCTGTTCAGAGATGGTAGCTGGGAAAACACAACAATTGAAACAATATCATCAGGACAGAAAGCAGGTTACATTCACAATATGCCAAAAACAGCCCTACGCCTTAAATAGGGGGATTATAAAAGTGAGCACAATGGTCACTCCCAACATGTAATTATCTACTAAAGACATGGAGTCAACAATCCACCAAGAAAATATAACAATATTTTGTATCATTAAATTGTAACATCAAGAAGGCATACACGTATATACACACATATATCAGTACCCCGGATATTCAACTTATTGGGGATACAATTGTGGCATGCCTTTATATGACTGGGGATGGTCTTTAACGTGCTCACACCATCCACATCATGTGCGTTGAGTTTTTACATGTAGTTCCCGGGATGTAAGGCCAATATAAATCAGCTTACAATCACATATGGCATAATATACAACATGAGTTATGTTTACTCGCGGCACTTGTCACTTTAAGATTAACCCCTTAGCGACAGAGCCAGTTTGCAGCTTAATGACCAGGCCAATTTTTACAATTCTGACCACTGTCCCTTTATGAGGTTATAACTCTGGATCGCTTTAATGGATCCTGCTGATTCTGAGACTGTTTTTTCGTGACATATTGTACTTCATGTTAGTGGTAAAATTTCTTCGATAAGTCTTGTGTTTATTTATGAAAAAAATAGAAATATGGCAAAAAATTTTAAAATTTTGCAATTTTAAAACTTTAAATTTTTATGCCGTTAAATCAGAGAGATGTGTCACATAAATTTCTTAATAAATAACATTTCCCACATGTCTACTTTACATCAGCACAATTTTGGATGCAAAATTTTTTTTTGTTAGGAAGTTATAAGGGTTAAAAGTTGACCAGCGATTTCTCATTTTTACAACAAAATTTACAAAGCCTTTTTTTTAGGGACCACATCATATTTAAAGTCATGTTGAGGGGTGTACATGACAGAAAATACCCAAAAGTGGCACCATTCTAAAAACTAGACCCCTCAAGGTGCTCAAAACCACATTCAAGAAGTTTATTAACCCTTTAAGTGCTTCACAGGAACGAAAGCAATGTGGATGGAAAAAATTAACATTTAACTTTTTTGTGGAAAAAAATTACTTCAGAACCAATTTTTTTTTTATTTTCACAAGTGTTAAAAGAGAAAATCAACCACAAAATTTGTTGTACAATTTCTCCTGAATACGCCGATACCCCATATGTGGGGGTAAACCCCTTTTTCAGCACACGGCAGAGCTCGCAAGGGATGGAGCACCGTTTGACTTTTTCAACGCAGAATTGGCTGGAATTAAGATCGGATGCCATGTTGCGTTCGGAGAGCCCTTAATGTGCCTAAACAGTGGAAAACTCCAACAAGTGACCCCATTTTGGAAACTAGACCCATTAAGGAACTTATCTAGATGTGTGGTGAGCACTTTCAACCTTCAAGTGCTTCACAGAAGTTTATAACGTAGAGCCGTGAAAATAAGAAATCCATTTTTTTTTCCACAAAAATGATCTTTTCACCCCCAAATTTTTATTTTTACAAGGGTAACAGGAGAAATCATACCCCCACAGTTATTATGCGATTTGTCCTGAGTACGCTGATACCCCATATGTGGGGAGGAACCACTGTTTGGGTGCATGGGAGAGCTTGGAAGGGAAGGAGTGCCATTTTGGAATGCAGACTTTGATGGAATGGTCTGCGGGCATCATGTTGCGTTTGCAGAGCCCCTGATGGGCCTAAACAGTGGAAACCCCCAACAAGTGACTCCATTTTGGAAACTAGACCCATGAAGGAACTTATCTAGATGTGTGGTGAGCACTTTGAACCTTCAAGTGCTTCACAGAAGTTTATAAACGCAGAGCCGTGAAAATAAGAAATCCATTTTTTTTCCACAAAAATGATCTTTTCGCGCCCAAATTTTTATTTTTACAAGGGTAACAGGAGAAATCATACCCCCACAGTTATTATGCAATTTGTCCTGAGTACACTGATAGCCCATATATGGGGGGGAACCACTGTTTGGGCGCATGGGAGAGCTCGGAAGGGAAGGAGTGCCATTTTGAAATGCAGACTTTGATGGAATGGTCTGCGGGCATCATGTTGCGTTTGCAGAGCCCCTGATGGGCCTAAACAGTGGAAACCCCCCACAAGTGACCCCATTTTGGAAATTAGACCCCCTAAGGAACTTATCTAGATGTGTGGTGAGCACTTTGAACCTTCAAGTGCTTCACAGAAGTTTATAACGTAGAGCCGTGAAAATAAGAAATCCATTTTTTTTCCACAAAAATGATCTTTTCGCGCCCAAATTTTTATTTTTACAAGGGTAACAGGAGAAATCATACCCCCACAGTTATTATGCAATTTGTCCTGAGTACACTGATACCCCATATGTGGGGGGGAACCACTGTTTGGGCGCATGGGAGAGCTCGGAAGGGAAGGAGTGCCATTTTGGAATGCAGACTTTGATGGAATGGTCTGCGGGCATCATGTTGTGTTTGCAGAGCCCCTGATGGGCCTAAACAGTGGAAACTCCCAACAAGTGACTCCATTTTGGAAACTAGACCCATGAAGGAACTTATCTAGATGTGTGGTGAGCACTTTGAACCTTCAAGTGCTTCACAGAAGTTTATAACGTAGAGCCGTGAAAATAAGAAATCCATTTTTTTCCACAAAAATGATCTTTTCGCGCCCAAATTTTTATTTTTACAAGGGTAACAGGAGAAATCATACCCCCACAGTTATTATGCAATTTGTCCTGAGTACACTGATACCCCATATGTGGGGGGGAACCACTGTTTGGGCGCATGGGAGAGCTCGGAAGGGAAGGAGTGCCATTTTGGAATGCAGACTTTGATGGAATGGTCTGCGGGCATCATGTTGCGTTTGCAGAGCCCCTGATGGGCCTAAACAGTGGAAACCCCCCACAAGTGACCCCATTTTGGAAATTAGACCCCCTAAGGAACTTATCTAGATGTGTGGTGAGCACTTTGAACCCCCAAGCGCGTCACAGAAGTTTATAAACGCAGAGCCGTGAAAATAAAAAGTCTTTTTTATTTCCACAAAAGTGATTTTTTTAGACCCCAATTTTTAGACCCCCAAAGTTGGTAAATAGTGGAAACCCCTCAATTCTTGCTCCAACCCTAACCCCAACACACCCCTAACCCTAATCCTAACCCTAATCCTAGTTCGCCCTAACCCTAACCCTTAACCCTAGCCCAACCCTAACCCTTAACCCTAGCCCAACCCTAGCCCTTAACCCTAGCCCAACCCTAACCCTAGCCCTAACCCTAGCCTAACCCTAACCTAACCCTAGCCTAACCCTAACCTAACCCTAGCCTAACCCTAACCCTAGCCTAACCCTAACCCTAGCCCTAACCCTAGCCTAACCCTAACCCTAGCCTAACCCTAGCCTAACCCTAGCCTAACCCTAACCCTAGCCTAACCCTAACCCTACCCCTAGCCTAACCCTAACCCTAACCCTTATGGAAAACTGAAAAAAAAAATATTTTTTTTATTTCATTATGTGTGCCAGAATAAGGGGGTGATAAAAGGGGGGGTTATGTACTATTTTTATTATTTTGATCACTATGATCGTTTATCATAGTGATCAAAATAATGAATGGAATCTGCCAGCCGGAGCCAGTAGATTCCCGGCGGGCGCACTGCGCATGCGCCCGCCATTTTCAAGATGGCGGCGCCCATCGGATGACGCCGGCGGGCGCGGGACCACCGGGAGGGGACGGAGGACAAGGGAGAGGTACCGGGAGGGGACCGGGGACCCTATTTCTCTATCCTCTGATGTGCGATCACATCAGAGGAAAGAGAAATTAAATGTAAAATCGCGGCTTTTTTTTTTTTGCGGTCGCCGTTATAGGGTTAATAACGGCGATCGCAAAAGCGGGGGTCGGTAAAAACCGACCGATTCATGTTCTCTGGGGTCTCGGCTACCCCTGGCAGCCGAGACCCCGGAGAAAATCCGACACTGGGGGGCGCTATTCACTTAAATCACAGCGCCGTGAATTAACGGCGCTGTGGTTTAAGTACCCTTAATTACCGCCGTTAAAAGGCGTATCGGCGGTCGTTAAGGGGTTAACACATTAGTTTTTGCCGGTATTAGATTAGGTCATGCACAATACCACTTACCATTGTATTCTGTCTATGCTTAGCCTAGAAACGTAATAGCGTATAGCCATTACTAATTTGCCCATACCTAAGATGGAGTCTGCTCAGTACGCCTGAGATGTGATGCGAATCAGAGCATTTCCAACTGCACCTTTTCATTGACACCTGGCAATCATTGATGTCACAGGAGATTTCCGCATGTCCCGGCGTGTCAGCTAGGTCGCCAGAATTGATGTAATCTCCGCAGAGGCATAGCTAGGGGTTCAGCTCAGGGGGGGCAAAACATCTGAGTGGGCCCCTAACAGGAGAACATGTCAATGGTGCAACCGCACATGGGCGCAAGAGGTAAGGGGGCCCATATCTACCTCCAAAGAAGGTGCTCTTGGGCTGCAAAGGGCCCATATATTGTTCTTGCACAGGGGCCCTTTCTGTCTGTGTCTCCTTGTGGCCACTAACTAGGTAATCATGCTATGGCGGTATAGGGGAACCTCAAGAGATGACCACACTGTTATTGAAAATAAATCTCTATACAAAGACCAGCACTGATATTACCGCCATATGGTGACACATAGTGGTAGATACCAGTCCTACAGAACATATAAGAGATTACAGTACAGTTATAGATGGTGACTTACAGCTGACGTTCTTTCAGGTGTTCCCGTCTATTCCATGTGGCCCAGACAGACATGTCTACTTCTCCAGCCAGGACTCATCTGCAGAGATTGCAACAAAGACACATCTGACTTCTCACATTTCCAGCACCGTTCACATGTAGAATCATAATCCTTGTGTCCAATCCCCTGCTCAATGCAGGATTCACTAAACCATTTCAGACAGATGTCTGTCCAGCCTCTGTTTGAAGACCCCCATTGAAGGAGAACTCACCACCTCTCATGGCAGCCTGTTCCACTCATTCATCACCCTCACTGTCAAAAGTTTTTTTCTAATATCTAATCTGTATTTTCTCCCTTTCAGCTTCATCCCATTGCTTCTTGTGTTTCCATGTGCAAATGTATTCCCAGCCTGAACAAACTCCTCATCCTGCTGATACCCCAATACTGAGCCGCTGCTGCCATATGTTTCCCTATTACTGCACCTACTGTGTGGTACAAAAACAGAGCTCCTCTTACTGCCCCATATAGTATATAGTAATGCCAACACTGTGCCCTTTACATCATAATAATGCCTCCTTTGTGATCGCTAGATGGTAAAATTGCCTCCAAGAAAATATTAATTTCATGTGCCCTTCACATTTTTTCCCTAGAAAGTAATACCGTATATACTCAAGTATAAGCCGACCCGAGTATAAGCAGACCCCCCCCCTAATTTTGCCACAAAAAAAACTGGGAAAACTAATTGACTCGAGTATAAGCCTAGGGTGGGAAATGCTCCATAGATTATTCCCCCATATGGTGTCCCCAGAAGAAGCTCCATAGATTATTCCCCCATATGCTGCCCCCATAAGAAGCTCCATAGATTATTCCTCCATATGCTGCCCCCATAAGAAGCTCCATAGATTGTTCCCCCATATGCTGCCCCCATAAGAAGCTCCATAGATTGTTCCCCCATATGCTGCCCCCATAAGAAGCTCCATACATTATTCCCCCATATGCTGCCCCCATAAGAAGCTCCATAGATTGTTCACCCATATACTGCCCCCATAAGAAGCTCCTTAGATTATTCCCCCATATGCTGACCCCATAAGAAGCTCCTTAGATTATTCCCCCACGTGCTGCTGCTGCTGCTGCATGTAAAAATAAAAAAATGACATACTCACCTCTCCGTCGCTGGGTGTCAGATACTCACCTGTCCTGCGTCCATGGCTGCTCACCGCTATCTGCCACGTCATCGCACTAATCACGTCACCGCGCCCTCTGCTGTGTGAAGTCACTGACCGATGACAGACAGCAGCAAGCAGCCATGGACGCAGGACAGGTGAGTATCGTTATACTTACCCGTCCTGACGCTGTCTCTTGAGCCCCCAGCTTCTCCACGCTCTCTCTTCCTGCGTTCAGCGGTCATGTGATACCACTCATTAAAACTCATGAATATGCGCATATTCATGAGTTTTAATGAACGGTACCACGTGACCGCTGAAGGCAGGAAGAGAGAGTGCGGAGAATCTGGGGGCTCAAGAGACAGCGTCAGGATGGGTAAGTATGACCTGACACCCCCGCTCCCCCTCCCCCTCCGACCCCCCCGGTGTATATGACTCGAATATAAGCCGAGAGGAGGACTTTCAGCCAAAAAAAATGGGCTGAAAATCTCAGCTTATATTCGAGTATATACGGTAATACTCCATGTGCAACTTTGATGGTCACAATACTGAGTGCCCCTATAACAATAATGTTTAAGTGCCCAATTAACATTTAATTATGTTCCTAAGTTCCCCATGTACAACTCCCCTATATACAGTATGCTGGGCTTACAGCTCCCCTATACACCATATGATGATCCCACAGCTCCCGTACATACATTATGTTTTCCCCCAGTGATCCCCTATATATAGAATGATGTCACCACTGCTCCTCCAATACACAGTATAATTGTTAATAGTGTTCTGACACCATGCGGCGCCTGCACTGAGAGCCCCTCTGCAGGGAGGAAATTAACTTTATTCCTCCCAGCAGCCTTGCTCTTCCAGTCATAGTGGTTGCGCTGGCACGGTATCAGTCACCGCTCTGTGTATAGAAAGTGGCGGCTGTAGCAGTGTAGTACAGGGGCCGACTGGGGGTGGTCCCTTTCGGCTGCGGAACAGACGGGAGCCAGACGCAGAAATCCGTTCAATCAGGTCCAAACTTTATTGGGTGTCCTCTTGACATCCACAGCAGACACAACAGCTTCTGCTCCCTGGCCTGGGTACCTGTCACTTTCCTTCTGCTTCTGTTTGGTGAATGTGGCGCCCCCGGGAGTATGGCCGCCACAGTGGCTTTGCCATCCTCCAGGGGAGGGTAATGCCAGGCTTGGAGACAATGATGGATCTCTCTCACCGTCACTCCATACATGCAGCACAGTTCCACTCCAGGCCAGCAGGGGAACTCTGAGCCAGGATTAAGGGGAGGAGTGCTCTCTGTGGGCCAAGGGGAAGGAGTGGTCAATCAGTCTGCGGAGGGTGAAGTGTGCAGACGTGTAAGGAGAAGCTGGAGGTTGAGCTGCGGAAGGCGAGCTCCCTCAGCGTGAGAACGCAAGAACTAGAGCCTGGTCTCCACGGTTGTACGGACACTTAAGGTCCTGCAACAGACACCAGAGGAGTAGGAGGCTGTAAATGCCCTGCTCCCATCTAAGACTTGAGGGCAAAACAGCAACTTGGATAGAGAGCCGGGACTCAGGAAAGAGGAGCCCCCGAGATAGGCTACAGCTGTCTGCCGTGCAAGTAAGGTTCTTGGGAACATCTGACAGGAAGGACTTCAGTGTAGCTCAGCACTTGGAGTACTTCATTCAATCAGGCGCTAGGAAGGAGACTGCACAGCCCGTCTGTGAGAGAGAATCCCTGAATTTCTTCCAGGCTAGCCTGCTCCAGTACCATCTGTAATCAGAACCCTGGACTGCAGTTATCAAGTAAAGGTACAGAAATTGCACCCCGCTGTGTCTTGTCTGCTTCCTACCCTTCCGGCACTGCTACATCCCCGTGCCAACCACCTCTAGACTGCCCTGGGACTATAGCTTCACCTGTGGGGAGCTATTACATTCTTGCTGCACCACACCATCAGTCCCAGCGGATCTGCATGCAGCGTCGGCTTAACACCTCCCTTGCCGAACACCACAGGTGGCGTCATGAACTATTATTCCATTAACTACAAACCCCCATTGATTTGGGCGCCCAGGGCCACGGACCGGGTCACCGCTGCTGTGACACATCCCCCTGACACCGGCCCGGTACCAAGTACCCCACAGCCCTGGGAGGGCGACCCAATTTGGCGTCACGAACAGGATTACGGAGCCCGGTACCCCCGGGTCCTGTGTGCCATAGACTGTGTGTGAAAATTTTGCGCCATTCGCTGCCACTGCCGCGCTGCTTGGCTTGCGCGGGAAGAAGGGGGCAGGCCTTCATGGGCGGGGCCTGCCGCAGAGCGTGAAGAAGCGAAGTGCCGTGCAGGAAGAGAGAACAGCGCGCGAGAAGAGGAGGAGCTGAGGCCTACAGCCCAGAGCATCAGGCCTGTGAAGTGGCCGCCGGTGAGCTCATACAACCCCCGGCCCTGGCTAACGTTAACTAGGGGGGGAGAGGATGTCCGCACCAAGTAATGATGCAGCGGCGGACGCTGCCGCCAACCCCGCAGCACAGCAAGGAGGAGCGCCTGCAGCAGCGGTCTCCATAATGCCGCTGTCTATGTACTCGGGTGAGTCACATACCCTGAGTGAATTTAAAGAGAGACTGTGCAGTTTGTTTGAAGTTTACCCCCTGTCTGAAAGCCAGAAAGTGAATATCCTGATAGGACAGCTAACGGGTGCAGCACAGAGAGAGGTGAAAGCCTGGCAGGGCACTGATAAAGAGACTGTTGCAAAGATCCTGGCCAAGCTGAGAAGCACCTTTGACACCCACACTGCAGCTGAAATCAAGATGAGGTTTTTTGGCTGTAAACAGAAGGCGCAGGACAGTATCAGGGACTATGCTCTCAACCTGCAGGAGGCACTGCGAGCAGTTAAGCAAGTTGATCCTGACAGTGTGAAAGAGGAAGACAAACTATTAAAGGAGCAGTTTATCGAAGGACTCCTGTCCAGTACCCACAGAGGACAGTTGCGTATCATAATCCTGCAAAACCCCGATCTGGACTTTGCTGAATTTAAGGACAGGGCTATTCGGGTACTGCAGGAATCCACTGACATCCGTCCAGCGCCCCTGACGTGTCCAGCGATCACCTATCATCAGGAAGCAACATCTTTTCCTTCTATCCCTGTGGAAGCTGATGCACAGACTCTGGATAAAGAACCAACTGAGGAGCTGCGTCTTCAAGTCCAGGAGTTGACCAAAGGAATGGCTGCACTTACTAAAACCGTGCAGTCCCTGCAGGTGTCCTCCAAAGAAAAGATCCAGCTTGCTTCCAGTCCAGAGGATGTCCCATGGCTCCGGAGAAGAGCCCCGCCACTTCGAGGAAGGAACAACGATCGCTATGACCAGGACGGATGTCCCATCTGTGGTCGCTGCTACAAGGCAGGTCATCTTGCCAGGTACTGTCCTTTAAACGAGCAACCCCTGGGGCAGAGGGCCAACCCCCAGGAGTAGGATCCCCAGGCCCAAGGAACTGGAGAGCCAAGTATGTGGGAGGAAGACCGATCCTTCCTGTGGTGATTGACAGCATCCCCATGAACGTTTTGCTGGACACTGGCTCCCTGGTGACCACTATGCCGTATATTTTGTATAAGAGGTATTGGGCTGATTCTGAACTCACCCGTGGCCCCACTGATGAACTGACTGTAGATGCTAGTAATGGTCAGTCTTTGCCGCAGATTGGATGTAAAGAGATTACTGTTAAAGTGGGTCGGGTAGAGCTGAAATCTCAGGGCCTGATTGTTGTTGATATTGATCGACGTGAATGTAATCCCATGATGACTCTTGGTACAAATGTAATTGAAAACTGTCTGTCCGAGGTTATTGTCTTGTTGCAACAGGTGGCTGAGACTGCTGGTTCCGGAGAACAAAGAGTCCTGCAGAAGGAGATCCAAGCCCTGATGCAAAGACAACAGGTAGAACTCTCTGGCGGAGAGATTGGCAGCGTCAGAGTGAGTGATGCATTCCCCATTGCAATACCCCCCAGATGTGAAATGTTGGTTTGGTGTCGGGCAGCTATAGGTCTTAGAGGGAGAGATTACCAGGCATTGGTAGAACCAGTATACTCCGATAGCAGGCCCACTGTCCTGACAGCCAGAGGGGTGGTTGATGTCAGAAAAGGGAGAGTACCTGTACGTCTTTTGAATTGTGGGGAAGAGAGGCCAGAATACCTCGGTACGCCACAGTTGCTAAGCTGCTCACTGTTAATAACAACTCTTTGCAGGCAGCAGAGCCTTTGGTCTCATCCGGTCAGGTGGAGGACATTGGCTCTGTGAAGCAGCCAGAGGAGTGGTGCCAGCAACTGCAGGTGGGAACTGACTCTACACCTTCATACCAGAGAAATGTGGTTTATAGAGTGACACAAGAGTATGAGCGGGTATTCAGCAAACACCCACTAGATTTTGGGCAGGCAAAAGGGGTTCAACATCATATTCCCACTGGAGACCATCCACCCATAAAGGAGAGGTACAGACCTATACCCCCAACACAGTAACAGTGTGCTAAGAGTATGCTGAGAGAAATGAAGGAAGCTGGGGTTATTAGGGACAGTTGTAGCCCATGGGCAGCTCCCATAGTTTTTGTAAAGAAAAAGGATGGTACCATGAGAATGTGTGTTGATTACAGGAAAATTAACAGCATTACACATAAAGATGCCTACCCATTACCTAGAATTGAGGAGTCATTGGCTGCACTTAAAACTGCTAATTACTTTTCCACTTTGGATCTCACTAGTGGGTATTGGGAGGTTCCCATGGCAGAGGCAGATAAGGAGAAAACAGCATTTACAACTCCAATGGGTCTCTGTGAGTTCAATTATATGCCATTTGGGCTCTGCACTGCGCCAGGAACATTTCAACGGCTGATGGAGCGCTGCCTGGGACACATGAACTTTGAGACGGTCCTGCTGTACCTGGATGATGTCATTGTTTTCTCCAAAACCTATGAAGATCATCTGGAACACTTGACTGAAGTGTTTGAAGCTTTGTCCAATTTTGGCCTGAAGGTGAAGCCTTCCAAGTGTCACCTCCTGAAGCCTAAGGTACAGTACCTCGGTCACGTGGTCAGTGCAGAAGGTGTGGCCACAGATCCTGACAAGGTCACAGTCATCCGGGACTGGATGAAGCCCAGCAACCTCCATGAGGTACGCCAATTCCTTGGACTGGTAGGCTACTACCGAAGATTCATCAAAGGCTTTACTGAAATAGCCACCCCTATGCAAAACCTTCTGGTTGGGTAGTCCAAGAAGATCAAACAGAAAAATTCCACCTTTGAATGGACTGAAGAGTTGGAAAGGTCCTTCACCAGATTGAAGATGGCTCTCACAGGTGACGAAGTTCTGGCCTACCCAGATTATGAGAAACCCTTTGTGCTGTACACAGATGCCAGCACTGTGGGACTAGGAGAAGTACTGTCGCAAGGAACAGAATGGAAAGGAAAGAGTGATCTCCTATGCCAGCAGAAAGCTGCGCCCCACTGAAAGGAACCCTGACAACTACAGTTCTTTCAAGCTGGAGTTCCTTGCCATAGTCTGGGCTGTCACCGAAAGGTTCAAGCATTACCTAGCCTCCGCAAGGTTTACTATCTTCAGGGACAACAATCCGTTGACCCACTTGGACACTGCAAAGCTATGGAGCAGCAATGGATGGCTCGGCTGTCTAATTATGAGTTTACTATCAAATACCGAGCAGGGCACAAGAATGCCAATGCTGATGCGCTGTCCAGGATGCCTAATCTGCCAGATGCAGGAGAAGACCCTGAGGCTCTTGAGGAAATGGTTACCTCCCTTCCACAGGCCACTTGCGGCCCAGCGTGCTCAGGGAGTGAGAAACAGACGGTCTGGCCTGAAGGAGGTCACCCTGAATCCGTTGCCCCATCATGATGGGGCAGAATTGCAAGATAGGGACCCTGCAGTCCGCCTAGTGAAGGAGCTACTGTCACAAGTTGACTCACGCCCGGAATCAGATGCTCCTGAAGAAACTCAGCAGTTGTGGAAGGAGAGAGGCCGGCTGTTCATTTATGAAGGGAAACTGTGTCGGAGGAGTATCAATGCCCGCACTCATGAGCTGGTTTGGCAGGTGATAGTCCCAAAGAGAGAGGCGTCAATGGTCCTGGAAGCATACCACAATGGAGCTGGACACTTCGGACGGAAGAAGTTGGAAGCATTGCTCCGAGAGAGGTTTTACTGGACTGGTATGAGGAAAGCCATTGAGAGGTGGTGCCGGGAGTGTGGACAGTGTAACCTGCGCAGAAAGGATCGAGACAGCCAGAGAGCTCCTCTACAGCCAATCATCACCAAACAGCTACTTGAGTTGGTAGCCTTGGACCATGTGACGTTGGTTCAAGGCCGGTCAGGCTACATCTATGCTCTTACCATTGTGGACCACTACTCAAGATTCCTGGTAGTTGTGCCTGTCAAAGATCAAACTGCCAGGACAGCAGCCAGAGCATTCCAACAGCATTTCTGTAGACCACATGGGTATCCTGAAAGAGTGCTCACAGACCAAGGTCCAGCTTTCGAGGCAGAAGTGTTCCATGAATTCTGTAACCTGTACAACACCGTACCACCCAAAGACCAATGGCATGTGCGAGAAGATGAATCAGGTAGTGATTGACCTCCTGTCAGCCCCAGAGTTTACTGTTGCAGTTTGCATCCTCTCTCTAACTATTGCTAGCAGGCGATTTCTACTTGCTATTCCATCACTGTTTTGCAGTGGTTTACCCTTTTATATGCCATATGGCGTTATGATATGAAATGAGATATGTTTTTCATGTGTGTTACTTACTGGACTTTCCATTGAGGGGAAAGTGTGAGGGGGATTTCTCCACAGGACATTTTGTCCACACTAGTTCATGAGCACTTTCTTGTCACTTGTCGAGTACTATTGATATTTAATAAAAATTCGAATATTTTTTACATTATGCTAACTGCGTGCTCTTGTTGTTTCTCCTGTTATTAATAGAAGCTACCAAGCAGAATCCAACCAGCAATATCCAGAGAACAGACCGAGTCGTACACAGAGTATCAGGCAACCAGAACACAGCACAAACACACTCAGGGGTCAACAAAACTCTGCCAAGGGCGAAAGTATAACTGACAGGGATGGGAGCTTCCTGAGGCTATAAGAAGCTTTCCCAGAACCAATGAGAGGCCACCATAATAAGCCCCAGGTGTGCAGGTAAGAGTCTGCACCTAGATCAAAACATTAACCCCAGAAGTGCAGGTCCACCAGCACTGGTATCATCACAGTACCCCCCCTCTCAACAGGGGGGCCTCTGGACCCCCAGGCTTGCCCGGGTACCTAGCATGGAAAGCCCGAACCAGGCAATCCGCATGCATCAACCAGGCTGGCACCCAGGACCTGTCCTCCAGGCCCATACCCCTTCCAATGAACCAGGTACTGTACTTACCGCCGTACCAATCTGGAATCTACGATATGACCAATCTCATATTCCACATGTCCCTCAGCCAAAACCGGAGGCGCAGCGGACTCGGATTCTCCCCGGACTGCTTCAAAAGGCTTCAGTAGAGATTTATGGAAGACGTTATGGATCTTGAAAGAGGGTGGAAGGCACAGCCTGTACGCCACTGGATTGATTTTTTTCCACAATCTTGTACAGGCCAATGAATTTGGGGCCCAACTTGGCTGACGGAATCTTTAACTTAATGTTTCGCATGGAGAGCCAAACTTTCTCTCCAATCTGAAACATGGGGGAGCTGGCGATGGTGTAACACGCACGGCTCAGGATCTCTGAGGAGGCATCTCCTAAAGCAACAAATAAAGCAACCCACGGAAGGATTGTTTTCTCGTTACTCAGAGGTACATTCTGATACCCCTTGTCTGAGCTTTGGACATTAAAAAAGACATTTTTGAAATCTGAGGCCTTTTCCCGCCATTTTACTGCAAGGTGACACCATTTTGAACCGTGAGTGAAAAAAAATCCTTTCCCTGCTCCCTCCATTAACCACCGGCTGTCCATGTCCTCAGAAAAAGTATCTCCACGCTTGTCTACCACATTTTAAAGATTTTTATTGTCATTTGGAGATATTTTTTTTACAAAAATCCTGTCATATACCAGCTGATTGGCGGAAAGATACAAAATAGTCCCTACCCTGTGCCTAATCTGACAGGATTTCTCTCGTTGCATAATTAAAAGACATTGACTTTTTTTTGGAATCTCCTCTTGTCTGTTTTAGACCCTTTGGATGTCCCAGGGTGTCCTAATTTCGCTATATTCCCCTGCTTTGTGCGAGGCTGCGGGAGCTATAATGGCTGCGGAGGGATCTCTTTCATCTCAATGTCCTATCTCAAGTATGCCATTTTCCTGTCATAACAGATCTGTGAGGCGGAAGGACACAAAATAGTCGGTGATTTGTGCCTATTTCTATGTTACCTCCGCTCCCCACCGCTCCTGTGCGACTCCACTGGGGTGATCTGCCTTTCTTCAGCGGTGCCGTGTATCAGCTGCCGGCTCCCCTGTTGCATATTTTATGAGCGGGGACTGACGTCACTGAGCCCTGTGTGAAGACTAGCCGCCTGTCACGGCTGCATTTAACCCCTTCCCGACCTGTGACACAGCGTATGCGTCATGAAAGTCGGTGCCAATCCGACCTATGACGCATACCCTGTGTCATGAATTCAAAGCCTCCCTGCGGGTCGGGTGACCGGGGTCAATGAAAGGTCACCTTACCCGCAGATATAGGGGGCTTTGTAATTCACCACAGGGGGCGTCGCTTCGCCCCCACGTGGCTACGATCTCTCTGATTGGCTGTTTCACTTTTAACAGCCAATCAGAGCGATAGTAATATTTCATCAATGAAAATTGCTGAAATATTACAATCCAGCCATGGCCGATGCTGCAGTAGCATCGGACATGGCTGGAGACACCGATTCGACCCCCCCCCGGCGATCTGCCGCCGCTGTCATCATCTGCCCCCCCTCCCATTCCCTCCGCTCCCTGCCAGCTTCCGATAACCCCCTCACCCACTCTCACCGCCCCCGGCACCTTCAAAGTCCCCCTGTCGCTCCCGGTGTCCGGCGGGTCCGGTTCATGGGCGCCGCCATCTTGGAAAATGACGGACACATGCGCAGTGCGCCCGCCCGAATCTGCCGGCTGCAGATTCCATTATTTCATTTTGATCACTCTCACAGTGATCAAAATTAAATAAAAAGTAAATGAACCCCCCGATTATCACCCCCATAGGTAGGCATAACTAATAAAATAAAGAAAATATTTTTATTTTTATTTTTCCATCAGGGTTAGGGTTAGGAAGAGGGTTAGGGTTAGGGTTGGAAAGAGGGTTAGGGTTGGAAAGAGGGTGAGGGTTAGGGTTGGAAAGAGGGTTAGGGTTGGAAAGAGGGTTAGGGTTGGAAAGAGGGTTAGGGTTGGAAAGAGGGTTAGGGTTGGAAAGAGGGTTAGGGTTGGAAAGAGGGTTAGGGTTGGAATTAGGGTTAGGGTTGGAATTAGGGTTAGGGTTGGAATTAGGGTTAGGGTTGGAATTAGGGTTAGGGTTGGAATTAGGGTTAGGGTTGGAATTAGGGTTAGGGTTGGAATTAGGGTTAGGGTTGGAATTAGGGTTAGGGTTGGAATTAGGGTTAGGCTTGTGGTTAGTGTTATGGTTAGTGTTGGGGTTAGGGGTGTGTTGGGGTTAGGTTTATGATTAGGGTTGGGATTAGGGTTAGGGATGTGTTGGGGTTAGGGTTGTGGTTAGGGGTGTGTTGGGGTTAGGGTTGGAGTTAGAATTGAGGGGTTTCCACTGTTTAGGCACATCAGGGGGTCTCCAAACGCGATATGGTGCAACCTTTGATTCCAGCCAATTTTGCGTTCAAAAAGTCAAACGGTGCTCCCTCCCTTCCAAGCCCTGACGTGTGCCCAAACAGTGGTTTACCCCCACATATGGGGTATCAGCGTACTCAGGAAAAATTGCACAACAACTTTTGGGGTCTAATTTCTCCTGTTACCCTTGGGAAAATAAAAAATTGGGGGCTAAAAAATTATTTTTGTGGAAAAAAAAATGTTTTTTTTCATTCTCACGTCTCTGCATTATAAACTTCTGTGAAGCACTTGGGGGTTGAAAGTGCTCACCATACATCTACATAAGTTCCTTGGAAGGTCTCGTTTCCAAAATGGGGTCACTTGTGGGGGGTTTCCACTGTTTAGGCACATCAGGGGCTCTGCAAACGTAATAACGACCGCAGACTATTCCATCAAAGTCTGCATTTCAAAACGTCACTACTTCCATTCCGAGCCCTGACGTGTGCCCAAACAATGGTTCCCCCACACATATGGGGTATCATCGTACTCAGGACAAACTGGACAACAACTTTTGGGGTCCAATTTATCCTGTTACCCTTGTGAAAAAAAAATTGCGGGCTAAAAATCATTTTTTTTGAGGGAAAAAAAATGATTTTTTATTTTCACGATTCTGCGTTATAAACTTCTGTGAAGCACTTGGGGGTTCAAGGTGCTCACCACACATATAGATAAGTTCCTTGGGGGGTCTAGTTTCCAAAATGGGGTCACTTGTGGGGGGTTTCTACTGTTTAGGCACACAGGGGCTCAGCAAATGTAACATGACGCCGGCAGACCATTCCATCAAAGTCAGCATTTCAAAATGTCACTACTTCCCTGCTGAGACCCAACGTGTGCCAAACAGTGGTTCCCCCCCACATATGGGGTACCAGCGTACTCAGGACAAACTGGAAAACAACTTTTGGGGTCCAATTTATCCTGGTACCCTTGTGAAAATAAAAAATTGCCGACTAAAAAATTTTTTTTTAGGAAAAAAAAAAGATTTTTTATTTTCACTGCTCTGCATTATAAACTTCTGTGAATCACCTGGGGGTTCAAAGTGCTCACTATGCATCTAGATAAGTTCCTTAGGGGGTCTAGTTTCCAAAATGGGGTCATTTGTGGGGAAGCTCCAAAGTTTAGGCACACAGGGGATCTCCAAACACGACATGGTGTCCGCTAACGATTGGAGCTAATTTTCATTTCAAAAAGTCAATAGGCGCTCATTCCCTTCTGCGCCCTGCCGTGCACCCAAACAGTGCCCCCCCCCCACATATGGGGTACCAGCGTACTCAGGACAATCTGGACAGCAACTTTAGTGGTCCAATTTCTCCTGTTACTCTTGTGAAAATAAAAAATAGCGTGCTAAAAAATCATTTTTGAGGAAAAAAAATGATTTTTTATTTTCACTGCTCTATGTTATAAACTTTTGTGAGGCACTTGGGGGTTCAAAGTGCTCACTACACATCTAGATAAGTTCCTTAAGGGGTCTAGTTTCCAAAATGGTGTCACTTGTGGGGGAGCTCCAATGTTTAGGCACACAGGGGCTCTCCAAACGCGACATGGTGTCCGATAACGATTGGAGCTAATTTTCCATTCAAAAAGTCAAATGGCGCTCCTTCCCTTCCGGGCCCTGCCGTGCACCCAAACAGTGGTTTATGACCACATATGAGGTATTGGTGTGCTCAGGAGAAATTGCCCAACAAATTTTAGGATCCATTTTATCCTGTTGCCCATGTGAAAATGAAAAAACTGAGGCTAAAAGATAATTTTTGTGAAAAAAAAGTACTTTTTTTTTTTTACGGGTCAATTTGAGAAGCACCTGGGGGTTCAAAGTGATCACTATGCATCTAGATAAGTTCCTTGGGGGGTCTAGTTTCCAAAATGGGGTCACTTGTGGGGGAGCTCCAGTGTTTAGGCACACAGCAACTCTCCAAACGCGACATGGCAAGCGCTAAATATTCCAGCATATTTTCCATTCAAAAAATCAAATGGCGCTCCTTCCCTTCTGAGCCCTGCCGTGCGCCCAACCAGTGGTTTATGACCACATATGAGGTATCGGTGTACTCAGGGGAAATTGCCCAACAAATTTTAGGATCCATTTTATCCTGTTGCCCATGTGAAAATGAAAAAAATTGATGCTGAAAGGAAATTTGTGTTGGAAAAATTAAAATGTCCATTTTTTCCTTCCACATTGCTTTAGCTGCTGTGAAACACCTGAAGGGTTAATAATCTTCTTGTGGTTTTGAGTAGCTTGAGGGGTTCAGTTTTTAGAATGGTGTCACTTTTGGGTATTTTCTGCCATATAGACCCCTGAAAGTGACTTCAAATGTGAGGTGGTCCTTAAAAAAAATGGTTTTGTAAATTTTGTTGTAAAAATGAGAAATCACTGGTCAACTTTTAACCCTTATAACTTCCTAACAAAAAAAATTTTGCTTCCAAAATTGTGCTTATGTAAAGTAGACATGTGGGAAATGTTATTTAGTAACTATTTTGTGTCACATAACTCTCTAGTTTAACAGAATAAAAATTCAAAATTTGAAAATTGCGAAATTTTCAAAATTTTCGCCAAATTTCTGATTTTTCCACAAATAAACGCAAAAATTATCGACCTAAATTTACCACTAACATGAAGCCCAATATGTCACGAAAAAACAATCTCAGAATCGCTAGGATGCGTTGAAGCGTTCCAGAGTTATTACCTCATAAAGGGACACTGGTCAGAATTGCAAAAAATGGCCATGTCATTAAGGTCAAAATAGGCTGGGTCATGAAGGGGTTAAAGTCACAGGGAGCGCGTCTATATCGGCGTGCAGTTAATAAAGGATTTTACTGTATGCATCATACAATATTAAAAGTGCCATCTGATTCTGTGGTGTATCTCATTCCTCATGGTCCCTTTTATAAAAAGGCATATGAAGACACAAGAATTTTCTATATTTTTAACGTTTATTCAGTATAAACATCACCAATAATATCAATTCTCTCTAATATAATCCCTGCAAGGCAGGATTCAAAAAAAGGGCACAAGATGAGTCACAAGGCTACTCCAGTGTCCAAATCAACGAAAGTGTCTAATACAACTCCTCAAAAAGCACAAAAATTTCAGGATTCTTACAATCCTCACTTTAAAGATCAAGTGGATATTGTTAACCCATTTAAGGCCAGATCTCCTCATAAAGAGGTCATGGATACATCTTTCTCATCAAAAAGGAAAAATCCTGGTAAAACGTCTGAAAAATTCACATCGCCAGCTAACGCTACAAGTCCTGAGTCTGGAGATAATTCACCAAACTTTTCGCCGGAAAGGTCAAAATTTAAGATGGATAACACTAATCCTTCTCCTTCCCAAAATCTGGATGTTATATCCATATACTCTTACATGGATACTCTCGCCCAGAAAATCACGTCCAGTATGTCTCAATCATTTGAAAACCAAAATAAAATTTTACAGTCCACCTTGGATAAATTTAGCAGCAGGTTAGACAACCACGAAAAACGGCTAACTGTAGTGGAAGAACACACTGATGATTTATCAAAAGACACCCATGACCTCAAATCTGAATTTCACAGACTTAAAATTAAAGTTGCGGATATAGAAGACAGGAACAGACGAAACAACTTGAAAAAAAGAGGAATACAAGAATCTATCTCACCCAATAAACTAGAAGACTTCATCAAGACAATTTTCAAAAAATTACTACCGGCGCATGTCACACTAAGAGATATCGCTAGCAATATCGCTATAACTTGTGACGTTATAGCGATATTGCTAGCAATATCGCTGTGTCTGATACTTACCTACAACCCGCTCCCCCGTTGCTTATCGCTGATCGCGCAAGAACAGGCTGGACTGTTTCTCGTCGTCAGCTTCCTGCAGCGCTTCCTGCTGTGACGACGAGCGACGCGTGGAGCCGGGCGGGAGGACGCAGGATCGCCTGGTGTGACAGGTAAGTAGTGACCCCCGTCCCCAGCGATGTCGCTGGTGAGATCTGCCTGTGTGGCAGCTCACTAGCGACCACTTAGCGATGTACCAGCGATCCTGACAGCGTCATATCGCTGGTCGGGATCGTTGGTGCATCGCTAAGTGTGACAGTACCCTTACAGACCAAGATCTCATCATAGATAGGATCCACAGACTTCCCAAACCACTGAATATCAATAAAGATCTACCTAGAGATACCATCTTAAGGGTCCACTTCTTCAAGATCAAGGAAAAAATTCAAAAATTGGTTAAAGATCTAGGAGGTTTTCCAGAACCCTATGCTCACCTTCAGCTGTTCACGGATCTTTCAAAGGAAACGATTGAAGGAAGAAAGTCTTTTAACCCAGTCACCTCCACATTGAGGGAAAATAATATCCCCTATAAATGGGGCTTTCCACTTAAACTTTTGGTATTCTACAAAGGAAAGACGACCGTCCTATTCTCGCCTAAGGAAGGAAGAGATTTCCTGTCCTACTGCAGGATACCCGATCGCCATAGAAACTGTAACTCTCAAGACCCCAGGCCCTCTTCAGAGACGCGATGATCCAGCGGAAAGACCCTGCCTACATATTTTCTCTCCTGGTTAAAAGGCCTCTCTACACTTTTTGATTATTTGTTCAGTGTATTACTCTGCTTATTATTCTTCTTTCCATAGGTTTTCTTACTTCTCTACTTCTTTATGGACTCATATATCACATGAGATTATTTTCCTTCTAGGAACAGTGAAGTTATGATTGACAGCTAAAGGATGCCTCTAATGGGATCCTTACACAAACTTTCCCCACTAAGGAAATAGAGCCTACCGGCTAGGCTCTTTCTGAAGGACAATTTTGTTCTTACTGTTTCGTGTTTTTCTGTTTTTGGTTTTAAACAGGTCTTCAGCTTTAGGTTTTTTTTTGTTTTTTTTTAACTAAGTTCTTCAAAGGTAGGTGCCCTCTGGTTTCCTTATTTCATCTACCCCACTTCATACGGTCCTTGCCACTCTTGTAACATGAAAATAAAAGTTGTGTCTTATAATGTCAGGGGGCTAAATAGCCATTGGAAGAGATTTTCCATTGGTAAAGAAATTAACGGGTTACATCCTGAGGTTGTATGCCTCAAAGAAACTAAGTTAAAAAAAGACAACCACCCTTCTATAAATCTCAAAAATTTCCCATTTGTATGTGAGTCTTGCGGCCCATGAAAGAAAGCTGGGCTTTTAACCCTGATTGGTAATTCAATTTCCTTTGAATTTCTCTCTGAAGTCAAGGACGTAAAAGGTCACTATCATATTCTCCTATGCAAATTGAACGGCCACATCTTCACAATAGTTAATACTTATGTTCCCACCATCAGACAACTTAGCTTCCTAAATAAGCTAATGAAAAAATCGACACCTTACGCTCAGGAACTCTACTTTTATTAGGTGACTTTAATATGGTGCCAGATAATACACTAGACTCCACCTCCCCCAGCAGACAAAGATCGCAATCCTTGAACAACTGGATTTATAATCAAGAGCTATTCGACTCATTCCGCTGTTTGAACACCACATCCAGAGAATGTACTCATTTTTCTGATGGCCATCAGTCGGCCTCTAGAATAGACTTGATACTCACAGATGTCTTCTCCTTGCCAAGGTTCTTCTCTGTCTCCATACTTAATAAATCTATTTCAGATCATTCTCCGGTAACTGCAGAATTGACAATAGGGCCTCCAACTCACCCCCAATTCATGTGGAAATTCAACTCCTCTTTGCTTCATAACCCCTCCACCAAATCTGAAATCAGCTCAGCCACAGAATTATTTTAGTGAAAATGACTCCGTCCTCCTAAATCCATTTTCCTGTTGGAACTCTCACAAGGCGGTATTGAGGGGAGTTTTGATCCAAATTTCCTCCAGACAAAAAAAAGTTAATAGAGATAAAATCCTTACCCTACAACAGTCAATTAAATCTAAAGAAGAGGAACTTTGTCGATCCTCTGTTTCCTCTAGCAAACAAGCTGTATTATCAGAACTTACCGATCTTAGAATGCAATTAAGGAAACTCATATTCAATTTTTACGACTCAGCTATTAGATCGGCAAAATGCAAGCATTACTTATCTATAAATCGCCCTTCAAAATACATGTCAAACAGAATATAGAATATACGCAAACGGAATAGAATTGACACTATAACTTCCTCTAATGGTACATCTCTTGTCCCCCCTTAAGATATTGTAAAGGCTTTTGCCGATTATTACAAAAATCTGTATAATATTAATCAAGATAACCCTAATTTGCAGCCAACTACCTCAGAGATTGTTGAGTAAGACCCTCTAGGTCGAAACGCGTTGGTTGGAGACCACCAGAGACCCCATCTGCCTGTATGTCCTTATCCACACTTTTTCTGTTCGATTTTAAGAATTTACAATAAATGATGTATTTTTAACTGAAGTCCAGCGCTGGAGATTCCATCCTTTATTTTGCTTCAGTCAACACCCCTGATCAAGGTGACTCCGTGCGCAGGAGGATTATGGATCGCAACCGAGACTGGTGAGCTGACCTCCCTTCATTTTCCCTATCCTTCTATAATTACCTCAGAGATTGGATCATTCCTTTCCAGCATGAACTTTCCAAAACTCAACTCTGAAGACTTATCTTTTTTGTCTTCTCCCTTCATTGAACAAGAAGTCCTGGAAACTATAAAAAAAACTTAAATCATTTAAATCACCCGGACCAGACGGGTTTAGTAATGATTATTTCAAGTCTTTTAGTAATTTATTGGCCCCTCACCTTGTAAAAGTATTTAATTCAACTTTCCAATCAGGGCAATTTCCCAAAGAGATGCTGGAAGCGACCATTGTCATAATCCCTAAACCAAATTCTGACACTAGCCAAGTTTTTAATTATAGACCTATATCCCTCATCAACACAGATGTAAAAATTTACGAAAAATCTTGGCTAATAGACTAAATCAATTTCTCCCGACACTAATTTCCAACGATCAGATAGGCTTCATTAAAGGAAGACAATCCACAGATGGTACGAGAAGGCTCATTAACATAATTAAGCTCATTTCCTCGAAAAACCTCAAAGCCACTGTTATCTCTCTTGATGCTGAGAAAGCATTTGACTGCCTTAATTGGTCTTATCTCGAAGCGACTCTCAAAATTTGGAATTAATTCTCGACTCACAGGAGGTATTATGGCTTTGTACTCCGGCCCTGGGGCGAGGGTATATTCCAACAATCATCTTTCCCCTACGTTTAATATAGCTAATGGGACTAGACAGGGCTGCCCCTTGTCACCATTGCTTTTCACATTGGCCATTGAACCTCTGGCCCAATTTATCAGGAATAGTACAAAGATTTCAGGAATTAAAACCTTGCATAGAGATTTTAAAATAGCATTATATGCAGATGATATAATTCTTACCCTTACCGATCCAAGCAACTCTATCACTGCCTTACAAACTCTAATCCAGACTTTTTCCAAGGTCTCTTATTTTAAAATAAACGACTCTAAATCCAAAATACTTGGCTTTAACCTTGGAATAGACCATGGAAAAATTGAGGGCCTCTCGCCTTGGGGTTGGGCTACTGATGGGCTGACATACCTAGGCCTAAAATTTGTCAAAAATATAAGCTCTCTTATAAAATTAAACTTAGAGATTCTTACCAAAAAGCTTTTTAATGAATTTCGTATATCTAGAGATGATGGACTCTCTTGGTGGGGAAGAATCATGATGGTTAAATCATACATCTTCCCAAAAATCCTATATCTACTTCGCGCTCTTCCTTTAAAAGTAAAAGTTCCTACTTCTTCTCTTACAAATCTCCAAGCCTCATTGAATTCCTTTATATGGAATAACAAAAGACCCAGAATAGCAAAAAACATTCTCTACAATCATAAATCTTATGGTGGAGCTGGGTCCCCAAATATCACGGCTATTACACTGCAAATTTAGTCAAACAAAGCGCATTCTGGTGGCCACATGATAAGACACCAGCTTGGCATGAACTAGAATTGTCTTTTAACAATTATAAACCTCTTCACCTACTAATTCTGAACCAACTCCTTCATAAAAAATTAATTGAAAACTCTCATCCAATATTTTAAGCTATTTCTGAAGTTTGGAAAAAATTTTCTGTTCCAAAAAGAGGCTCTAATAAAGAAGTCACATTAAAAAATTTGATCTTATCAGTTATTTTTCAAGCATCCAATCAGACTATTGACCCCGTTTGGTCTGCACTTGGTCTCAAAAGACTCAAAGATTTATACGATGGTGCTCTTTGTACACCTTATAACAAACGCAAGAATAGATTTCAATCTACTACTCCTGCTTTCTTACAATATGTCATCCTTAAAGACAAGCTCCATGAATTCCTTGCTATTTCACCAAGAATTTCTGAACCAGCAGTTAATCTTATTTGTAATATAGACCATAATATTTTCTGGAGTTTTGAGTATACTTACAAGTGGTGTAATAATAGTTTTGCAGTGGTCAAGACTCAAAATATTATCAAATGGGAAAACAAATTACCGTACATACAATAATTGACCCTCCTAACCTTGAACAGGCATGCTCCCTCTCGTACGCCTCTACCATTACCTTATCACTACAAGAGACCCACTTCAAACTTGTGAGGAGATGGTATTATACCCCTGTAAGACTCCATAGAATCAACCCTGACAATTCTCCGCTCTGTTGGAGGGGTTGTGGAAGGCCAGGAAATATTTTGCATATATTTTGGCAATGTCCCAAAATTGTTCCCTTTTGGAGAAAGGTTTCAAATCTTATCGATTTTATCTTAGGAACACAACTTATTTTGTCTCCTCATCTGGCCTTTCTTTCTCTAGACACTGACAAAATTGACCCTACTAACAGGCTGTTGATTATGCACATTTTCCTAGTTTCCAAACACAATATCGCTTTCCTTTGGAAAAATCCAAAACCTCCACAAATTAACGAAATATTCAGAATTGAGAGTCCTCAGTAGTTGATACCTTTTAATGGCTAACTGAAAAGATGGTAACACATTGCAAGCTTTCGAGACTACTCAGGTCTCTTCATCAGGCATAGACGAATACAAAATCTGAAGCCTAATGAAGAGACCTGAGTAGTCTCAAAAGCTTGCAATGTGTTACCATCTTTTCAGTTAGCCATTAAAAGGTATCAACTACTGAGGACTCTCAATTCTGCACAAATTAACGATATTATAGACAAAATTAGCCTTCATCATTCCTTTGAACTGAAATTTGCACATATGCATGATCAGTTTGACAAACATGCTAGGAAATGGTCTAGATGGCTGGAGCTGTTCTCTTAAGGTCTTCAACCAGAGTGCGCCTGCCTAGGCCCCTTTGGGGTTAGGTCTTTAGCTTGGAACAAATTTAATATATTATATGCTTAAATACTTACCTTTGTAATAGTTCTTTGTATAATATGCTTCTGCATCAACATGTTACATTTTATGTATTCTTTACATTTGGACATTGTTGTCCTTCCTCTTTTCCTTTTCATCTTTCCTTCCCTCCCCTACACCTTCTTCCCCATTTATTAAAACTCCAATAAAATGTTTGGAAAACAACCTGAAACATGGGACCAGGTGTTCGTTTCCTGTCCGCGAAAAACTTATACCTGCCTTGAGACCTAGATATACGCCGCTGGACTTCTGCCCATGTATCTTTTAACCGCTGAACAGAGTCCTCAGCCCCGGGACATCCCGAATCCAGACGAAAAAACTCACCAAAATGAGGACTGAACCCATAGTTGATCAAGAAAGGAGACATACCAGTGGATTGACTCACCCGACTATTGAAGGCAAATTCAGCCAACGGCAGTATATCGCACTAGTCATTCTGTCTAGCAGAAGTCAGACATCTGAGGATCTGTTCCAGAGACTGATTAGTGCGTTCCGTCTGACCATTACTCTCGGGATGGTATGCAGACGAAAAGGACAGAGACATCCCTAATTTTTTGCAGAATGCACGCCAAAACTTAGCCACAAACTGCACACCACGATCAGGCACCACATTCAGGGGTACCCCATGCAAGCGGACCACATGCTGCACAAACAATCTGGATAAGGTCTCAGCTGAAGGTAATGCGGACAGGGGTACAAAATGAGAAAAAAACAAAACAGACAGAGATGCTTACTTGTATAAACAGGCCTCAATACAAATGCACTAACAGGGTGCAGCGGACTCAAGTAAAATGGCAACTGCACAGGTGCAATAATACCTAATGAAACAGCCAGCCTACAATCAGGGATTGGCCGCGTGGCACACCATTGCAAAAAAATAATCCGTATGTGGCAGTGTTCACACAGGGAATGCAGAGCATATGGTTCACAGCCTCTTAGTAACACCATATAGGTGGGCTGCCCAATGACTGCTAACGTCAAAGTTCCTTACAAAGTTGCCATTTTACTTGGGTCCGCTGCACCCTGTTAGTGCATTTGCAATGAGGCCTGTTTATACAAGTAAGCATCTCTGTCTGTTTTGGTTTTTTTCTCAAATATTGGAGGTTTCTTTCCTCTTCTTGTGGTTTTCATGTTAGAGTTGGACTGGCAAGTGTAAGGAACTTTGACGTTAGTTTGACTTCTTACATATTATAGCCATAATATTAACCAATACCTTACATATATTGATATGTTTTTGTGCACTTTTTATCTTTTCAGAGTGCAGTTGGGCCCAAATGGTTCTGTAAACAGTGGCCTCTGTTCACAAGGGATGCATTATAGTTAGCATTGGGCAGCTCACCTATATGGTGTTACTAAGAGGCTGTGAACCATATACTCTGCATTCCCTGTGTGAACACTGCCACATACAGATTATTTTTTTGCAATGGCGTGCCACACGGCCAATCCCTGATTGTAGGCTGGCTGTTTCATTAGGTATTATTGCACCTGTGCAGTTGCCATTTTACTTGGGTCCGCTGCACCCTGTTAGTGCATTTGTATTGAGGCCTGATTATGCATGTAAGCATCTCTGTCTGTTTAGTTTTTTTTCCTCAAATATTGGCGGTTTCTTTCCTCTTCCTGTGGTTTTCATGTAGGGGTACAAAATGAGCCTGCTTTGAAAATCTGTCCACCACTACCCATACCACCGTATTACCCCTGGAAGTGGGAAGATTGGTAATAAAATCCATGGACAGGTGGGTCCGTGGTCTTTCGGGAACAGCCAAGGGCATCAGCTCTCCCGCCAGCCGGCTATGAGAGCTTTTAGTTCGAGCGCAGACCCCACAACCAGAAATGAATTTTTTTTTTATATCAGAACCAAGGGTAGGCCACCAGAAGATCCTAGCCACCGCCAGACGCATGGCTGATATACCAGGGTGAGCACACAGCTTGGATTCATGGAACTCCTGCCGAGTTTAAGGCGAAGTTGCTCTGGGACAAACAACTTGCCCCCTGGCTTGGCCGCAGGAGCCAGCGACTGGGCCCCCTCAATTTCCCGTTCCAATTCAGACGAGATCCCTGCTAACACAACCCCAGGGTGCAGAATGGAGGATGGTGGCTCAGGGGAAGACACAGGATGAAAACTGCGAGATAAGGTGTCAGCCTTGACCTTCTTTGACCCTGGACGGAATGTAATAGTAAACTGGAAACGAGAAAAAAAAGCGACCAACGGGCCTGTCTGGGCATTAGTCTTTTAGCATACTCAATGTATGACAAATTTTTGTGATCAGTGATCACAGTAACCGGGTGACTGGCCCACTCCAAAAAGTGCCTCCACTCCTCAAACGCCAACTTGACCGCAAGAAGCTCTCTATTGCCTACATCATAATTTCTTTCAGCAGCAGAGAACTTCCTGGAAAAGAAAGCACATGGCCTGAGGTTGGTAAGAGTGGCAGGCCCTTGGGACAACACTGCCCCCACCCCCACCTCGGAGGCATCCACCTCCACCACAAATGGTTTGGACGGATCTGGCTGTACCAACACAGGAGCAGACATAAAACATTTTTTCAGAGTCGCAAAGGCCTCTTTTGCGAGCGAGGACCAATTTCTCACATCCGCACCATTTACATGTTAGATCTGTGAGTGGTTTGACCACCTGCGAAAACCCCCGGATTAGTTTGCGGTAATAATTGGCGGACCCCAAGAAGCGCTGAAGATGCTTAAGATCTCGGGGTTGCACCCAATCCACAATGGCCTGCACCTTCTTGGGGGTCTATGCGAAAACCCTCACAGGACACAATTAATCCCAAAAAAGACAATTCCTGAACACAAAGTACACATTTCTCCAATTTGGCAGAAATTTTCTGATTTTCTCTCAGTCTTTGGAGAACAGTTCGTACATGTTCCAGATGAGAATGCCTGTCGGAGGAGTATATCAAAATATCATCTAAGTAGATAACAACAAAACGACCAATGAGATCCGAGAATACCATGTTGATGAAATTCTGAAATATGGCGGGGCATTGGTAAGACCAAACGGCATGACTAAATTTTCAAACAGTCCCTCGATGTGAGGAACGCAGTTTTCCATTCATCCCCCTCTCGGACCCTTATCAAATTATATGCCCCCCGAAGATCCAGTTTAGAGAACCATTTTGCCCCTGATAGTTGGTTGCACAAATCGGGAATTAACGGAAGGGGGTACGTATTCCATACAGTAATCTGATTAAGCTCACGAAAATCGAGACAGGGACGTAACACGCCATCTTTTTTCTTTACAAAAAAGAAACCTGCCGCCACAGGTGAGACTGAAGGACGTATGTGTCCCTTGCGCAGACTTTCAGCAATGTACTCCTTCATAGATAAGCGCTCAGGGCCGGATAAATTAAACAGACGGGCTTTAGGTAATTTAGCCCCAGGGACCAGCTCGATAGCGCAGTCAAAGGGTCTATGTGGCGGTAACGTCTCGGCCTCGCTTTCAGAGAATACATCTTCGAAGTCCTTCAGGTATTCCGGAATACCTTCCAGCTCGACAGATGATACAGGCACAGATTTAACAGGTTCAACCAGCAGTGCGGATTTATCACACAACCTAAAATCATTAAACCCCCATTGAACAATCTCCCCTGTTTTCCAGTTAATAACTGGGCTATGGCGTTGTAACCAGGGCATGCCCAACACCAACCCTGCAGGTAGATTGTCCAGAACCAGACAACTTAGGTTTTCCACATGAGTAGCGCCCACTCTGAGCGCAAATAAATCAGACATGAAAAGAATTCCCTCTTTAGTGGGGGGGGGGGGGGGGGGGGAGTCAATGGCCTCCACCTTGATCAGAACCTTGAGCCTAACTGTCCCTATCTTGCAGCGTGTGACCAATTGGGAGTCAATAAGATTAATGGATGATCCGCAGTCCACGAAGGCTGTAGAGGGAAAAGAACTACCGTCCACAAACAGTTCCACATGAAGTAAAACTTTAGAGAACGAGGAAAAGGGTACCTGAGGGTCTGAGTAGTCTCCCCGCTGACTATGCAGACCTAGTCGTTTCCCGCCGACCGGGTCGAAGACGGGCAATCAGGACACTCCCTTTTCCAATGTCCCGTTTTACCGCAGTAAAAGCATAACTGCTTGTCCTTACGGCGTTTCCTCTCCGTATCCTTCAGGGAGAAGGCGCCTACATCCATGAGCTCAGGGGCAGTCTCTTTTCCACTGGGGAACAATGGAGTCTCCACCTGCATCACCCCTATGGGCCGCAGCCTGTGGTCTATCCGGATGGCCTGGGTCATGGTGCCCTCGAGAGAGTTAGGTGGGGGATGTAACGCCAAGGCATCCTGCAGCCGCTCGGACAAGAGATCTCTGCAGCCCAGCGGCAGAATTCAGTACAAAACCACTCAGCCAAATGTTTCCCCTGACAGACGCTCATCACCATGTCCTCTGCCAATCGCACTCGGTCAGGCTCATCATATATGTGCCCGAGGGTCTCAAAGAATGCATTCACAGACAGACACTCTCTCAGTGGCAGTGGGAGGAATGGAGAAAGCCCAAGCTTGTGGGGACCCTCTTAATAAGGACATAATGACCCCTACCTTCTGGTTTTCATCCCCAGAGGAACGTGGTCTCAAACTAAAAAAAGTTTGCAACCGTCCATGAAGATCCTGAACTCCTTTTTGCTCCCAGAAAAGAAGTCAGGCAGGTTAACAGGTGGTTCTGGGGACACCAGAACAACATCACTTGCCCCTGCCCCCAGAGACCCAGCAGATGAAGCCCCTCGCACTGTCTCAGAAACCTGCTGCTGAGAACGAGCAAGATCTTGCTGCTCCAGAGATAAACCTTGAAACATCTGACTCAGATTTTTCATCTGGTCAGCCAGACACTGTATGGAATCCATAATTCTCTGCACAAAAAACACCCAAAAACTTAATGGTCAGTTATAATGTCAGGGTCCTGTCAGCGCCGGCGTGCAGCCTCCGCTGAGCAGGGACTCACCCGCACTGTAGGGGGGCCTGAGGTCAGGTATGACCGGAAAGTACAGACAAACAGGACCTGGGGACGCTGAAGTTTAGCAAGCAGTGAAGGACCTACGATCATGTGACTGCAAGGGGCGGGGCTTAGCGTCCTGCATCCAGAGATCGGCAGGACACCACTACAGGAATGCTCAGAGTCAGGCAAAATGGAGGTCATACACAGAGATAGTGTCACGATACTAGTGGAGACAACTGGACACCAGTGGCTAGGTCAAAGAGACTGCAGACACAATGGGTTGCGCAAGCAATATTGTATTAGTAATCTGAATGCAATATAGCATATAAGTCCAGATAAATGTTCAGTCAATCTGATAAATTGTTATAGCAGAGTTGATACTCTGCGACACAGCATTCAAAGTCACTGAGCAATGCGGGCACAAGACACAGACTCTTGCAGGGCGGAGGAACACACTAGCTGGCTGGAGTTCTTACTTCACCGCAGGTGTAGTCAGGCAGAGGTTTCTGAAGTCAGGTGTTCAGCAATCACTCGGTCAGCAGGCAGGGATCCAGACGTGCAGGTTGACGGAGGAATCCGCCGTTAAGAGAGGACCAACAGGGATAGTAAGTCCAGGCTTGGGACTGCAGAGGCACAAAGTCCAAAACATAATACTCAAGCAATGAAACAGAACAGGTGCTGGCTTTATATACAGCTTTGGCAGGAAGCAAGATGGCCGACTTGTGAAACATCAAGATCCATGTTAACTAAGGGCAAGTCTAAGGGCAAGAAAAAACAGATTCTAGGACTAGATACTGACATTACTCCCACCTCAAGGACGGCCTCCGGACGACCCTAAACCAGGCTTGCCAGGGTACCTTTGATGGAACTGCTCAATCAGTCGGGAGGCGTTAATATTATCCACGGGTTCCCAGGAATTCTCCTCTGAGGAATAGCCTTGCCATTTAATCAAATACTGCAGTCGATTTCTGTAGATTCTTGAATCCAGAATCCTCTCAACGATGAACTGCTCTTGACCATCCACAAGAACGGGATGAGGAGGAGGAGACGAACGTCCTGGAAAAGGATTTGGTACTACAGTCTTTAGTAGAGAAGTATGAAAGACAGGATGTATCTTCAGTGTTCTTGGGAGTTTTAAGCGACATGCAACAGCACCTACCAGGCCACTGATGCTTTAAGGACCGATGTACTTCTGTCCCAACTTAGGGGAAGGGATCTTCATCTTTAAATTCTTTGTAGATAACCAGACTAAATCTCCTACCTTAAATGTTGGCGTTGGTTTGCGAAATCTGTCAGCTGCATTCTTGTACCTCTCTTGTGCGGAACCCAAAGTCTCTTTCAGAAGTTCAAGGTTCTGTTGAAGTGAAGAGATCCTGTCAGCAACTGCTGGTAAAGATGTATCTACCGGTAATCTGGGGAGAATGCTAGGGTGATATCCCAGGTTAGCGTAGAATGGAGACTGCTTGGTGGAGGCACTCTGGGAGTTGTTATAAGAAAATTCAGCCAATGGGAGTAGCCTTACCCAATCATCTTGCAAATGGCAAACGTAGCAGCGAAGATATTGCTCTAGTGTTTGGTTGGTACGTTCTGTCTGCCCGTTGGACTGAGGGTGGAAAGCAGAAGATAAGTTAACTTCTATGCCTAATGCTGAACAAAAGCTTCGCCAAAACTTTGAAGTAAATTGAACTCCACAGTCAGAAACAACTTCATCCGGAACCACGTGCAGGCGAAAGATGTTCTGGATAATTAGGTCAGCAGTGTCCTTCGCAGAGGGTACACCGGAACATGGGATGAAATGGGCCGCCTTGGTCAGGCGATCGACCACCACCAAAATCGCACTCTTTCCCTCGGAAAGGGGCAGTTCTACAATAAAGTCCATAGAAATGGATCCCCACGGGCGAGACGGCACCGGCAAAGGCTGTAACAGACCAGTAGGGGAGGCACGTGGAACCTTGAATTTGGCACATACCTCACAAGATGAAACGTACTTCTGGACATCCTTCCGAAAACCTGGCCACCAGAAGAAGCGAGATAAGAATTCTTGAGTCTTCTGAATTCCTCTGTGCCCTGCAACCTTAGAATCATGAACCAATCTCAACACTCTTAACCTCACAGCTTCAGGAATGTAGAGGCGCCGTTCCCGGGTCCAAACTCCATTCCTAAAAAGAAGGCTTACCTCATCAGATGGCTGAGACAGGAAAAGATCAGAGTTGTAAGCTTCTTTGATGACCTGCAACAAATCATGATTATGAATGACTCCTACAAAATTGCAATCAGAAAGTATGGTCTTAGGTGGAGCATCTGGAACAGCGTCAGTGGAGTACATCCGGGATAGAGCATCTGCTTTTCCATTGCGCGAACCTGGTCTATAAGAGATTGTAAAATTGAATTGATTAAGGAAAAGACTCCAGCGGGCCTGCCGTGGGGTCAGGCATCTTGCTGACCTGATGAACTCAAGGTAGCGGTGATCCGTGAGGACCACGATCGGCTGTGAAGCTCCTTGCAGAAGAGGTCTCCACTCCTTGAAGGCGGCGATGATAGCCAGTAATTCTTTATTTCCTACATCGTAGTTCTTTTCGGCAGGAGACAGTCACTTGGAAAGAAAAGCACAAGGATGAAGTAAATTCTTCTCACCTGTTCTTTGGGACAGTATAGCCCCGGTGGCACAGTTTGAGGCATCTACTTCAATAATGAAGGCGAGTTCCGGGTCAGGGTGGATCAGTACCGGTGCTGACGTGAACTCGGTCTTGAGCCGAGAGAATGCTTCTTGGGCTTGAAGGGACCAAATAAATGCTGTCTTCTTCTGTGTCAACTGGGTGATGGGCGAGACGATGTCAGAGAAGTTCTTGATGAAGCGTCTGTAGAAGTTAGCAAATCCGATGAAGCGTTGGACCTCTTTGACGTTCTTGGGGATTGGCCACTCCTGAATCGCCTTGATCTTGCTGTTATCCATACTCAGACCCTGTGGGGAAATTACATAACCTAAGAATTGGATCTCCGACTTGTGAAATTCGCATTTCCCCAGCTTGATGTACAGATGGTGTTCCTTCAACCGCTGCAAGACAGTCTTGACATGTTGCTGATGTTCCTCCATGGAGCTAGAAAAAATCAGAATGTCATCCAAATAGATTACGACAAAAATATCAAGAATGTCTCTGAAAATATCATTTACTAGATGTTGGAAAGTTGCTGGGGCATTGCAAAGTCCTAATGGCATGACCAAATACTCAAAGTGTCCATATCGAGACCTAAATGCTGTTTTCCATTCGTCTCCAGGTCTTATACGGACTAGATTGTATGCCCCGCGTAGGTCCAATTTTGAAAAGACCTTGGCCTGACGAACTCTCTCTAGAAGCTCTGGAATTAATGGCAGGGGGTAGCAGTTCTTGATGGTTACCTTGTTAATTTCCCGGTAATCAACACAGGGTCTGAGGGATCCATCCTTCTTTTTAACAAAAAAGATGGGTGCACCGGCTGGAGAGGATGAGGGGCGTATAAATCCCTTAGACAGGTTTTCGTCGATATATTCTTTGAGAGTCTTGAGCTCAGGACCGGACAATGGATAAATATTACCAAAAGGAATGGAAGCAGCAGGCAGAAGCTCGATTGGGCAGTCATAAGGGCGGTGTGGTGGTAATTTATCTGCATTCTTTTTATTGCACACATCCGAAAATTCTTTATAAACTGCCGGTAACCTTAGGTCCGACGATGGGTTGCCCGGAGATTGATCAATCGATTTCTCAGAAGTTACCTCTTTAGCTGGGAAGTGTAATCTCTTAGTCTCCCAGTCAATGATGGGATTTTGAGCCTGCAATCAAGGTAAACCCAAGATAATAGGGAAATGTGGAGAGGAAATCAGAAGGAAGGGCAATTTCTCCTGGTGATCATCTCCCATGAGGACCTTCAGTGGTTCAGTCTGCTGGTCTACGGGCCCCGAGGTAAAAGGGGACCCATCCACAGTCTCCATCAGAATTGACGATACTCTTCTCTGTGATCGGATTCCATATTCCTTAGCAAAAGAAGTGTCCATGAAGTTACCGCTAGCCCCAGAGTCTATCATGGCGGAACTGTTCACCCAACGGGAGTCAATCCAGATCTTGATAGGAAGGTAACAATGTGAATCTTTTTTCTTATTGCAAGGGTATGAAACTGCAGAAGATAGAATAACAGCATAAATGGGTAGTATAGTTTCGGATGTAACAGAGTTCATATCTGAAAAGTCATAATCAGGAGCGGTTACTGCAATTTCAGGTGACCCGGATTCGGAAGTTATGGAGTATGATTCAGAGAAGTCGCGTTCTACCATGGCTGCGGTTGTCCTGCGAGAACGATTGGGGCAGTTGATAATAAAATGTCCTGACTTCCCACAGTAAAAACATAAATTCTCCTTGAAGCGAAATTCCTTCCGTTCGTCACTTACTCAACTTCGTAGGGAATTTACCTGCATCGGCTCAGGTGCGGACTCCTGAGGACTTGGGTCCAGATTCTCCTTAGGAAGGATAGGAAGAAGCGATTTATTGCTGCGGTTCATCTCAGACCACCTTTCTAGTTTTCGTTCGGAGATGCGAGCGTCTAGGCGAATACAGTGATTGATGAAATCACCTAGAGCAGTGGGAGCCTCCGCACGTGCAAGCTCGTCCTTGATAGAACTGGACAACCCCTTCTTAAATATTGAGTACTTTGCTGCACTATTCCAGGTGGTGTCCTCAGCCCACCTTCTAAAATCCATAGCATACTCAGTCACTGGGCGTTTACCTTGATGCAAATTCAGCAGGGCCGTCTCAGCTGTAAGGCCACGGTTCGGATCGTCAAACATCTGCCCCATGGCGGTAATAAACATATTGAAGTCGTTCAGACATGCATCCTGTGATTCTATCAGAGGGTTTGCCCAGGCAAGAGCCTTATTAGTCAGCAACATGATGATAGTCAATACTTTGGAACGGTCCGTAGGAAACTGTGTGACATGTGCAGCAAAGTATAAACGACACTGGTTCAGAAACCCACGGTATTTGTCTCGGTCGCCACCAAACCTAAATGGTGGTAGTTTGGGGATGGCAGGAACAGAAGCCTGAGATTGTGCCTCCAGAGCTGCAACTCGGCCACACAATTCCTGAAGGGTCTGACTAAGCACTTGCATATCATATTTAGTCTGCCCCTCTAGGCCTTCTATTCTGCTCTTCCATGTCTGCACTTCAGCGTGTACAGTGGCAGTGATATTATTTAGCTTCTTAACACGCACTTCTAAAGTCTATGACCCAGCGGCATCCATTTTTTAAGGCTTGAGTATCCTGTCACGATACTAGTGGAGACAACTGGATACCAGTGGCTAGGTCAAAGAGACTGCAGACACAATGGGTTGCGCAAGCAATATTGTATTAGTAATCTGAATGCAATATAGCATATAAGTCCAGATAAATGTTCAGTCAATCTGATAAATGCTTATAGCAGAGTTGATACTCTGCGACACAGCATTCAAAGTCACTGAGCAATGCGGGCACAAGACACAGACTCTTGCAGGGTGGAGGAACACACTAGCTGGCTGGAGTTCTTACTTCACCGCAGGTGTAGTCAGGCAGAGGTTTCTGAAGTCAGGTGTTCAGCAATCACTCGGTCAGCAGGCAGGGATCCAGACGTGCAGGTTGACGGAGGAATCCGCCGTTAAGAGAGGACCAACAGGGATAGTAAGTCCAGGCTTGGGACTGCAGAGGCACAAAGTCCAAAACATAATACTCAAGCAATGAAACAGAACAGGTGCTGGCTTTATATACAGCTTTGGCAGGAAGCAAGATGGCCGACTTGTGAAACATCAAGATCCATGTTAACTAAGGGCAAGAAAAAACAGATTCTAGGACTAGATACTGACAGATAGCAGTAAAGTACCAGGCATCAGACAGAACGGATAGTCGGGGCCAAGCAGGGGTCAAAACCAAACAGACATAGAAGGTACCAAGCAGAATCCAACAAGCATTATCCAGAGAACAGACCGAGTCGTACAGAGAGTATCAGGCAACCAGAACACAGCACAAACACACTCAGGGGTCAACACAACTCTGCCAAGGGCGAAAGTATAACTGACGGGGATGGGAGCTTCCTGAGGCTATAAGAAGCTTTCCCAGAACCAATGAGAGGCCACCATAATGAGCCTCAGGTGTGCAGGTAAGAGTCTGCACTGAGATCAAAACATTAACCCCAGAAGTGCAGGTCCACCAGCACTGGTATCATGACAGACTGCAGATATTTATCCCGTGCCAATAACTTTATAATAAAAATATAATTATTAAATTATTCAATAGAATGCAGCTCGTGGTTACTGTATTGTTATACTTGTTAGGTGGCAGACAGATGGACGTATTTCTCATGCGAGGATCGCATCGCAATCCTCGGTCTGACAGTTCGCTCTCTGGACCTGAGTGTAACAGCTGCATAGTAATCCATCACACTGTCACACTCATGTCAGGAGCGGCAGTGGCCAGTCCGAGGATTGCAAAGCGATCCTCGCATGAGTTGTGTGGCCGTCTGCCTGCGCTCTTATGCTAAGGCCGGGATCACACTTGCGAGAAACTCGCACGAGTCTCACGCCTCAATACTCGGCCACTGCCGCCGGCACTCGGGACCGGAGTGTGCAGCTGCATGTATTTCTATGCAGCCGCGCACGCCGGATTGAGTGCCGGCGGCAGTGCCGGGTATTGATGCGAGAGATTTGCGCGGGTTTCTTGCATCACACTCGCAAGTCTGACCCCAGCCTTATACTTATCCTGGTTATACTAATACTTAGATATTGACCCCTTATTAACGTACTATTGCTATTAACCTGTATTGTTATGCTTATCATACTAAGGGCTCATACTCACATGCGAGAAACTCAGACGAGTCTCGCACATCAATACCCGGCACTACCGCCGGCACTCGGATCGGAGCGTTTAGCTGCATGTATTTCTCCATATTGTATAATACATTAATCAGTCCTCCATATAGTATAATACACTCCTCATAGTGTTCCATATAGTATAATGCACCGCCATAATCATCCATGTAGTACAATTCACTTCCTATAGTATAATGCACCCCATAATTCTTCATATAGTATAATGTAGTCCCCATAGTTCTTGATATAGTATAATGCATCCATCCCACAGAGTATAATGCTGCCCCACCATAAAATATAATGTAACCCCCATACAATATAATGCAGCCCCCATAGAATACAATGTAGCCCCCTCATAGAGTATGATGCAATCACCTGCCACAGAATATAATATAATACAGCCCCCATAGAATTGAATGTAACTCCCGACAGAATATAATACAGTCCACCTCCCCAACATTTGTTTCCCAGCTTCTTTCCACCGGCTAAGCAATAATGAGGGGGACAGAACAAACACTAATGGATCAATCTGTCCCCATACAGTATCATGTTATCAGCAGCATTTCTGCAGTTTACACTGGTGATGTGCTGCTGAGAACAACGATTTCTGTTCCGGCATAAACAATCCAATTACTCGAAGAATAGACAGCATTTTGCCTGTTTAGTATAATACACCCCATAGTCCTCCATATATTATAATGTGCACCACAGTCCTCCATATTGTAAAATGCAGACCCCATAGTCCTCCATATAATACAATGTGCCCCATAGTTCTCCATATATTACAATGCACCCCATAGTCCTCCATATAATATAATGTGCCCCACAGTCCTCCATATAGTATCATATACTCCCCAAAGTCCTCAATATAGTATAATACACTCCTCACAGAGCTCTATATAGTATACTATAGTCCTCGATACAGTATAATACACTCCTCATAGTCCTCCATGTATTAAAATACACTGCTCAGTCCTCTATATAGTATAATACACTCCTCATAGTGTGCCATAAAGTATAATACACTCCTCATAGTGCTCCATATAGTATAATACACTCCTCAGTCCTTCATATAGTATAATACACTCCTCATAGTGCTCCATATAGTATAATACATTCATCAGTCCTTCATATAGTATAATACACTCCTCATAGTGTTCCATATAGTATAATGCACCGCCATAATCATCCATGTAGTAAAATTCACTTCCTATAGTATAATGCACCCCATAATTCTTCATATAGCATAATGAAGTCCCCATAGTTCTTGATATAGTATAATGCATCCATCCCACAGAGTATAATGCCTCCCCGCCATAAAATATAATGTAACCCCCATAGAATATAATGCAGCCCCCATAGAATACAATGTAGCCCCCTCATAGAGTATGATGCAATCACCTGCCACAGAATATAATATAATACAGCCCCCATAGAATTTAATACAGTCCACCTCCCCAAAGAATACCTTTAGTGAGACAACCTCCACAAATGATAAGAAAAAAAAATAATTCACAACCAAGTGACATTATATTAGCACAGGAGATGGTGCGAACATGAGACCCTTGTAAGGTGGAGGGCCACACAGGGGCAGGGAGAAGGACACGGTCAAACGGTGACTAGGGGGCAGGGGAGAAGGACACAAAGTGGATAGGGGAGACAGGCACAAGGGTGACACGGGTGGCTAGGGAGCAAGGGAGACAAGCACAAGGGAATACAAGGGAATACACGGGGTAAAGAAGCAGGGGAGAAGGGCACAAGGGGACACACGGGGACTAGTGGGCAAGGGAGACTGACAAGGGGGCACACGGGGACTAGTGGGCAAGGGAGACTGACACAAGGGGACAAGTGAGACAGGCACAAGGGGACACACAGGGACTAGTGGGCAAGGGAGACTGACACAAGGGGACTCACGGGGACTAGTGGGCAAGGGAGACTGACACAAGGCGACAAGGGAGACAGGCACAAGGGGACACACGGAGACTAGTGGGCAAGGGAGACTGACACAAGGGGACAAGGGAGACAGGCACAAGGGGACACACGGGGAATCCAAGGGCAGAGTAGATAGGGACACATGGGGATACAGGGTTGCAAGGGTAAGGGGGAAGATGGGGGAGCGGGGACTTGGGAGCAAGGAAGAAAGGAGCACAGGGATTACAAACACAGGGTAGATGGGGACACACAGTGAGAAAGGGTCGCAAGGGGACAAGAGAGACGGGGAAAAAGGGGATGCAGGGAGACTTGAGAGCAGGGCAGATGGGTCACACAGGGACAAGGGGCAGGGAATGCATGGGGGTGCAGGAGGACTCAGGGCATGGGAGATGGAGAGCATTGGGGGACCAGGGGAGGAGAGACCAGGCACGTACGAGGGCCCAGGAGGAACACAATGACCTGGGGACCTAGGAGGACATGGGTCACGGGAGAGCAGGGAGCAAGGGCAGAGCTTGGAGGAATTTATGGGGCTGTTGTCACAGGGGGCTGGTGAGGCTGGAGGCCGAGGATGGCGACACAAGGGGAGCAGACCCACCTCACTGTCGCCGGTCCCGTACACCTCCGGTTCCTCCACACGGCTGAGACGCTGCGGCATCCTCACCCGGGCGGCCCAGTCCACGCGCCCCCCGCCAGCTCCTAAAGGGAGGAGCGGAGAGGTGATAAAACCCCGTCTGGAGCCACCTGTTCCCGGTCCCCGCTACTGCCAATATGGCGGCTGCCGGCACCTGTACCGATGCTGCACAGCGGGTGCGCGATGAAGTGACGCTCTCTTCCCCATAATTGCTTTGAACTGTAGCGGCGTCATTATGACGCTGGTATAGTTCAATGCGGCGGGGGGAGTCGGCGCTGGGGGAAGGCGGGCCCTCCTAACCCACGGGCCCCATAGCGGCTGCGTGGTGTGCCGCCACTGGCTGGGGGCCCCTGGGGGAGCGGGGGTCCTACGCAGCTGCCTGTTCTAACGCCGGCCCTGAGTAAAGGTTGGACCTAGGAGAAGCGGTGATATGCTGAGGTGTAGTGTGAGACCAGCGCTCCTGCCCTCCAGCGGTCGGCGGGGATCCGGTCACTTTGGTCGATAGCTGCGTCCTGGCGGATGTGCAGTAGGAGCAGGACCTGTGTGACGCGGTAGATCACGTGGTGCCACGTAACTGCTGCTGGATCGAGGTACGGGTGGCAAAGAGAGCCAAAACCAACACGTTTTGGAAAACTCGGTTTCCTTCTTCAGGAACGGTACATATTGCTTATGACCATTTAATCTTTTCACCTAATTATGTGTTCTATGTACATATTAACCCTTTACTTCCTGCCACTCTTATTTGCAGCCTCTAGGAGAATTCTATTCAGGTACATGCCATCTCTCCTTGGTTCATCAACTATTTGAGTGCAATACTTGCTATTCCATTAACTACCATTTCTTCCACAGCTTTGTACTGGGCGAGTTGCAATATATTTAATAAGAAATACTAATCACTATTTCTCTGCTATTTACCCCCTTGATTGGGCTAACTGCAATTTATTGTTTATTCTTGTCAGGTTTTACCTATTAAATATTCTTCTATTTGTCTCATTAATAAGTGACTAGCTTTTCTCCCACTTCTCAGGTTTTTCAGCGCGAGTCTATCACAAAGATTTATAATCCATTCGATTTCCTTGTGGTTGGTATCTAGACTATAAGCAGTTACAAACCCTTTTACACAGGCGCCACTTTATCTCTCTCCTTCATTTTTTGTTTTTAAATATTTTTCCCTGAACCTGTAGCTGCATATTTCCTTCTTTTGAATTCCCTCCTATCTATAGTATGATTTTGCACATCGCTTCCTATGTACAGTATGAAGCCACATATAGCCTTCCTGTATACAGTATGAGCCTGCACATCGCTTCGTATATACAGTATGAGGCCTCCTATGACTAAGAGTGCACACAAGGCACTCGAAACGCATCAGGCAACTTGATTTTAATATGGTTTAATTTGCCACAATAAAATATATATTTTTTTCTTTATTCCTGGAGTGCCGTCAATCTCCTTTTTTCCTGATTCCGCTATGCTAACTAGCTTGGACGTGCACCCTCCACATGTGAATTGGCTCGTCTAATTTGGATTCATCTCGTGGCAGCTCCAAGTCCTCCCTCTATGAGGCCACATATAGCCTACTGAATACATTGCTTGCCACCATATTGCCTCCCATATACAGTGTGAGTCCCCATATAGCCTGTTATATACAGTATGAGCCCCTACCCTATATAACCTCCTATATCTAACTGCATTCACCTCGGTATCATTCATTTTCTATGAGACTGCTCTGTTCTTATATTGTGCATTTATGCATTTAGTAGGGCTTAGGGTATGTGCACATGATGTAGATTCTGCAGCTGATTTGGTCTGCGGATTCGCAGCAGAACTGCATGTGATGTACAGTACCATTCTTTTCTATGTAAAACAAAATCCGCTGTGCACATGCTGCGTTTTTTTCCGCGCAGATTTGGTGCAGAATGAAAAAAGCAGCATGTCACTTCTTTTGTGCGCTTTTGCTGCAGTTTTCCAGCTGCGGATTTCTAGAATGGAGCAGGTGGAAAACTGCAGTGGAAAACCGCACAGAACATGCAGTAAAACCGCACAAAAAATGCACTAAATCCGAAGGAAAAGTGCAGGTCATTTGACCTGCGGATTTAGTGAATTCTGCGTGGAAAATTCCTAAGCAGAATACGCACCATATGCACATACCCTTAATGGAATTATTGTGCTTGTTACACATCATCTCTGTAGATGCGCTCACTTATTAGACTTTGGTTGGGGCAACTTTAAAATATTATAATGATAATGGTCCTGTCTAGTGATAAGTTTATTTTACAGGCTTCTGGAGAAAGGAATAATGCCAGTCATTCAAGGGTTAATTCTTTGAAACACTGAGAGGGACTTTCTAGCCAATGAAACAACAGTATAAAACACCTGTGGTAACTATGGCAACAGCGCTGATGTCATAAACACATGCATCTATGATACAGGAGAAGATTCCAGAACCACAAGTCATTCCGCCGTAGGAGGAGCCGTACTTGATGTGTCTGGAGACCTGGAGCTTCATCACTCCACAATGGGAGGAAGGGGACACCGCCTAGCCAGCCAGATAAGCCATACCGCCTAGCCAGCCAGATCAATGGGGTGACAGATGTTGCAGCCAGATCTCCCTCATGTCCGGTAGTCGCCTCCTTCACCTTTATATGGACGGCCTGGAGAGGTCGCATTAGGCTTCTCCATAACAAATATGACACAATGTACAAATTCTGGTACAATTTGCTGTTACATGTTGGCATTAACCTTCTAAGCCCAAGGGAAGGGCAGTCCTACAGCCATGGTTCCCTACAGGTTTCCACCACAGGGGGTTTTTCCTCTCCTGAGTGCTGAAGGATGATTCTTCGTGAGTCGGGGGTTCTGCCATTTTCAGTGTCTTTTTCATAGTAATTGGCTGATTCTAAATTTCAGACACTGAATGAAATAATAATTATGAGATTTGGAATAAAATTTGGTTGATTTAACATCCAATAAAAGTGTTTTGTGTGTTTCTTTCACAATCGTGGGTTGGTGGGATTTTGTTGGGGATCAGGATCCAGCATCTATGATCAAGCCATGAAGCCAGATATGGAGTCGGGGCAATTTAACCCTGCGCTGGAAGACAGGACGGAGCAGAGATGACAACGTGTTACCACAAGTTCACACTCTTCCTTGCATTCAGATACACGAGGGGATTCAGGGCTGAATTGGGACTAAAAAGCAGCTCTGGCATACAATTCACCAGCCCACAAACAATAAGTGTCCTCAACCCAAATCGTAGAACACTGATAGGTCATGTGGGATTTTACTTTATTCGATACCAGAGCCAGAGTAAAGTATTTTGGTGCCCAAGGCAGATGAAGCTGAAGGCGCCCATTTTGCCTTTCTACCCAGCTAATTCTTCCCTTTTCCATTAGGTCTATGACATCATGTGATTAATAACTGACGAGCTGAATCCCTCTAAGTCAGGCACATATACATTTGTATCTCATGAACCTACAACTCCCAGTATGTCCTTAACAATGGTAAGGAGATGCAGGGAGTTGTTATCAGTCTTTATCAGACTGCGGACTATACAGGAACCACAGTACTGATGAGACGCAGTCAATATCAACAAGTAAAAATGTACATCCTGGTACCTTATAAGTGACCTATTCTCTGATTGAGTCTTTTCTTTCTCTTAGTCTCCATCTTGTCCAGACGCCATGATGACTTTTCTCATCCACATCTCGTTTCTTTAGACTTCCCTCTTCTCCAGTCTCCTGCAGCACATCCCGACACGGAGTCCTTTAAAAATAACCGTGTTATTAAAATGCTCCTGAATAAAAAATATCTGTCCATATTATGACCTAAATAAGCCTCCTATAGTATATGGCCTCCACACTGTCCTGTAGTCCATCTGTTCAGAGATGGTAGCTGGGAAAACACAGAATAACAACTGAAACAATATCATCAGAAAAGAAAGCAGGTTACATTCACAATATGCCAAAAACAGTCCTACGTCTTATATAGGGGGATTATAAAACTGAAATAGCACATAAAGAGGACTTAAAAATCCTCCAATAATAGAAAACAGCAAAAGAGCAAAAAGGTTTACCCGTTTAGGCCTCCAGACAGGATGCAGTGGACCCATATAGTTAAGATGGTAACACAGGTGCAAGAATACCGATGAAACAACCGCTCACAGCCTACCAATACATGGAGGGGGCGGCTGCCTGGTATATTAATGCACAATAAAAAACTTGTATGCTGTTTTCTATTATTGGAGGATTTTCAAGTCCTCTTTCTGGGCTATTTCAGTGTTAGGATTTAGTGTTAGGTACCCGTAAACGTGGAGACCTTTTGCGCAGGTTATGGGCTCACGTATTTTGGCCAACATATCAGCTAATACTCCACATTTTTTAATGTGTTTTTTGAACTTTTTATTCAGGGTGCAGTTGGGCCCATTTGGTCTTGTAAACTGCGGTGTCTGTTCACATGGCATGCATTTTGATAGCGCTGGGCAGCCCGCCTGAGCTAATAGAAGGGTGTCACTACTAGGCTGGCCTGGATGCTGTGCATGGCCATAGTGTGAACAGCGCCGCATACAAGTTTTTTTTTTTTTTTTTATTGTGCATTAATATACCAGGCAACCGCCCCCTCCATGTATTGGTAGGCTTAACTATATGGGTCCACTGCATCCTGATAGTGCATTTGTCTGGAGGCCTGTACGGATTATAAAAGTGAGCACAATGGACACTCCCAATATGGAAATATCTACATGGAATCAATAATCCACCAAGAAAATATAACAATATTTGGTATCATTAAATTGTAACATCAAGAAGGCATACACATATATATACACATATATCAGTACCCCAGATATTCAACTCATTGGGGATACAATTGTGGCATGCCTTTATATGACTGGGGATGGTCTTTAGCGTGCTCACACCATCCACATCATGTGCGGTGAGTTTTTACATGTAGTTCCCGGGATGTGAGGCCAATATAAATCAGCTTACAAGTACATATGGCATAATACACAACATGAGTTATATTTACTTGTCACTTTAAGATTCACACATTAGTTTTTGCCGGTATTAGATTAGGTCATGCACAATACCACTTGCCAATGTATTCTGTCTATGCTTAGCCTAGAAACGTATTAGCATATAGCCATTACTAATTTGCCCATACCTAAGATGGAGTCTGGTCAGTACGCCTGAGATGTGATGCGAATCAGAGCATTGCCAACTGCACCTTTTCATTGACACCTGACAATCATTGACGTCACAGGGGATTTCCGCATGTCCCGCCGTGTCACCTAGGTCGCCGGAAGTGATGTAATCTCCGCAGAAGCAGGCCCGGATTGGTAACTTACCCAACCGGGCATTTTCCCGCTGGGCTGCTATTTATTATCTACTTTTGGGCCGCTGGCTGGTGGCGCCCGCTCCTCTGGCCGCTTGCCAGCTAATGCGGCGGCCACCGGCCTCTTTTTTCCTACCACCGGCCCTTTACATTTGCGGGCACGGTGGCAGCGGTTCCAAAGGTTTTTGGGGCGGCACCCTAGGGGTTAAGAACCGTGCCGCTAAGTGACTCTGCACGTCGCCGGACGTTCTTTGAGGGCGGAGGAGAATCTGAGAGAGCACGCCTCTGCTCTGCTCCTCCGTCACTGGCTGCCTGCAGGCAGCACTACTGCCAGGCACACTGAGTCACTGACCTGGCTGTGACCTATCATCGGCATCGCCGCGTTCACCGACCCAGGCCAGGAATCTATTCAGAGGAGAGGAGGCTGGAGCTGCTGTGCGACTCGATTCCTACCCCGCGCGCCTGGCTCAGGCTGAAGTTCAGGTCCAGTAAGTTAATTCAAGCAATCTCATTCCAAGCGGTGTGTGCCTTGGCCGGGGGTGAGTTATAAAGAGGCTGGGGGGCCGCCATTTGCCTGCAGTCAGTGCACTGATGTGGATGTATATACAGGGCAGGACTGGGGGGCCGCCATCTGCCTGCACTAATGTGGATATATATATACAGGGTAGGACTGGGGGCCGCCATCTGCCTGCACTAATGTGGATATATATACAGGGCTGGACTGGGGGTCCCGCCATCTCCCTGCACTAATGTGGATATATATACAGGGCAGGACTGGGGGCGCCGCCATCTGCCTGCACTAATGTGGATATATATACAGGGCAGGACTGGGGGGACCGCCATCTGCCTGCACTAATGTGGATATATATACAGGGCAGAACTGGGGGGGCCGCCATCTGCCTGCACTAATGTGGATATATATACAGGGCTGGACTGGGGGTCCCGCCATCTCCCTGCACTAATGTGGATATATATACAGGGCAGGACTGGGGGCGCCGCCATCTGCCTGCACTAATGTGGATATATATACAGGGCAGAACTGGGGGGGCCGCCATCTGCCTGCACTAATGTGGATATATATATATATATATATATATATATATATATATATATATATATATATATATATATATATATATATATATATATATAAAGGGCAGGACTGGGGGGCCGCCATCTGCCTGCTCTAATGTGGATATATATACAGGGCAGGACTGGGGGGGCCTGCATCTGCCTGCAGTAATGTGGATATATATATACAGGGTAGGACTGGGGGGGGCCACCATCTGCCTGCACTAATGTGGATATATATATACAGGGCAGGACTGGGGGCGCCGCCATCTGCCTGCACTAATGTGGATATATATATATATACAGGGCAGAACTGGGGGGGCCGCCATCTGCCTGCACTAATGTGGATATATATAAATGGCAGGACTGGGGGGCCGCCATCTGCCTGCTCTAATGTGGATATATATACAGGGCAGGACTGGGGTGGCCGCCATCTGCCTGCACTAATGTGGATATATATGCAGGGCAGGACTGGGGGGCTGCCATCTGCCTGCACTAATGTGGATATATATACAGGGCAGGACTGGGGGGGCCGCCATCTGCCTGCACTGATGTGATGTATATGCAGGGCTGGGCGGCCGCCATCTGCCTGCACTGATGTGATGTATATGCAGGGCTGGGGGGCCGCCATCTGCCTGCACTGATGTGGATGTATATACAGGGCAGGACTGGGGGGGCCGCCATCTGCCTGCACTAATGTGGATATATATACAGGGCAGGACTGGGGGGGCCGCCATCTGCCTGCACTGATGTGATGTATATGCAGGGCTGGGGGGGCCAGCCATCTGCCTGCACTGATGTGATGTATATGCAAGGCTGGGGGGCCACCATCTGCCTGCACTCATGTGGATGTATATACAGGGCAGGACTGGGGGGGTCGCCATCTCCCTGCGCTGATGTGTATATATAAGGGCTGGGGGGGCCGCCATCTGCCTGTGCTGATGTGATGTATATACAGGGGCTGGGGGGGTCGCCATCTGCCTGCGCTGATGTGTATATACAGGGACTGGGGGGTCGCCATCTGCCTGCGCTAATGTGATGTATATACAGGGGCTGGGGAGGCCGCCATCTGCCTGCGCTGATGATGATGATGTATATACAGGGGCTGGGGGGCCTGCCATCTGCCTGTGCTGATGTGATGTATACACAGGGGCTGGGGGGGCCGCCATCTGCCTGCGATGATGATGAGGTATATACAAGGGCTGGGGGGCTGCCGTCTGCCTGGTCAGATGAGATGAGCGATGTGATGTATATACAAGGACTGGCGGGTCCTGGCTGGGATTGTGATGTATATACAGGTGCTGTGGGGCTGGGGCTAGTGTGGTGATGTATATACAGGTGCTGTGGGGCTGGTGTGGTGATGTATATACAGGTGCTGCTGGGCTTTCGATACTTGCGCCACTTGCGATTCTTACCTCTTCCCGCTCCTCCGCTGCGGCGTCTTCTGACTGTGCTGTTTCATCTGCCTGAACAGTTACAGTGCAGAGAGCCAGAAGACACTGACGTTGAGGGGTCCGGAGCAGAGCAGCGGTCAGGATTTCATTTTTTTATGTTTTGAGCAATATATGAGGCCCATCATACACTGGAGCATCATATGGGGCCAATCATACACTGGAGCATTACATGGAGACTCATATGGGGCCCATTATATATGGATCATTATATGGGGCCCATTCTGCTTGGAGGAATATAAGGGGCCCATCATATTCTGTATGGAGCATTATATGGGGCCTATTCTGTATGGAGCAAGATATGGGGCTCATTATACTGTATGGAGTATTAGGTGGGGCACATTACACTGTTTGGAGCATTATATGGGGCTCATTATACTGCATGGAGCAATATATGAGGATCATTATTCTGTATGGAGCATTATATGGGACTCATTACAGTGTATGGAGCAATATATGGGGCTCATTATTCTGTATGGAGCATTATATGGGGCTCATTATTCTGTATGGAACATTATATGGGGCTCATTTTTTTGAATGGAGCAATATATGGGGCTCTTTATTCTGTATGGAGCATTATATGGGGCTCATTAGTCTGTATGGTGCAATATATGGGGCTCATTATTCTGTATGGAGCACTGTGCGGTACCCATAATACTGTATGGAGCATTATATGGGGGTCCCTTTTCTGAATGGAGCAATATATGGGGCTCATTATTCTGAATGGAGCAATATATGGGGCTCATTATTCTGTATGGAACATTATATGGGGCTAATTTTTCTGAATGGAGCATTATATGGGGCTCATTCAGTATGAAGCATTATATGGGGCTCATTATTCTGTATGGAGCATTATATAGGACTCATTATTCTGTATGGAGCATTATATGGGGCTCATTCTGTATGGAGCATTATATGGGGCTCATTATTCTGTATGGAGCAATATATGGGGCTCATTCTGTATGGAGCATTATATGGGGCTCATTTTTCTGAATGGAGCACTATATGGGGCTCATTACAGTGTATGGAGCAATATATGGGGGTTCATTATTCTGAATGGAGCATTATATGTGGCCCATTATTCCGTATGGAGCACTATATGGAGCTCATTACACTGTAGGGAGCATTATATGGGGCTCATTATTCTGTATAGAGCATTATACGGGGCTCATTATTCTGTATGGCGCAATATATGGGGCTCATAAATCTGTGTGGAGCACTGTGCGGTACCCATAATACTGCATGGAGCATTATATGGGGCTCCCTTTTCTGAATGGAGCAATATATGGGGCTCATTATTCTGACTGGAGCAACATATGGGGCTCATTATTCTGCATGGAGCATTATATGGGGCTCATTACAGGGTATGGAGAAATATATTGGGCTCATTATTCTGTATGGAACATTATATGGGGCTCATTTTTCTGAATGGAACAATATATGGGGCTCTTTATTATGTATGGAGCATTATAAGGGGCTCATTATTCTGTATGGAGCAATATATGGGGCTCATTATTCTGTATGGAGCACTGTGCGGTACCCATAATACTGCCATATGGTGACACATAGTGGTAGATACCAGTCCTACAGAACATATAAGAGATTACAGTACAGTTATAGATGGTGACTTACAGCTGACGTTCTTTCAGGTGAAGTCATTCACTTTTCCCGTCTATTCCATGTGGCCCAGACAGACATGTCTACTTCTCCAGCCAGGACTCATCTGCAGAGATTACAACAAACACACATCTGACTTCTCACATTTCCAGCACTGTTCACATGTAGAATCATAATCCTCGTGTCCAATCCCCTGCTCAATGCTGGATTCACTAAACCATCTCAGACAGAGGTCTGTCCAGCCTCTGTTTGAAGACCTCTATTGAAGGAGAACTCACCACCTCTCGTGGAAGCCTGTTCCACTCATTGATCACCCTCACTGTCAAAAAGTTTTTTCTAATATCTAATCTGTATCTTCTCCCTTTCAGTTTCATCTCATAGATTCTTGTGTTTCCATGTGCAAATGTATTCCCAGCCTGCACAAACTCCTCATCCTACTGATACCCCAATACTGAGCCGCTGCTGCCATATGATTCCCTATTACTGCACCTGCTGTGTGGTATAAAAACAGAGCTCCTCTTACTGCCCCATATAGTAATGCCAACTCTGTGCCCTTTACATCGTAAAAATGCCTCCTTTGTGCTCACTAGATGGTAAAATTGCCTCCAAGAAAATATTAATTTCATGTGTATGTGCCCTCCACATTTTGTCCCTAGAAAGTAATAATACTCCATGTGCAACTTTGATGGTCACAATACTGAGTGCCCCTATAACAATAATGTTTAAGTGCCCAATAAACATTTATTTATGTCCCTAAGTTCCCCATGTACAACTCCCCTATATACAGTGTGCTGAGCTTACAGCTCCCCTATACACCATATGATGATCCCACAGCTCCCGTACATACATTATGTTGTCTCCCAGTGATCCCCTATATATAGGATGATGTTCCCACTGCTCCTCCAATACACAGTATAATTGTTAATAGTGTTCTGACACCATGCGGCGCCTGCACTGAGAGACCCTCTGCAGGGAGGAAATTAACTTTATTCCTCCCAGCAGCCTTGCTCTTCCAGTCATAGTGGTTGCGCTGGCACAGTATCAGTCACTACTCTGTGTATAGAAAGTGGCAGCTGTACCAGTGTAGTACAGGGGCCGACTGGGGGTGGTCCCTTTCAGCTGTGGAACAGACGGGAGAAAGACGCAGAAATCCGTTCAATCAGGTCCAAACTTTATTGGGTGTCCTCTTGACATCCACAGCAGACACAACAGCTTCTGCTCACTGGCCTGGGTACCTGTCACTTTCCTCCTGCTTCTGATTTGCGAAGACCCATGGGTTCCATCACTGTGGCTGCCATTAGGTCCACGGCCACAGCGCTTCCCCCGTCTGAGTCTGCCTGCTGCAACACCTACTCACTCTTCAGTGTCCAGCCGTCTTGTACCCCAGACCTCCGTTAGTCACTGCAGTCCCGTCCTGCAGCTGTCCTCTCAGGGCCACCCCCTTCTCCGTGTTACCGTCTCTTTTTTCTTCTGCCTTCCTGGAGCTTCTCCTTCCTCTGTCCTCTCCTTAGCTCTTCCCGCTTTTTTATTCCTCCTGGGGGTCTGCCCTACCCCTGGGACTCTCTTTCCTTATATCTCCTCTTTCTGGAAATCCCCTTCTCAGTCCCGTAACTCCTCCCACCATGACTATGCGGTTTCCCTAGCCTAAGGCTTGCTGTTAAGTCCTTTTCTCACTACTCTATGAACCCATCTTGTGGACAAAACCTGGTACTACACCATCTTCCACTAATTCTAGCTGTTGTCCAACACATTTACATACAAGTCAGAATAAAGCATAGTACACATCATCTCCTTCACCTTCCCCTCTTCATCAGACAGGTCCATACGTCAATCCACCTCCTACAGTAGCACCACGGCACTGATTGACAGCCGGCTCAACACCTTTTGTCACTCACTAGCTACCCTACTGGTGCCCCTATAAATAATAATGCTTCTTAAGTGCCCACTTAATATTTAACCGAGTCCCCTCATGTGCAGTAATATGGCCCCAGAATTGCTGATGTGAGCAGAGGGTCTTGTGATGACTCGATCGGATTCTCCCAATTATCTTCTATTGAGAAAAGTCAAACTTATCTAATTGACACAGACACATAGCAAATGTGGTCGCATGATCGCACCAATGGTGTTGGGGTCTCATGACAGCAGGTGCACCGCACCATATCATGATTTGGCCGTCTGTAGTCTCAGAGTGACTGCAGACATTTATCACGTGCCTTTAATAACTTTATTATAAAAAAATAATTATGAAATTATTAAATAGAATGCAGCTCGTGGTTACTGTATTGTTATACTTGTTAGGTGGCAGACAGACGGACGTATTTCTCGTGCGAGGATCACATCGCAATCCTCGGTCTGACAGTTCGCTCTCCGGACCTGAGTGTAACAGCTGCATAGTAAACCATCACACTGTCACACTCATGTCAGCAGCGGCTAGTCCGAGGATTGAGAAGCGATCCTCGCATGAGTTATATGGCCGTCTGCCAGCGCTCTTATGCTAAGGCCGGGGTCACACTTGCGAGAAACTCACATGAGTCTCGCACCTCAATACCCGGCACTGCCGCTGGCACTCGGGACCGGAGTGTGCTGTTGCTGTATTTCTATGCAGCCGCATACGCCGGACTGAGTGCCGGTGGCAGTGCCGGGTATTGATGCGAGAGATTTGGGCGAGTTTTTCGCATCACAATCGCAAGTCTGTCCCCAGCCTTATACTTATTCTGGTTATACTAATACTTAGATATTAACCCCTTATTAATGTACTATTGTAATTAAACTATATTGTTATGCTTATCATACAAATACTTATAAAAGACCCAGCTTGCAAGTCCTATTATATCCTTAGTCCATAGTTAATGCTTTTATATACCTGCATTCATAAAATAGTCCAATGTCTATAGCCGTGGGTAGAGCTGCCCCGGGCGGTGACAGCTACTCAAAGTACTTACTCCAATGAGTGGAGGGCTCGTGCCCAGTGAAATAGCGCACTCAACAGTACAAGGTTATTTCACCATATCTACTTGTACGCGAGTGTTGCTACTCACAATACCTCCGATGGTCTGCGTAGGATCTGGTGACTGCGTTCTGGCTGGTGCAGTAAAGGCAGGGCCGGTTTTAGGCAAAGTGGGGCCCTAGGCAAAAGTTTAAAATGGGGCCCCAAATGCTAACATATTGCACATCACACGGAAGCATTTTGGTTGTATTTACATGCGCTGAGTTCAGGCCGCTAAACAAGTGTGATCGACAATACTGAAATCGTTCAACACTTGTTTCCTGGCTTCTTTCCACCGGCTAAGGAATAATGATGGAGACAGAACAATCAAAAATGGATCACTCTGTCCCCATACAGTATCATGTTATCAGCAGCATATCTGCAGTTTACACTGGTGATGTGCTGCTGAGAACAACGATTTCTGTTCCGGCATAAACAATCCAATTACTCGAAGAATAGGCAGCATTTTGCCTGTTTAGAATAATACACCCCATAGTCCTCCATATATTATAATGTGCACCACAGTCCTCCATATTGTAAAATGCACACCCCATAGTCCTCCACATAATATAATGTGCCCCATTGTTCTACATATATTACAATGCACCCCATAGTCCTCCATATAATATAATGTGCCCCACAGTCCTCCATATAGTATCATACACTCCCCATAGTTCTTAATATAGTATAATACACTCCCAATAGTCATCCATATATTAAAATACACTCCTCAGTCCTCCATATATTATAATACACTTCCCATAGTCCTCCATATAGTATAATACACTCCTCATAGAGCTCCATATAGTATACTATAGTCCTCAATACAGTATAATACACTCCTCATAGTCCTCCATATATTAAAATACACTGCTCAGTCCTCCATATAGCATAATACACTCCTCATAGTGTGCCATAAAGTATAATACACTCCTCAGTCCTTCATATAGTATAGTACACTCCTCATAGTGCTCCATATAGTATAATACATTCATCAGTCCTCCATATAGTATAATACACTCCTCATAGTGTTCCATATAGTATAATGCACCACCATAATCATCCATGTAGTACAATTCACTTCCTATAGTATAATGCACCCCATAATTCTTCATATAGTATAATGTAGTCCCCATAGTCCTTGATATAGTATAATGCATCCATCCCACAGAGTATAATGCAGCCCCACAGTAAAATATAATGTAACCCCCATAGAATATAATGCAGCCCCACCATAGAATATATGGTAGCCCCTCACAGAACATAAGGCAGCCCCTCCATAGAATAAAATGCAGCCCCCTTATATAGTATAATGTAGCCCATCCACAGAATACAATGTAGCCCTCCTCATATAGTATACTGCAGCCCCATATAGAATATAATGTAGCCTCCTAATGGAGTATAATGAAGCCCCCCATACAGTTTTATCTAGCCCCCCAATAGAATATAATACAGCTCCCAGAGAATACAATGTAGCCCCCTCATAGAGTATGATGCAATCACCTGCCACAGAATATAATAAATATAATACAGCCCCCATAGAATATAAAGTAGCCCTCAATAGAATATAATACAGCCCACCTCCCCATAGAATATAATGTACCCCCCCCATAGAATATAATACAGTCCACCTCCCCAAAGAATACCGTTAGTGAGAAAACCTCAACAAATGATAAGGAAAAAAAATAATTCACAACCAAGTGAAACAAGGGGGCTAGGGGAGACAGGCACAAGGTTGACACAGTGGGGCTAGGGAGCAAGGGAGACAGGCACAAGGGAACACACAGGGCAAAGAAGCAGGGGAGAAGGGCACAAGGGGACACACGGGGACTAGTGGGCAAGGGAGACTGACACAAGGGGACACACGGGGACTAGTGGGCTAGGGAGACTGACACAAGGGGACAAGGGAGACAGGCACAAGGGGACACACAGGGACTAGTGGGCAAGGGAGACTGACACAAAGGGACACACTGGGACTAGTGGACAAGGGAGACTGACACAAGGGGACAAGGGAGACAGGCACAAGGGGACACACGGGGAATCCGAGGGCAGAGTAGATAGGGACGCATGGGGATACAGGGCTGCAAGGTTCAAGGGGAAGATGGGGGAGGGGGGACTTGGGAGCAGGGAAGAAAGGAGCACTGGGATTACAAAGACCGTGTAGATAGTGACAAACAGTGAGAAAGGGTCGCAAGGGGACAAGAAAGACGGGGGAACAAGAGGATGCAGGGAGACTTGAGAGCAGGGCAGATGGATCACACAGGGACAAGGGGCAGGGAATGCATGTGGATGCAGGAGGACTCAGGGCATTGTAGATGGGAAGCATTGGGGGACCAGGGGAGGAGAGAGAAGGCACGTACGGGGGCCCGGAAGGAGCACAATGACCTGGGGACCTACGAGGACAGGGGGCACGGGAGAGCAGGGAGCAAGGGCAGAGCATGGAGGAATTTACGGGGCTGGTGTCACAGGGGGCCGAGGAGGCTGGAGGCCGAGGATGGCGACACACGGGCAGCAGACCCACCTCACTGATGCTGGCCCTGTACACCTCTGGTTCCTCCACATGGCTGAGACGCTGCGGCATCCTTCACCGAGCAGCTCGATCCACGCACCCCCCGCCAGCCTCTAAAGGGGGGAGCGGAGAGGTTAGAATACCCCGTCCGGAGCCACCTGCTCCCGGTTCCCGCTACCGCCATCATGGCTGCCGCTGCCACCTGTGCCGATGCTACACAGCGGGTGTGCGATGAAGTGACATCATCGCGCACCTGCAATGTCATAGGGGAATGATGGTAGAGGGACCGCCATCTGACGCTCTCTCCCCCATCATTGCTTTGAACTGTAACGGCGTCATAATGACGCCGGTATAGTTCAATGTGGCGGGGGAGTCGGCGCTGGGGGCAGGCAGGCACCCCTGACCCACGGGCCCCATAGTGGCTGCGTGGCGTGCCACTACTGGCTGGGAGCCCCTGGGGGAGCGGGGGGCCCTAGGCAGGTGCCTGCCCCTAAAGCCGGCCATGAGTAAAGGTTGGACCTAGGAGATGCGGCGATATGCCGAGGTGTAGTGTGAGACCAGCACTCCGGATCCTCCACATGGCTGAGACGCTGCGGCATCCTCCCCCGGGCAGCCCAGTCCACGCGCCCCCCTCCAGCTCCTAAAGGGGGGAGCAGAGAGGTGAGAATACCCTGTCCGGAGCCAACATGGCGGCTGCCGGCACCTGTACCGATGCTGCACAGCGGGTGAGCGATGAAGTGACGCTCTCTCCCCCATCTTTGCTTTAAACTGTACCGGTGTCATTATGACGTTGGTATAGTTCAATGCAGCGGGGGGGAGTCGGCGCTGGGGGAAGGCGGGCCCCCCTTACTCACGGGCCCCATAGCGGCTGCGTGGCATGCCGCCACTGGCTGGGGGTCCCTAGGGGAGCGGGGGCCCTAGGCAGTTGCCTGTTCTAACGCCGGCCCTGAGTAAAGGTTGGACCTGGGAGAAGCGGCGATATGCCGAGGTGCAGTGTGAGACCAGCGCTCCTGCCCTCCAGCGGTCGGCGGGGATCCGGTCACTATGGTCGATAGCTGCGTTCCGGCGGATGTGCAGTAGGAGTAGGACCTGTGTGACGCGGTGGATCACGTGGTGCCGTGTAACTGCTGCTAGATGGAGGTACGGGTGTCAAAGAGGGCCAAAACCAACACATTCAGAAAACTCGGTTTCCTTCTTCAGGACTGGGACATATTGACCATTTAATATTTTCACCCAATTATGTGTTCTATGTACTTATTAACCCTTTACTTCCTGCCGCTCTTATTTGCAGCCTCTAGGAGAATTCTATTCAGGGACATGCCATCTCTCCTTGGTTCATCAATTGTTTGAGTGCAATACTTGCTATTTCCATTAACTACCATTTTTTTCACAGGTTTGTGCTGGGCGAGTTGCAATATATTTAATAAGATATTCTAATCACTATTTATTTCTCAGCTATTTATCCCCACGATTGGGATAACTGCAATTCATAGTTTATTCTTGTCAGGTTTAACCTGTTAAATATTCTTCTATTTGTCTCATTAATAAGTGACTAGCTTTTCTCCCAGCTTTTTTCAGCGCGAGTCTATCACAAATATTTATAATCCTTTTGATTTCCTTATGGTTGATATCTAGACTCACAGCAGTTACAAATCCTTTTACACAGGCGCCACTCTGTCGCCTTCATTTTTTGTTTTTAAATATTTTTCCCTGAACCTGTAGCTGGATATTTCCTTCTTTTGAATTCCCTCCTATCTATAGTATGATTTTGCACATCGCTTCCTATATACAGTATGAGGCCACATATAGCCTCCTGAATACATTGTTTGCCACCATATTGCCTCCTATATACAATGTGAGTCCCCACATAGCCTGTTATACACAGTATGAGCCCCTATATAGCGTCCTATATCTAACTGCATTCACCTCGGTATCATTCATTTTCTATGAGACTGCTCTGTTCTCATATTGTGCATTCATGCATTTAGTAGGGCTTAATGGAATTATTGTGCTTGTTACACATCAACTCTGTAGATGCGCTCACTTATTAGACTTTGGTTGGGGCAACTTTAAAATATAATAATGATAATGGTCCTGTCTAGTGACAAGTTTATTCTACAGGCTTCTGTAGAAAGGCATAATGCCAGTCATTCAAGGGTTAATTGTTTGGAACACTAAGGCTATGTGCACACGTAGCGATTTTTAAGCGTTTTTTGCCGCGATTTTCAGCGCGAAAACGCTGCGAAAACGCTTAAAAATCGTGTACAGAACGCACCCCATGCATTCCTATGGTATTCCGCACATGCTGTGCTAATGCTGCGCTTTTTTCCACGGCGGAATCGCATCGCGGAAAAAAAATCGCAGCATGCTCATTCTTTTGTGCGGAATCGCAAAGAATTGCCGCGATTCCGCACCCATAGGAATGCATGAGAATCGCTTACTTCCCGCATGTGGCTATGCCCACCATGCGGGAAGTTAAGCGTCTCATGTGCGGTTGGTACCCACGGTGTGGAGGAGAGGAGACTGTCCTCCAGGCCCTGGGTACCATACCCCTGTAAAAAAAAAGAATAAAAAATAAAAAATCGGGGTATATTTACCTTCCGGCGTCCCGCGCTGCATTCCCGGCCTAGCGTTCCCAGTAATGCCTTGCGGCAAGGCCCTGTAATGACGTAGTCTCGCGTGACTCTAGCGGTCTCGCGAGATCGCTATAGCAACGCGAGACTACGTCATCACAGGTCTCGCAGGGCATTACTGGGAACGCTGAGGCCCGGGAACGCTGAGGCCCGGGAATGCATCGAGGGACGCCGGAAGGTAAATATACACAGATTTTTTTTTTTTTTTTTAAGCATTTTAACATCCTATCTTTTACTATTGATGCCGCAAAGGCGGCCTCAATAGTAAAAACCTGGTCACACTTGTCAAACACTATGTTTGACGAGTGTGACCAACCTGTCAATCACTTTCCAAGCGATGCTTCAAATCGCTTGGAAAGTGCTTGAATATCGCACGCGAAAATCGCGGCAAAATCGCGATCATAATCGCGGTAAAATCGCGGCGAAATCGCGCGGGAAAAAAAACGCGCAATTTCTGGGAAGGAGTCCGGTTTTTAGTGAGCGTTTTAAAACGCTACGTGTGCCCACAGCCTGAGAGGGACTTTCTAGCCAATGAAACAACAGTATAAAACACCTGTGGTAACTATGGCAACTGCGCTGATGTCATAAACACATGCATCTATGATACAGGAGAAGATTTCAGAACCACAAGTCATTCCGCCGTAGGAGGAGCCGTACTTGATGTGTCTGGATACCTGGAGCTTCATCACTCCACAATGGGAGGAAGGGGACACCGCCTAGCCAGCCAGATCAGCCATACCGCCTAGCCAGCCAGATCAATGGGGTGACAGATGTTGCAGCCAGATCTCCCTCACGTCCGGTACTCGCCTCCTTCACCTTTATATGGACGGCCTGGAGAGGTCGCATTAGGCTTCTCCATAACAAATAAGATACAATGTACAAATTCTGGTACAATTTGCTGTTACATGTTGGCATTAACCTTCTAAGCCCAAGGGAAGGGCAGTCCTACAGCCATGGTTCCCTAGAGGTTTCCACCACAGGGGTTTTTTCCTCTCCTGAGTGCTGAAGGATGATTCTTCGTGAGTCGGGGGTTCTGCCATTTTCAGTGTCTTTTTCATAGTAATTGGCTGATTCTAAATTTCAGACACTGAATGAAATAATAATTATGAGATTTGTAATAAAATTTGGTCGATTTCACATCCAATAAAAGTGTTTTGTGTGTTTCTTTCACAATTGTGGGTTGGTGGGATTTTGTTGGGGATCAGGATCCAGCATCTATGATCAAGCCATGAAGCCAGATATGGAGTCGGAGCAATTTAACCCTGCGCTGGAAGACAGGACGGAGCAGAGATGACAAAGTGTTACTGCACAATTAGCAAAAGTTCACACTTTTCCTTGCATTCAGATACACGAGAGGATTCAGGGCCAAATTGGGACTAAAAAGCAGCGCTGGCACACAAAATTCACCAGCCCACATACAATAAGTATCCTCAACCCAAATCGTATCTGCAGTTTACACTGGTGATGTGCTGCTGAGAACAACGATTTGTGTTCCGGCATGAACAATCCAATCTCTCGAAGAATAGGCAGCATTTTGCCTTTTTAACACCTTTCTGTCATATGACGTACTATCCCGTCCATGTGCCCTGGGACTTAATTCCCAGGGACGGGATAGTACGTCATAGCGATCAGCGGCGCCCACATGATGAGCGCCGCTAATCGCAGCCGGGTGTCAGCTGATTATCACAGCTGACACCCGGCACTATGTGTCAGGGGCGGTCACGGACCGCCCCCGACACGTTAACCCCTGGCACACTGCGATCAAACACGATCGCAGTGTACCGGGGGTTCAGGGAGGCATCGGGAGGGAGGGGGCTGCCTCCGTGCTTCCCTGAGACCCCCACAGCAGCGCAATGCGCAACGCTGCTGCTGCGGTCTCCTTCCCTGCAGGTCCCCCTCCTTCCCTGAAGCCTTCTGCACTGCCTGTGATAGATCAGCACTTTAATAAAGTTAAAAAAAAAAAAAAGTGTAATAATAATTTATAAAAAATCCCTAAATAAATTAAAAAAAAATATATTCCATAATAAATTCATTTTTTGCAAATAAAAAAAAAAACAATAAAAGTACACATATTTGGTATCTCCGCGTCCGTAACGACCCGCCCTATAAAACTGGCAAATTAGTTAACCCCTTTATTGAACCCCTTAAAAAATAAAAATAAAAAACAAACCAAAAAATAATGCTTTATTATCATACCGCCGAACAAAAAGTGCAATAACACGCGATCAAAAAGACATATGTGGCGCCCCTGAGGGTTCAGTCGCCACAGAGGTGCTGCACCTCCTCCTGAGGTGTGGTACCCCACCATTCAGGTAAGGTGGAGACACCTGACCACACTCCAACACCTGCATCCCACACAACATAGTAGTGTAGCAAAGCACCTTTGGTGGCTTCCTGCTTGGAACACGAAGAGTGCTGGGAGGTGGGTGGAGCTTAGTTGCACAAGAGAGCAGGAGATTATTAGGACTAGGTCAGTCTGTGAGACAAGATCTCCTGAGTGGGATGAAGGAAGTTCTGCAGCAGACCTCAGTGACCACAGGAAAGAGATATTAAGAAAGCCTAATTCTCCATAAGAAAGATAGTTTTGTACGGAACGTAAGGAGAAGAAGAGAACTAAGGATTAGGGTTAGAGCAGAGCCCTTCCTCAAGTTCTAAGCGCATGGCCAGGGTCCAGTCCCCGAGGTTGTATGGATACTAATGGTCCTGCAACAGACACCGGAGGAATAGAAGATGTCACCACTTTATTCCCACACAAGACTTGGGGGCACAACAGCTACGAGAGTGAGCCGGGACTTAGTAGCAAGGAGTCCCTGAAGCAGGCTACAGCTGTCTTCCGTACAAGTAGAGTTCTAAGAACATCTGAAAGGAGGAACTCCAGTGTAACTCAGTACTGTGAGTACTTCAAATAGGCGCTAGAAGGTATACGTTCAGAAAAGGCACATATGTTGGCGGAGTGTTGGAACGGAGTACTTCATCTTGCCTGGAGGTTGGCTGAGCCCCTGACCTGGAGGACAAGGCACAGACGCGGGCACCTGTATGCACAACAGACTGTGAGTAAAGCTTTGGAACTACATGCCCTAGTGTCCTCCGCTTATTCCTGCACCAACCCACTCAGCACTGCTACATCTCTGTGCTTAATACTGCACCATTACGCTCTCCTCACTAGCTCTCCATCTACACTGCCCTGGGACTACAGCCCTGCCTGTGGAGGGCTACACCATCATTGCTGCACCACACCATCTGTCCCAGAGGATCTGTCTGCAGCGTCGGCGTAACATCTTCATTGCCGAACACCACAGGTGGCGTCACGAATCATTCACTTATAAACTTTAATCATCATCCACACGCGCACTATTCCCTTTTACAATGGACGCCCAGGGCCACGGACCGAGTAACAGCTACCGTGACAACTCCCATTGAAACCAACGGGCCCGGTACCAAGTACCCCGCTGCCCTGGGTGAGGGCGATCCACGTATAGAAATAATTATGGTACGAGCTGCCATACAGCATCATCAGTGAAAAAATAAACAAGTTATAGCTCACAGAATAAAGCGATGCAAAAATAATTATTTTTTAAATAAAATTGTTTTCATTGCATAAAAGCGCCAAAACATAAAAAAAGACATACATGAGGTATTGCTGTAACCGTACTGACCCAAAGAATAAAACTGCCTTATCAATTTTACCGCACACGGAATGGTGTAAACGCACCCCCCAAAAGAAATTCTTGAAATGCTGGTTTTTGTTCATTCTGCTTCCCAAAAATCGGAATAAAAGCGATCAAAAAATGTCACGTGCCCGAAAATGGTACCAATAAAAACGTCATCTCGTCCCGCAAAAAACAAGACCTCACATGACTTGGTGGGTCAAAATATGTAAAAATTATAGCTCTCAAAATGTGGTGATGCAAAAACTATTTTTACAATAAAAAGCGTCTTTTAGTGTGTGACAGCTGCCAAAAATAAAAACTCGCTATAAATAGTAAATCAAACCCCCCTTTATCACCCCCTTAGTTAGGGAAAAATAATAAAAATAAAAAATGCATTTATTTCCATTTTCCCATTAGGGCTAGGGTTAGGGCTAGGGTTAGAGTTAGGGCTAGGGTTAGAGCTAGGGTTAGGGCTATAATAATAATAATAATAAATTTTATTTCTATAGCGCTAACATATTCCGCAGCACTTTACATTTCGGAGGGGATTTGTACAGACAATAGACATTACAGCTTAACAATAATCACATAGATTATAACAAATACCAAGAGGAATGAGGGCCCTGCTCGCAAGCTTACTGTCTATGAGGAAAGAGGTAGACACGAAAGGTGGGTGGTAACAGTTGCCCTGATTGTATGGACCAGCCATAATGTTAAGTGTGTAACAGTACAGACACAGAGGGCTAATGGATGCATAAAGCATGTGGGAACATGAAGAAGGGAACCTGGTTATGGTAAAACTTTTGGCTGTGCCACACAGGGATAGATTAGGTTAATGTGTTGAGGCGATAGGCCAGTCTGAATAAATGCGTTTTCAGGGCACGCTTAAAATTGTGGGGATTGGGGACTAATCGTATTGACCTGGGAAGTGCATTCCAAAGAATTGGCGCTGCACGTGTAAAGTCTTGGAGACGGGAGTGGGAGGTTCTGATTATTGAGGATGCTAACCTCAGGTCATCAGCAGAATGGAGGGCGCGGGTAGGGTGGTATACTGAAACAAGGGAGGAGATGTAGGGTGGTGCTGAGCCATGGAGGGCTTTGTGGGTGAGGGTAATAAGTTTATACTGAATTCTGGAGTGGATGGGTAGCCAGTGTAATGACTGGCACAAGGTAGAGGCATCGGTGTAACGATTGGTGAGGAATATGATCCTGGCTGCAGCATTCAAGACAGATTGGAGGAGAGCTTGGTAAGAGGGAAACCGATTAGAAGAGAGTTACAATAGTCGAGATGAGAATGAATAAGAGAAACAGTAAGAGTTTTTGCAGAGTCAAAAGTAAGAAAAGGTCGAATTCTAGAAATGTTTTTGAGGTGCAGATGACAAGAGCGAGCCAGTGATCGAATGTGGGGGGCAAAGGAAAGCTCGGAATCAAGTATGACCCCAAGACAGCGGGCATGTTGCTGGGGAGTAATAGTGGAGCCACACACAGAAATGGCAATGTCGGGTATAGGTACATTAGTAGAGGGAGGAAACACAAGCAGTTCAGTCTTTGACAGGTTCAGTTTCAGATATAGTGAGGACATGATGTTAGACGCAGCGTTTAGACAATCGCCGGTGTTTTCTAGAAAGGCTGGCGTGATGTCAGGAGAAGAAGCGTATAATTGGGTGTCATCAGCATAGAGATGGTACTGGAAACCAAATCTACTGATTGCTTGACCAATAGGGGCAGTGTTTTCAAGGAGAAGAGGAGGGGGCCTAGAACCGATCCTTGAGGAACCCCAACAGTACGGGGAAGGTGAGAGGAGGAGGAACTGGCAAAAGATACAGTAAAGGAGCGGTCAGAGAGACAGGAGGAGAACCAGGAGAGAACGGTGTCCTTAATGCCAATGGAACGGAGCATAGTGAGGAGAAGCTGATGATCCACAGTGTCGAATGCTGCAGAGAGATCCAAGAGAATTAGCATGGAGTAATGACCATTTGATTTAGCTGTTAGTAGATCATTAGAGACTTTAGTGAGGGCAGTTTCAGTAGAGTGTAAGGAGCGGAAACCGGATTGGAGAGGGTCGAGAAGAGAATTATCAGAGAGATAGCAGATAAGACGGGAGTGAACCAGGCGTTCCAGGAGTTTAAAGATGAAGGGAAGATTAGAGACAGGTCTATAGTTAGCGGCACAGTTTTGGGCGAGGGATGGTTTTTTAAGTAGTGGATGTATGATGGCATGCTTAAATGAGGGAAAGATACCAGAAGTGAGAGAGAGGTTAAATATTTTAGTTAGGTGAGGGGTGACAGCAGGGGAAAGGGACTGGAGGAGATGTGACGGAAATGGGTCACTGATGCAAGTGGTTGGGCGAGAAGATGCAAGGAGCCTGCTTACTTCTTCTTCTGTGACTGGTTCAAAATCAGAGACTGAGCTAGATGCAGTGGGGGAGGGAGGACTGGTATGAGGTGATTGGGAGATAATTTCCTGTCGAATCTGGTCAATTTTTTCTTTGAAGTAATTGGCCAGATTGTCAGCTCGGAGATCCGTGGTTGGGGCCTGTACTCTTGGGTTGAGTAGAGAATGAAAAGTGTCAAAGAGACGTTTCGGGTTATTGGACAGTGAGGTGATGAGGGTGTTGAAATAGGTTTGTTTGGAGAGGTGAAGAGCAGTATTGTATGTTCTAAGCATAAACTTATAATGGATGAAATCTTCGTGTAGATTGGATTTTCTCCACAGACGTTTGGCGCACCTGGAGCACCGCTGCAGGAAACGTGTTTGCAGGGTGTGCCAGGGTTGTCGCCGTCTGTGTTGTGGTGTTCTATTTATAGCGGGTGCAAATTCATCCAGGGCACTTTGAAGTGTTTCATTGTAATGCTTCAGTGCAGAATCAGGACATGAGAGGGAGGAGATAGGAGCCAATGAAGACTGCAAGTTCTTCATAAGTTTCTGGGTGTTAATGGCCTGTATGTTTCTATAAGTATGGACAGTGGGGGTGACCTGAGTCGCCTGGCAGTTCTTGATAGAGAATGAAAGAAGATTGTGGTCAGAGAGCGGGAGAGGGGAGTTTGCAAAATCATCCACTGCACAAAGCCGAGAGAAGACCAAGTCGAGGGAGTTTCCGTCTTCATGCGTTGGAGAATTAGTAAGCTGCAAAAGGCCAAACGAGGAGGTTAGAGATAAAAGGTGAGTAGCAGATGGGGAGAGGGGAAGAGCAATGGGGTTGTTGAAATCTCCCATGATGAGGGTAGGGATGTCACAGGAGAGAAAACGTGGAAGCCAAGTGGCAAAATGATCCAGGAACTGATGGGAGGGGCCGGGAGGACGATATACCACCGCCACCCGCATGGAGAAGGGGGTGTAGAGTCTGACAGCATGGACCTCAAAAGAATGGAAGACAAGTGAGGGTACTTGAGGGATAACCTGAAAGGTACATTTTGGTGATAGAAGCAGACAAACGCCTCCACCTGCTCTATTGTCTGATCTTGGGGTATGAGAGAAGTGTAGTCCCCCGTATGAAAGAGCAGCAGCAGCGGTAGTGTCTGACTGCTGGATCCAGGTTTCAGTAAGAGCCAGGAGGTTAAGAGAATTAGAAAGGAAAAAGTCATGAATGAAGGAGAGTTTGTTACACACTGAGCGAGAATTCCAAAGTGCACAATTAAGAGAGACAGATGGCATGCAGGGAATATTAATAAGATTAGAGGGGTTTCTGAGTGTAGCAGTTGGGGGGTTTGACTTTCTATAACATGGGGGACCAGGGTTGGGAGCAATGTCTACTGCGACTAGGAGAAGGAGGATAGAAAGAGTGAGCAGATGGTTAAGTGATTTGTGAGAGCGTCTCTTATGTTGAATGGTGGGACTGATTGGATCTGTGCAATTTAACAATGTGAAAAGAGAGTGAGTGCTATACATAGGAGAGGAACGAAGCGAGGGGCCGATATGGATGGAGTGTAGAGAGTTAATGCCAGGGCGGTGGATATGTGTGAATGCAGCGGCCAGGATATAAATTACACAAATGCATATGGTACATATTTGTTGTACTACAAATGTACAGGGAATAGCTGTATATAAATGTCTTATCTGTTTCCTGCCCTGTCTAAACTGCCATGTTATAACTGCCAGTACTTTGACACATGTACTTCGATTACATGTGCATAAATGCCCACTGTATAAATGCCTTCCCCAAGCTATGTCTGAATATATAGGAGGCTAAGGATTGCTTTTTTTTTTTTCTCTCTCTCTTCTCGTTAATCAAACTAAATTGAGACAGCAGGACCCAATAAAATGTTGTGGTCAGATAAACAGATGTCCAGCGCTACATGGATCATAAAGCTCTTTGAAAAGTTTCTTGACCTCACAACATAAGGGGACAAGCAGAGTAAGTTGAAATAACTATATACCAGATATAAGCTTGCATAGTTGAAAACACATATATAGCATTCAGGATTAACTGCTTGCTGACATTGAATGAAGTGGAGAAACAGGAGTTGATTCAGAGCAGAGATTGAAAGAGCTGGTTACCAGATATAAGCTTGCATAGTTGAAAACACATATATAGCATTCGGGATTAACTGCTTGCTGACATTGAATGGAGTGGAGAAACAGGAGTTGATTCAGAGCAGAGATTGAAAGAGCTGGTTACCAGACATAAGCTTGCATAGTTGAAAACACATATATAGCATTCAGGATTAACTGCTTGCTGACATTGAATGGAGTGGAGAAACAGGTTAGGGCTAGGGTTAAGGCTAGGATTAGGGCTGAGATTAGGGTTAGGTGAGTGTTGGGGTTAGGGCTGGAGTTAGAATTGGGGATTTCCACTGTTTGGGCACATCAGGTGCTCTCCAAATGCAACATGACGTCTGATCTCAATTCCAGCCAATTCTGCGTTGAAAAAGTCAAAAGGTGCTCCTTCCATTCCAATCTCTGCCATGTGCCTAAACAGTGTTTTACCCCCATATAAGGGGTATCAGCCTACTCAGGACAAATTGCAAAACAACTTTTGGGGTCCAATTTCTCCTGTTACCCTTAGGAAAATAGATAAGTTCCTTAGGGGGTCTATTTTCCAAAATGAGGTCACTTGTGGGGGGTTTCCACTATTTAGGTACATCAAGGGTTCTCCAAAGGCAACATGACACCATGACACCCGCAGACCATTCCATCAAAGTCTACATTCCAAAACGTCACTACTTCCCTTCCGAGCCCTGACATGTGCCCATACAGTAGTTTTCTCCCACATATGGGGTATCAGCGTACTCAGGACAAATTGGACAACAACTTTTGGGGTCCAATTTCTCCTGTTACCATTGGGAAAATAAAAAAATTGGGGACTAAAAGATCATGTTTGTGGAAAAAATATGATTTTTTTATTTTCACGCTCTGGTGTTATAAACTTCTGTGAAGCCCTTGGGGGTTCAAAGTGCTCACCACACATCTAGATAAGTCCCTTGGGGGGTCTACTAGTTTCCAAAATGGTGTCATTTGTGGGGGGTTTCCACTGTTTAGGTACATCAGGGGCTTTCCAAATGCGGCATGGCGTCCAATCCCAATTCCAGCCAAAAAAGTCAAATAGCGCTGCTTCCCTTCCGAGCTCTGCCATGCGCTCAAATAGTGGTTTACCCCCACATATGGGGTATCAGCGTACTCAGCAAAAATTGTACAATAACTTTTAGGGTCCTGTTACCCTTGGGAAAACAAAAATTGGGGGTGAAAAGATCGTTTTTGTGAAAAAAATATGATTTTTTAATTGTACGGCTGTACGTTATAAACTTCTGTGAAGCCCTTGTGGGTTCAAAGTTCTCACCACATATCTAGATAAGTTCCTTGGGGGGGTCTAGTTTCCAAAATGGGGTTACTTGTATGGGGTTTCCACTGTTTAGGTACATCAGGGACTCGCCAAACGTGACATGGCGTCAGTACTCAATTCCAGCCAATTTTGCATTGAAAATGTCAAATGGCGCTCCTTCCCTTCTGAGCTCTACCATGTGCCGAAACAGTGGTCCCCCCCCCTCACATATCAGGTATCAGCGTACTCAGGACAAATTGCACAATAACTTTTGCTGTCCAATTTCTCCTGTTACCCTTGGTAAAATAAAAAAAATTGGACCTGAAGTAATTTTTTTGTGAAAAAAAGTTAAATGTTTAAACATTCAAAAAATTCCTGTGAAGCATCTGAAGGGTTTATAAACTTCTTGAATATGGTTTTGAGCACCTTGAGGGGTGCAGTTTTTAGAATGGTGTCACTTTTGGGTATTTTCTATCATATAGACCCCTCAAAGTGACTTCAAATGTGATGTGGTCCGTAAAAATAAAATGGTGTTGCTAAAATGAGAAATCGCTGGTCAACTTTTAACCCTTATAACTGCCTAACAAAAAAAAAAAATTTGGTTCCAAAATTGTGCTGATGTAAAGTAAACATGTGGGAAATGGGCAAAAAAAAAGGACATAAAAATTCAAAGTTGGAAAATTGCGAAATTTTCAAAATTTTCGCTAAATTTCCATTTTTTTCACAAATAAACCCAAGTTATTTGAATGAAATTTTACCACTATATCATGAAGTACAAGATGTCAAGAGAAAACCTTGTCAGAATCAGTGGGATCCATGGAAGCAGTTTAGAGTTATTACTTCATAAAGGGACAGTGGTCAGAATTGTAAAAATTGGCCCGGTCATGAACGTGCAAAACACCCTTGGGGGTTAAGGGGTTAATATAATACACACCATAGTACTCCATCTAATATATAAAGCTCAAGTGCGTGTATGTATGTGTGTATGTCCGGGATTGGCATCTGCACCGTTGCAGCTACAGCCAAAAAATTTGGCACAGTCACACGTCTGGACCCCGAGAGCGTCCTAGGCTATGTTGTGAGGCAAAATTTTAACCCCGCGCGTTCCAATTCACCAAACAATTTTGCCCCTATCTACATAATGTGGAAAAAATGCGTGTGTATCAAGCCCCGCCCCTCATTATGATGTCATAATGGTTGCCATGGCGATGCTGATGTCACCAAAGGTTGCAAACCCCGCCTCTCATTATGATGTCATAATGGTTGACTATGGGATGGAGGATATGTATGATGGGTATGTGGGCACTGGACTATGGGATGGAGGATGTGTGATGGGTATATGGGCACTGGACTATGGGATGGAGGATATGTATGACGGGTATATGGGCACGGGACTATGGGATGGCGGATATGTATGATGGGTATATAGGCATGGGACTATGAGATGAAGGATGTGTGATGGGTATATGAGCACTTGACTATGGGATGGCGAATATGTATGATGGGTATATGGGCATGGGACTATGGTATGGAGGATGCGTGATGGGTATATGGGCACTCGACTATGAGATGGAGGATATGTATGATGGGTATATGGGCACGGACCTATGGGATCGTGGATATGTATGATGGGTATATGGGCACGGGACTACGGGATGGAGGATAATTATAATTTGCTATAACTAACCACAGTTAGTTACTATGCCCGGGCAGCGCCGGGCTCTTCAGCTAGTATATTATAATGTGCACCACAGTCCTCCATATTGTAAACCTAGCGCGGTGGCGGCAGCATCTGAACGACCCAACGCGGCGGCAGCACCTGAGGGACCCAGCGCGGCGGCAGCAGCACCCGGAGGACCCAACGCGGCGGCGGCAGCACCCGGAGGACCCAGCGCGGCAGCAGCACCCGGAGGACCCAGCGCGGCGGCAGCACCCGGAGGACCCAGCGCGGTGGCGGCAGCACCAGGTACAGAGTGGGCGGCAGCACCCCGGGGACAGAGTGGGCGACAGCAACCCGGGGACAGACCGGTAAGCAATAAGACGCCTGGATTATAAGAAGCACCACCGTTTTATTAAAAAAACATTTTTCCTACTTTTCTCCTCAAAATTTGGGGTGCGTCTTATAATCCGGAGCGTCTTATAAAGCAAAAAATACGTACACTCCTCAGTCCTCCATATATTATAATACACTTCCCATAGTCCTCCATATAGTATAATACACTCCTCACAGAGCTCCATATAGTATACTACTGTCCTCAATATAGTATAATACACTCCTCATAGTCCTCTATATATTAAAATACACTGCTCAGTCCTCCATATAGTATAATACACTCCTCATAGTGCTACATATAGTATAATACACTCCTCATAGTGTGCCATAAAGTATAAGACACTTGTCATAGTGCTCCATACAGTATAATACACTCCTCAGTCCTTCATATAATATAATACACTCCACATAGTGCTCCATATAGTATAATACATTCATCAGTCCTCCATATAGTATAATACACTCCTCATACTGTTCCATATAGTATAGTGCACTGCCATAATCATTCATGTAGTACAATTCACTTCCTATAGTATAATGCACCCCATAATTCTTCATATAGTATAATGTAGTCCCCATAGTCCTTGATATAGTATAATGCATCCATCCCACAGAGTATAATGCCACCCTGCCATAAAATATAATGTAACCCCCATAGAATATAATGCAGCCCCCATAGAATACAATGTAGCCTCCTCATAGAGTATGATGCAATCACCAGCTCCATTAAGGGTTACCTTGACGAGGTGGAGTAGTTTGGTATACATTTTTTTGCAAAAAAACGTATCGACTAAATACCCTGTATTTGTTGCCATCTTTATACCAGCACTTGCTGATTACTGTCATATCAGTTACTGCAGGGTATTTCTGCACATTTGTCATTCTGTGTTTTCTTTTTGTGTTCCATAGAATACAATGTAGCCCCCTCATAGAGTATGATGAAATCACCTGCCACAGAAAATAATAAATATAATACAGCCCCCATAAAATATAATGTAGCCCCAAATAGAATATAATACAGCCCAGCTCCCTATAGAATATAATGTAGCCCCCCCAAAGAATATAATACGGTCCACCTCCCCAAAGAATACCTTTAGTGAGACAACCTCAACAAATGATAATAAAGAAAAAATAATTCACAACCAAGTGGCATTATATTAGCACAGGAGATGGTGCGAATATGAGACCCTTGTAAGGTGGAGGGCCACACAGGGGCAGTGAGAAGGACACGGTCAAACGGTGACTAGGGGGCAGAGGAGAAGGACACAAGGGGGTTAGGGGAGACAGGCACAAGGGTGACACAGGGGGGTTAGGGAGCAATGGAGACAGGCACAAGGGAACACACGAGGCAAAGAAGCAGGGGAGAAGGGCACAAGGGGACACACGGGGACTAGTGGGCAAGGGAGACTGACACAAGGGGACACACGGGGACTAGTGGGCAAGGGAGACTGACATAAGGGGACAAGTGAGACAGGCATAAGGGGACACATGGGGACTAGTGGGCAAGGGAGACTGAGACAAGAGGACAAGGGAGACAGGCACAAGGGGACACACGGGGAATCCGATGGCAGAGTAGATAGGAATGCATGGGGATACAGAGCTGCAAGGGTAAAGGGGAAGATGGGGGGAGGGGGTGACATAGGAGCAAGGAAGAAAGGAGCACAGGGATTACAAAGACAGGGTAGATGGGGACACACAGTGAGAAAGGGTCGCAAGGGGACAAGAGAGACGGGGGAACAAGGGGATGCAGGGAGACTTGAGAACAGGGCAGACGAGTCACACAGGGACAAGGGGCAGTGAATGCATGGGGGAGCAGGAGGACTCAGGGCATGGGAGATGTGGAGCATTGGGGGACCAGGGGAGGAGAGACAAGGCCCGTATGGGGCCCGGGAGGAGCACAATGACCTGGGGACCTGTGAAGACATGGGGCACGGGAGAGCAGGGAGCAAGGGCAGAGCATGGAGGAATTTACGAGGCTGGTGTCACAGGGGGCCGGGGAGGCTGGAGGCCGAGGATGGCGACACACAGGCAGCAGACCCACCTCACTGTCACTGGTCCCGTACACCTCCGTTTCCTCCACATGGCTGAGAAGCTGCGGCATCCTCCCCCGGGCGGCTCAGGCCACGCGCATCCCATCATCTCCTAAAGGGGGAGTGGAGAGGTGAGAATACCCTGTCCTGAGCCACCTGTTCCCGGTTCCCGCTACCGCCAACATGGCGGCCGCTGCCACCTGTGCCGATGCTACACAGTGGGTGCGCGATGAAGTGACATCATCGCGCACCCGCAATGTCATAGGGGAATGATAGAGCGTCAGATGACTCTCCCTCTCCTATCCCCCATCATTGCTTTGAACTGTACCGGTGTCATAATGATTCAATGCGGCGGGGGGAGTCGGTGCTGAAGGCAGGTGGGCCCCCCTGACTCACGGGCCCCATAGTGGCTGCGTGGTGTGCCGCCACTGGCTTGGGGCCCCTGGAAAAGCGGGGGACCCTAGGCAGCTGCCTGCCCCTAACGCCGGCCCTGAGTAAAGGTTGGACCTGGGAGGTGCAGCGATATGCCGAGGTGTAGAGTGAGACCAGCACTCCTGCCCTCCAGCGGTCGGCGGGGATCCGGTCACTATGGTCGATAGCTGCGCCATGGCGGATGTGCAGTAGGAGCAGGACTTGTGTGATGCGGTGGATCTGTTGCTAGATGGAGGTACGGGTGTCAAAGTGGGCCAAAAACCAACACGTTTCTGAAAACTCGGTTTCCTTCTTCAGGACCAGGACTTCAACTACCCTGAAATACATTGGGGAACCGAAACCTGCAGTTCCAGCAAAGGTAATAGGTTTTTGACTACTATGAGAGACAATTACCTTTCACAACTGGTTCAGGACCCAACAAGAGGGGGGGCACTGCTAGAACTAGTAATAACCAACAGGCCAGACCGCATATCAAATGTAAGGGTTGGGGGTCACTTGGGTAATAGGGATCACAAATTAATAAGTTTTCATGTATCCTTTAATAAGATGTGTAGTAGAGGGGTTACGAGGACACTAAACTTCAGGAAGGCAAATTTCCAACGGATGAGAGATGATCTTGGTGCAATTAACTGGGACGATATCCTGAGACATAAAAAGACACAAAGAAAATGGGAGATGTTTATTAGCATCATGAATAGGACCTGTGCACAATATATACAGTGGGGCAAAAAAGTATTTAGTCAGTCAGCAATAGTGCAAGTTCCACCACTTAAAAAGATGAGAGGCGTCTGTAATTTACATCATAGGTAGACCTCAACTATGGGAGACAAACTGAGAAAAAAAAATCCAGAAAATCACATTGTCTGGTTTTTTTTCATTTTATTTGCATATTATGGTGGAAAATAAGTATTTGGTCAGAAACAAAATTTCATCTCAATACTTTGTGATATATCCTTTGTTGGCAATGACAGAGGTCAAACGTTTTCTGTAAGTCTTCACAAGGTTGCCACACACTGTTGTTGGTATGTTGGCCCATTCCTCCATGCAGATCTCCTCTAGAGCAGTGATGTTTTTGGCTTTTCGCTTGGCAACACGGACTTTCAACTCCCTCCAAAGGTTTTCTATAGGGTTGAGATCTGGAGACTGGCTAGGCCACTCCAGGACCTTGAAATGCTTCTTACGAAGCCACTCCTTCGTTGCCCTGGCGGTGTGCTTTGGATCATTGTCATGTTGAAAGACCCAGCCACGTTTCATCTTCAATGCCCTTGCTGATGGAAGGAGGTTTGCACTCAAAATCTCACGATACATGGCCCCATTCATTCTTTCATGTACCCGGATCAGTCGTCCTGGCCCCTTTGCAGAGAAACAGCCCCAAAGCATGATGTTTCCACCACCATGCTTTACAGTAGGTATGGTGTTTGATGGATGCAACTCAGTATTCTTTTTCCTCCAAACACGACAAGTTGTGTTTCTACCAAACAGTTCCAGTTTGGTTTCATCAGACCATAGGACATTCTCCCAAAACTCCTCTGGATCATCCAAATGCTCTCTAGCACACTTCAGACGGGCCTGGACATGTACAGGCTTAAGCAGTGGGACACGTCTGGCACTGCAGGATCTGAGTCCATTGTGGCGTAGTGTGTTACTTATGGTAGGCCTTGTTACATTGGTCCCAGCTCTCTGCAGTTCATTCACTAGGTCCCCCCGCGTGGTTCTGGGATTTTTGCTCACCGTTCTTGTGATCATTCTGACCCACGGGGTGGGATTTTGCGTGGAGCACCAGATCGAGGGAGATTATCAGTGGTCTTGTATGTCTTCCATTTTCTAATTATTGCTCCCACAGTTGATTTCTTCACTCCAAGCTGGTTGGCTATTGCAGATTCAGTCTTCCCAGCCTGGTGCAGGGCTACAATTTTGTTTCTAGTGTCCTTTGACAGCTCTTTGGTCTTCACCATAGTGGAGTTTGGAGTCAGACTGTTTGAGGGTGTGCACAGGTGTCTTTTTATACTGATAACAAGTTTAAACAGGTGCCATTACTACAGGTAATGAGTGGAGGAAAGAGGAGACTCTTAAAGAAGAAGTTACAGGTCTGTGAGAGCCAGAAATCTTGATTGCTTGTTTCTGACCAAATACTTATTTTCCACCATAATATGCAAATAAAATGAAAAAAAAACAGACAATGTGATTTTCTGGATTTTTTTTTCTCAGTTTGTCTCCCATAGTTGAGGTCTACCTATGATGTAAATTACAGACGCCTCTCATCTTTTTAAGTGGTGGAACTTGCACTATTGCTGACTGACTAAATACTTTTTTGCCCCACTGTACCATATGGGAATAAACATGCTAGAAATAGGAGGAAACCACTATGGCTAAATAGAGCTGTAAGGGGTGCAATAAGAGATAAAAATAAAGCATTTAGAGAATTAAAGAAAGTAGGTAGTGATGAGGCATTAATTAAATACAGAAGATTAAATAAATTCTGTAAAAAGCAAATCAAGATAGCAAAGATTGAGACAGAGAGACGCATTGCCAGAGAAAGTAAAAATAATCCCAAAATATTCTTTAACTACATAAATAGTAAGAAACTAAAAAATGATAGTGTTGGCCCCTTAAAAAATAGTCTGGGTGAAATGGTGGATGAGGATGAGGAAAAAGCCAATATGCTAAATGACTTTTTTTCATCAGTATTTACACAAGAAAATCCCATGACAGATAACATGATCAGGGATAAAAATTCTCCGTTAAATAAATGTCACCTGCTTAACCCAGCAGGAAGTACGGCAGCGTCTAAAAATCACTAAAATTGACAAATCCCCGGGCCCGGATGGGATACACCCCCCGAGTACTGCAGGAATTAAGCACAGTCATAGATAGACCATTATTTTTAATCTTTAAAGATTCCATAATAACAGGGTCTGTACCACAGGACTGGCGTATAGCAAATGTGGTGCCAATATTCAAAAAGGGGACAAAAACTGAACTTGGAAATTATAGGCCAGCAAATTTAACCTCAACTGTGGGTAAAATCCAGGAGGGTTTTCTAAGAGATACTATACTGGAGTATCTGGAGAAGAATAACCTTATGACCCAATATCAACATGGGTTTACAAGGGACGGTTCCTGTCAGACTAATCTGATAAGCTTTTATGAAGAGGTAAGTTCCGGACTGGACCAAGGGAATGCAGTGGACGTGGTGTACATGGACTTTTCCAAAGCTTTTGATACGGTGCCACACAAAAGGTTGATACATAAAATGAGAGCAATGGGGATAGGGGAAAATATGTGTAGGTGGGTTAAGAGCTGGCTCAGGGATAGGAAACAAAGGGTAGTTATTAATGGAGCACACTCGGACTGGGTCACAGTTAGCAGTGGGGTACCACATGGGTCAGTTTTGGGCCCGCTTCTTTTTAACATATTTATTAATGACTTTGTAGGGGGCATAGAGAGTAGAATTTCAATAATTGCAGATGACACTAAACTCTGCAGGGTAATCAATACAGAGGAGGACCATTTTATATTACAGGAGGATTTATGTAAACTAGAAGCTTGGGCTGATAAATGGCAAATGAGCTTTAATGGGGATAAATGTAAGGTCATGCACTTGGGTAGAACGAACAAGATGTATAATTATGTGCTTAATTGTAAAACACTGGGCAAAACAGTCACTGAAAAAGACCTGGGTGTATGGGTGGACGACAAACTCACATTTAGTGGCCAGTGTCAGGCAGCTGCTGCAAAGGCAAATAAAATAATGGGATGCATTAAAAGAGGCATAGATGCTCATGAGGAGAACATAATTTTACCTCTATATAAGTCACTAGTGCGACCACCCTTAGAATACTGTGTACAGTTCTGGTCTCCGGTGTATAAGAAAGGCATAGCTGAACTGGAGCGGGTGCAGAGAAGAGCGACCAGGGTTATTAGGGAACTAGGGGGTCTTCAATACCAAGACAGGTTATTACACTTAGGGTTATTTAGTTTGGAGAATCGAAGGCTTAGGGGTGATCTTATTACAATGTATAAATATATGCAGGGACAGTACAAAGGCCTTTCTAATGATCTTTTTACTCTTAGACCTGTGACGGGGACAAGGGGGCATCCTCTACGTCTGGAGGAAAGAAGGTTTAAGCATACTGACAGACGCGGAATCTTTACTGTTAGAGCAGTGAGACTATGGAACTCTCTGCCATATGATGTTGTAATGAGTGATTCCCTACTAAAATTTAAGAAGGGACTGGATGCCTTTCTTGAAAAGTATAATATTACAGGGTATATACACTAGTTTCCTTAATATTGCGTTGATCCAGGGAGCTAGTCTGATTGTCGTATGTGGAGTCGGGAAGGAATTTTTTTCCTCAATGTGAAGCTTACTGATTGCCACATAGGTTTTTTTTGCCTTCCTCCGGATCAACATGTTAGGGCAAGTTAGGATAGGATATGGGTTGAACTAGATGGACTTAAAGTCTCCCTTCAACCTTAATAACTATGTTACTATGTTACTATATTGCTTATGACCATTTAATATTTTCACCCAATTATATGTTCTATGTACTTATTAACCCTTTACTTCCTGCCTCTCTTATTTTCAGCCTCTAGGAGAATTCTATTCGGCTACATGCCATCTCTCCTTGGTTCATCAACTGTTTTAGTGCAATACTTGCCATTTCCACTAACTACCATTTTTCACAGCTTTGTATTGGGCGAGTTGCAATATATTTAATGAGATATTCTAATCACTATTTATTTCTCAGCTATTATCACCACAATTGGGCCTTCTGCAATTTATTGTTTATTCTTATCAGGTTTTACCTATTAAATATTCTTCTATTTGTCTCATTAATAAGTGACTAGTTTCCTCCCAGCTTTTTTCAGAGCAAGTCTATCACAAATATTTGTAATCCTTTTGATTTACTGTTGTTTGGTATCTAGACTCACAGCAGTTACAAATCCTTTTACACAGGCGCCACTTTATCTCTCTCCTTCATTTTTTGTTTTTAAAATGTTTTCCCTGAACCTGTAGCTGGATATTTCCTTCTTTTGAATTCCCTCCTATCTATAGTATGATTTTGCACATCGCTTCCTATATACAGTACGAGCACCCACATAACCTACTACATACAGTATGAGGCCACATACAGACTCCTATATACAGAATAAGCCTGAACATCGCTTCCCATATACAGAATGAGCCTGAACATCGCTTCCTATATACAGTATGAGGTCACATATAGCAACTTGAATACATTGTTTGCCACCATATTGCCACACATCAACTCTGAAGATGCGCTCACTAGTGTTGAGCATTCCGATACCGCAAGTATCGGGTATCGGCCGATATTAGCTCTATCGGAATTCCGATACTTAGTTCCGATACTTTTTTCATATCGGATACCGGAATCGGAAGTTCCCATAATGCTATGAGCCTGCTCGATTTGATTCAGCCAATGGGAATCCTCAGAAGTGTGGGCACATCCTGTTAGGCATGTTAACTCTTGGCATGGCTGTGATTGGCTGCTGAAATGATGTCATGATGCACTATAAAAGCCGCCGCCATTTCTGTTCACTCTGCTGTGAATTCAGTTAGGGACAGGCTGCTGTTGAAGACTGTGAGGGACAGTTAGAAATAGCGATTCTCAAAAAACTATTGTGCTTTACCCAGGCTACATAAACCACCACTGTAGCTTTCTTTTGCCTAGCAGCAGTGTTCACAGCTGTCTGCAAGGGCTGTGTGAGTGCAGCTCACGCTGTGTAGTGGGTCCTTCAGCCACGTCTGGTTGTAGGCCGCCCAGCGTGGGTCACTGCTGCCTCATACATATTTTTCTTTTCTAGCTTCTTATTTTTAATAAATTCTATCTAGTGTGCTTCCATCCGTATCCATATACGTTGGTTGCAAACACTAGTAGTAGACAGCGGAGCCTTTCTGCAGCCTTTCAGTGCTAGTGCCCACTTCTCTGCACTGTTCACGGCTGTCTGAGAGGTCTCTGACTGTGTGTGAGTGCAGCTCATGCTGAGTAGTGTGTCCTGCAACTACGTCTGGTTGTAGGCCACTCAGCGTGCGTCACTGCCTCACACATATTTTTCTTTTATAGCAGCTAATTTTTTATTCTCCTATTAGTGTGCATCCATCCATATCCATATACGGTGGTTGTAAACACTATAGGAGTACACAGCGGAGCCTTTCTGCAACCTTTTGGTGCTAGTGCCCACTTCTCTGCACTGTTCACGGCTGTCTGAGAGGTCTCTGATTGTGTGTGAGTACAGCTCACGCTGAGTAGTGTGTCCTGCAGCTACATCTGGTTGTAGGCCGCTCAGCGCGCGTCACTGCCTCACACATTTTTCTTTTATTGCAGCTCCTTTTTTTTCTCCTATTAGTGTGCATCCATCCGTATCCATCTACATTGGTTGGTTGCAAACACTATATAGGAGTAGATAGAGGAGACTTTTTTCTGGGTTGTGCCCTTCAGCTGCAGCCAGATTAGTATTACCCAATTTTTTTGGAGCCTCATCTTTTGCATTGTAGGTTACCTGTCTGCATTGTAATAGCTCCAAAAAGTTTGTGATACTATCACTTTCAAATCTTTGGTCACATCCTTTTAGTTTTTTTTCAAAAAACAAAACAAAATAAAGTTCACCAAACACTCCATTTGACAGTTGTGTAGGCCACATTAGCTCCTATTAAAGTGTAGTCCACACACACACTTCATAAAATTAGTGTTTCTTATACCTGTTACCAGCTGTTCAGGAATAAGCACACTAAGCCCCCCATTTGTACTTTTCTGCCTATCTTTATCAGTCTAGCAAGATGAAGAAGGCAGGGAGTAAGGCACGTGGGCGTGGAGTTTCAGCAGGGAGAGGACGTGGGGATTCTGCAGGGAGAGGACATGGGGATTCTGCAGGGAGAGGACGTGGGGATTCTGTGCCTGCTGCGGGCACCAGTGAGACAGCATCCCCCAGTTTTAGCAGGCAACAGTCCTTAATGCGCAGCTTTGTAGGACCTCGCTGTACCCCACTGCTGCGGGAGGAACAAATTGAAGCCGTTGTCGGATGGATGGCAGCTAACGCATCGACTTCAATGACTTCCACATCCTCTCAGGGCCAGAGCACCGAAGAGCAACCATCTGTCTCTTCACCACCTGCCAAAGTGCCTAGGCAGTCAGAGAGCCCTGGACAGGAGCCATCACAGTCTCTACTTCTGTTCTCTGAATCTGTTGGCTTGGAAAGAGGGGGCCAGCCAAGCAGCATTCAAGAATGTGAAGAAGAGGGAGTATGCAGTGATGCGCAACTTCTTTGTCCCTCGGAATCTGAAGAGGCGGGTGGGCCAGTGCCTATGGTCAGCAGACCTCAGTACGCATCAGATGATGACGAGACTCAGTTACCACTTTCTGGTGCATACGGTGCTGGCGAGACAACCCAGGAGATGCAGGTGTTTAAAGAGGGGAGTGTTGATGATGAGGTCCTTGACCCATCATGGCGTGAGGAACAGGAAGGTGGTGGGAGCAGCTCTGAGGAAGAGATTCCCCGAACGGCCAAAACAGGAGGGAGAGGGAGGGGGCAGACTTGGCTGCCTGTAGCCTCCACTTCAGCACCCGGTAGGAGCATTCCTCTTTCAAAAGGCAAAACGGGTGCTCCCAAGACTTGCAGTGCGTGGTCCTATTTTGACACAGTTGCAGATAACATTTGCTTTGTCAAATGCAAGCTGTGTCATCAGAAAGTCAAAAGAGGGAAAAAGGTCAGCAACCTCAATACCACAAATATGTGGAAACATGTGCGGACCAAGCACGAGGTGGAGTTACACAGACACACTGAAGATGTAGGCCAACGTACAGCACCACCTACTACCTCTTCAGCTCATGTTGGGGCCTCTTCCTCCAGCTCACACACAGCTGGTTCGGCTTCCTCACAGGATCGCCAAGGAAGAACCTCTGGCACTGTTGTCCGGAGACCCAGTGAACTTCCACCCACAGCACCACGTTCCCAGTCCTCCTCACACTCCCAGGCCACTCTACAGCCATCGGTAGCACAGGCATGGGATAAAAGGCGGCCATACTCGACAAACCATCCCCGAGCACAGGCTCTGAATGCTGGCATTGCCAAGCTACTGGCACTTGAAATGCTGTCATTCAGGCTGGTGGAGACTGACACCTTCCGGGACTTGATGGCATTGGCAGTCCAACAATACACCGTGCTGAGCCGCTTTTATTTCGTCCCTGCCCTGCAAAAACATGTGGAGGGAAAAATACAACATGCGCTACTAAATGCCGTCAGTAGCAAGGTCCACCTGACCACCGATGCATGGACCACTAACCATGGACAGGGACGATACCTTTCCCTCACTGCCCATTGGGTCAATGTTGTGGAGCCGGGTACAGATCTGGAGAGTGGCGCTGTATGTGTTCTGCCAACTCCACTGATTGCAGGAATCCAGTCTGTACACATTGACTCCTCCTCCTACTCAAGTTCCTCAGAAACAGAGCAGCAGGAGCCTGTTATGACCGATATGAGCACAGCCGTGGCCAAACGTCAACAGGCAATACTCAAATTAATTTCTTTGGGGAATCGAAGCCACACAGCGCAGGAGCTCTGGAATGCCATCAAGCAGAAGAGCGACGTGTGGCTTCTGCCAGCGAATCTCCAGCTGGGCTTGATAGTGTGTGACAATGGCCGAAATCTGGTGGCAGCTCTTGGCCTAGGCAACCTCACTCACATCCCATGTCTGGCACATGTGCTGAACTTGGTCGTGCAGAGCTTTCTGAGGGACTATCCGGATCTTGATTCACTGCTGCACAAGGTCCGCATAGAGTGCGCTCACTTGCGGTGTTCCAGCACGGCAAGATCGCGCATTGCTGCTCTGCAGCGCCCATTACGCCTTCCAGAACATTGCATCATATGTGACCTACCCACCAGGTGGAATTCAACGTTACATATGTTGGAGCGGTTGTGTAAGCAGCAGGCAGCAGTCATGGAGTACCAGCTGCATCAGGCGCAAACAAGTCGCACTGTGCGCCGGTCACACTTCAGCACCACTGAGTGGGCCTCTATGAAGGACATCTGCCTCGTTTTGCGTGCCTTCGATGACTCCACGCGGATGGCGAGTGCAGATGATGCACTAGTCAGCATGACTGTCCCCCTTATCTGCCTGCTTCAAAAAACACTGCAAGCACTAAGAGAGGAGGTTTTGGAAGAGATGGAGGATGAGGAGTCCCAAATGCCATCTGCTTCTGGACAGTCTGCGCTACGTGGTTCCTCACAAAGGCCTAGGCAGGGGACAGTTTGGGAGGAGGATGAGGAGGAGTCGATGGAGGAGGAAGACATCTCTCCAGAGGGAGGTACACAATCCTCTAGTCAGTATGTACAGCGAGGGTGGGGTGATGCAGAGCAGGCAGAGATGACGCATCAAGCAGGGGACAGCGTTTCTTTGGCAGTTGGGAGTCTGCAGCACATAGTTGACTTCATGCTGCAGTGCCTGAGAAACGACCGCCGCATCGCCCACATTCTCAACACGACTGATTATTGGGTGTACACCCTCCTAGATCCTCGCTACCGGGACAACTTACAAAGCCTCATACCACCGTTGAACCGGGAGCGTAAACTGCAGGAGTACCAAGACACACTGGTGCAGTCCATCATGTTTTCCATTCCACCCGACAGCAGTGGTGTTAGTGCTTTACAAAGCAGCCCTGTGCGTCGAGGCAGTGGAGGAAACTCGGCACAAAGAGGGAGCAGAGGCAGCACCTCAGCACATGGCAAGACCACTATGGCCCAAATGTGGCAAAGTTTTGTGTGTCCGCCACAATTGTCTACACCATCACAGACGGCTCCAGTCAGCATGAGGCAACGTTTTCGTCAGATGGTGACAGACTACATGTCTTGCCTTGTAAGTGTACTCCCAGATGGCTCTTCCCCCTTCAAGTTTTGGGTCTCTAAGCTGGATACATGGCCAGAGCTTAGCCAGTATGCATTGGAGGTGCTGGCTTGCCCTGCTGCCAGTGTATTATCGGAACGCGTCTTTAGTGCCGCAGGTGGTGTACTAACAGACCGTCGCACGCGACTATCTTCCGATAAGCGGCTTACTTTTCTGAAAATGAACAAGGCCTGGATCTCGCCAGAATTTGCCAGTCCTCTTCCCGAATAAATAATTGGTTGGCAACAGTATCCAGGTCTCCTGTTGTGTTCATGTTTCTACCACCTGAACTATAATCCCTGGGCTTCAACACAGCCAGTTGTCGCTCAGAAGTGTCGTCTGCACAGAAAAAAACACTAGCTCCTGTGTTAGTGGGGTTCAGTAACGCCAGCTGCTCCCCTGCTGTGTGGACGGCAAAGTCTCCTGCTCCATCCACATTCAAACTACTACTGATTTTTAACCATGCTCCACTTAGACCTGTGGCTCCACTGTCTCTAGTTTTTCCCCTGGCCTCCAACCCCGCCACAGTTGCTGCTCAGAAGTGGTGTCTGCACAATCCACACTTGTTCCTGTGTTACTGGGGCTCAGTCACATCAGTTGATCCCCTGATGTGTGTCCGGCAATGTCTCCTGCTCTGTCCACATTCCCATTACTAGTAGTGTGAATGAGGACAGAGCAGGAGACCTTGCCGGACACACATCAGGGGATCAACTGACGTGACTGAGCCCCAGTTACACAGGAACAAGTGTGGATTGTGCAGATGCCATTTCACAGCTGAAACTGGCAGGGTTGGAGGCCTGGGGAAATACTAGAGACAGTGGAGCCAGAGGCCATAGTGGAGCATGGTTACAATCAGTATTAGTCTACAACCTATATAAAACCTGCTACAAGTTCGCCTCCACCTGCTGCATGATTGATCCTGTGCTCCAACAACGCCTGTTGGTGTTCAGAAGTGCCGTCCTCACAGAGAAAAACACACTAGCTCCTGTGTTAGTGGGGTTCAGTAACGTCAGCTGTTCCCCTGCTGTGTAGATGGCAATGTCTCCTGCTGCCTCCACATGCCAAAAACATCAGGCCTCAGCCTGCTCCATGCTTCATCCTGGGCTCCATCAACGCCAGTTGGTGTTCAGAAGTGCCGTCTTCACAGAGAAAAACACACTAGCTCCTGTGTTAGTGGGGTTCAGTGACGTCAGCTGTTCCCCTGCTGTGTGGATGGCAAATTCTCCTGCTGCCTACACAGTCACACTACTACTGATTTTTAACCATGCTCCACTTATGCCTCTGGCTCCACTGTCTCTAGTATTTCCCCTGGCCTCCAACCTCACCAGTTGCTGCTCTGAAGTGGTGTCTGCACAATCCACACTTGTTCCTGGGTTACAGGGGCTCTGTCACGTCAGTGGATCCCCTGATGTGTGTCCGGCAAGGTCTCCTGCTCTGTCCACATTCCCATTACTAGTAGTGGGAATGTGGACAGAGCAGGAGACCTTGCCGGACACATATCAGGGGATCCACTGATGTGACAGAGCCCCTGTAACCCAGGAACAAGTGTGGATTGTGCAGACGCCACTTCAGAGCAGCAACTGGCGGGGTTGGAGGCCAGGGGAAATACTGGAGACAGTAGAGCCAGAGGCCTAAGTGGAGCACGGTTACAAACAGTAGTGGTGTACAACCGATATAAAACTTGCCTCAAGTAGGCCTCAGCCTGCTCCATGATTGATCCTGGGCTTCAACACAGCCAGTTGTTGCTTGGAATTGCCATCTGCAAAGACAGAAACACTCGCTCCTGTGTCAGTGGGGTTCAGTAACACCAGCTGCTCCCCTGCTGTGTGGATGGCAAAGTCTCCTGCTGCCTCCCAAATCACACTACATCTTATTTTCTACTTGCTCCAAGTAGGCCTCAGCCTGCTCCGTGATTGATCCTGGGCTTCAACACAGCCAGCTGTTGCTTGGAAGTGCCATCCGCACAGATAGAAACACTCGCTCTTGTGTCAGTGGGGTTCAGTAACGCCAGCTGCTCCCCTGCTGTGTCAATGGCAAAGTCTCCTGCTGCCTCCCAAATCACACTACATCTTATTTTCTACTTGCTCCAAGTAGGCCTCAGCCTGCTCCGTGATTGATCCTGGGCTTCTACACAGCCAGTTGTTGCTTGGAAGTGCCATCCGCACAGATAGAAACACTCGCTCCTGTGTCAGTGGGGTTCAGTAACGCTAGCAGCTCACCTGCTGTGTGGATGGCAAAGTCTCCTGTTGCCTCCCAAATCACACATCTTATTTTCTACTTGCTCCAAGTAGGCCTCAGCCTGGTCCGTGATTGATCCTGGGCTTCAACACAGCCAGTTGTTGCTTGGAAGTGCCGTCCGCACAGATATAAACACTCGCTCCTGTGTCAGTGGGGTTCAGTAACGCCAGCTGCTCCCCATGCTGTGTGGATGTCAAAGTCTCCTGCTGCCTACACAGTCACACTACTACTGATTTTTAGCCATGCTCCACTTAGGCCTCTGGCTCCACTGTCTCTAGTATTTCCCCTGGCCTCCAACCCCGCCAGTTGCTGCTCTGAAGTGGCGTCTGCACAATCCACACTTGTTCCTGGGTTAAAGGGGCTCTGTCACGTCAGTGGATCCCCTGATGTGTGTCCGGCAAGGTCTCCTGCTCTGTCCACATTCCCATTACTAGTAGTGGGAATGTGGACAGAGCAGGAGACCTTGCCGGACACACATCAGGGGATCCACTGACGTGACAGAGCCCCTGTAACCCAGGAACAAGTGTGGATTGTGCAGACGCCACTTCAGAGCAGCAACTGGCGGGGTTGGAGGCAAGGGGAAATACTAGAGACAGTAGAGCCAGAGGCCTAAGTGGAGCACGGTTACAATCAGTAGTAGTGTACAACCGATATAAAACGTGCTCCAAGTAGGCCTCAGCCTGCTCCGTGATTGATCCTGGGTTCCAACATCGCCAGTTGCTGCTCAGAAGTGTCTTTGGCACGGGTACTCCCTCCTGCCCAGCCTGGTTCCAGCACGCCTGCTGTTTCCGGGTAGTGTCAACGTCACTTTGCCACCAATACGTTGTCCTGTCGTGTTGCCGTCGGGTTAGCCGAGCCTATGGTGCCTGCAGTTTAGGTGCTTCCTATGTGGGCTGCGTGTTCTGGTAATAAAGGCTGGTTCCGTAGTGCCAATAGGACAAGCACCCCCTGTAGGACTGTGGGTTTCGGTAACTGCGGCCGTCTCACGGCCTTGCAAGTTTGTCTTTTTCATGGGTACCTTGTGCTACCCATCTGGGTTCCAGCACCGTCAGCTGGTTCTCGGCAGAGCCTTTGGCCTAGGTGTCTCCTTCTCGGTATCAGAGTTCCAGCACCGTCAGCTGGTTCTCGGTAGTTCCATTGACTCTTGTAGCTTCTGCTACCCATCCGGGTTCCAGCACCGTCAGCTGGTTCTCGGAAGTGTCTTTGGCACGGGCACTCCCTCCTGCCCAGCCTGGTTGCAGCACGCCTGCTGTTTCCGGGTAGTGTCAACGTCACTTTGCCACCACTACGTTGTCCTGTCGTGTTGCCGTCGGGTTAGCCGAGCCTATGGTGCCTGCAGTTTAGGTGCTTCCTATGTGGGCTGCGTGTTCTGGTAATAAAGGCTGGTTCCGTAGTGCCAATAGGACAAGCACCCACTGTAGGACTGTGGGTTTCGGTAACTGCGGCTGGCTCACGGCCTTGCAAGTTTGTCTTTTTCATGGGTACCTTGTGCTACCCATCCGGGTTCTAGCACCGTCAGCTGGTTCTCGGCAGAGCCTTTGGCCTAGGTGCCTCCTTCTCGGTATCCGAGTTCCAGCAACGTCTGCTGTTCCTTGGTAGTGCTTTGTAGCACAGGTACCTCCTGCTTCGTAACCGTTTTCCAGCACCGTCAGCTGGTCCACGGTTGTGCCATTGGCTCTTGTTCCTTCTGCTGCCCCTCCGGGTTCCAGCACCGTCAGCTGGTCCACGCTAGTTTCATTTGCTCTTGCAGCTTCCGCTACCCATCCGGGTTCCAGCACCGTCAGCTGGTTCTCGGCAGAGCCTTGGGCCTAGGTGCCTCCTTCTCGGTATCCGAGTTCCAGCAACGTCTGCTGGTCCTTGGTAGTGCTTTGTAGCACAGGTCCTGCTTAGTAACCGTGTTCCAGCACCGTCAGCTGGTCCACGGTTGTGCCATTGGCTCTTGTTCCTTCTGCTGCCCCTCCGGGTTCCAGCACCGTCAGCTGGTTCTCGGCAGTTCCTCAGCCTTCTTGTACCTTCTGCTACTTTTCCAAGTTCAAGTTTCTGGAATTGTTTTTTGATTCTCACTCTGGATCTCCCCGACGATGACGGTGAAGACGACGACCCTGAAGACCACACCGAAGAAAACAAAAAGATGACCCTCAAGAAGATGACCAAGAGGACAAAGAACATGAAGACAACCACCAAGATGCAGAACAACAAGAGACAGAAGACCAAGAAGCAGATAAAACAAAAGCAGAAGAACATTAAGCATAAGACTAAAAATAAGAGCAAATGATATTATCTAAATTATAAGCAGAAGAAGACTAAGCAGTGTATGGGGGTGAGTCTGTTCCTCCTCGTGGTGCGCCTTGTAAATGCCTGCTGCTGCAGGCCAAACTGAACGCGGACAAATCCTGTTGTAAATCTTTTGTGACAGGCAGACCGGAAGGTGTAATCTTCAAACTTTTATAGATAACAACTACAGGAATGGCTGTCACAAATAAGAATATGATGAAGAAGAAGAATAGGAAGAAGTAGAATATGAAGAAGAATAATAGTTGAATAAGAAGAATAAGAAGAATGTAAAAAAAAGAATAATAGGAAGAAGGTGAAGAAGAAGATGAATAAGGTGAAGAAGAAGTTGATGAAAAAGATGCTGCTGCTTCTGAGGATCATGAAGTTTGAGAAAGTGTGGGAGAAGTAAAAAAGAAGGTGAAGAGCATGGAAGTAGTGAAACATACATACTGTATCTGACAAAATAGAAAAGAGGTTAACATAGTCAATATCTTTGTAACTCCAAACGTCTTTAAAATAAAAAAAAATATTCCTGCTATTCCATTTGATTGGGCTAAACCTCTATGGCTTTAATGTCTCCTCCACCTCCCCCAATACATTCTACTTTATTATTAGTTGTTTTTCTTCATGTAGAATTAACCTACAAGGAAAGAAAGGGTTTTTTTCAATTCCGATATTTCTGTTCCATTGACTTGAATGAGACTTCCAGAATCGGAATCGGCGATACCCGATATTTTTTTTAGATCGGCCGATCCAATCCGATCCGATATTTTTCAATATCGGGTGGTATCGCTCAACACTAGCGCTCACTTATTATACTTTCGTTGGGGCAACTTTAAAATATAATAATGAAAATGGTCCTGTCTAGTGACAAGTTTATTTTACAGGCTTCTGGAGAAAGGCATAATGTCAGTCATTCCAGGATTAATTCTTTGGAACACTAAGAGGGACTTTCTAGCCGATGAAACTACAGTATAAAACACCTGTGGTAACTATGGCAACTGCGCTGATGTCATAAACTCATGCATCTATGATACAGGAGAAGATTCCAGAGCCACAAGTCATTCCGCCGTAAGACGAGCCGTACTTGATGTGTCTGGATACCTGGAGCTTCATCACTCCACAATGGGAGGAAGGGGACACTGCCTAGCCCGCCAGATCAGCCATACCACCTAGCCAGCCAGATCAGCCATAGCGCCTAGCCAGCCAGATCAGACATACAGCCTAGCCAGACAGATCAGCCATACCGCCTAGCCAGACAGATCAATGGGGTGACAGATGTTGCAGCCAGATCTCCCTCACGTCCGGTAATCGCCGCCTTCACCTTATGTGTACGGCCTAGAGAGGTCGCATTAGGCTTCTCCATAACAAATATGATACAATGTACAAATTCTGGTACAATTTGCTGTTACATGCTGGCATTAACCTTCTAAGCCCAAGGGAAGGGCAGTCCTACAGCCATGGTTCCCTAGAGGTTTCCACCACAGGGGTTTTTCCTCTCCTGAGTGCTGAAGGATGATTCTTCGTGAGTCGGGGGTTCTGCCATTTTCAGTGTCTTTTTCGTAGTAATTGGCTGATTCTAAATTTCAGACACTGAATTAAATAATAATTATGAGATTTGGAATACAATTCGGTCAATTTAACATCCAATAAAAGTGTTTTGTGTGTTTCTTTCACAATCTTGGGTTGGTGGGATTTTGTTGGGGATCAGGATCCAGCATCTATGATCAAGCCATGAAGCCAGATATGGAGTCGGAGCAATTTAACCCTGCGCTGGAAGACAGGACGGAGCAGAGATGACAAAGTGTTACTACACAATTAGCACAAGTTCACACTCTTCCTTGCATTCAGATACATGAGGGGATTCAGGGCCGAATTGGGACAAAAAAGCAGCGCTGGCCCACAAAATTCACCAGCCCACATACAATAAGTGTCCTCAACCCAAATCGTAGAACACTGATAGGTCATGTGGGATTTTGCTTTATCTGTTACCAGGGCCAGAGTAAAGTATTTTGGTGCCCAAGGCAGATGAAGCCGAAGGCGCCCATTTTGCCTTTCTACCCAGCTAATTCTTCCCTTTTCCATTAGGTCTATGACATCATGTGATTATTAACAGACGAGCTGAATCCCTCTAAGTCAGGCACATATACATTTGTATCTCATGAACCTACAACTCCCAGTATGTCCATAACAATGGTAAGGAGATGCTGGGAGTTGTTATCAGTCTTTATCAGACTGCGGACTATACAGGAACCACAGTACTGATGGGACGCTGTCAGTATCAACAAGTGAAAATTTCCATCCTGGTACCTTATAAGTGACCTCTTCTCTGACTGAGTCTTTTCTTTCTCTTAGTCGCCATCTTGTCCAGATGCCATGATGACTTTTCTCATCCACATCTCCTTTCTTTAGACTTCCCTCTTCTCCAATCTCCTGTAGCACATCCCGACACGGAGTCCTTTAAAAATAACAGTGTTATTAAAATGCTCCTGAATAAAAAATATCTGTCCATATTATGAACTAAATAAGCCTCCTATAGTATATGGCCTCCACACTGTCCTGTAGTCCATCTGTTCAGAGATGGTAGCTGGGAAAACACAGAATAACAACAGAAACAATATCATCAGGACAGAAAGCAGGTTACATTCACAATATGCCAAAAACAGCCCTACGTCTTCAATATGGGGATTATAAAAGTGAGCACAATGGACACTCCCAACATGGAATTATCTACTAAAGATATGGAATCAATAATCCACCAAGAAAATATAACAATATTTTGTATCATTAAATTGTAACATCAAGAAGGCATACACGTACACTCACTGGCCACTTTATTAGGTACACCTGTCCAACTGTGTGTTAAGACTTAATTTCTAATCAGCCAATCACATGGTGGCAACTCAGTGCATTTAGGCATGTAGACATGGTCAAGACAATCTCCTGCAGTTCAAACCGAGCATCAGTATGGGGAAGAAAGGTGATTTGAGTGCCTTTGAACGTGGCATGATTGTTGGTGCCAGAAGGGCTGGTCTGAGAATTTCAGAAACTGCTGATCTACTGGGATTTTCACACACAACCATCTCTAGGGTTTACAGAGAATGGTCCGAAAAAGAAAAAAAATCCAGTGAGCGGCAGTTCTGTGGCCGGAAATGCCATGTTGATGCCAGAGGTCAGAGGAGAATGGGCAGACTGGTTCGAGCTGATAGAAAGGCAACAGTGACTCAAATTGCCACCCGTTACAACCAAGGTAGGCAGAAGAGCATCTCTGAACGCACAGTGCGTCGAACTTTGAGGCAGATGGGCTACAGCAGCAGAAGACCACACTGGGTACCACTCCTCTCAGCTAAGAACAGGAAACTGAGGCTACAATTTGCACAAGCTCATCGAAATTGGACAGTAGAAGATTGGAAAAACGTTGCCTGGTCTGATGAGTCTCGATTTCTGCTGCGACATTCGGATGGTAGGGTCAGAATTTGGCGTAAACAACATGAAAGCATGGATCCATCCTGCCTTGTATCAACGGTTCAGGCTGGTGGTGGTGGTGTCATGGTGTGGGGAATTTTTTCTGGGCACTCTTTGGGCCCCTTGGTACCAATTGAGCATCGTTGCAACGCCACAGCCTACCTGAGTATTGTTGCTGACCATGTCCATCCCTTTATGACCACAATGTACCCAACATCTGATGGCTACTTTCAGCAGGATAATGCGCCATGTCATAAAGCTCGAATCATCTCAGATTGGTTTCTTGAACATGACAATGAGTTTACTGTACTCAAATGGCCTCCTCAGTCACCAGATCTCAATCCAATAGAGCATCTTTGGGATGTGGTGGAACGGGAGATTCGCATCAGGGATGTGCAGCCGACAAATCTGCGCCAACTGTGTGATGCCATCATGTCAATATGGTCCAAAATCTCTGAGGAATGCTTCCAGCACCTTGTTGAATCTCTGCCACGAAGAATTGAGGCAGTTCTGAAGGCAAAAGGGGGTCCAACCCCTTACTAACATGGTGTACCTAATAAAGTGGCCAGTGAGTGTATATACACACATACAGTATATCAGTACCCCAGATAATCAACTTATTGGGGATACAATTGTGGCATGCCTTTATATGACTGGGGATCGTCTTTAACGTGCTCACACCATCCACATCATGTGCGGTGAGTTTTTACATGTAGTTCCCGGGATGTGAGGCCAATATAAATCAGCTTACAAGTACATATGGCATAATATAGAACATGAGTTATATTTACTTGTCACTTTAAGATTCACACATTAGTTTTTGCCGGTATTAGATTAGGTCATGCACAATACCACTAACCATTGTATTCTGTCTATGCTTAGCCTAGAAAGGTATTAGCCTATAGCCATTACTAATTTGCCCATACCTAAGATGGAGTCTGCTCAGTACGCCTGAGATGTGATGCGCATCAGAGCATTGCCAACTGCACCTTTTCATTGACACCTGGCAATCATTGATGTCACAGGAGATTTCCGCATGTCCCATCGTTTCACCTAGGTCGCCGGAAGTGATGTAATCTCTGCAGAGGCATAGCTAGGGGATCAGCTCAGGGGGGGCAAAACATCTGAGTGGGCTCCTAACAGGAGAACATATCATTGGTGCAAACTGCGCAACCGCACATGGGCGCAAGAGGTAAGGGCGCCCATATCTACCTCCAAAGAAGGTGCTCTTGGGCTGCAAAGGGCCCATATATTGTTCTTGCACAAGGGCCCTTTCTGTCTGTGTCTCCCTGTGGCCACTAACTAGGTAATCATGCTATGGCCGTATAGAGGAACCTCAGGAGATGACCACACTGTTATTGAAAATAAATCTCTATACAAAGACCAGCACTGATATTACCGCCATATGCTGACACATAGTGGTAGACACCAGTCCTACAGAACATATAAGAGATTACAGTACAGTTATAGATGGTGACTTACAGCTGACGTTCTTTCAGGTGAAGTCATTCACTTTTCCCGTCTATTCCATGTGGCCCAGACAGACATATCTACTTCTCCAGCCAGAATTCATCTGCAGAGATTACAACAAACACACATCTGACTTCTCACATTTCCAGCACTGTTCACATGTAGAATCATAATCCTCGTGTCCAACCCCCTGCTCAATGCTGGATTCACTAAACCATCTCAGACAGATGTCTGTCCAGCCTCTGTTTGAAGACCTCCATTGAAGGAGAACTCACCACCTCTCGTGGCAGCTTGTTCCACTCATTGATCACCCTCACTGTCAAAAAGTTTTGTCTAATATCTAATCTGTATCTTCTCCCTTTCAGTTTCATCTCATAGATTCTTGTGTTTCCATGTGCAAATGTATTCCCAACCTGCACAAACTCCTCATCCTGCTGATACCCCAATACTGAGCCGCTGCTGCCATTTGATTCCCCATTACTGCACCTTCTGTGTGGTACAAAAACAGAGCTCCTCTTACTGCCCCACATAGTAATGCCAACACTGTGCCCTTTACATTGTAATAATGCCTCCTTTGTGCTCACTAGATGGTAAAATTGCCTCCAAGAAAATATTAATTTCATGTGTATGTGCCCTCCACATTTTATCCCTAGAAAGTAATAATACTCCATGTGCAACTTTGATGGTCACAATACTGAGAGCCCGTATAACAATAATGTTTAAGTGCCCAATTAACATTTAATTATGTCCCTAAGTTCCCCATTTACAACTCCCCTATATACAGTATGTTGAGCTTACAGCTCCCCTATACACCATATGATGATCCCACAGCCCCTGTGCATATAGTATGATGTCCCCCAGTGATCCCCTATATATAGAATGATGTTCCCACTGCTCCTCCAATACACAGTATAATTGTTAATAGTGTTCTGACACCATGCAGCGCCTGCACTGAGAGCCCCTCTGCAGGGAGGAAATGAACTTTATTCCTCCCAGCAGCCTTGCTCTTCCAGTCATAGTGGTTGCGCTGGCACAGTATCAGTCACCGCTCTGTGTATAGAAAGTGGTGGCTGTAGCAGTGTAGTACAGGGGCCAACTGGGGGTGGTCCCTTTCGGCTGCGGAACAGACGGGAGACAGGCCCAGAAATCTGTTCAATCAGGTCCAAACTTTATTGGATGTCCTCTTGACATCCACAGCAGACACAACTGCTCCCTGGCCTGGGTACCTGTCACTTTCCTTCTGCTTCTGTTTGGCGAAGACCCATGGGTTCCTTCACTGTGGCTGCCGTTAGGTCCATGGCCACAGCGCTTCCCCCGTCTGAGTCTGCCTGCTGCAACACCTACTCACTCTTCAGTGTCCAGCCGTCTTGTACCCCAGACCTCCGTTAGTCACTACGGTCCCGTCCTGCAGCTGTACTCTCAGGGCCACCCCCTTCTCCGCGTTACCGTCTCTTTCTCTTCTGCCTTCCTGGAGCTTCTCCTTCCTCTGTCCTCTCCTTAGCTCTTCCCGCTTTTTTCTTCCTCCTGGGGGTCTGCCCTACCCCTGGGACTCTCTTTCCTTATATCTCCTCTTTCTGGAAATCCCCTTCTCAGTCCCGTAACTCCTCCCACCATGACTATGCGGTTTCCCTAGCCTAAGACTTGCTGTTAAGTCCTTTTCTCACTACTCTATGAACCCATCTTGTGGACAAAACCTGGTACTACACCATCTTCCACTAATTCTAGCTGTTGTCCCACACATTTACATACAAGTCAGAATAAAGCATAGTACACATCATCTCCTTCACCTTCCCCTCTTCATCAGACAGGTCCATAGGTCAATCCACCTCCTACAGCAGCACCACGGCACTGACTGACAGCCGGCTCAGCACCGTTTGCCACCCACTAGCTACCCTACTGGTGCCCCTATAAATAATAATGCTTCTTAACATGGCCCCAGAATTGCTGATGTGAGCAGAGGGTCTTGTGATGACTTGCTCAGCTTCTCCCAATTATCTTCTATTGAGAAAAGTCAAACTTATCTAATTGACACAGATGTGGCGCCCCTGAGGCTCAGTCGCCACAGAGGTACTGCACCTTCTCCTAAGGTGTGGTGCCCCACCATCCAGGTAAGGTGGGAACTCCTTTCCATGCTTCAACACTCGCACCCCACACAACAGGGTAGTTCTGCACAACCACATTGCAGCTCAGTGCTTAGAGAGTAGCAGAGCACCTTTGGTGGTTCCCTGCTTGGAACACTGGACATGCTGGGAGGTGGGTGGAGTTGAGATACATAAAAGAGTGGGAAAGTGTAGGATGACAGGTCAGTCTGACAGGAGGTCAGTCGGGAAGGAAGCCACTCGGAGAGGAGTGGGAATCCCTGGTAGAAGGGATGGAAGAAGGAGTGCTGCAGCTGCCTCAGTGACCTGAGCCAGCTGGCACGGGAACGGAAAGGAGGAAGAAGGACATTGATCTGTAACCTAAGCATCCATAAGAGAGAGAGATTAGTACGGAATGAAGGAGAATAGAACAGAGAGGATGTGGGTTGGAAGGAAGCACCCTGCCTATAGGTTCTAAGCGCAAGGCCGGCGCCCAGTCCCCGAGGTTGTATGGACACTTTTGGTTCTGCAGCAGACACCGGTGGAGTAGTAGGCTGTAAATGCACTAATCCCATCTAAGACTTGGGGCACAACAGCACTTGGATAGTGAGCCGGGACTCAGGAGAAGGGAGTCCCTGAAGCAGGCTACAGCTGTCTGCCGTACAAGTAGAGTTCTTGGGAACATCTGTCAGGAGGAACTCCAGTGTAACTCAGTACTAGGAGTACTTCACTTAAAGGCGCTATAAGAGGAGACGTTAAGAAAGGCACATGTTGGCGGAGTGTTGGAAGGGAGCATTCCATCTGACCTGGAGGTTGACTGAGTCCCTGACCAGGAGGACACGGCACGGAGGCAGGCACCTGTGTGTACTACAGACTGAGTAAAGCTTTGGAACTACAAGCCCTGGTGTCCTCCATTCATTCCTGCACCAACACACTCAGTACCGCTACATCTGGGTACCAGCTTCTACACCGCCTGCGCCTCTCCTCTACCCCTACACTGCCCTGGGACTACAGCTCCTCCTGTGGGGAGCTTCACCATCTTGGTTGCAACAAACCGCCAGTCCCAGAGGATCTGCCTGCAGCGTCGGCTTAACATCTCACTTGCCGAACACCACAGGTGGCGTCACAAACTATTCCATTAACTACATTCCACCATACAATCCCCCCCATTAATTGGGCGCCCAGGGCCACGGACCGGGTCACTGCTGCTGTGACACATTCCGCTGACACCGGCCCGGTACCGAGTACCCCACGGCCCTGGGAGGACGACCCAGTACTATTGCTATTAACCTATATTGTTATGCTTATCATACTAATACTTATAAAAGACCCAGATTGCAAGTCCTATTATATCCTTAGTCCATAGTTAATGCTTTTATATACCGTACCTGCATTCACAAAATAGTCCCATATCTATAGCCGTGGGGAAAGCTGCCCCGGCCGGTGACAGCTACTCAAAGTACTTACTCCAATCAGTGGAGGGCTCGTGCCCAGCGAAATAGCGCACTCAACAGTACAAGGCGATTTCACGATATCTACTTGTACGTGAGTGTTGCTACTCACAATACCTCCGATGGTCTGCGTAGGATCTGGTGACTGCGTTCTGGCTGGTGCAGTAAAGGCAGGGCCGGTTTTAGGCAAAAGTTTAAAATGAGGCCCCAAATGCTAACATATTTCACATCACACAGAAGCATTTTGGTTGTATTTACATACGCTGAGTTCAGTTATCGGCAGCATATCTGCAGTTTACACTGGTGATGTGCTGCTGAGAACAACGATTTCTGTTCCGGCATAAACAATCCAATTACTCGAAGAATAGGCAGCATTTTGCCTGTTTAGTATAATACACCCCATAGTCCTGTATATATTATAATGTGCACCACAATCCTCCATATTGTAAAATGCACACCCAATAGTCCTCCATATATAATATAATGTGCCCCACAGTCCTCCATATAGTATCACATACTCCCCATAGTCCTCAATATAGTATAATACACCCCTCACAGAGCTCTATATAGAATACTATAGTCCTCAATACAGTATAATACACTCCATAGTCCTCCATATATTAAAATACACTGCTCAGTCCTCCTTATAGTATAATACACTCTTCTGATGAGTTCATTTTCCCCTTCACCATTGACGTCTGATGAACTCCCTCTTCTGGTGAAGGAAGGTAGTGAGGCTGATTACCAAGCACCTGAGCTGGGAGAGGATGACTGGGCGACGGGGATCTCTGACTGGATATAAGGCAGCCAACGCCCTTCTGCCTCGCTGGTGATTTCTCTGTGGAATTCTAGGAGACCAGTCTGATTCCTGCTCCTCAAAAGCTAAGTTTTCTGCTTTGCCTTTTTGCATTTGTGTTTTGGTTTTAGTTTGCCTTGCTTTTCTGGATTCTGCCATTCCCTGCTGGGGTGAGCTGAATTCCTTTTTGTCGGTTTGCTCTGTCTTCAGAAAATACCTGAGTACTCACATAGTCTTTTTGAAGCCTAGCATCTTCAGGGCCTTTTCCCTTTCAGTCTGTTGGCTCTTATTTTGATAGGGTTTTTCGCGGATTGCAGACAGCAGCCTTCCTATCTTGTCCTATCTAGTTAGCTTGGGCCCCATCATTTGCTCAGTCTATCTTTCTATCTGTGTTAGTGTTTTTTCTTCTTGCTTCACCGTCATTATATGTTGGGGGCTGCCTATTGCTTTGGGGTCTGCTCTGGGGCAGTTTAGATTTCCCTTTCTGTCTTTAGGCTAGGCAGTTCTCTGGCTGTGATCGAGGGGTCTAGGGCATCGTAGGAAACCCCCACGGCTACTGCTAGTTGTTGTTGATAGGTTCAGGGGTCTGCAATACGATAGCTGCCAACTTCTCTTGTTTTCTGGACTTAGCTAGCATTTCTGTTTTTGCCTCCTATGGTGACTCATTCATAACACTCTTCTTAGTGTGCCATAAAGTATAATACACTCCTCATAGTGCTCCAAACAGTATAATACACTCCTCAGTCCTTCATATAGTATAGTACACTCCTCATAGTGCTCCATATAGTATAATGCACCACCGTAATCATCCATGTAGTACAATTCACTTCCTATAGTATAATGCACCCCATAATCTAATATATAAAGCTCAAATTGTGTATGTATGTATGTGTGTGTGTGTGTATATGTGTATGTATGTGTGTATGTCCGGGATAGGCATCCGCCGTCGCAGCTACAGCCACAAAATTTGGCACAGTCACACGTCTGGACCCCAAGAGCGTCCTAAGCTATGTTGTGAAGCGAAATTTTAACCCCGTGCGTTCCAATTCACCAAACAATTTTGCCCCTATCTACATACTGGGGAAAAAGTGTGCGCGTGCCAAGCCCCGCCCCTCATTATGATGTCATAATGCCCCTATTTGCATACTGGGGAAACAGTGTGTGCGTATCAAGCCCTGCCCCTCATGTCACAATGGTTGCCATGGCGGCGCTGATGTCATCATAGGTTGCAAGCCCTGCCGCCGCTCATCATGATGTCATAATGGTTGACTATGGGATGGAGGATGTGTGATGGGTGTATGGGCACGGGACTATGGGATGGAGGATATGTTTGACGGGTATATGGGCACTGGACTATGAGATGGCGGATATGTATGATGGGTATATGGGCACGGGACTATGGGATGGAGGATATGTATGATGGGTATATGGGCATGGGACTATGGGATGGAGAATATATATGATGGGTATATGGGCTGGAGGATAATTATAATTTTCTATAACTAACCACAGTTAGTTACTATGCCCGGGCAGCGCCGGGCTCTTCAGCTAGTTCTTCATATAGTATAATGTAGTCCCCATAGTCCTTGATATAGTATAATGCATCCATCCCACAGAGTATAATGCAGCCCTGCCGTAAAATATAATGTAACCCCCATCGAATATAATGCAGCCCCTCCATAGAATATATGGTAGCCCCTCACAGAATATAAGGCAGCCCCTCCATAGAATATAATGCACCCCCCTGATATAGTATAATGTAGCCCATCCATAGAATACAATGTAGCCCTCCTCATATAGTATACTGCAGCCCCACATAGAATATAATGTAGTCTCCTCATGGAGTATAATGAAGCCCCCCCCATACAGTTTTATCTAGCCCCCCAATAGAATATAATGCAGCTCCCATAGAATACAATGTAGCCCCCTCATAGAGTATGATGCAATCACCTGCCACAGAATATAATAAATATTATACAGCCCCCATAGAATATAATGTAGCCCCAATAGAATACAATACAGCCCACCTCCCCATAGAATATAATGTAGCCCCACCATAGAATATAATACAGTCGACCTCCCCAAAGAATACCTTTAGTGAGACAACCTCAACAAATGATAAGAAAAAAAAATAATTCACAATCAAGTGACACAAGGGGGCTAGGGGAGACACGCACAAGGGTGACACAGGGGGGCTAGGGAGCAAGTGAGACAGGCACAAGGGAACACACAGGACAAGGAAGCAGGGGAGAAGGGCACAAGGGGACACACGGGGACTAGTGGGCAACTGAGACTGACACAAGGGGACACACGAGGACTAGTGGGCAAGGGAGACTGACACAAGGGGACAAGGGAGACAGGCACAAGGGAACACATGGGGACTAGTGGGGGGAGGGGGGGACTTGGGAGCAGGGAAGAAAGGAGCACAGGGAATACAAAGACAGGGTAGATGGGGACACACAGTGAGAAAGGATCGTAAGGGGACAAGAGTGACGGAAGAACAAGGGGATGCAGGGAGACTTGAGAGCAGGGAAGATGGGTCACACAGGGACAAGGGGCAGGGAATGCAAGGGGATGCAGGAGGACTCAGGGCATGGGAGATGGGGAACATTGGCCGACCAGGGGAGGAGAGACAAGGCACATACGGGTGCCCAGGAGGAGCACAATGACCTGTGGACCTACGAGGACATGGGGCATGGGAGAGCAGGGAGCAAGGGCAGAGCATGGAGGAATTTACGGGGCTGGTGTCACAGGGGGACGCAGAGGCTGGAGGCCGAGGATGGCGACACACGGGCAGCAGATCCACCTCACTGTCGCTGGCCCCGTACACCCCCGGTTCCTCCACATGGCTGAGACGCCGCGGCATCCTTCCCTGAGCAGCTCGGTCCACGCACCCCCACCAGCTTCTAAAGGGGGAAGCGGAGAGATGAGAATACCCCATCAAGAGCCACCTGTTCCCGGTCCTCGCAACCTCTAACATGGCGGCCGCCGCCACCTGTGCCGATGCTGCACAGCGGGTGCGCGATGAAGTGACGTCATTGCGCACACACAATGTCAGAGGGGAATGATGGGAGAGGGAGCGTCACCTGACGCTCTATACCCCATCATTGCTTTGAACTGTACCACTGGCTGGGGGCCCCTGGGGGAGCGGTGACCCTAGGCAGCTGCCTGCCCCTAATGCCGGCCCTGAGTAAAGGTTGGACCTGGGAGATGCGGCGATATGCCGAGGTGTAGTGTGAGACCAGCGCTCCTGCCCTCCAGAAGTCGGCGTGTCATATTGCTTATGACCAATTAATATTTTCACCCAATTATGTGTTCTATGTACATATTAACCCTTTACTTCCTGCTGCTCTTATTTGCAGCCTCCAGGAGAATTCTATTCAGGTACATGCCATCTCTCCTTGGTTAATCAACTGTTTGAGTGCAATACTTGCTATTTCCATTAACTACCATTTTTTTCACAGCTTTGTACTGGGTGAGTGGCAATATATTTAAGTAGCTATGAACCTGTTCAATGCCCGGGTGGCGAGCATTTTAGTTGGTATATGGTCTCCCATCCTGGTATGTGCTGCCACCCTCCTATCCTGGTACGCATGGCACCCCTCATTCCTATCCTGGTATGCATGTGTGGCGCCCCTGAGGCTCAGTCGCCACAGAGGTACTGCACCTTCTCCTAAGGTGTAGTGCCCCACCATCCAAGTAAGGTGGGAACTCCTTGCCACACTCCAACACCTGCATCCCACACACAGGATAGTTCAGCAGGGCCACATTGCAGCGTTAGGCTCAGGGTGTAGCAGAGCACCTTTCGTGGAACCCTGCTTCGTAACACGAGATGCGCTGGGAGGTGGGTGGAGTTAGGTATAAAAGAAGGGGAAAGGCAGGAAGTAAGTAGTCGGTCAGTCAGTCACTCAGACAGGAGTGAGAGAGGGCCTCAGAGGAGGCTGGGAGAGGAAGACAGTCAGTCAGGAGAGTCTGAGGACTGGTCTGAAGAGAAGGAGTGCTGCAACTGCCTCGGTGATCGGAGTCAGCTGGCACGGGAAGAGAGAGAGAGAAGGAGAGAAGGAGTGAGAGACGTAGATGGTGACCTGCATTTCCATAGAAGAGAAGTCAAGTACGGAACGAAAGAGAAGAGAACAGAGAGGAGGAGTGGGTTGGATAGGAACCCTGCCTATAGGTTCTCAGCGCAAGGCCGGGGCCCGGTCCCCGAGGTTGTATGGACACTTATGGTTCTGCAGCAGACACCGGTGGAGTAGTTGGCTGTAAATGCACTACTCCCATCCAAGACTTGGGACACAACAGCAACTGAATAGAGAGCTGGGATCCAGGAGGTCCCCGAGCAGGCTACAGCTGTCTGTCATACAAGTGAGAGCTCTAGGAACATCTAGAAGAGAGGCATTCCAGGGCAACTAAGTACTGGAGTGCTTTGCACTTAAAGGCGCATTGGTGGAGTCGTTTAGGAAGGCACATGTTGGCGGAGTGTTGGCAAGGAGAGCCCTATCTTGACTGGAGGTTGGTTGAGTCTCTGCCCCAGAGGACACGGCACTGAGGCGGGCACCTGTGTGCACTAAGAACTTAGAGTAAAGCCTTGGAACTACAACTGCAGGTGTCCTCCATTCATTCTGCGCCGACACACTGAGCTCTGCTACATCTGGGTACCAGCATCTACACTGCCCTGGGACTACAGCTCCACCTGTGGGGAGCTTTACCATCTATGCTGCACACACCATCAGTCCCAGAGGGTCTGCATGCAGCGTCGGCCTAACATCATATTTGCCGAACACCACAGGTGGCATCACAAACTATCCATATACACTACATCATAAACCACCATTGATATTGGGCGCCCAGGGCCACGGACCGGGTCACCGCTGCTGTGACATATCCCCCTAACACCGGCCCGGTACCGAGTACCCCACAGCCCTGGGACGTGAGGGCGACCCAATTTTGGCGTCACGAACAGGATGACGAGACTCGATACCATCGGGTTCTGTGCGCCTACGATTTGTTGGACTTTGAATTTTTGAAAATGTGTAGAAGACCAAATTTAATAGACTGTGGCATGAATCCTAAAAATGGCCGCTGGTGCGGAGAAGAAGGGCGTGAAGAAATGGGAGGTCCTAAGAAAAGACCGCGAAGAGTATTGGGCCTTCCATGCCTGTATTACTACGTGACAGCGACATGGCCCGCCCCCCGAGGGGTTCGTATACTGGCTTGGTATGGAGGCGCGGGAAGAAGGCGCCGCCCCCGGAAGGAGGGGCAGAAGAAGCCAGTGGCGGGAGATGGGCTGAGTCACGAAGAACGCCAGAACACCATTTTGGGAAGAGAGGGAAGGAGGCCTGCGGAGCGCGGGGAACTGAATACCCCCGGCGCCATGGCTGACGGCTCCAATCCTGATTCCGGAAAGAACTGCCAGCAATTGGAAGACGAAATCACCGAAGTGACCACCCGTCTGCGGCTGAGGCAGGAGGCCTTGGAAGAGCTGAAGCGGCAGCGCATCACAGAGAGGCCTGTGCCTGCGGTACCCGCTCCATTGGTACCTGCCGTCGCTGCACCGGACTGCACTCCGGCAGCGCTGATCTTCACCTCCACATTGTCCGTGCAGCTGAGTGCCGCTTGTCCGAAGAAAAAGTTATCGGAGGACCCGGGAGCTGAGATCGTGCTCCCGCCCGGACCTGTTGCGGCTGCGCAGGTCCCGACCGAAGCTCCCGCTGTTATGAGCTCATTTTCTGCTCCACCAGTTGAGAGTTCCCCTTCCGTTCTCCCTCTGGTGGTGACAGGAGGTAGTGAGGTTGGTTTAGTTGGTAGTGATCTGCCACCTGGTGAGGAAGATAACGATTGGATCTCTGGAGTATCAGACTGGATATAAGTCAGCCGACGCCCTATCCTGGTGCTGGTGATTCAGTCTGCTTCTCAGGTCTTGGACTCAGCTCTGTTCCAGTCTTCTCAAGTTAAGTTTGTTTTTGCTAATGTTCACACTTGCTCTTGTTGGTCAATTCAGTTTTTTGCGTGGTCAGCCAGCCCGACTGGGCTGTACTGAATTTCCACTCTTATTTATCTGTATTTGCCAAATTGCCTTTTTTTGTCCCTTATTAGATTGGCCTCTTTTTGCTCTGTCTCAGAATATTTCATAGTGCAGATATAGTGGGAGAAGTCTAGTGACTTCAGGGTTAATTTTGCTATCAGTTGTGTTGGACATTTTGGTAGGGCTTTTGGCAGATTGCAGACAGTGTCTTTCCTTTCCTGTCCTTTCTAGTTAGTTTGGCCCCATCGTTTGCTCAGTCTATTTTCCTGCCTTTGTTTGTGTTTTCATCTTGTTTCACCGTCAATACAAGTGGGGGGCTGGCTTTCCTTTGGGGTCTGCTCTGGGGCAGTTATTTTTCCTCTTTTCCTGCTTTAGGCTTATTTAGCTCTCCGGTTGTGATGAGGCATCTAGGACCACCGTAGGAATGCTCCACAACTGCTGCTAGTTGCATGTTGGGATCAGGGGTCTGCAGTCTGCATACTTACCAACCTCTTTGGTTTTCTGAGACTTAGATTGTGTTGTTTTTTATTTCCTCCTCGGCGACCCATTCATAACAGAATCACCAGCCATACCGCAGATTCTAGGGTACTCAAAAGCAGGAAGAAGTTGTTTAAAAAAAAAAAAAAAAAAAAAAAAAAAGGGGAAAAAAAAAGTGTCAGAATTTTTTTTTTTATTTATTTTTTCCTCTTTTTTTGAGGATTTTTTTTTGTTTTGTTTTTACCTAATGGAGATTAAGCAATTGTCTGATCGTGTGGAGCAACTTGCTGCTGAAGTACAGGGAATTTCCACCTACCTCATTCAGTCACATGCTGCTGAACCTAAGATCCCTACTCCTGATGTGTTTTTTGGGGATCGGTCTAAATTTCTGAATTTTAAGAATAATTGTAAATTATTTCTTGCCTTGAAGCCTAACTCATCGGGGAGCTTTGTGCAGCAGGTTAAAATTGTCATCTCCTTGCTGTGCGGTGATCCCCAGGATTGGGCGTTTTCTCTGACACCTGAAAATCCTATTCTGACTAATGTGGATGCATTTTTTCAGGCCTTGGGGTTGTTGTATGATGAACCTAATGCCGTTGATCAAGGTGAGAGAACCCTGTTGGTATTAAACCAGGGTCAGGATCTTGCAGAGTTATACTGTCAAAAATTCCGAAAGTGGGCGGTCCTTACTACATGGAATGATAGTGCATTGGCAGTCCTCTTTCAGAAAGGTTTATCAGAGACCGTAAAAGATGTTATGGTGGGATTTCCTGTTCCCTCTGGTCTGGATGGCTCTATGTCATTAGCCATTCAAGTTGATCGGCGTTTACGTGCACGTAAAACTACACGGGAGGCGCTGCCACTTTTTGAACAAATGTCAGAACCTATGCAATGTGATGGGGTTTTGTGTAGGGCGCAACGTCAGGCGATTAGAAGGCGTAATAAGCTGTGTTTTTTCTGTGGAGACGTCTCTCATACTATTTCTGTCTGCCCTAAACGAGAGAAACGTTTTGCACACACATTTGCTGTGGGCAGTGTACAACCTAAGTTCCTTTTGACAATTTCTCTGATCTGCTCCTTGTCCACGTTTTCCACTAAGGCTTTTGTGGATTCAGGAGCAGCTCTGAATCTGATGGATTTGGACTTTGCTAAATGTTGTGGTTTGTCCATGACACCTCTGCAGACGCCTATTCCTTTGAGGGGTATTGATGCTACTCCTTTGGCGGAGAATGAACCTCAGTTTTATGAATGATATTTTCCGAGACTTTGTGGATAAGTTTTTGATCATCTATCTGGATGATATTTTGATCTTTTCTAGTGATTGGGATTTCCATGTGGAACATGTCCAGACTGTGTTTCGGATTTTGAGGGAGAATTCCCTGTTTGTTAAGGGATCGAAATGTCTCTTTGGTGTACAGAGGATTTCATTTTTGGGATTTATCTTATCTCCATCAACTATTGAAATGGACCCGGCCAAGGTACAAGCCATTTATAATTGGGTTCAGCCTACTTCTTTTAAGTTCTTCAGAAGTTTTTGGGTTTTGCTAATTTCTATCGTAAATTTATAGGTAATTTTTCTAGTATTGTCAAACCGCTGACTGATCTGACCAAGAAGGGCGCTGATGTGCTGAATTGGTCTCCTGAGGCTGTCTCAGCATTTCAGGAGCTTAAGCGGAGATTTACTTCAGCTCCAGTTTTGAGGCAACCTGATGTCTCACTTCCATTTCAAGTGGAGGTAGGCGCTTCTGAGATTGGTGCAGGAGCTGTTTTGTCCCAAAAAGATCCTGTGACTTCTAAGATGAATCCCTGTGCCTTCTTTTCTCGAAAGTTCTCCCCATCTGAACGCAACTATGACGTGGGGAATCGGGAATTGTTGGCCATGAAATGGGCATTTGAGGAGTGGAGACATTGGTTGGAGGGAGCTAGACATCAATTTGTGGTCCTCACCGATCATAAGAATCTGACTTATCTGGAGTCGGCCAAACGCTTGAATCCTAGACAGGCTAGATGGGTCTTGTTTTTCACGCGGTTTAATTTTGTGGTCTCTTTTCTTCCGGGCACTAAGAATGTTAAGGCAGACGCCCTTTCTAGGAGTTTCTTTGCTGATTCTCTTAATGTGACCGAGCCTACTACTATCCTAGGTGAGGGGTTAGTTCTTTCTGCCATTTCGCCCGATTTGAGACGTGCCCTGGAGGAATTTCAGGAGGATAAACCTGAGCGTTGCCCTATGGGAAGATTGTATGTTCCTGATCAGTGGAGAAAGAGTGATGTCTGAAGTCCATTGCTCCGCATTGGCTGGTCATCCAGGTATTTTTGGTACCAGAGATTTGGTGAGTCGGTCATTTTGGTGGCCTGCCTTATCTCGTGATGTCAGGAATTTTGTACAGTCCTGTGGGACTTGTTCTCGGTCGAAACCCTGTTCTCGTTCTAGTGGGTTGCTGATGCCCCTGCCGGTACCCAAGAGGCCATGGACCCATATCTCAATGGATTTTATTTCTGATCTTCCTGTCTCTCAGAGAATGACTGTTATCTGGGTAATTTGTGATAGATTTTCGAAGATGGTCCATCTTGTATCACTCCCAAAGTTGCCATCTTCCGCTGAGTTGGTACCCTTGTTTTTACAACAGGTGGTTCGGTTACACGGGATTCCTGGGAACATTGTGTCCGATAGAGGGGTCCAGTTTGTTTCCAGATTTTGGAAAGCCTTTTGTTCCAATCTGGGAATTCAGTTATCCTTCTCCTCCGCGTTTCATCCCCAGACCAATGTGCAGACTGAGAGAACAAACCAGACCCTGAAGTCTTATTTAAGATGTTTTATATCTGCTGATCAAGATGATTGGGTCTCATTTTTGCCCTTGGCTGAATTTGCGCTGAACAATAGAGCTAGTTCTGCCACTTTGATGTCACCCTTTTTCTGTAATTTTGGGTTTCATCCTCGATTCTCTTCAGGGCAAGTGGAATCTTCGTCCTGACCAGGTGTGGACACTGTGGTTGTGAGAATGCAGCAGATATGGGACCAAGTGGTGCATAAATTGTCACTCTCTCAGGAAAAGGCCCAGCATTTTTCCAACCTGCATAGGACCATTGGTCCCCAGTTTAAAGTGGGTGATATGGTTTGGTTGTCGTCTACGAATATTCCTATGAAGGTTGCATCTCCAAAATTTAAGCCAAGATTTATTGGACCTTATAGGATTTTGGAGATTCTTAATCCTGTTTCTTTTCGATTGGCTCTTCCAGTTACGTTCAAAATCCATAACGTATTTCACAAATCACTGTTGAAGAGGTTTGTTGAGCCAGTAGTTCCTGTGGCGGCACCTCCTGACCCTGTGTTGGTTAAATGCAATATGGAATATGAGGTAGAGAAAATATTGGATTCTCGTTTGGTTAGACGGAGACTCCAGTATTTGGTCAAATGGAAGGGTTATGGTCAGGAGGATAATTCTTGGGTCTCTGCCTCTGATATTCATGCCAATAAATTGGTTTGTGCTTTTCACCGGGCCCATCCTGATCGGCCTGGTGGCATGGATGAGGGTTCGGTGACCCCTCCTCAGGGGGGGGTACTGTTATGAGCTCATTTTCTGCTCCACCAGTTGAGAGTTCCCCTTCCGTTCTCCCTCTGGTGGTGACAGGAGGTAATGAGGTTGGTTTAATTGGTAGTCATCTGCCACCTAGTGAGGAAGATAACGATTGGATCTCTGGAGTATCAGACTGGATATAAGTCAGCCGACGCCCTATCCTAGTGCTGGTGATTCAGTCTGCTTCTCAGGTCTTGGACTCAGCTCTGTTCCAGTCTTCTCAAGTTAAGTTTGTTTTTGCTAATGTTCACACTTGCTCTTGTTGATCAATTCAGTTTTTGTGTGGTCAGCCAGCCCGGCTGGGCTGTGCTGAATTTCCACTCTTATTTATCTGTATTTGCCAAATTGCCTTTCTTTGTCCCTTTTTAGATTGGCGTATTTTTGCTCTGTCTCAGAATATTTCATAGTGCAGATATAGTGGGAGAAGTCTAGTGACTTCAGGGTTAATTTTGCTATCAGTTGTGTTGGACATTTTGGTAGGGCTTTTGGCAGATTGCAGACAGTGTCTTTCCTTTCCTGTCCTTTCTAGTTAGTTTGGCCCCATCGTTTGCTCAGTCTATTTTCCTGCCTTTGTTTGTGTTTTCATCTTGTTTCAACGTCAATACATGTGGGGGGCTGTCTTTCCTTTGGGGTCTGCTCTGGGGCAGTTAGTTTTCCTCTTTTCCTGCTTTAGGCTTATTTAGCTCTCCGGTTGTGACGAGGCGTCTAGGACCACCGTAGGAACGCTCCACAACTGCTGCTAGCTGCGTGTTAGGATCAGGGGTCTGCAGTCTGAATAGTTACCAACCTCTTTGGTTTTCTGAGACTTAGCTTGTGTTGTTTTTTATTTCCTCCTCGGCGACCCGTTCATAACACCCCGTGGACCCGGAGCCGCCATCTACTCCACCACCGCCAGCACCCGGATCCACCATTCCGGTAGATGTCCCCGCAACGCCCCACCTCCTCGGGCCTGTAACGGAACCGGAGCACCACCAGGAGGTCCCAGGTATGACTGCAGCCCCTGCACATGGGAAGGCTCTGGGGTGCGCGCCTGTAGTGGCGGCGGGACAGGTCGTGTTGGACCTCGTCTGGGACCGGGATGCTAGTCCCGAGGGGGAAACATCTGAACCCCTAGCGGTGGTATCGCGAGCCACAGTGGGTGAGAGCAGGCCCCGGAAGGAGGAAAAGGATAATGAAGCCGGCTTTCGGGCTATCTTCCGGCAACTGGCCGCTGAATACCGGGAGAGGGAACAGAGGAAGATGGCAGTGCTGGGCCCTGACAGGGATCGAAAGGAGAGAGTCCGTGCCTGTCACTTTGGCTCCCGAGATGCAGCTGGATGGGGACAGGTCCTGAACGTGAACCAGGTGAGGGGTTTTGGATTCATAGCAGACCCCAAAAGGATCAGCGACTTGCTCTTTAGTCGGAGGGACGTTGAGTCACATCTGCCAAAGGGACATCCTGACAGAGATTTGCGGCCTGGAGAATATGTGACCTTTACTAGACATGAGGGGCTCAGGGGGTGGTATGCCCTGAATGTATGCCGCATTCCAGCAGAACTCCTTGAAAGGTACAAGCCGAAGCGACCTGTTGCTGCTCCTCCACCCACAGCTGCCATCCAAACTGTTTCTGTACCAGTTCCTGAGCAACCAGCTGCCCCAGTACCAATGCCAACCTGGCAGCCTAAGTTGAAATTCACCGATTTGACACCATGGGAGGAAGAGTATCTAAACGCTACCAACGAATACTTTGAATATGGTTCCAGTACCAGTTCCAGAACCCCAGGAGGGGATCACCAGCACTAAAAAGAAAATTCTGTAATCTCGTTACCCAGGAGGGTTTTGTTGCACCAGTTGTGCCTTTTTCTATTTTTGCATCATGTTGCCTAGTTTTTGATTGGCAGCGTTGTTTTTCTACGTTGGAACTGAGGAGATCATGAACGCTGTATGATCCAAAACATTCATGTACATAGTTTGTGCCTCTTTAGTTGCTCTTTCTTGGTTTTACATATATAGACACTTTGCGAAGATAGTGTTTTTGAATGGACACTTTTTGAAGAATGATATCTACCTCAACGAACACTGCAAGAAATCCCGGCTGGCAGCGGTGTCCAGCACTTACAAGAATCTTTGAAATGTTTTATTGAAAAGTATTTGATAATGTGTTTTACAAGAATGTTGATAATTGAGAAATGGCTTTTATAGAGAATTAAGAATGTCTGATAGCAATGTGAATAAAGGAAAGATAGAGACAGGTGACGGACCAGGTATATGCGGTCAGCGTCTTGCGTCTAGTAGAATGAGAGAACAATGTGAAGTAAATTGAAAGTAATAAAGAAAATAAAGAAATGTGTTACAGGAAATAGCACTTTGAATTAAGGATTGCACTTAGAATTAAGAAATGTTTGCACAGTCCTGAACTTAGGATTTTGATAGGAATGTTTGTAACGTTTAAGATGAGTACCTCCTATATTAGGAAGCTTAGCATAAGTAAAGTTTGTTAATACATTACAAAATTTTTGTATGTTCCTGTTTGTAACTTTGTTTGCCTTGCAGCCCGCAGACGTGCTGTGTTTAACGGGGGGGGGTATGTGGCGCCTGTGAGGCTCAGTCGCCACAGAGGTACTGCACCTTCTCCTAAGGTAAGGTGGGAACTCCTTGCCACACTCCAACACCTGCATCCCACACACAGGATAGTTCAGCAGGGCCACATTGAAGCTTTAGGCTCAGGGTGTAGCAGAGCGCCTTTCGTGGAACCCTGCTTCGTAACACGAGATGTGCTGGGAGGTGGGTGGAGTTAGGTATAAAGAAGGGGAAAGGCAGGAAGTAAGTAGTCGGTCAGTCAGTCACTCAGACAGGAGTGAGAGAGAGAGGGCCTCAGAGCAGGCTGGGAGAGGAAGACAGTCAGTCAGGAGAGTCTGAGGACTGGTCTGAGGAGGAGTGCTGCAGCTGCCTTGGTGATCGGAGTCAGCTGGCACAGGAAGAGAGAGAGAGAAGGAGAGAAGGAGTGAAAGACGTAGACGGTGACCTGCATTTCCATAGAAGAGAAGTCAAGTACGGAACGAAAGAGAAGAGAACAGAGAGGAGGAGTGGGTTGGATAGGAACCCTGCCTATAGGTTCTCAGCGCAAGGCCGGGGCCTGGCCCCCGAGGTTGTGTGGACACTTATGGAGTAGTTGGCTGAAAATGCACTACTCCCATCCAAGACTTAGGACACAACAGCAACTGAATAGAGAGCCGGGATCCAGGAGGTCCCCGAGCAGGCTACAGCTGTCTGTCATACAAGTGAGAGCTCTAGGAACATCTAGAAGAGAGGCATTCCAGGCAGGGCTGGACTGAGACCAAAAAGCAGCCCTGGCACAAAAAAAAATTCACCAGCCCATATACAATGAATGTCCTCACCCAAATCGTAGAACACTGGCAGGTTGTGCCAACTTTTCCTTTAGCTCACACACACACGTATCACACATCTCACGCAACTAGCTCACACACACACAGCTCACACGTATCACACACACTGTATCACAGCTCACACACAAGTAGCTCACACACACAACCTCACACACACACGTAACTCACACACACGTATCACACAGCTCACACACACAGTTCACACACAGCTCATGCTCACACGTATCACACAGTTCACACACAGCTCACGATCACACACAGCTCAGACGTATCACACACATATGTATCACACAACTCACACACTCAAGTAGCTCACACAGCTCACACTCACACACGCATGTATCACAGCTCTCACACACACACATACAAGTAGCTCACACACGTATCTCACACAGCTCACACATGCATCACACAACTCACACACACAGCTCACACGTATCACACACGCATGTATCACAGTTCACACACAGCTCACGATCACACAGCTCACACGTATCACACACACACACATGTATCACAGAAATCACACAGCTCATGCTCACACAGCTCACACACACAGCTCACACACACACATGTTATGAATGAGTCACCGTAGGAGGCAAAAGCAGAAATACAAGCTAAGTCCAGAAAACCAGAGAAGTTGGCAACTATCAGATTGCAGACCCCTGAACCTATCAACACAACTAGCAGTAGCCGTACGATGCCCTAGACCCCTCGATCACAGCCGGAGAAATGCATAGGCCTAAAGAAAGAAAGGGGAAATCTAAACTGCCCCAGAGCAGACCCCAAAGCAATAGGCAGCCCCCAACATATAATGACGGTGAAGCAAGATGAAAATACTAACAGACAGAAAGATAGACTGAGCAAAGACGGGGCCCCAAAACTACCTAGATAGGAACGGACAGGAAGGCTGCTGTCTGCAATCTGCCAAAACCCTATCAAAGACATAAGCCAACCAGCTGATATAAAAAAGGCCCTGAAGCAGCTAGGCTTCAAAAACTGAATCAGCACTCAGGTATTTTCAGAAGACAGAGCTAAATGAATTCAGCACACCCCAGCAGGGAATGGCAGAAATCCAGAAAAACAAAGCAAAAACAAAGTCAAAGCACAAAAGCAAAAGGGCGAGCAGCAAACTTAGCTTTGGAGGAGCAGGAATTTAGACTGGTCTCCAAGGATCCCACAGAGAAATCACCCGCAGGGCAGAAGGGCGTCGGCAGCATTATATCCAGTCCGTAACTCCACTCAGCCAGTCACAATCATCAGCCTCAGGTGTTTGACAATCAGGCTCACTACCTTTCTTTACCAGAAGAGGGAGTTCCTCGGGCCTCAGTAATGAAGGGGAAAATGAACTCACAACAGTACCTCCCCCTTGAGGAGGGGTCACCGAACCCTCAACTATGCCACCAGGGCGATCAGGGTGAGCCCGATGAAAGGCACGCACCAATCGTTTGGCATGAATATCAGAGGCGGAGACCCAGGAATTATCCTCCTGACCATAACCCTTCCACTTAACCAAATACTGGAGTCTCCATCTAGCCAGACGGGAATCCAGTACTTTCTCTACCTCATACTCCATGTTACCTTCAACCAATACAGGGTCTGGAGGTGCCACCCCCGGAACAACAGGTTCAACAAACCTCTTCAACAAAGATTTATGGAACACATTATGGATTTTAAATGTGACAGGAAGAGCCAAACAAAAAGTGACCGGATTAATAATCTCCACAATCTTGTAAGGTCCAATAAATCTAGGCTTAAACTTAGGAGAAGCCACCTTCATAGCAATATTTTTTGATGATAACCACACCATATCACCAACCTTAAACTGGGGACCAATGGTCCTATGTCGGTTGGAAAACCGCTGGGCCTTCTTCTGGGAGAGAGATAACTTATCCATCACTTGGTCCCAGATCTGGTGCATTCTCTCCACCACAGTATCAACACCTGGGCAAGCAGAGGGCTCCACCTGCCCTGAAGAAAATCGAGGATGAAACCCAAAGTTACAAAAAAAAGGTGACATCAAAGTGGCAGAACTAGCTCTATTATTCAAAGCAAATTCGGCCAAGGGCAAAAATGAAACCCAATCATCCTGATCAGCAGAAATAAAACATCTCAAATATGACTCCAAGGTCTGGTTTGTTCTCTCTGTCTGCCCATTGGTCTGAGGGTGAAAAGCAGAGGAGAAGGACAACTGAATTCCCAGCCTGGAACAGAAAGTTCTCCAAAATCTAGACACAAACTGCACTCCTCTGTCAGATACAATGTTCTCAGGAATCCCGTGCAAACGACCCACCTGTTGTAAAAACAGGGGCACCAACTCAGAGGAAGACGGCAACTTAGGGAGTGGTACAAGATGAACCATCTTAGAGAACCTATCACAAATCACCCAAATAACAGTCATCCTCTGAGAGACAGGCATATCAGAGATGAAATCCATTGAAATATGGGTCCATGGCCTCTTGGGGACAGGCAAAGGCATCAACAACCCACTAGAGCGAGAACACGATTTAGACCGGGAGCACGTCCCACAGGACTGCACAAAATTCCTGACATCACGAGACAAGGAGGGCCACCAAAAAAAACCGACTCACCAGATCTCTAGTACCAAAAATACCTGGATGACCAGCCAAAGCAGAGCAATGAACTTCAGACATCACTCTCTTCTTCCACTGGTCAGGAACATACAACTTTCCACTGGGACAACGCTCAGGTTTGTCCTCCTGGAACTCTTCCAGAGCACGTCTCAAATCGGGCGAGATGGCAGAAAGAACTACCCCTTCGCCTAAGATGGTAGCAGGCTTGGTCACCACAGGAGAATCAGCAAGGAAGCTCCTAGAGAGGGCGTCTGCCTTGACATTCTTTGCTCCAGGAAGAAAAGAAACCACAAAATCAAAACGTGTAAAAAACAAGGCCCACCTAGCCTGTCTAGGGTTCAAGCGCTTAGCCGACTCTAGGTAAATCAAATTCTTGTGGTCAGTGAGGACCACGACTTGATGCTTAGCTCCCTCCAACCAATGTCTCCACTCCTCAAATGCCCATTTCATGGCCAACAGTTCCCGATTCCCCACATCATAGTTACGTTCAGATGGAGAGAACTTTCGGGAAAAGAATCCCTGTGCTTTCATTTTAGATGTTACAGGATCCTTTTGGGACAAAACAGCTCCTGCACCAATCTCAGAAGCATCCACCTCTACCTGGAATGGAAGTGAGACATCAGGTTGCCGCAAAACCGGGGCGGAGGTGAATCTTCGCTTCAACTCCTGAAAGGAAGAAACAGCCTCCGGAGACCAATTTAACACATCAGCACCCTTTTTAGTCAAATCAGTCAATGGCTTGGCAATACTAGAACATTTTGCTATAAATTTCCGATAAAAATTAGCAAAACCCAAAAACTTCTTTAGGGCCTTCAAAGAAGTGGGCTGAACCCAATCGTGAATGGCCTGTACCTTGGCCGGGTCCATTTCAATAGTTGACGGGGACAAAATAAATCCCAAAAAAGAAATCCTCTGTACTCCAAAAAGGCATTTAGATCCCTTGACATACAGGGAATTCTCCCACAAGATCCGGAACACAGTCCGACTATGTTCCACATGAGAATCCCAACCCTTGGAGAAGATCAAAATATCACCCAGATAGATAATCAAAAATTTATCGACAAAATCTCGGAAAATATCGTTCATGAAGCACTGGAAGACAGAAGGGGCATTAGTGAGCCCAAAAGGCATCACCAGGTACTCAAAATGTCCCTCCGGAGTATTAAACGCCGTCTTCCATTCATCCCCATGCTTAATGCGAATAAGATTATACGCCCCCTGAGGTCAAGCTTGGTAAACCAGCAAGCACCTTTAACTCTGGAGAATAGATCAGAAATCAGGGGTAACGGATACTGATATTTAACAGTAATTTTGTTGAGGGCACGATAATCAATACAAGGTCTTAATGATCCATCCTTTTTGGCTACAAAAAAAAAAAAAACCGGCACCCAAGGGTGACGAGGATGGTCTAATATGACCCTTCTCCAACGCCTCCTTAATATAGGATCGCATAGCCTCGTGCTCGGGTACAGATAAATTGAAGAGCCGACCCTTGGGAAATTTACACCCCGGGCTCAGTTCAATTGCACAGTCATAACTCCTATGAGGAGGCAGAGACGCAGACTCATTCTCACTAAATACATCATAAAAGTCCGCCAAATAATCAGGAACATCATGCGACTGAGGAGAGGTGGAAAACACCGGAGCCTCACTAAAGGCACACGGACAACCCCAACTCACCACAGACACAGATTTCCAATCCAAAACTGGATTATGAATCTGTAACCAGGGAAACCCCAGAACAACAGTATCATGCAGATTATGCAACACCAGAAATCTGCAATTTTCTTGATGGTCTGGGGCGACCCGCATTACCACCTGGGTCCAAAACTGGGGTTTATTTTTAGCCAAAGGAGTAGCATCAATTCCCCTCAAAGGGATAGGCGTCTGCAGAGGTGTCATCGGAAATCCACAACGTTTAGCAAAATCCAAGTCCATTAGGTTTATGGCTGCTCCCGAATCCACAAACGCCTTGGCGGAAAATGTGGACAGGGAGCAGATCAGAGTAATAGCCAGAAGAAACTTAGGTTGAACACCCCCAACAGAAAACGTGTGTGCAAAGCGTTTCTCTCGTTTGGGACAGACAGAAATAATATGCGAGGCATCTCCACAGAAAAAACACAACTTATTACGCCTTCTGAACTCCTGACGCTGCTTTCTGGACAAAACTCTATCACATTGCATAGGTTCAGACATTTGTTCAACAGGTGGCAACACCTCTCGTGCAGCTTTGCGTTCGCGCAAACGCCGATCAACCTGAATGGCTAATGACATAGAATCGTCAAGACCAGAGGGAACAGGAAATCCCACCATAGTATCTTTTACGGCTTCTGACAACCCCTTCCAAAAGAGAGCAGCCAAGGCATTATCATTCCAGGTAGTAAGTACTGCCCACTTTCGGAATTTTTGACAGTACAATTCTGCAGAATCACGACCCTGGCTCAATGCCAGCAGGGTCTTTTCAGCCTGATCAATGGCATTAGGTTCGCCATACAACAACCCCAAAGCTTGAAAGAATGCGTTCACATTAGTCAGAATAGGATAATCTGGTTTCAAAGAAAACGCCCAATCCTGGGGATCGCCACGCAGCAAAGAGATGACAATTTTAACCTGCTGCGCGGAGCTCCCTGACGAGTTAGGCTTCAAGGCAAAAAATAATTTACAATTATTTTTGAAATTCAAAAATTTAGACCGATCCCCAAAAAATACATCAGGTGTAGGAATCTTTGGTTCAGCAGCATGTGAATGAGCAAGGTAGGCGGAAATTCCCCGCACTTCCGCAGCGAGCTGCTCCACACGATCAGACAATTGCTTTATCTCCATTGAGAGAAAAAAAAAAAAAAAAATTCCCCCCTACGGCCTCAGAGATATAGAGGAAAAAATATGCACACTTTTTTTTTTTTTTTTACAATTCATTCCTGCTATTGAGTACCCTAGAATCTGCGGTATGGCGGGTGATTCTGTTATGAATGAGTCACCGTAGAAGGCAAAAGCAGAAATACAAGCTAAGTCCAGAAAACCAGAGAAGTTGGCAACTATCAGATTGCAGACCCCTGAATCTATCAACACAACTAGCAGTAGCCGTGGGGGGTTCCTACGATGCCCTAGACCCCTCGATCACAGCCAGAGAAATACATAGGCCTAAAGAAAGGGGAAATCTAAACTGCCCCAGAGCAGACCCCAAAGCAATAGCCAGCCCCCAACATATAATTACGGTGAAGCAAGATGAAAATACTAACACAGACAGAAAGATAGACTGAGCAAAGACGGGGCCCCAAAACTACCTAGATAGGAACGGACAGGAAGGCTGCTGTCTGCAATCTGCCAAAACCCTATCAAAGACATAAGCCAACCAGCTGATATAAAAAAGGCCCTGAAGCAGCTAGGCTTCAAAAACTGAATCAGCACTCAGGTATTTTCAGAAGACAGAGCTAAATGAATTCAGCACACCCCAGCAGGGAATGGCAGAAATCCAGAAAAACAAAGCAAAAACAAAGTCAAAGCACAAAAGCAAAAGGCCGAGCAGCAAACTTAGCTTTGGAGGAGCAGGAATTCAGACTGGTCTCCAAGGATCCCACAGAGAAATCACCCGCAGGGCAGAAGGGCGTCGGCAGCATTATATCCAGTCCGTAACTCCACTCAGCCAGTCACAATCATCAGCCTCAGGTGTTTGACAATCAGGCTCACTACCTTTCTTTACCAGAAGAGGGAGTTCCTCGGGCCTCAGTAATGAAGGGGAAAATGAACTCACAACACACACACAGCTCATACATGCATGTATCACAGCTCACACACACAGGTAGCTCACACTCACACACGTATCTCACACAGCTCACATGTATCACACACGTATCTCACACACACACATGTATCACACAGCACACACATGCATCTATCTCACACCCAAGTAGCTCACACACACTGCGCACGCGCACACGCATGTATCACACAGTTCACGTTCACACACACGCATGTATCACACAGCTCACACACACAAGTATCTCACACACGTATCACACAGCTCACACACAAGTAGCTCACACACGTATCTCACACACACGTATCACACAGCTCACACACACACAGCTCACACACACACACATGTATCACAGCTCACACACACACACACCAGTAGCTCACACCCACACACAAGTAGCTCACACAGCTCACATGTATCACACACGTATCTCACACACACATGTATCACACATCACACACCTGCATGTATCTCACACACACAAGTAGCTCACACACTGCGCACGCACACACGAATGGATCACACAGTTCACGTTCACACACACGCATGTATCACACAGCTCACACACACACACAAGTATCTCACACACGTGTCACACAGCTCACACACAAGTAGCTCACACTCACACGTATCACACACGTATCTCACACACATGTATCACACACGCATGTATCACACTGCTCACACACACACACACGTATCACAGCTCACACACACACGTAACTCACACCCACACACAAGTAGCTCACACGTATCACACACATATCTCACACACACATGTATCACACACCTGCATGTATCACACACACAAGTAGCTCACACACAGCGCATGCTCACACACGCATGGATCACACAGCTCACGCTCACACACACGCATGTATCACACAGCTCACGCTCACATGTATTACACAGCTCACACACACGCATGTATCACACAGCTCACGCACACACGCATGTATCACCCACAGCTCACACACACAAACACACAAGTAGCTCACACTCACACACAGCTCATACACGTATATCACACATACACGTATCACACACGTGTCACACAGCTCACATACACTCACACGTATGTATCACACAGCTCACGCTCACATGTATCACACACCTCACACACGTATCACACAGCCACACACACACACGGCCTCACACATACACACAGCCACACACACACAGCCTCACACATACGCATACACACAACCTCACACATACACACAGCCTCACACACAGCCACATATCCACAGCCTCACACACAGTCACACACATACACACAGCCTCACACACATGCATACACACAGCCTCACACATACACACAGCCACGCACATACACACACAGCCACACACACGCATACACACAGCCACGCACATACACACAGCCTCGCACATACACACAGCCTCACACATACACACAGCCTCACACATACACACAGCCTCACACATACACACAGCCACACACATACACACAGCCACACACATACACACAGCCACACACATACACACAGCCACACAGCAACGCACATACACACAGCCACACACATACACACAGCCACACACATACACACAGCCACACACATACAAACAGCCTCACATAGACACATACACACAGCCTCACACATACACACAGCCTCACACATACACACAGCCTCACACATACACACAGCCTCACACATACACACAGCCTCACACATACACACAGCCTCACACATACACACAGCCCCACACACATACACACAGCCACACACACATACACACAGCCACACACACACAGCCACACACACAGCCTCACACATACACACAGCCTCACACATACACACAGCCTCACACACAGCCACACAGCCTCACACACAGCCACACAGCCTCACACACAGCCACACAGCAACACACATACACATAGCCACACACATACACACACGGCCACACACATACAGCCTCACACACGCATACACACAGCCTCACGCATGCACACAGCCTCACACATACTCACAGCCTCACATAGACACATACACACAGCCACACATAGACACATACACACAGCCTCACACATACACACACATACACACAGCCTCACACATACAGCCTCACACATACACACAGCCTCACATAGACACATACACACAGCCTCACACATACACACAGCCTCACATACACACACAGCCTCACATACACACACAGCCTCACACATACACACAGCCCCACACATACACACAGCCCCACACACATACACACACAGCCTCACACACATACACACACAGCCTCACACATACACAGAGCCTCACACATACACAGAGCCTCACACACACACAGCCTCACACACACAGCCACACACACATACACACACACAGCCACACACACATACACACAGCCACACACACATACACACAGCCACACACACATACACACAGCCACACACACATACACACACAGCCTCACATACACACACAGCCACACACACAGCCACACACACAGCCACACACACACAGCCTCACACACACAGCCTCACACACACAGCCTCACACACACAGCCTCACACACACAGCCTCACACACACAGCCTCACACACACAGCCTCACACACACAGCCTCACACACAGCCACACAGCCTCACACACAGCCACACAGCAACGCACACACACACAGCCACGCACACACACACACACAGCCACACACACACACGGCCACACACATACAGCCTCACACACGCATACACACAGCCTCACGCATGCACACAGCCTCACACAGACACATACACACAGCCTCACACAGACACACAGCCACACATAGACACATACACACAGCCTCACACATACACACAGCCTCACACATACACACAGCCTCACACATACACACAGCCCCACACATACACACAGCCCCACACATACACACAGCCCCACACACATACACACAGCCCCACACACACACACACACAGCTTCACACATACACACAGCCTCACACATACACACAGCCTCACACATACACACAGCCTCACACATACACACAGCCTCACACATACACACAGCCTCACATAGACACATACACACAGCCTCACATACACACAGCCTCACACATACAAACAGCCTCACATAGACACATACACACAGCCTCACACATACACACAGCCCCACACATACACACAGCCCCACACATACACACAGCCCCACACATACACACAGCCCCACACATACACACAGCCCCACACATACACACAGCCTCACATAGACACAGACACACAGCCTCACACATACACACAGCCACACAGCAACGCACATACACACAGCCACGCACACACACACATACACACAGCCACACACATACACACACGGCCACACACATACAGCCTCACACACGCATACACACAGCATCACACATACTCACAGCCTCACATAGACACATACTCACAGCCTCACACATACACAAAGCCACACACATACACACAGCCACACACATACACACAGCCACACACACACAGCCCCACACACATACACACAGCCTCACACATACACACAGCCTCACATAGACACAGACACACAGCCTCACATAGACACAGACACACAGCCTCACATAGACACATACACACAGCCCCACACATACACACAGCCCCACATATACACACAGCCCCACATATACACACAGCCCCACACATACACACAGCCCCACACATACACACAGCCCCACACATATACACACAGCCACACACACACACAGCCTCACACATACACACAGCCTCACACATACACACAGCCTCACACATACACACAGCCACACACATACACACAGCCACACATAGACACATACACACAGCCTCACATACACACAGCCTCACACATACAAACAGCCTCACATAGACACATACACACAGCCTCACACATACACACAGCCTCACATACACACAGCCTCACACATACACACAGCCTCACACATACACACAGCCCCACACATACACACAGCCCCACACATACACACAGCCCCACACATACACACAGCTTCACACACATACACACAGCCTCACACAGACACATACACACAGCCTCACACATACACACAGCCTCACATACACACAGCCTCACACATACACACAGCCTCACACATACACACAGCCTCACACATACACACAGCCCCACACATACACACAGCCCCACACATACACACAGCCCCACACACATACACACAGCCACACACACACACAGCTTCACACATACACACAGCTTCACACATACACACAGCCTCACATAGACACAGACACACAGCCTCACACATACACACAGCCACACAGCAACGCACATACACACAGCCACGCACACACACACATACACACAGCCACACACATACACACACGGCCACACACATACAGCCTCACACACGCATACACACAGCCTCACACATACACACAGCCTCACACATACACACAGCCTCACACATACACACAGCCTCACACATACACACAGCCTCACACATGACATACACACAGCCTCACACATACACACAGCCTCACACATACACACAGCCTCACACATACACACATGACATACACACAGCCTCACACACTCTCCTCTGTGGCGGAGGGGAGGCTGGTGTCCATGTGCAGCTCTCCAGCTTCTCCTGCTCACAGCAGCTCTGTCCCTGCACATCCCCCGGTCTCTCCTCTCTACCAGGATACTAGCAGATGAGAGCAGAAGCTGTCACCTGCTGACAGGAGCTTATCGCTCCATGGGAGCAGCCACCTATGCTGATTTCATCTTGATTGCTGCACTGGCTCTCCCTCCCTCAGAGCGAGCTGCACAGGAGGACAACAGCCCCGGAGCTTTCATAGCGACGCCCCTGGAGGAGAGCAGAGAGGCGCGGCCCTTTCAAACTTCTGACCTGGGCCCTGTGTGAGCGCACTCTCCTGCTTGCCCGCACTGAAGAGGGCCGCGGCCGCGCTCACACACTGAGGCGGGCCGCTGCGGCCCTTATCAGCGCGTGCACCATCAGAGCGCCAGCGCGCACAGAGCCTAGTCAGAGGTTTTAAAGGGCAAGCGGCCCATTTTGTTGTTCAGAGCCGCTGGCCCACCGGGAATCTGCCCGCTTCGCCAGATTATCAATCCGGGCCTGATTCCAGGGTAACTAAGTACTGGAGTGCTTTGCACTTAAAGGCGCATTGGTGGAGTCGTCAGGAAGGCACATGTTGGCGGAGTGTTGGCAGGGAGAGCCCTATATTGACTGGAGGTTGGTTGAGTCTCTGCCCCGGAGGACACAGCACTGAGGCAGGCACCTGTGTGCAGTAAGAGCTGAGAGTAAAGCCTTGGAACTACAACTGCAGGTGTCCTCCATTCATTCTGCGCCGACACACTGAGCTCTGCTACATCTGGGTACCAGCGTCTACACTGCCCTGGGACTACAGCTCCACCTGTGGGGAGCTTTACCATCTATGCTGCACACACCATCAGTCCCAGAGGGTCTGCATGCAGCGTCGGCCTAACATATTTGCCAAACACCACGGGTGGCATCATGAACTATCCATATAAACTACATCATAAACCACCATTGATATTGGGCGCCCAGGGCCACGGACCGGGTCACCTCTGCTGTGACACATCCCCCTGACACCGGCCCGGTACCGAGTACCCCACAGCCCTGGGACGTGAGGACGACCCACATGGTACCCTCACCCCCCCAATCCTGGTATGCATGGCACCCCATTCTTCATCCTGGTATGCGTGGTCCCCTCACTCCCTATCCTGGTATGCATGGCCCCCTCACCCCCTTTCCTGGTATGTATGGTCCTCTCACCCCCCCTATCCTGGTATGCATTGTACCCCTCATCCCACAATCCTGGTAAGCATGGTCCTCTCACCTCCCCTATCCTGGTATGCATGGTACTCCCTCATCCCCCAATCCTGGTATGCATGGTCCTCTCACCTCCCCTATCCTGGTATGCATGGTCCTCTCACCTCCCCTATCCTGGTATGCATGGTCCTCTCACCTCCCCTATCCTGGTATGCATGGTCCTCTCACCTCCCTTATCCTGGTATGCATGGTCCTCTCACCTCCCCTATCCTGGTATGCATGGTCCCCTCACCTCCCTTATCCTGGTATGTATGGTCCCCTCACTCCTATTAAAACTACACACATACCCAAAAAAAAAAACATTTATACTCACCCTTCTTTCCTGTGCTCCAGCGCTGTCACCACATTCTGCTGGAGGCTGGGGGAGGAGTCTGGCACCGGAGTACGTGCATGCCCATAGCGCTGTCCGGCGCCAAATTGCTGAAAACACACTGCAAGTGTGTCGTCAGTAAAATGGCGCCAGGTCGCGCTATGCTCATGCGCGATTCCGGCTGCACTCCCGCCCCGGTCTCCGGCCGAAGAGAAGCGCCGCGGCAACGCTCCTGCCGGTCCGGTAAGTATGTAAGTATGGTGCCAGACATAGCGGTAAGCAGTGTGTATGCGTACCGCTATCGCCGATGCCATACACACTCCACACCGCGCTGCCTCATTCTGTCTGGAGCCAGACTGCGCAGGCGCGTCACGCTTGCGCAGATTATAAAGGCTTCGGACAGAGTGACGCTTAGCCGGCTATATTATAGATAAGATATTCTAATCACTATTTATTTCTCAGCTATTTATCCCCACAATTGGGCTAACTGCAATTTATTGTTTATTCTTGTCAGGTTTTACCTATTAAATATTCTTCTACTTGTCTCATTAATAAGTGACTAGCTTTTCTCCCAGCTTTTTTCAGCGCAAGTCTATCACAAATATTTATAATCCTTTTGATTTCCTTGTGGTTGGTATCCAGACTCACAGCAGTTACAAACCCTTTTACACAGGCGCCACTTTATCTCTCTCCTTCATTTTTTGCTTTTAAAATTTTTTCTCTGGACCTGTAGCTGGATATTTCCTTCTTTTGAAGTAGCGCTATGGGCATGCACGTACTCCGGCGCCAGACTCTTCCCCCAGCCTCCAGCAGAACGTGGTGACAGCGCTGGAGCACAGGAAAGAAGGGTGAGTATAATTCCCTCCTATATACAGTATGAGCCTGCACATCGCTTCCTATATACAATTCGAGCACCCACATAGCCTCCTATATATGGTATGAGGCCACATATAGCCTCCTATATACAGTATGAGCCTCCACATCGCTTCCTATATACAGTATGAGCCTCCACATCGCTTCCTATATACAGTATGAGGCTACATATAGCCTCATATATACAGTATGAGGCCACATATAGCCTCCTATATATGGTATGAGGCCACATATAGCCCCCTATATACAGTATGAGCCTCCACATCGCTTCCTATATACAGTATGAGCCTCCACATCGCTTCCTATATACAGTATGAGCCTCCACATAGCCTCCTATATACAGTATGAGCCTCCACATCGCTTCCTATATACAGTATGAGGCTACATATAGCCTCCTATATACAGTATGAGCCTCCACATAGCCTCCTATATACAGTATGAGCCTCCACATCGCTTCCTGTATACAGTATGAGGCCACATATAGCCTCCTGAATACATTGTTTGCCACCATATTGCCTCCTATATACAGTATGAGCCCCTATATACCCTCCTATATCTAACTGCATTCACCTCGGTATCATTCATTTTCTATGAGACTGTTCTGTTCTCATATTATGCATTTATACATTTAGTAGGGCTTAATGGAATTATTGTGCTTGTTACACATCAACTCTGAAGATGCGCTCATTTATTAGACTTTGGTTGGGGCAACTTTAAAATATAATAATGATAATGGTCCTGTCTAGTGACAAGATTATTTTACAGTCTTCTGGGGAAAGGTATAATGCCAGTCATTCAAGGGTTAATTGTTTGGAACACTGAGAGGGACTTTATAGCCAATGAAACCACAGTATAAAACAGCTGTGGTAACTATGGCAACCGTGCTGATGTCATAAACACATGCATCAATAATACAGGAGAAGATTCCAGAACCACAAGTCATTCCGCCGTAGGAGGAGCCGTACTTGATGTGTCTGGAGACCTGGAGCTTCATCACTCCACAATGGGAGGAAGGGGACACCGCCTAGCCAGCCAGATCAGCCATAGCACCTAGCCAGCCAGATCAGCCATAGCGCCTAGCCAGCCAGATCAGCCATACCGCCTAGCCAGCCAGATCAGCCATACCGCCTAGCCAGCCAGATCAGCCATAGCACCTAGCCAGCCAGATCAATGGGGTGACAGATGTTGCAGCCAGATCTCCCTCACGTCCGGTACTCGCCGCCTTCACCTTTATATGGACGGCCTGGAGAGGTCGCATTAGGCTTCTCCATAACAAATATGATACAATGTACAAATTCTGGTACAATTTGCTGTTACATGTTGGCATTAACCTCCTAAGCCCAAGGGAAGGGCAGTCCTACAGCCATGGTTCCCTAGAGGTTTCCACCACAGGTGGTTTTTCCTCTCCTGAGTGCTGAAGGATGATTCTTCGTGAGTCGGTGGTTCTGCCATTTTCAGTGTCTTTTTCATAGTAATTGGCTGATTCTAAATTTCAGACACTGAATGAAATAATAATTATGAGATTTGGAATAAAATTTGGTCGATTTCACATCCAATAAAAGTGTTTTGTGTGTTTCTTTCACAATCGTGGGTTGGTGGGATTTTGTTGGGGATCAGGATCCAGCATCTATGATCAAGTCATGAAGCCAGATATGGAGTCGGAGCAATTTAACCCTGCGCTGGAAGACAGGACGGAGCAGAGATGACAAAGTGTTACTGCACAATTAGCAAAAGTTCACACTCTTCTTTGCATTCAGATACACGAGGGGATTCAGGGCCGAATTGGGACTAAAAAGCAGCCCTGGCACACAAAATTCACCAGCCCACATACAATAAGTGTCCTCAACCCCAATCACATCTGCAGTTTACACTGGTGATGTGCTGCTGAGAACAACGATTTCTGTTCCGGCATAAACAATCCAATTACTCGAAGAATAGGCAGCATTTTGGCTGTTTAATATAATACACCCATAGTCCTCCATATATTATAATGTGCACCACAGTCCTCCATATTGTAAAATGCACACCCCATAGTCCTCCATATAATATAATGTGCCCCATAGTTCTCCATAAATTACAATGCACCCCATAGTCCTCCATATAACATAATGTGCCCCACAGTCCTCCATATAGTGTCATACACTCCCCATAGTTCTCAATATAGTATAACGCACTCCCTATAATCATCCATATATTAAAATACACTCCTCAGTCCTCCATATATTATAATACACTTCCCATAGTCCTCCATATAGTATAATACACTCCTCATAGTGCTCCACATAGTATACTACAGTCCTCAATATAGTATAATACACTCCACATAGTGTGCCATAAAGTATAAGACACTTCTCATAGTGCTCCATATAGTATAATACAGTCCTCAGTCCTTCATATAGTATAATACACTCCTCATAGTGCTCCATATAGTATAATGCACCGCCATAATCATTCATGTAGTACAATTCACTTCCTATAGTATAATGCACCCCATAATTCTTCATATAGTATATTGTAGTCCCCATAGTCCTTGATATAGTATAATGCATCCATCCCACAGAGTATAATGCCGCCCCGCCTTAAAATATAATGTAACCCCCATAGAATATAAGCAGCCCCCATAGAATACCATGTAGCCCCCTCATAGAGTATGATGCAATCACCTGCCGCAGAAAATAATAAATATAATACAGCCCCCATAAATTATAATGTAGCCCCAATAGAATATAATACAGCCCACCTCCCCATAGGATATAATGTAGCCCCCCCATAGAATATAATACAGTCCACCTCGCCAAAGGCCACACAGGGGCAGTGAGAAGGACACGGTCAAATGGTGACTAGGGGGCAGGGGAGAAGGACACAAGGGGGCTAGGGGAGACAGGCACAAAGGTGACACAGGGGGGCTAGGAAGCAAGGGAGACAGGCACAAGGTAACACACGGGGCAAGGAAGCAGGGGAGTAGGGCACAAGGGGACACACGGGGACTAGTGGGCAAGGTAGACTGACACAAGGGGACAAGTGAGACAGGCACAAGGAGACAAACAGGGACTAGTGGGCAAGGGAGACTGACACAAGGGGACTCACGGGGACTAGTGGTCAAGGGAGACTCACACAAGGGGACAAGGGAGACAGGCACAAGGGGACACATGGGGACTAGTGGGCACGGGAGACTGAGACAAGAGGACAAGGGAGACTGGCACAAGGGGACACACGGGGAATCTGAGGGCAGAGTAGATAGAGACGCATGGGGATATAGGTCTGCACAGGTAAAGGGGAAGAAGGGGGTTAGGGGGGGACTTGGGAGCAGGGAAGAAAGGAGCACAGGGATTACAAAGACAGGGTAGATGGGGACACACAGTGAGAAAGGGTCGCAAGGGGACAAGAGAGACGGGGGAATAAGGGGATGCAGGGTGACTTGAGAGCAGGGCAGACGGGTCACACAGGGACAAGGGGCAGGGAATGCATGGGGGTGCAGGAGGACTCAGGGCATGGGAGATGGGGAGCATTGGGGGACCGGGGGAGGAGAGACAAGGCCCGTACGGGGGCCCGGGAGGAGCACAATGACCTGGGGACCTGCGAGGACATGGGGCACGGGAGAGCAGGGAGCAAGGGCAGAGCATGGAGGAATTTACGAGGCTGGTGTCACAGGGGGCCGGGGAGGCTAGAGGCCGAGGATGGCGACACACGGGCAGCAGACCCACTTCACTGTCACTGGTCCCGTACACCTCCGGTTCGTCCAGATGGCTGAGACGCTGCGGCATCCTCCCCCGGGCGGCTCATGCCATGCGCCCCCCGCCAGCTCCTAAAGGGGGGAGCGGAGAGGTGAGAATACCCCGTCCGGAGCCACCTGTTCCCGGTTCCCGCTACCGCCAACATGGCGGCCGCTGCCATCTGTGCCGATGCTACACAGTGGGTGCGCGTTGAAGTGACATCATCGTGCACCCGCAATGTCATAGGGGAATGATGGGAGAGGGAGCATAATGATGCCGGTATAGTTCAATGAGGCGGGGGAGTCGGTGCTGGGGGCAGGCGGGCCCCCCTGACCCACGGGCCCTATAGTGGCTGCGTGACGTGACGCCACCGGCTGGGGGCCCCTGGGGGAGCGGGGGGCCCTAGGCAGCTATCTGCCCCCAACGCCGGCCCTGAGTAAAGGTTGGACCTGGGAGATGCGGCGATATTTCGAGGTGTAGTGTGAGACCAGCACTCCGGATCCTCCACATGGCTGAGACGCTGCGGCATCCTCCCCTGGGCGGCCCAGTCCACGCGCCCCCCTCCAGCTCCTAAAGGGGGGAGCAGAGAGGTGAGAATACCCCGTCTGGAGCCAACATGGCGGCTGCCGGCACCTGTACCGATGCTGCACAGCGGGTGAGCAATGAGATGACGCTCTCTCCCCCATCCTTGCTTTAAACTGTACCGGTGTCATTATGACGCTGGTATAGTTCAATGCAGCGGGGGGGAGTCGGCGCTGTGGGAAGGCGGGCCCCCCTAACCCACGGGCCCCATAGCGGCTGCGTGGCATGCCGCCACTGGCTGGGGGTCCCTAGAGGAGCGGGGGCCCTAGGCAGTTGCCTGTTCTAACGCCGGCCCTGAGTAAAGGTTGGACCTGGGAGATGCGGCGATATGTCGAGGTGTAGAGTGAAACCAGCACTCCTGCCCTCCAGCGGTCGGCGGGGAACCGGTCACTATGGTCGATAGCTGCGTCCCGGCGGATGTGGAGCAGGACCTGTGTGATGCGGTGGATCACGTAGTGTCGAGTAACTGCTGCTAGATGGAGGTATGGGTGTCAAAGAGGGCCAAAACCAACACGTTTCAGAAAACTCGGTTTCCTTCTTCAGGACAGGGACATATTGCTTATGATCATTTAATATTTTCATCCGATTATGTGTTCTATGTACTTCTTAACCCTTTACTTCCTGCCGCTCTTATTTGCAGCCTCTAGGAGAATTCTATTCGGGTACATGCCATCTCTCCTTAGTTAATCAACTGTTTGAATGCAATACTTGCTATTTCCACTAACTACCATTTTTTTCACAGCTTTGTAGTGGGCGAGTTGCAATATTTTTAATAAGATATACTAATCACTATTTATTTCTCAGCTATTTATCCCCACGATTGGGATAACTGCAATCTATTGTTTATTCTTGTCAGGTTTTACGTATTAAATATTCTTCCATTTGTCTCATTAACAAGTGACTAGCTTTTCTCCCAGATTTTTTCAGCGTGAGTCTATCACAAATATTTATAATAATCCTTTTGATTTACTGTTGTTTGGTATCTAGACTCACAGCAGTTCCAAATCCTTTTACACAGGCGCCACTTTATCTCACTCCTACATTTTTTTTTAAATTTTTTTCCCTGAACCTGTAGCTGGATATTTCCTTCTTTTGAATTCCCTCCTATCTATAGTATGATTTTGCACATCGCTTCCTATATACAGTATGAGACTGCACATCGCCTCCTATATACAGTATGAGGCTGCATATAGCATCCTATATACAGTATGAGGCTGCATATAGCCTCCTATATACAGTATGAGGCCACATATAGCCTCCTGAATACATTGTTTGCCACCATATTGCCTCCCATATACAGTATGAGCCCCTATATAGCCTCCTATATCTAACTGCATTCACCTCGGTATCATACATTTTCTATGAGACTGCTCTGTTCTCATATTGTGCATTTCTACATTTAGTAGGGCTTAATGGAATTATTGTGCTTGTTACACATTAACTCTGAAGATGCGCTCACTTATTAGACTTTGGTTGGGGCAACTTTAAAATATAATAATGATAATGGTCCTGTCTAGTGACAAGTTTATTTTACAGGCTTCTGGAGAAAGGAATAATGCCAGTCATTTAAGGGTTAATTGTTTGGAACACTGAACGGGACTTTCTAGCCAATGAAACAACAGTATAAAACACATGTGGTAACTATGGCAACTGTGCTGATGTCATAAACACATGCATCTATGATACAGGAGAAGATTCCAGAACCACAAGTCATTCCGCCGTAGGAGGAGCCGTACTTGATGTGTCTGGAGACCTGGAGCTTCATCACTCCACAATGGGAGGAAGGGGACACCGCCTAGCCAGCCAGATCAGCCATACCGCCTAGCCAGCCAGATCAGCCATACCGCCTAGCCAGCTAGATCAGCCATAGCGCCTAGCCAGCCAGATCAACGGGGTGACAGATGTTGCAGCCAGATCTCCCTCACGTCCGGTACTCGCCGCCTTCAACTTTATATGGACGGCCTGGAGAGGCCGCATTAGGCTTCTCCATAACAAATATGATACAATGTACAAATTCTGGTACAATTTGCTGATACATATAGGCATTAACCTTCTAAGCCCAGGGGAAGGGCAGTCCTACAGCCATGGTTCCCTAGAGGTTTCCACCACAGGTGGTTTTTCCTCTCCTGAGTGCTGAAGGATGATTCTTCGTGAGTCGGGGGTTCTGCCATTTTCAGTGTCTTTTTCATAGTAATTGGCTGATTCTAAATTTCAGACACTGAATTAAATAATAATTATGAGATTTGGAATAAAATTCGGTTGATTTCACATCCAATAAAAGTGTTTTGTGTGTTTCTTTCACAATCTTGGGTTTGGTGGGATTTTGTTGGGGATCAGGATCCAGCATCTATGATCAAGCCATGAAGTCAGATATGGAGTCGGAGCAATTTAACCCTGCGCTGGAAGACAGAACGGAGCAGAGATGACGAAGTGTTACTGCACAATTAGCACACGTTCACAGTCTTTCTTGCATTCAGATACACAAGGGGAATCAGGGCCGAATTGGGACTAAAAAGCAGCCCTGGCACACAAAATTAACCAGCCCACATACAATAAATGTCCTCAACCCAAATCGTAGAACACTGATAGGTCATGTGGGATTTTGCTTTATCCGTTACCAGGGCCAGAGTAAAGTATTTTGGTGCTCCCAAGGCAGATGAAGCCAAAGGCGCCCATTTTGCCTTTCTACCCAGCTAATTCTTCCCTTTTCCATTAGGTCTATGACATCATGTGATTAATAACTAACGAGCAGAATCCTTCTAAGTCAGGCACATATACATTTGTATCTCATGAAGCTACAACTCCCAGTATGTCCTTAACAATGGTAAGGAGATGCTGGGAGTTGTTATCAGTCTTTATCAGACTGTGGACTATACAGGAACCACAGTACTGATGAGACGCAGTCAGTATCAACAAGTAAAAATGTACATCCTGGTACCTTATAAGTGACCTCTTCTCTGACTGAGTCTTTTCTTTCTCTTAGTCTCCATCTTGTCCAGACGCCATGATGACTTTTCTCATCCACATCTCGTTTCTTTGATCTTCCCTCTTCTCCAGTCTCCTGCAGCACATCCCAACACGGAGTCCTTTAAAAAAACAGTGTTATTAAAATGCTCCGGAATAAAAAATATCTGTCCATATTATGACCTAAATAAGCCTCCTATAGTATATGGCCTCCACACTGTCCTGTAGTCCATCTGTTCAGAGATGGTAGCTGGGAAAATACAACAACAGAAACAATATCATCAGGACAGAAAGCAGGTTACATTCACAATATGCCAAAAACAGCCCTACGCCTTAAATAGGGGGATTATAAAAGTGAGCACAATGGACACTCCCAATATAGAATTATCTACTAAAGACATGGAGTCAGTGGCGTATCCAGGGGGGGCAGCCGAGGCAGTTGCCCTGGGCGCAGGCAGCAGGGGGGCGCAGTCGAGCCGCCCGGCCGCCTAATGCAGCGGTCCGCAGTATGCCAGTATCTCCCTCCCCCCCCGGCGGCTGCGTTCTGCCGCTACCAGTCCTGGGAGTCGGCGGTTCTCTGTGTCAGCTGTCAAGCTGACAGCCGACGCAGAGAAGGAGGCCGCGCCGACTCCCAGGCAGCAATTGTACTTGGCGTCTATACAGACGCCAGTACAATTGAAGCTCTGACCGCCGGGTCAGAGCGACGTCAGCAGCGTGATCAGGTCATGTGATCACGCTGCTGACGTCACTCCCGGCGCCCAGAGCGAACGCTGGTGGTAAGTGTGCTCCTCTGTGGAGCTGAAGAACCACCGAAGGTGGGGATGGGGGTTAATGAGCGGAGATGGGGCTTAATGTGGGAATGGGGGTTAATGAGTGGAGAGGGGGGTTAATGTGGGGGTGGGGGTTAATGAGTGGAGATGGGGGTTAATGAGTGGAGATGGGGATTAATGTGCGGGGGTTAATGAGTGGAGATGGGATTAATGTGGAGATGGGGGTTAATGTGTGGGGGTTAATGAGTGGAGATGGGATTAATGTGGGGATGGGGGTTAATGAGTGGGGGTTAATGTGTGGAGATGGGGGTTAATGAGTGGAGATGGGATTAATGTGGGGGGTTAATGAGTGGGGGGATAATGTGGGGATTGGGGTTAATGAGTGTGGGGGTTAATGAGTGGAGATGGGGGTTAATGAGTGGAGATGAGGGATTAATGAGTGGAGATGGGGGTTAATGTGTGGAGGGGTTAATGAGTGGGGATGGGGGTTAATGTGTGGGGGGATTTGGAGTGGGGGTACATAATGTGTGGGGGGATTTGGAGTGGGGGTACATAATGTGTGGGGGGATTTGGGAGTAGGGACGAGGGGTTATTGAGTGGGGATGGGGGTACTTAATGTGTGTGGGGGATTGGGGATGGGGGGATTTGGAGTGGGGATGGTATTTAATGTATGTGGGGAGATTTGAGGACACAAAATGAAGAGTATGTATGAGGAAACAGTATGGGGGATGGGTGCAGACAGTAAGGGGTGCGAACGGGTGAATGCATGTGGACACAGTATGGGGAGTCGGGGATATGTGTGAGCAGACAGTATAGAGAGTGAGGGGGTAAATATATGAGGAGACAGTATGAGGAGGGAGGGGAATAGTGTGAGGTGACAGTATATTGCAGATATTTTTATTCAGGAGCATTATAATGACACTTCTATCTTTAAGGGCGTCGTGTGGGGATTTGCTGCAGAAGACCGGAGAAGATGGAAGACTGCAGAGACGGCTGTGGATGAGAAAACTCATCATGGGGTCTGGACAAGAAGAAGAAAAGGAGAACGACTTCAGAGACGACGTCATCTATAAGGTACCTGGATGTAAATATTATGTGTGATACTGACTTATTCTCATGTTTTTATTTGTTAGGAACATTAAAGGGGTTGTCCAGGTTTGTGCTGAGTCTGCAGACATTCTATGTGACTGCAGACTTCTGAATTCTCACAGTGCTCACTGGACACTGTCAGGATTCTCTCGTGCCGGTAATTTACATACATACGGTCACATGCTGACTAGACATGCGTGGCCTCACTCAATGAAAGTGAACGGAGCGAGACCGGGCACGTCTAGTTGGAATGTGGCCAGAAGTATACAAATCACATACTTGTGTTGACATGACTGTATATCGGCAAGGGAGAATCCTAAAAGTGTGCAGTGCATTCGTTGTGAGAATTCAGAAGCTGCAATGTCAGGATTCAGCTCTGCAGGTTCCAGTACTCATCACATGGACACTTCACTCATATGCGATTTTCATAGTTATGGTCCTGTGACAACGAGCTTCTCTTCCTGCTTTCATTTTTTTACTGAACATTGAGAGCATTAGGGAGAGCAGCTCGTGGGTACATGACTAACTGTGCAAGTCGCATATGTACTTTGGGGGGGGGGGTGGGGGTGCGAACCAAATTCTTGCCCCGGGTGCCAGAAAGCCTAGATACGCCTCTGCATGGAGTCAACAATCCACCAAGAAAATATAACAATATTTTGAATCATTAAATTGTAACATCAAGAAGGCATACACGTATATACACACATATATCAGTACCCCAGATATTCATCTTATTGGTGATACAGTTGTGGCATGCCTTAATATGACTGGGGATCATCTTTAACCACTTAACCGCCAAGAGTGGTTTGCACTTTCATGACCGGGCCAATTTTTACAATTCTGACCACTGTCCCTTTATGAGGTAATAACTCTGAAACGCTTCCATGGATCCCGGTGATTCTGACAAAGTTTTCTCATGACATATTGTACTTCATGATAGTGGTAAAATTTCATTCAAATAACTTGCGTTTATTTGTGAAAAAAACGGAAATTTGGCGAAAAGTTTGAAAATTTCGCAATTTTCCAACTTTGAATTTTTATGCCCTTAAATCACAGAGATATGGCACACAATAAACTAATAAATAACATTTAACATATGTTTACTTTACATCAGCACAATTTTGAAACCAAAATTTTTCTTGTTAGGAAGTGATAAGGGTTAAAAGTTGACCAGCGATTTCTCATTTTTGCAACACCATTTTATTTTTACGGACCACATCACATTTGAAGTGTTTTTTCACATAAAAATTACTTCAGGTCCAATTTTTTGCAGAAGTTATTGTGCAATTTCTCCTGAGTATGCTGATACCTGATATGTGGGGGGAACCACTGTTTCGGCGCATGGCAGAACTCAGAAGGGAAGGAGCGCCGTTTGACTTTTTCAATGAAAAATTGGCTGGAATTCAGATCGGACGCCATGTCACATTTGGAGAGCCCCTGATGTACCAAAACAGTGGAAACCCCCCACAAATGACACCATTTTGGAAACTAGACTCCCCAAGGAACTTATCTAGATGTGTGGTGAGAACTTTGAACCCCCAAGGGCTTCACAGAAGTTTATAATGTACAGTCGTACAATTAAAAAATCATATTTTTTCCACAAAAATGATCTATTCACCCTCAATTTTTATTTTTCCAATGGTAACAGGACCCCAAAAGTTATTGTGCAATTTGTCCTGAGTACGCTGATACCCCATATGTGGGGGTAAACCACTATTTGGGAGCATGGCAGAGCTCGGAAGGGAAGGAGCGCCGTTTGACTTTTTCAATGCAAAATTGGCTGGAATTCAGATCGGACGCCATGTCACATTTGGAAAGCCCCTGATGTGCCTAAACAGTGGAAACCCCCACAAATAACACCATTTTGGAAACTAGACCCCCCAAAGGAACTTATCTATATGTGTGATGAGCACTTTGAACCCCCAAGGGCTTCACAGAGGTTTATAATGCCCGGGCGTAAAAATAAAAAGATCATATTTTTTCCACAAACATGATCTATTAGTCCCCAATTTTTTTATTTTCCCAATGGTAACAGGAGAAATTGAACCCCAAAAGTTGTTGTCCAATTTGTCCTGAGTACGCTGATACCCCATATGTGGGAGAAAACTACTGTATGGGCACATGTCAGGGCTCGGAAGGGAAGTAGTGACGCTTTGGAATGCAGACTTTGATGGAATGGTCTGCGGGTGTCATGGTGTCATGTTGCCTTTGGAGAGCCCCTGATGTACCTAAATAGTGGAAACCCCCCACAAGTGACCCCATTTTGGAAACTAGACCCCCTAAGGAACTTATCTAGATGTGTGGTGAGCACTTTGAACTTCCCAGTGCTTCACAGAAGTTTATAACGCCTTGGTGTGAAAATAAAAAAAAATCATAGTTTTCCCACAAACATGATCTTTTAGTCCCCAACTTTTTTATTTTCCCAATGGTAACAGGAGAAATCTGACCCCAAAAGTTGTTGTCCAATTTGTCCTGAGTATGCTGATACCCCATATGTGGGAGAGAACTACTGTTTGGGGACACGTCGGGGCTCGGAAGGGAAGTAGTGACGTTTTGGAATTCAAACTTTCATGGAATGGTCTGCGGGTGTCATGTCGTGTTTGGAGAGCCTCTGATGTGCCTAAACTGTTGAAACTCCCCACAAGTGACCCCATTTTGGAAACTAGACCCCCCACGGAACTTATCTAGATGTGTTGTTAGCACTTTGAACCCCCAAGTGCTTCACAGAAGTTTATAACGCCCGGGCGTGAAAATAAAAAAAAAATCATATTTTTTTCCACAAAAATGATATTTTTGCCCCCAATTTTTTATTTTCCTAAGGGTAACAGGACAAATTGGATCCCAAAAGTTGTTTTGCAATTTGTCCTGAGTTGGCTGATACCCCATATGTGGGGGTAAAACACTGTTTGGGCACATGGCAGAGCTTGGAAGGGAAGGAGCACCATTTGACTTTTTCAACACAGAATTGGCTGGAATTGAGATCTGACGCCATGTTGCATTTGCAGAGCACCTGATGTGCCCAAACAGAGGAAACCCCCCAATTCTAACTACAACCCTAACCCCAACACACCCCTAACCCTAATCTCAGCCCTAAGCCTAACCCTAGCCCTAATGGGAAAATGGAAATAAATACATTTTTTAATTTTATTATTTTTCCCTAACTAAGGGGGTGATAAAGGGGGGTTTGATTTAATATTAATAGTGGGTTTTTATTTTTGGCATCTGTCATACGCTAAAAGACACCTTTTATTGTAAAAATAGTTTTTGCATCACCACATTTTGAGAGCTATAATTTTTCCGTATTTTGACCCACTGTGTCATGTGAGGTCTTATTTTTTGCGGGATAAGTTGACGTTTTTATTGGTACCATTTTCGGGCACGTGACATTTTTTGATCGCTTTTTATTCTGATTTTTTTGGACGCAGAATGAACAAAAACCAGCATTTCAAGAATTTCTTTTGGGGGGGTGCGTTTACACCGTTCTGTGTGCGGTAAAATTGATAAGGCGGTTTTATTCTGTGGGTCATTACGATTACAGCGATACCTTATTTATGCCTTTTTTATGTTTTGGCGCTTTTATGCAATGAAACCAATTTTATATAAAAAATAATTATTTTTGCATCGCTTCATTCTGCGAGCTATAACTTTTTTATTTTTTCGCTGATGAGATGTCTGGTGGCTCATTTTTTGTGGGACAAGATGGCGTTTTCAGAGGTACCATGGTCATTTATATCCGTCTTTTTGATCGCGCGTTATTACACTTTTTGTTTGGCGGTATGATAATAAAGCATTATTTTTCGCTTTGTTTTTTATTTTTATTTTTTAAAGGGTTCACTAAGCGGGTTAACTAATGGGACAGTTTTATAGAGCTTATTGTTACGGACGCGGCGATACCAAATATGTGTAATTTTGTTGTTTTGTTTTTTTTTATTTCCAAAAAATGAATTTATTAGGGAATATTTTTTTTTAATTTATTTAGCGATTTTTTATAAATTATTTTTACATTTTTTTTAACTTTATTACATTGTCCCATGGGGGACATCACTGTCATGTGACAGATCCGCTGATCTGTCACATCACAGATCGCTGTGACAGATCAGCGATCTGTCACAGGCAGTGCAGAAGGCTTCCTCGTGCCTGCGCTTTGCAGGCATGAGGAAGTCGGCTCCCAGCAGGCCCCCGAAGGTCCCCACCGCCATTTTGGATCTGGGAACCTGCAGGGAAGGAGGCCCCCGGAGCAGTGCTGCACATCGCGCTGCTCTGGGGGGCTCAGGGAAGCACGGAGGGAGCCCCCTCCCTGCCGATGCTTCCCTAAACCCCCGGTACACTGCGATCGTGTTTGATCGCAGTGTGCCAGGGGTTAACGTGTCGGGGGCGGTCCGTGACCACCCCTGACACATAGTGCCGGGTGTCAGCTGTGATAATCAGCTGACACCCGGCCGCGGTCAGCTGCGCTCACCACGTCAGCGCCGCTGATTGCTATGACGTACTATCCCGTCCCTGGGAATTAAGTCCCAGGGCACATGGACGAGATAGTACGTCATATGGCAGAAAGGGGTTAACATGCTCACACCATCCACATCATGTGCGGTGAGTTTTTACATGTAGCTCCCGGGATGTGAGGCCAATATAAATCGTCTTACAAGTACATATGGCATAGTACACAACAAGAGTTATATTTACTTGTCACTTTAAGATTAACACATTAGTTTTTGCCGGTATTAGATTAGGTCATGCACAATACCACTAACCATTGTATTCTGTCTATGCTTAGCCTAGAAACGTATTAGCTTACAGCCATTACTCATTTGTCCATACCTAAGATGGAGTCTGGTCAGTACGCCTGAGATGTGATGCGCATCAGAGCATTGCCAACTGCACCTTTTCATTGACACCTGACAATCAGTGACGTCACAGGGGATTTCCGCATGTCCCGCCGTGTCACCTAAGTCACCGGAAGTGATGTAATTTCCGCAGAGGCGTAGCTAGGGGTTCAGCTCAGGGGGGGGGGCAAAACATCTGAGTGGGCTCCTAACAGGAGGTGCAACCTGCGCAACCGCACATGGGCGCAAGAGGTAAGGGGGGCCCATATCTACCTCCAAAGAAGGTTCTCTTGGGCTGCAAAGGGCCCATATATTGCTCTTGCCTTTCTGTCTGTGTCTCCTTGTGGCCACTAACTAGGTAATCATGCTATGACGGTATAGGGGAACCTCAGGAGATGACCACACTTTTATTGAAAATAAATCTCTATACAAAGACCAGCACTGATATTACCTCCATATGGTGACACATAGTGGCAGATACCAGTACTACAGAACATATAAGAGATTACAGTACAGATATAGATGATGACTTACAGCTGACGTTCTTTCAGGTGGAGTCATTCACTTTTCCCGTCTATTCCATGTGACTCAGACAGGCATATCTACTTCTCCAGCCAGGACTCATCTGCAGAGATTACAAAAAAGACACATCTGAAAATGTCCTGAGGAGATCATTTGCATATTCCCAGTGCCTTCTGGGAAAAGTGAAGAGTCTCCGCGAGCTCAACGATAACTGGATTTTGGCCGTTGCAGCTCAAAAGAGGAAATCAGTAAACCGCAAATTTTGGCTCATTTTTCAATTTCTTTAACAATAACAATATGGAAGAGGCCAGGAGCCATCTGGTGAGCTGCATTTCTTGCTACATGTTCACAGACTTACCAGTGGAAGAGACAAACTTCACATGCCACAAATGCAAGCTTCTGTCTCTGTTGGAAGAAAAGTTGCAAAATCTCAAAGAGAGGTTAGCTACATTGAAGATCATTAAGGAAGGTGAAGAGTTCTTAGACAGAGCAGAATTATCTCTTCATGTTACATAAAGAGAAGAAATTCGAAGTGCACCTGAAGAAACAGAGGTATGGAGACATGTGACCCAGAGAAGCAGGAGGATCGGGAGGCAGTCAGCACGCATACTGCTCAGGAACCAGTACCAGGCTCTCACGCAGGAAAACGATGAAGAAATACATCAGGATAAGACTTTGCCCACAAACAGCAACCTTGTACGCCTTCAGAGTCCTCCTGGATGGAGAAAGAAAAATGTTGTGAAGAAGAAACGGAGAGTGGTGGTCATGGGGGATTCCCTGTTGAGAGGAACAGATTCCGCTATCTGCAGACCGGATATAACTTCAAGAGAAATGTGCTGTCTTCCAGGTGCAAAAATTAAAGATGTGTCTGACAGGATATCAGGACTCTTCAGACCTACAGATGACTACCCATTCCAGCTAATACATGTGGGGACAAATGACACAGCAAGAAACGACCTGTAAACCATCTGCAGTGACTTTGAAAACTTAGGAAAGAAAGTGAAAGAACTGGGAGCGCAGGTGGTCTTCTCTTCCATCCTCCCAGTGGATGGCCATGGAACAAGGAGGTGGAATAAGATTCTGCAGGTGAACTACTGGCTACGTCGATGGTGCTGTCAGCAAGGATTTGGATTTCTGGATCACGGAGTGAATTACCTATATGATGGACTACTTGCTAGAGATGGGGTGCACCTTACGAAGACTGGAAAACATGTATTTGGAAGTCGCCTTGCTACACTCATTAGGAGAGCTTTAAACTAGAACAATGCGGGAAGGGAAGCAAAAGGCCAGAAAAAGCCATACACCTGACAAATGCTATTGAGAACGCTGCTATTAGAAGTGGGAGGAAAGAACAAAGACAAAAGAATCTAAATAATAGAAATATTGGAGAAAGAGAAACCAATCACAAACTAAAATGTTTCTATACTAATGCACAAAGCATGGGCAACAAACAAGGAGAATTGGAACTACTTACACAGGAAAAGAAATATGATGTCATTGGAATCACTGAAACTTGGTGGGACGATACACATGATTGGAATACAAGGCTAGAAGGATACAACTTATTTGCAAGAAACAGATTTGATAAACGAGGAGGAGGTGTCGCATTGTATGTTAGAAACGCATATATCTGCACAGAGATTGAAGCTTCAGAGACTGGGAGTTCTGTGGAAACTGTTTGGGTAAGAATACAAAGACAGAACAATGGAAAGGACACTATTGTAGGCATTTACTACAGGCCGCCTGTGCAAGCTGAAGATATGGATGAACTCTTTAGGCCTGGATCACACTTCCGTTTTTTCAAATCCGGCAAAATCCGTTGGTTTCTGTTAAAAAACGGATCCGCCATTTTTTTGCAGGATCCATTTTTTGTGTCCCATAGACTTCCATTAGCGGTTACCGCGGATCCATCAAAAAACGGATCCGTTTTTAAAAAAACAGATCCGTTTGCATCCGTTTCCGTCAAAAAACGGAAACGGATCCGTTTGGCGGACACAAAAAACAGATGTGTGAAACAGGCCTTATGCATCAAATGGCCAAGTTCTCCAAAAAATATGACATAGTTGTCATGGGAGATTTCAATCTCTCTCAGGCAAAACTAACAGGTCGAGGAAATTCTTATCCTCTCTTGCTGACAACTTTATCTTCCAAAAGGTAGGAGATAAAACAAGTGGAACTTCTACCTTGGATCTAATCCTTATAAACAGGGAGGAAATGGCTGAGGAGGTAAAAGTGGCTGGGACCCTAGGAGGTAGCGACAATGCTATTTTAGAATTTTGGATAACTAGGAGGAAGACCTGTGAAGACTCAGACGTCAAGGTTAGATTTCAGAAAGGCAGATTTTAAGGGATTCAGAAAGAGAATTGGAGGGATCCAATGGCTGGATATCCTTAAAGACAAAAATGTACAGGAAGGATGGGAAATCTTGAAAAATGAAATTCTCAAAGCACAATTGTTAACTATTCCAAAAAGAGGGAAGAATAGTAAGCATTTAAAGAAACCAGGATGGATGAACACAGAACTTAAGCACATGCTAAAAAGGAAGAAAGAAATGTTTATAAAATGGAAAGAGGGAGGCATATGTAAAGAAGAATATAATGCTGTTTGCAGAACCTGCAGGGCACAAATCATATTATCTAAAGCTGACAATGAATTGAGGCTTGCAAGAGACGTCAAAAGCAATAATAAAGGATTTTGGGGATATGTCAAAAGTAAAAGAAAAGTCAAAGATACTATAGGATTTTTACAGGATGAAAATGATGTAAGCCAGGATTTTGAGAAGGTCGAACTATTAAATTCCTATTTTGCATCTGTTTTCTCTCAGAAAGGAAATGTAACATCAACTGTTCTTCACTGTCCTATTAAGGGAATAGAAGAATTCAGGATATCTATAAACAGAAAGATAGTGAGGAAACACTTAACTAACCTAAATGAATTCAAGTCTCTAGGTCCAGATGAATTACACCCCAGAGTACTGAAGGAGATAGCAGAAGAAATTTTTGAACCCCTCTCCATAATCTTTGAAAATTCTTGGAGAACAGGAGAAGTCCCAGAAGACTGGAGAAGAGGAAATGTTGTTCCTATCTTCAAAAAGGGGAAGAAGGTGGACCCAGGCAACTATAGACCGGTGAGTCTGACTTCTATAAGACTCATTATGGATAAAAAACTTTCTCGGACTTACTGTGCGCTACTGGACAAAGTTCAACACTGCATGTGAAGTTTAACTGTTTAATTCCCAACGCGTTTCGAAGTATAAAACTTCTTCTTGCTACTGGACAAAGTTCAACACTGCATGTGAAGTTTAACTGTTTAATTCCCAACGCGTTTCGAAGTATAAAACTTCTTCTTCAGGGGAAGAAGTAGTTTTATACTTCGAAACGCGTTGGGAATTAAACAGTTAAACTTCACATGCAGTGTTGAACTTTGTCCAGTAGCGCACAGTAAGTCCGAGAAAGTTTTTTATCCATAAGGATTCATATTGGCGGTCACAGAGTGGACCTTCGGACGTGCAGCAGACTGACATTTGGTTCCTATGCCTTTATTTCTCCTAAATCAGGTGAGTGGATTTCTTACATTTATTTGATTCACCACCCGGATAAGATCCTATTGCGCCTCCTTTTTTCCTTAGCTTTTACAATATTCTATAAGACTCAGAAAGATCTTTGAACAAATTATTAAACAACATGTATGTAAGTACCTAGATAAGAATGAAGTGATTAAACAGAGTCAGCATGGGTTTGAAACTAATAAGTCATGTCAGACTAACTTAATTTCCTTCTATGACAGAATCACTGATTGGGTAGATCAGGGAAATGCTGTAGATATAGTATATCTTGACTTCAGCAAAGCATTTGACAAAGTATCTCACACAATCCTTATTGAAAAAATGACTAAGTATGGAATGGACAAGGCAACTGTTAGGTGGATTCATAACTGGCTTAGTGATCGGACCCAAAGAGTGGTCGTAAATGGCTGCACATCCAGTTGGAAGAATGTCTCAAGTGGGGTGCCATGGGGCTCTGTCCTGGGCCCTGTATTGTTCAACATCTTTATCAATGATTTAGATGAAGGAATTGAGGGTAAACTGATTAAATTTGCTGATGACACAAAGCTAGGAGGGATAGCTAATACTAGAGAAGAGAGAGAGAGGATTTAAAAAGATATAAATAAACTGGAGCAGTGGCCGACAACAACAGAATGGTTTTTAACAGGGAAAAATGCAAAATACTACATCTGGGCAATAAAAAGGAAAAAAGCATATACAGAATGGGAGGAATAGGGCTAAGCAACAGCACATGTGAAAAAGACTTGGGTATACTAATAGATCACAGACTGAATGAGTCAACAGTGTGATGCAGTAGCAAAAAAGGCAAATGCAATCTTAGGATGTATTAACAGAAGCATACAGTCTAGATCACGTGAAGTCATTATTGCCCTCTACTCCTCTTTGGTCAGACCTCATCTGGAATACTGTGTCCAGTTCTGGCCGCCACATTTTAAAAAAGACATCAACAAACTGGAGCAAATTCAGAAAAGAGCGACCAGAATGGTGACCGGTCTGCAAACCCTGTCTTATGAGGAAAGGTTGCAGGATTTGGGAATGTTTAGCTTGCAGAAGAGAAGACTGAGAGGAGACTTAATAGCTGTCTACAAATATCTCAAGGGCTGTCACATTGTAGAAGGATCACCTTTATTCTCATTTGCACAAGGAAAGACTAGAAGCAATGGGATGAAACTGAATGGGGAGAGACACAGATTAGATATTAGAAAAAACTTTTTGACAGTTAGAGTGATCAATGAGTGGAACAGACTGCCACGAGAGGTGGTGAGTTCTCCTACAATAGAAGTCTTCAAACAGAGGCTGGACAGACATCTGTCTGGGATAATTTAGTGAATCCTGCTTTGAGCAGGGGGTTGGACCAGCTGGCCCAGGAGGTCCCTTCCAACTCTACGATTCTATGATTCTATGACTTCTCACATTTCCAGCATCGTTCACATGTAGAATCCTAATCCTTGTGTCCAATCCCCTGCTCAATGCTGGATTCACTAAACCATCTCAGACAGATGTATGTCCAGCCTCTGTTTGAAGATCTCCATTGAAGGAGAACTCACTGTCTCTCGTGGCAGCCTGTTCCACTCATTGATCACCCTCACAGTCAAAAAGTTTTTTCTAATATCTAATCTGTATCTTCTCCCTTTCAGTTTCATCTCATTGCTTCTTGTGTTTCCATGTGCAAATGTATTCCCAATCTGCACAGAGCTCCTCTTACTGCCCCATATAGTAATGTCAGCACTGTGCCCTTTACATCGTAATAATGCCTCCTTTGTGATCGCTAGATGGTAAAATTGCCTCCAAGAAAATATTAATTTCATGTGTATGTGCCCTCCACATTTTGTCCCTAGAAAGTAATAATACTCCATGTGCAACTTTGATGGACACAATACTGAGTGCCCCTATCAGGGCCGGTGTCAGCACCCGGGCAAGTGCCAGCAATGACTTCCCAGGCTGTTCTGTGCGCACCGGACCTGTGATGAGGTCACATGAGGGGAGGAGTCAGGAGTCACATGATCAGGAGCCTCCCTCGGGGTCTGCATGACTCTGCTGTGCTGGTGGTCATCATGGTGCTGTATGTGGGAAGTTTATGTGTGGGGTCAGGAGGGGTTTACAGGGGGGATGTAGCAGAGCTGTGTGTACGGAGCAGAGCTGTGTGTGTACGGAGCAGAGCCGTGTGTGTACGAGGTGTATGGAGCGGAGCCGCATGTGTACAAGGTATGCCGGAGCGTAGCCGTGTGTGTACGAGATGTACAGAGCGTAGCGGCGTGTGTACAAGGTGTACCGGAGCATAGCCGTGTGTGTGCGAGGTGTACGGAGCATAGCTGTGTGTGTACGAGGTGTGGGGAGTGGAGCCATGTGAGTACATGGTGTACTGGAGCGGAGCCGTGTGTGTACGAGGTGTGGGGAGTGGAGCCGTCTGTGTACAAGGTGTACTGGAGCGGAGCCATGTGTGTACGAGGTGTACGGAGTGTAGCCGTGTGTGTACGAGGTGTGTGGAGCAGAGCTGTGTGTGTACGAGGTGTGTGAAGCGGAGCCATGTGTGTACGAGGTGTGCGGAGCGGAGCTGCGTGTGTACGAAAAGTACGGTGTGGAGCCCGGAGCCGTGTGTGTACGAGGTGTATAGAGCGGAGCCGTGTGTGTACAGGGGGGAGCCATCTGTGTACAAGGTGTACCGGAGTGTAGCCTTGTGTGTATGAGGTGTACAGAGCGTAGCCGTGTGTGTACAAGGCGTGTGGAGTTGAGCCACGTGTGTATGAGGTGTGCAGAGCGGAGCCGTGTGTGAACGAGGTGTACGGTGCGGAGCCCGGAGCCGAGTGTGTACGAGGTGTATAGAGCGGAGCTGCATGTGTACGAGGTGTGCGGAGCAGAGCTGCGTGTGTATGAGGTGTACGGAGCGGAGCCTGATGTGTACGAGGTGTACGGAGCGGAGCCGGATGTGTACGAGGTGGGCGGAGTGGAGCCGTATGTGTACGAGGTGTACGGAGTGGAGCCATGTGTGTGCGAGGTGTAAGGAGCAGAGCCGCATGTGTCCAGAGCAGAGATGTGTACGGAGCATAGCCGTGTGTGTGTACGGAGCGGAGCCGTGTGTGTGTACAGAGTGGAGCCGTGTGTGCGGAGCAGCGCGTGTGCGAGGTGTACAGAGCGGAGCAGCGCATGTTAGAGGTGTACGGAGCGTAGCAGCGCGTGTGCGAGTTGTACAGAGCAGAGCAGCGCATGTGCGAGGTGTACAGAGCAGAGCCGCACGTGTACGGAGCAGAGCCGCACGTGTACGAGCTGTATGGAGCAGAGTCGCATGTGTGTGAGGTGTATGGAGCGGAACCGCATGTGTACAAGGTGTATGGAGCAAAGTCGCATGTGTACAAGGTTTACGGAGTGGAGCCATTTGTGTACAAGGTTTACAGAGTGTGGCCACGTGTGTACAAGGTGTACGGAGCAGAGCCGCATATGTACGAGGTTTATGGAGTGGAGCCATGTGTGTACTGAGTGGAGCCGTGTGTGTGCGAGGTGTACAGAATGGAGCCGTGTGTGTATGAGGCATAAAAAGCGGAACCGTGTGTGTATGATGTATGTGGAGCCATACGTGTACAAGGTATATGGTGGGGAGCATTCATACTTCCCAGCGGGACAGTCCCAATTTTGAGAGAGATTCTGCCCCACTGCCCCGGCTGGGAGCTTACTTTTCCCGCGGGCACAGGAGTACACGGCGGAGCCCCGAGGAGCACTTTAAAATTCGCACGTGATGTTCCACCGGAAGTGACGTGCTAGAAGCTGACTGGAAATGAGGTAATTTCGGGAGGAGATTGTGACGGAACCATGGAGGCACTTCAGGGAATGCTTCAGATCCATCACCGTATCCTCCCCCAACAGCGCGGATAGCAGGATCGCCGTGGACTCGGGATATAGGCCATGTGAGCGGATCATGATATGTCCTGCATAGGGAGGCTCAGGTGGGCACTATAGTGGGAGCCTGGCTGCTGTAGTATCTTTATAGAATCTTTCTTTCTCTTTCTGTTTCTTTCCTTCTTTCTTTCTTTCTTTCTTTCTTTCTTTCTTTCTTTCTTTCTTTCTTTCTCTGTTATTTCTTTCTTTCCCCTCTTTCTTTCTCTCATTTCTTTCTTTCCCCTCTTTCTTTCTCTCTCTGTTCTTTCTTTCTTTCTCTCTGTTTTCTTTTTCTCTCTGTTCTTTCTTTCTTTTCCTCAGTACCAGTCAGTGTGCCCATAGTACCAGTCGAATAAGAGGGGTAGGAAACTAGGTGGCACTGGTCACATTGAGCCTCTCATACTTTTTACTGGTGTATAATCGTATGCCCTGAGCACCCCCATAAAGTGGGCCAGCGCCAGACAACAGGGTACAAACAAATCACTATTACTATCAGACCAAGTGGACAATTATATAGGTAGAGTTAATGATGTCCCTGTGCCAAGCATTGCGGAGGATCAGAATACAATGAGGAGACCAGAACAGCGGGGTTTGGGTAGAAGATTTATATAGGGCCCATTACACTGTATGAAGTAATATATGGTGCCCATTATGCTGTATGAAGTAATATATGGTGCCCATTATGCTGTACGAAGTAATATATGGTGCCCATTATACTGTATGAAGTAATATATGGTGCCCATTATGCTGTATGAAGTAATATATGGGGCCCATTATACTGTATGAAGTAATATATGGGGCCCATTATACTGTATGAAGTAATATATGGTGCCCATTATACTGTATGAAGTCATATATGGGGCCCATTATACTGTATTAAATAATATATGGTGCCTATTATGCTGTATGAAGTAATATATGGTGCCCATTATACTGTATGAAGTAATATATGGTGCCCATTATGCTGTATGAAGTAATATATGGGGCCCATTATACTGTATGAAGTAATATATGGGGCCCATTATACTTTATGAAGTAATATATGCGGCCCATTATACTGTATGAAGTCATATATGGGGCCCATTATACTGTATTAAATAATATATGGTGCCTATTATGCTGTATGAAGTAATATATGGGGCCCATTATACTGTATGAAGTAATATATGGGGCCCATTATGCTGTATGAAGTTATATATGGTGCCCATTATGCTGTATGAAGTAATATATGGGGCCCATTATACTGGATGAAGTAATATATTGGGCCCATTATACTGTATGAAGTCATATATGGGGCCTATTATACTGTATGGAGCATTATGTGGGGATAGGGGATGCCTTTCTGTTTGTTGTGGATCAGACCGCTGGGACCTCCATGATCCTAGGAAACGTAGCTTTGCAGAGCACCATGTAAATGGAGCTGTGGTCGATCATACACATTGTGGTGCCATTCACATGTAACTATTCAAATAACTCCTTTAAGAGAGTGATGAAGGGACGACAAAGTATAGCAAAAATTCACTGATCGGGGTGAGGAGTGTTATAGTTTGTGGGCTGGTGGGATTTGTGTGGCAGGGCTGCATTTTTGTCCCAGTCCGGCCCTGTGCCAGGCCTACCATTGCCATTAATGACCCTTGTTCTGGATACTTCTGTGTTGTTCTTGTATGTGCGTGTGATGGCGCTGACGTCCTTGTGTTTGGACACCTTTTTTTTCTATTTATCTAAATCAAAATGTCCACTATTGTACTCAGTTTTACAGGATAGATATGAAAATTTACTTTGTGTGTGGGGGGGAGGGGGGCGTCATTTTGCTGTTTGCCTGAGGCAGCAGATAGGCTAGGTTCACCCCTGTTAACAGCACATATTTACTTACATCTATTTATAGTATGCTGTTATATACCTTTGCTGTGATATTATGCTATTTTTCTGTGTTATGCACAGGGTGTTGCTTTGGTAACATGGACTACAAGGCCAGGGAAAAGGCCTGGCTGGGACAAGTAGATGAAGTCTTTGGACAGGACGGGACCAGTGGTATGAGGGCTGGTAAACACAGGAATGATGTCACATTTGAATCTGTTAAACATATGTTGATCAAAGGAACAAAAATTTGGTGGAACAGAATTTTTCTTGAAAAGTATATTCCACTTGGGAGGACGCGTGTGGGACATGCTCTATGACCTTCATGAAATTGCTTGTGGGTCTGAACACTAAAACAATTAACAGTCTGGATAAAAATATAGATGAAACTCTGATTGATTTGCGGGCCAACAGTTCTGCTGTACAACTAAAGTCCTATGAGGAGACCTTGGAAAAAGCGGTTGATATAGTGGTGAAAAAAATTAACGAGACGCAGACCTCTAAATTCAATAGAGATTTGAAGGACTACTAAAATAAAAGTGTATATTATTGGAGAAATCCAACTACGAAAGTTTCATCTATGCATCGTAGTGTATCCAATACCTCAGTGTCATCCCTCAGTACGCAATCTGAGGCTTCTGCCTCCTTGTTTGTTACCCATTCCGGTACAAATTGTGGGAGAATGAGGAACCATAATTATCACCCCTATAAGAGAAAGAAGAATCGCTCTCCAGAACGCCCTGGCAGGGATAATAAGGTAATCAATCTTAGTAACCACACGCTCACACAGGCGGATTGTGTTTTACTACATAAAGGTCTATCCTTTTCACCTGTGGTGGGCTATGATAGGTTCACAGCTATCAAAGACTTGAATATCTTTGCCAGATATCTCTTATTTAAGCGATTCTTCTTTGATGATAATCTAAATACATTGTTCCCCACAGAAGAAGAACAATCTGCACTGAGGATACTCGAGGACCTATCTGTTGTGAGTTCATTTTCCCCTTCACTACTGAGGCCCGAGGAACTCCCTCTTCTGGTAAAGAAAGGTAGTGAGCCTGATTATCAAACACCTGAGTCTGATGATGATGACTGGCTGAGTGGAGTTACTGACTGGATATAAGGCTGCCGACGCCCTTCTGCCCTGCGGGTGATTTCTTTGTGGGATCCTTGGAGACCAGTCTTAATTGCTGCTCCTCTAAAGCTAAGTTTTCTGCTCGTCCTTTTGCATTTGTGCTTAGACTTTGTTTTGCTTTGTTTTTCTGGATTTCTGCCATTCCCTGCTGGGGTGTGCTGAATTCCTTTAGCTCTGTCTTCTGAAAATACCTGAGTGCTGATTTAGTTTTTGAAGCCTAGCTGCTTCAGGGTCTTTTTCTTATCAGCTTGTTGGCTTATGTCTTTGATAGGGTTTTGGCAGATTGCAGACAGCAACCTTCCTTTCCTGTTCTGTTTAGCTAGCTTGGGCCCCATTGTTTGCTCAGCCTATCTTTCTATCTGTGTGAGTGTGTTTTCATCTTGCTTCACCGTCATTATATGTTGGGGGCTGCCTTTTACTTTGGGGTCTGCTCTGGGGCAGTTTAGATTTCCTTTTCTGTCTTTAGGCTATTTAGCGCTCCGGCTGTGATCGAGGGGTCTAGGGCATCGTAGGAACCCCCCACGGCTACTGCTAGTTGTGTTGATAGGTTCAGGGGTCTGCAATCTGATAGTTGCCAACTTCTCTGGTTTTCTGGACGTAGCTTCTATTTTTGTGTCTGCCTCCTACGGTGACTCAATCATAACAGAATCACCCGCCATACCGCAGATCCTAGGGTACTCAATAGCAGGAAAGAATTGTAAAAAAAAAAAAAAGTGTGTATATTTTTTCCTCTATATCTCTGAGGCCGTAGGGGGAATTTTTTTTTCTCTCAATGGAGATAAAGCAATTGTCTGATCGTGTGGAGCAGCTCGCTGCGGAAGTGCGGGAATTTCCGCCTACCTTGCTCATTCACATGCTGCTGAACCAAAGATTCCTACACCTGATGTATTTTTTGGGGATCGGTCTAAATTTTTGAATTTCCAAAATAATTGTAAATTATTTTTTGCCTTGAAGCCTAACTCGTCAGGGAGCTCCGCGCAGCAGGTTAAAATTGTCATCTCTTTGCTGCGTGGCGATCCCCAGGATTGGGCGTTTTCTTTGAAACCAGATGATCCTATTCTGACTAATGTGAACGCATTTTTTCAGGCCTTGGGGTTGTTGTATGACGAACCTAATGTCATTGATCAGGCTGAAAAGACCCTGCTGGCATTGAACCAGGGTCGTGATTCTGCAGAATTGTACTGTCAAAAATTCCGAAAGTGGGCAGTACTTACTACCTGGAATGATAATGCCTTGGCTGCTCTCTTTCGGAAGGGGTTGTCAGAAGCCGTAAAAGATACTATGGTGGGATTTCCTGTTCCCTTTGGTCTTGACGATTCTATGTCATTAGCCATTCAGGTTGATCGGCGTTTGTGCGAACGCAAAGCTGCACGAGAGGTGTTGCCACCTGTTGAACAAATGTCTGAACCTATGCAATGTGATAGAGTTTTTTCCAGAGAGCAGCGTCAGGAGTTCAGAAGGCGTAATAAGTTGTGTTTTTTCTGTGGAGATGCCTCGCATATTATTTCTGTCTGTCCTAAACGAGAGAAACGCTTTGCACACACATTTTCTGTTGGTGGTGTTCAACCTAAGTTTCTTCTGGCTATTACTCTGATCTGCTCCCTGTCCACATTTTCCGCCAAGGCTTTTGTGGATTCGGGAGCAGCCCTAAACCTAATGGACTTGGATTTTGCTAAACGTTGTGGATTTCCGATGACACCCCTGCAGACGCCTATCCCTTTGAGGGGGATTGATGCTACTCCTTTGGCTAAAAATAAACCTCAGTTTTGGACCCAGGTGGTAATGCGGGTCGCCCCAGACCATCAAGAAAATTGCAGACTTTTGGTGTTGCATAATCTGCATGATACTATTGTTCTGGGGTTTCCCTGGTTACAAATTCATAATCCAGTTTTGGATTGGAAATCTGTGTCTGTGGTGAGTTGGGGTTGTCGGTGTGCCTTTAGTGAGGCTCCGGTGTTTTCCACCTCTCCTCAGTCGCATGATGTTCCTGATTATTTGGCGGACTTTTATGATGTATTTAGTGAGAATGAGTTTGCGTCTCTGCCTCCTCATAGGAGTTATGACTGTGCAATTGAACTGAGCCCGGGGTGTAAATTTCCCAAGGGTCGGCTCTTCAATCTATCTGTACCCGAGCACGAGGCTATGCGATCCTATATTAAGGAGGCGTTGAAGAAGGGTCATATTAGACCATCCTCGTCACCCTTAGGTGCCGTTTTTTTTTTGTAGCCAAAAAGGATGGATCATTAAGACCTTGTATTGATTATCGTGCCCTCAAAAAAATTACTGTTAAATAGAGTTGAGCGACTTTTGGTTTTTTAGGGTCGCGTTTCGTTTCGTGAAACCCGACTTTTCCAAAAGTCGGGTCGAGCAAGATCGTCCGATTATAGGGAAAAGTCGGGGTCGTCCCGAAACACGAAACCCAATGTAAGTCAATGGGGAATAAAAGTTGGCAGTGAGAGGAGGACAGGAAACACACCTACAGTGCCCATTTGAATGCCAAAAGCATCAATTCTTCTTACTTAAGCTTGTCAACCTTAATTAACTTCATAATACAAGTTACGCACTGAAAAATGGGGGTTATTTGGCTAAAGTTGTGGGGGGGGGGGCTGGCTGCAGGTTTTCATGTGCCCTGGGTGAAAGAGCGCCCCTTTAACACATACCACAACTCATCATGCTCCGATACGGCAGATAAATAGCGGTATAGTACAATGAAAAATACCTCACTTTTTACATCTCATGACGAGGCCCATCTATTTCTCCATACAGAATCATTGGTTCCATATAATGTTTGAAACAGTATATGATGAGCTCCACATAATGCTACAGTATATGTTGGTCCCCATGGATGAAGCTCCACTGTCTTATGGGCCCAAATAATGCTCCAAACATAATGGGCACCATTTCTAATGCTCTAGTGTATAATGGGCCCTGTAAATGCTGCTCCAGTGTCTGATGTCCACCTTTGGAATGTTCCAGTGTATGGTGGGCCCCATCTATCATTCTCCAGAGTATAGTGCTCCCCAAAAATTGCTGTCCCAACATTGAAAACAATCAAATAAGTCTCCTCGCTAGGGAATCCCTGTACTTGTCTGGACAGGTGCTGTAGCTTGCTTAACAGCTCGCCAGCCGTTCTCACGCCCAGTATGGATTGCACGTGATTGCACAAAGGTTAGAAAGGGTACCGTATCCCTGGATAACATGTATGGATAGCGTACACATTCAAAATATATGTCTCAGGAGGCAGGCTCAGACGGTGTCAGGCCCAGTATGGATTGCACGTGATTGCACAAAGGTTAGAAAGGGTACCGTATCCCTGGATAACATGTATGGATAGCGTACACATTCAAAATATATGTCTCAGGAGGCAGGCTCAGACGGTGTTAGGCCCAGTATGGATTGCACGTGATTGCACAAAGGTTAGAAAGGGTACCGTATCCCCAGATAACATGTATGGATAGCGTACACATTCAAAATATATGTCTCAGGAGGCAGGCTCAGACGGTGTTAGGCCCAGTATGGATTGCACGTGATTGCACAAAGGTTAGAAAGGGTACCGTATCCCTGGATAACATGTATGGATAGCGTACACATTCAAAATATATGTCTCAGGAGGCAGGCTCAGACGGTGTTAGGCCCAGTATGGATTGCACGTGATTGCACAAAGGTTAGAAAGGGTACCGTATCCCCGGATAACATGTATGGATAGCGTACACATTCAAAATATATGTATCAGGAGGCAGGCTAAGACGGTGTTAGGCCCAGTATGGATTGCACGTGATTGCACAAAGGTTAGAAAGGGTACCGTATCCCCGGATAACATGTATGGATAGCGTACACATTCAAAATATATGTCTCAGGAGGCAGGCTCAGACGGTGTTAGGCCCAGTATGGATTGCACGTGATTGCACAAAGGTTAGAAAGGGTACCGTATCCCTGGATAACATGTATGGATAGCGTACACATTCAAAATATATGTCTCAGGAGGCAGGCTCAGATGGTGTCAGGCCCAGTATGGATTGCACGTGATTGCACAAAGGTTAGAAAGGGTACCGTATCCCTGGATAACATGTATGGATAGCGTACACATTCAAAATATATGTCTCAGGAGGCAGGCTCAGACGGTGTCAGGCCCAGTATGGATTGCACGTGATTGCACAAAGGTTAGAAAGGGTACCGTATCCCTGGATAACATGTATGGATAGCGTACACATTCAAAATATATGTCTCAGGAGGCAGGCTCAGACGGTGTCAGGCCCAGTATGGATTGCACGTGATTGCACAAAGGTTAGAAAGGGTACCGTATCCCTGGATAACATGTATGGATAGCGTACACATTCAAAATATATGTCTCAGGAGGCAGGCTCAGACGGTGTCAGGCCCAGTATGGATTGCACGTGATTGCACAAAGGTTAGAAAGGGTACCGTATCCCTGGATAACATGTATGGATAGCGTACACATTCAAAATATATGTCTCAGGAGGCAGGCTCAGACGGTGTCAGGCACAGTATGGATTGCACGTGATTGCACAAAGGTTAGAAAGGGTACCGTATCCCCGGATAACATGTATGGATAGCGTACACATTCAAAATATATGTCTCAGGAGGCAGGCTCAGACGGTGTTAGGCCCAGTATGGATTGCACGTGATTGCACAAAGGTTAGAAAGGGTACCGTATCCCCGGATAACATGTATGGATAGCGTACACATTCAAAATATATGTCTCAGGAGGCAGGCTCAGACGGTGTTAGGCCCAGTATGGATTGCACGTGATTGCACAAAGGTTAGAAAGGGTACCGTATCCCTGGATAACATGTATGGATAGCGTACACATTCAAAATATATGTCTCAGGAGGCAGGCTCAGACGGTGTCAGGCACAGTATGGATTGCACGTGATTGCACAAAGGTTAGAAAGGGTACCGTATCCCCGGATAACATGTATGGATAGCGTACACATTCAAAATATATGTCTCAGGAGGCAGGCTCAGACGGTGTCAGGCACAGTATGGATTTGACGGCCCAGATTACACAGCGGAAGAGCAGGGAGAGGTAAAGATTGCAAATGCTGGGGCCCTGCCCAAGCAAGGGGGGCCCACTCGTGGGCGTCGGTACTGGCACTGGGCCCCTCATAGTACAGCGGTGTGTCTGACAGCGGGTGTGCACCACCACCGTCAGAGACACTTGATTGCACTATGAGGGACCCTGTGCCAGTGCCCGCGCCCAAGAGTCGGCCTACCCACCTGTCCAGGGCAACGGCACTCGCACGGTGTCGTGCGGTAGGTGGTGACCCCGGCCATGGGGGGGGGCAGCACAGTTAGGGAGTTTTAGAAAGTGGCATATGTTGATGTTGGACATTCAGCTGATGCAAAAGGCGAAATAGGTGAAGTACCAGGAAGAGGTGGACCAAAGCAAGCCATTTTTCTGTCACCCTATGTGTCATCAGGGGAAGGTGGGACAAAATCCTTGGAAACCCATGCGTGGTTCATTTTAATGAAGGTTAGATCATCCACATTTTGGGTTGACAGACGGGTCCTTTTTTCTGTCAGGATTGATCCAGCTGCACTGAAGACTCTTTCCGATAGCACACTTGCAGCTGGGCAAGCGAGCTCCTGTAAGGCATATTGGGCCAATTCAGGCCAGGTGTCCAGTTTAGCGGCCCAATAGTCAAAGGGGAATGACCTGTGTGGGAGAACATCGATATGGGAGGAAAAGTAGTTTGTAACCATAGTTGACAACTGCTGTCTCCTGTCACTTTCCATCGATGCAGTATTACCAGTTGTGTGAGCGGTATTTGAAAAATCAGTCCACAACATTGTCATGAAACCCCTGTCTCCAACGCCACTTCTGCTGTGTGCACCACGAACACCTCTGCCAAGCTGCCCCCGGCCCGTACGGCTCGTGTGAGAACCATCACCGCTGCTGTGTGCTGGGAATGCCTCAAGCAACCGATTTACCAGAGTTGCTTGTTTATTAGCCAATATTAGGTCAAGGTTCTCCTGTGGCATGATGTTTTGTAATTTGCCTTTATAGCGTGGATCCAGGATGCTGGCCAACCAGTAGTCGTCATCGTTCATCATTTTGGCAATGCGGGGGTCCCTTTTTAGGATCCGCAAGGCATAATCTGACATGTGGGCCAATGTTCCCGGTGTCAATGATGCACTGCGAGTGCTGGGTGGAGGAGCACTTTCTGGCAAATCCACATCCCTCCAGTCACGCACAAACCCTGTACCAGACCTTGCCACGCCAACATTTTCACTTGCCCCACGAGATGCATCCTCCTCCCCTAAGTAATCATCCCCATCATCCTCCTCCTCCTCCTCTTCTTCCTCCACCTCGTCCAGGAGAGGTCCCTGAGCAGACAATGGCTGAATGTCATCAAGGATTCCCTCCTCCTCTTCCTCCTCATCAACATTGGCTGCAGACGCCTGCTCCTTAAGGTGCGTCAAAGTTTGCATGAGCAGACGCATAAGTGGGATGCTCATGCTTAGGATGGCGTCGTCTGCGCTTACCAGCCGTGTGCATTCCTCAAAACACTGAAGGACTTTACAAAGGTCTTTCAGCTTCGACCACTGCACGCCTGTCAACTCCATGTCTGCTCTCAAAGTGCCTGGCCGTGTATCCTCCCACAAATGCATTATGGCCTGCCTCTGCTCGCACAGCCGCTCCACCATGTGCAGGGTGGAGTTCCACCTTGTTGCAATGTCGATAATGAGGCGGTGGTTGGGAAGGTGGAGCAATCGCTGCAGCTTCTGCATACGAACGGAGTGTACAGGCGACCAGCGGATGTGCGCGCACAGTCTTCGCACCTTCTGGAGCAGGGCTGTTAACTCCGGATAATTTTTGAGGAAGCACTGCACCACCAGGTTCAAGGTGTGAGCCAAGCAAGGTATGTGGCTGAGTTTTGAAAGGGCTATGGCTGCCACAAAATTACGGCCGTTATCACTAACTACCTTGCCTGCCTCAAGATGTACACTGCCCAGCCATGACTCAGTTTGTCGCTTCAAGTACTCGGCCAGCACCTCGGCGGTGTGTCTGTCGCCCAAACACATCATCTGCAACACAGCCTGCTGACGCTTTCCACTAGCTGCTCGATAGGGGGACACATCGTGTGCAACAGTGGCAGCTGCAGATGGAGTGCTCGTACGACTGCGCTCTGTGGACGAGCTTTCGCTTCTGGAGGAGGAGGAGGAGGAGGAGGGTCGAACGCCTACAGCCAACTGTTTCCTATACCGTGGGCTAGGCAGCACTGTCCCACCACCGCTGTCCCCTGTGGACCCTGCATCCACCACATTAACCCAGTGCGCAGTGATGGACACGTAACGGCCCTGGCCATGCCGACTGGACCATGCATCAGTTGTGAGGTGCACCTTTCCGCTCACTGACTGCTTGAATGCATGGACAATGCGGTCTTTCACATGATGGTGGAGGGCTGGGATGGCTTTGCGAGAGAAGAAGTGGCGACTGGGTAGGTCATAGCGTGGTACTGCATAGGCCATGAGTTCGCGGAAAGCTGTGCTTTCCACCAACCGAAAGGGCATCATCTCAAACGAGATTAGTTTGGCAATGTGGGCGTTCAAACCCAGTGTACGCGGATTTGAGACTGAGTACTTTCTTGACCTACTCATAGTGTCTGGGAGGGTGAGCTGGACTTGAGAGCTGCATATGGTGGAAGTAGCGGTGGACAGGGCGGACTGAGAGAGGGTTGATGATGGTGATGGAGTTGGTGTTCTTTCTGATGGCCTAGAATCAGTCTTTCGTTGATATAACAGTGGGATTCCCTGACTGCTGTGGTCTTGCAACGACACCTCAACATTTGCTGCTGTGCTAACCGGTGGGCTTACAGTGGGGGAAACAATGTAGCGTTGCTGACTACCTTCGTTGTGATCAGTTGCACATGTGGCACTTGAGGTTTGGTGTTGTGTCCACGCTTGCAAGTGCATGCTGGTTAAATGTCTAAGCATGCAACTGGTATTCAAATTTTTCAGATTTTTCCCTCGGCTAAAGGTCTTTGCGCACTTCTTACAGATAACCTTGGCCTGATCATGAGGATTTTGTTCAAAAAAGTGCCACACTGCACTCTTCCTACTTTGGCAGACATTTTGCGGCCTAGCACGCTGTGATCTTTTGACCCTCTGGACAAGCTGTCCAGCAACTCTTTTGATGTTTGGAACCTGTCTTTGGAGTGCTCCGGGCCTGCCAGATAACAGCTGTTGCGATGTCGATGTCTGCTGTGGATGCTCCTCATCTGAGCTATTGGAAGCAGCACCCTCTTCCCCCAATGGATGCCAATCTGGGTCAACAACTGGGTCATCCATCACCTCCTCTTCTATGTCATGTGCACCTTTCTCTGTGTCACCGTGTATGGTGGTATAGTGTGCGGGAAGGGGCACCTGAGTCTCATCAGGGTCAAAATCTGGCTCTGTACACTGCGAGGACAATGTAGTGCTCTGAGTGAATGTACCAGCAGAATCATCCATCAGCGGCTGTGCATCAGTGCACTCCATGTCAGATTCATCTTGGCCTGGGTAATTCACCATTTCACTTGATAATCCAGGCATGGTATGTGAAAACAGCTCCATGGAGTAATCAGTAGTATGGCCTGCGTCATCCTTCAATCTTGGTTGGGGTGAAGGACACAAGGAAAGGTGTGGTTCATGAACATGAGCCTCCAATGACGACTCAGTGCTTTTACTTTTTACAACTGAAGAAGAGGAGGCGATAGAGCTGGAGGCTGAGTCAGCAATGTAAGACAAAACTTTTTCCTGATGCTCTGCCTTTAAAAGCGGTTTGCCAACTCCTAGAAAACTAAGCGTTCGAGGCCTTATGTAGCCAGACGATGACGCAGGGTCAGCACCTCCTGCATTCGGTCCTATTTTGCTCTTCCACTACCATCAGATCCACCACCAACACCATCATTACCAGCTGCCAACCCCCGCCCAATTCCACGGCCTCTTCCACCAGCCTTCCTCATTTTTGGTAGAAATGTAGACAAAATCCAACAAACTATATAGTAATGTAAAACAAGGTACAAGGTGTCTATAGGACAGGGGAGATTTAGAATTTCTGCACACACTTGTGGACAGTGGACACTTTTGGATTGTGTGAGGCCCACTGATATCTGAGCGCTATGTGACAGGCTCGATGGCACAGCTGCCTGTGACCAAAGTGACGAGAGGATAATGGAGATTTTGAATCTCTGCGCACACTTTTGGACACTGGACACTTGTGGATTGTGTGAGGCCCACTGATATCTGAGCGCTATGTGACACGCTCGATGGCACAGCTGCCTGTGACCAAAGTGACGAGAGGATAATGGAGATTTTGAATCTCTGCGCACACTTTTGGACACTGGACACTTGTGGATTGTGTGAGGCCCACTGATATCTGAGCGCTATGTGACACGCTCGATGGCACAGCTGCCTGTGACCAAAGTGACGAGAGGATAATGGAGATTTTGAATCTCTGCGCACACTTGTAAAATAATGCATATCCTGTAAAATATTCAGGACTAGTTACCAGATAAAAATATAGTGGTTTATTTGGATTCTTCCATCAAAGAAAGGTTATTACAGAAAAACAGGTGAATAAAAATAAGTGAAAGAGATATTGTCCATTAGATCATGCTCTGAGATCCCACATGGCAAATGGCGTCTGTCTCTCAGTTCGGCTTCTTCGTACTAAAGTAACATACCAGCTGTTGAGTTATGTCATCTTGCGTCTGTGTCTCATGATGGTGAGGGAAGAAGAGCGACCTCTACAGTTAGCCATGAATTATATACGTCTCCTAAAGCACGTGGTCTCTACATATATGGAGCTGTCTTTCTACCATGAGCCAAGCTTAAAAATAGCCTATGTCATGTAAGCTAAAGCATTCTACAGAACTGAGTCTTATAAGAAATTAACGGATTATTAATATTTAACAATTCCCCCTTTTGAGGGAGACAGACATTAATTGGAACCCTCAAATATAACGATCTTTTTTCTTCTTTTCTTCTTCTTTGACAAAATAATTTAATATCAATAATAATAATAATAATAATAATAATAATAATAATAACAATATTAGATTACCGTTATAAGTACTCAATGACATAATTGATGTGAATTCATGTTATGGTAAGCCGTGAACAATATTCATATAAAATATGTATAATTTTACTTCCCTAAGTCTAAATTGAAGCATCTCAGGTCCAGTCATCATCATCTGGTGTCATCTGGTCTTCATTTTGATGTCTTCTGTCTTCTTCTTGGTTCTTTTAAAAATACAGTTTTCTTATAGCATATAGATGTTGTAGGAATTGTGTGGTGTATCAAATCAAAGTCCATAAATTCAAATGTTGATAAGAAACAAAGTGTATAGATGAAATGCAGCTTTAATATCTGTGCAGTGTCATCTTTAAAAACCTGGGCTTACATTGGCTCGCCTTGGATATTCCGGAATCCTCCATCGGCACTGGTCTTTGAACAGGTGTGACGTCTTTGGTCAGCAAAGCAAGGGTTAAAATGACTCTTTCTTGCTAAACATAGCACCATAACCAGTCCTTGTCCTAATGCACAGGACATATGTCAGGGTTAATTACCTTCATTGTTCACCAGCTTTCATCGAAGCTTTTCAGGTGATTGAAAACCTCTGGAACTTGATAAGAACGTGATAACACAGTTCTTCTCAGCATCATAGGATCATCGTCCTCTGGTTGTCAGGTTAGACACTTTAATCGTGACTGTCAGTGGTGGATACTGCACTTGTGACTGTCAGTGGTGGATACTGCACTTGTAATTAACACAGTTCATTTCTCAGAAGTCATAGCTTTGTTACCTTCTGGGACTTCTGGATCGCGGCATTCTTCTTCTTGCAACTGATAAAAATCAATGAAGTTTAGAAATGTGAAAAGTCTTTATTAACATAATTTCAGTATCTTGCTTGAAGTCTTCATTCCCTATTCTATACCAAATCTGGTAATTTCCCTATCCCATAATATCACAGCGTACCATAGCAATCAGTAATATCCATATAATTATTATCAGAATTTGTACCATATATGGATTTCAATATTTGAAATAATAAACGATAATACATTATTATCCATATTTTTTCATGTGATAGAACATTTTTATGTCATAGGTGTAATTACCTTTTTCAACCCATAGGTGTCACTGTGTTTTATGTAACCAGTGTTTTCATCTTTATTAATAAGGAATATATTTATTATACTAATAATATGTAGGAATGTATAGCCATGAACCAAAATAAGAATATATGAGTGAGCGAATGAATGAATAAAAGAATTGTTGCATATAACTCAGAAGTGAAACATTTTCCTTAGTAATAGAACCATATAATTGCTATATTTAATGAAGCAATATTCTCAGTAGATATTACTTTACTAAATATTGGTGAAAGAATTAAAAATAATGAAAAATAAGAATAAAAATAAAAATAAGAATAAGGCCTTTATGTTGATGCAGAGTAGTTATGTCTTCAGTAACATATACCCTTAATATTTCCATGATCTGGATTATTTCATAATTGTCATAAACTTGTGTTACCAAAATATTCAAATTATGCAACTTTGCATGTAATTCCTCTTAGTGTAAAGAAATGAATCCTTATAATACTTGTTATTATACCCAATACTTATACCATTGCACCTTATTAATATTTTTTCCTATTAAAATGTGTGAAGAAGAAGTATTAATCAAATGTGATGATGTAGTCAGGATCAAAAACATATTTTCCCCCTTAATACCAAAAAATATTGTTCTATGAAATAATTCATTTATCAAAACCAAAATTAAAAATAATTAATGTATAAATTATGTGAATTTATACTTGCTTATACCATTATTTGTCTGAAGATGTGTAACCATCAAAATTAATTTGAATATCATAAAATTATCCTTTGGAAAAATTAATTTAAATGTAGTTTAAGATTAACACACTTGGACAGAGAAGGAAGGTCCACTATTCCCAGATGCAGCTGGTGAATACCAGGCTCTGTGCTGGTGCCTGTTTAAAAGAGCTAAAGCTGATAAGGAAAGAATAGATTTTCTTCCTAAACTATTTTCTATTTTGTTGTGCGATTGCACTTATCCACAATTAACTAAATCAAGAAATAATTACTATAGAAATACAGAAATATATGTTGTATAGATAATATTTCATTATATATCCTAATATTCTAATAATCTAACTGATCTGCATATTTCTCCTAAAGATAAAAGCTTTGGGTTTTTTTTTTTTCTCTCTTATAGAATCCTGAGGCCTCATACAAACGTATCACATCACTCGCTCAGCAGCTGCTCATACACTCAGTCACTGTCACTCAGACTGTGTCACATATTAACTTTAAACCAAATACCTCACATACGAAGGTGTGATGAATACACGTATTTTAACCCAAATTATCCTAATTATCAATGCATTGTAAACTATTTCAATTTAGTCTCTTAATATTTCTTTGAATATTCCCCAAATACACATGACATAAATATATGTATAGCTATACTTGACATTTAGGCCTGAAAAAAAATTCCATTGCTTTGCAAAAGTTGAGACCCCCTTTAAAATTCTTTTCCTAAGGAACAGGGACATAGTATACTGGTATACTTGTATTATTAGAACAAGGTTCAAATTCCCCTGCTGTGGTTGTCATTCAAACCATGCAGTAAAGCACACACCCAGAACATTTTAAAAAGCAATTAGTTATTTCCTTTTAAGGGTTAGATATATAAAATCATGCAATATTGCAACTTCCTGTGTAAATAAAGGCATAAATCCTTGGAAGAGAATTTTTCTCGATTAAGTCCTGCTTTGAAATGAAAATTCTAAGGAAACATAAAAAATAAGGTTAATATCATATTCATATTCTAAATATTATTACTGATGTAGATTTTAATTTTCATTAAAAAATACAGTTCTACTATTTCTACTTCTACAAACACTCTATATATACTGTATGACTATGTATATATCCACAAACCATAAAACTACAGGATTATACTCTATAAAATAATTACATATAACTCACTAATTGTATAACACTGTTACACAATATATATTACTTTTTTCCTAGCCAATTCCTACACCCATACTTATTTCTCTGCAAAAAATATCCTGAAAGGTTCTTGCCATTTTAAAGCTGATAGATTCTTGGAGCAGAGTATTCAGTTTACAGGCCATGATGTCACTCACCACCTGTTTCTGTCTGTTAAATTCGGCCATCTTTGTTACAGAAAGAAAATCAGAACTCATCATTTTTCTTAATTCCATTTGTGTCTTTTCGGTGTTCTTTTGCATCATTCCATATGGCTTATAACAAACATGTGATTTTCTTTTTCTTTCTTCGTAGATTTGATTTTGGGGAAAACTCATTTTAGAAGGTTTTGCTAATACCGGCTTCTGATAAGATTTTACTCTGCCTGTCTTTACAAAATTAGCACAATTTACTTTCCTCTCACGATTCTCGTGTTTTCTGGCAAAATCAAGGGATTGCGCACATTCAAACAATGAATCTTTTTGTGACGCAATAACACGAGATGCAGGATTTAAAAACCAAAATTTGCTTACAAAACTCCTTATGAGGGACGGTGTTTTGACATTCTCACTCAGCATTTTGTACAAACGTTCATATATGGACATGAACGTAAAAATACATTCCTTCCGACCAATTCTTAATTTTTGAAGAATATCAATATCTGGATGATTTTCATTTGATGAACAAAAAATGAGAATTTTTAATCTGTCTTTATCAGTTAAATTCTCATGTGTTTCACCAGATAACTTTAAAGACAATCTCCTAGCAAAATTTACAGGGATCCACATTTTGAACAACTGATTCTTCTCCTCGTTAGATAAATCAAATTTATCAGTACAACTTTCATAAATCTCAGAGTTTCTACAAACATCTATTTTGTTGTCATAAGCAGGAATTATTTGGCATATTTTTATCAAATTCTTCCTCACGCTACTTCGGATTTGGGCCTGTGAGTCTTCTATTTTTAGTGGTACGTCTTTCCCTTGTACGTCCTCTACGTCAGTTCTGAAGTCTCCTCCTACTTCTCCATCTTGTTCCACGTCTGCAAGGTCACCTTCAATGGCCGCTACAGACACTTGATTACAGTCAATCACCCTAACTTTACAGCCAATCTCGAGAACATCACAACAATCATTTTTGGATTTCTCTGACACAGATCTATGAAATATATCTACCATCTGTAGAATATTTTTTAATCTCTCTCTTTCTCTATTGAAAAACTTAGAATCTAACCTCTGATTCTCGAGTTCACACTCGGCATATAAACTTAACCATAAAACTTCTGAATTAGAATTGTCTACAGACTTAAATTTCAATTTACTCTGCTTAGCAAGACAATTAATGACATCCATTTTATCTTACCTTGAAATGTCTCAGCTCCTTTGATGGACAATGCTGGGTTCCTGTCTTCACACGTCTGGCTCTTTGGCACTTGTAGTACTTCTCAATCTATCTGGCAATTCTTACTTCTAGGTTCTATGTGATTCTTGTAAGTAGTGGAATTCCCGATAACTTGCACATATGATTTGACGTTAACAAAGTCCAATCCCCCGTGTGGGCAAGTTGAGGGAAATCCGCAAAAAAGTACAAAAATTCAGATCTGGCTGGCTCTCCAATGTAAAATAATGCATATCCTGTAAAATATTCAGGACTAGTTACCAGATAAAAATATAGTGGTTTATTTGGATTCTTCCATCAAAGAAAGGTTATTACAGAAAAACAGGTGAATAAAAATAAGTGAAAGAGATATTGTCCATTAGATCATGCTCTGAGATCCCACATGGCAAATGGCGTCTGTCTCTCAGTTCGGCTTCTTCGTACTAAAGTAACATACCAGCTGTTGAGTTATGTCATCTTGCGTCTGTGTCTCATGATGGTGAGGGAAGAAGAGCGACCTCTACAGTTAGCCATGAATTATATACGTCTCCTAAAGCACGTGGTCTCTACATATATGGAGCTGTCTTTCTACCATGAGCCAAGCTTAAAAATAGCCTATGTCATGTAAGCTAAAGCATTCTACAGAACTGAGTCTTATAAGAAATTAACGGATTATTAATATTTAACAACACTTTTGGACACTGGACACTTGTGGATTGTGTGAGGCCCACTGATATCTGAGCGCTATGTGACACGCTCGATGGCACAGCTGCCTGTGACCAAAGTGACGAGAGGATAATGGAGATTTTGAATCTCTGCGCACACTTTTGGACACTGGACACTTGTGGATTGTGTGAGGCCCACTGATATCTGAGCGCTATGTGACACGCTCGATGGCACAGCTGCCTGTGACCAAAGTGACGAGAGGATAATGGAGATCTTGAATCTCTGCGCACACTTTTGGACACTGGACACTTGTGGATTGTGTGAGGCCCACTGATATCTGAGCGCTATGTGACAGGCTCGATGGCACAGCTGTGACCAAAGTGACGAGAGGATAATGGAGATTTTGAATCTCTGCGCACACTTTTGGACACTGGACACTTGTGGATTGTGTGAGGCCCACTGATATCTGAGCGCTATGTGACAGGCTCGATGGCACAGCTGCCTGTGACAAAAGTGACGAGAGGATAATGGAGATTTTGAATCTCTGTGCACACTTTTGGACACTGGACACTTGTGGATTGTGTGAGGCCCACTGATATCTGAGCGCTATGTGACAGGCTCGATGGCACAGCTGTGACCAAAGTGACGAGAGGATAATGGAGATTTTGAATCTCTGCGCACACTTTTGGACACTGGACACTTGTGGATTGTGTGAGGCCCACTGATATCTGAGCGCTATGTGACACGCTCGATGGCACAGCTGCCTGTGACCAAAGTGACGAGAGGATAATGGAGATTTTGAATCTCTGCGCACACTTTTGGACACTGGACACTTGTGGATTGTGTGAGGCCCACTGATATCTGAGTGCTATGTGACAGGCTCGATGGCACAGCTGTGACCAAAGTGACGAGAGGATAATGGAGATTTTGAATCTCTGCGCACACTTTTGGACACTGGACACTTGTGGATTGTGTGAGGCCCACTGATATCTGAGCGCTATGTGACACGCTCGATGGCACAGCTGCCTGTGACCAAAGTGACGAGAGGATAATGGAGATTTTGAATCTCTGCGCACACTTTTGGACACTGGACACTTGTGGATTGTGTGAGGCCCACTGATATCTGAGCGCTATGTGACACGCTCGATGGCACAGCTGCCTGTGACCAAAGTGACGAGAGGATAATGGAGATTTTGAATCTCTGCGCACACTTTTGGACACTGGACACTTGTGGATTGTGTGAGGCCCACTGATATCTGAGTGCTATGTGACAGGCTCGATGGCACAGCTGTGACCAAAGTGACGAGAGGATAATGGAGATTTTGAATCTCTGCGCACACTTTTGGACACTGGACACTTGTGGATTGTGTGAGGCCCACTGATATCTGAGCGCTATGTGACACGCTCGATGGCACAGCTGCCTGTGACCAAAGTGACGAGAGGATAATGGAGATTTTGAATCTCTGCGCACACTTTTGGACACTGGACACTTGTGGATTGTGTGAGGCCCACTGATATCTGAGCGCTATGTGACAGGCTCGATGGCACAGCTGCCTGTGACCAAAGTGACGAGAGGATAATGGAGATTTTGAATCTCTGCGCACACTTTTGGACACTGGACACTTGTGGATTGCGTGAGGCCCACTGATATCTGAGCGCTATGTGACACGCTCGATGGCACAGCTGCCTGTGACCAAAGTGACGAGAGGATAATGGAGATTTTGAATCTCTGCGCACACTTTTGGACACTGGACACTTGTGGATTGTGTGAGGCCGACTGATATCTGAGCGCTATGTGACACGCTCGATGGCACAGCTGCCTGTGACCAAAGTGACGAGAGGATAATGGAGATTTTGAATCTCTGCGCACACTTTTGGACACTGGACACTTGTGGATTGTGTGAGGCCCACTGATATCTGAGCGCTATGTGACACGCTCGATGGCACAGCTGCCTGTGACCAAAGTGACGAGAGGATAATGGAGATTTTGAATCTCTGTGCACACTTTTGGACACTGGACACTTGTGGATTGTGTGAGGCCCACTGATATCTGAGCGCTATGTGACAGGCTCGATGGCACAGCTGTGACAAAAGTGACTAGAGGATAAGGGAGATTGGATTGCTTTTAAAAAAGCAGTTTGCGGAGCAGTGGGTAAACAGCCATGCCAGCGTGTCAGGAAGCCTTAAAAGGCAGCCCAACAACCAACACCACTGATACACCACATAGCCTCCCCTTGCACTGCACACACAGTGACTTGTGTGTTGTGCAGGCCAAATCGCTAGCAGCAGAAGCAGTTTTTTTGTCTTCTTCCCTGCCTAACGCTCTCCCTACAGAATCAGCAGCAACCTCTCCCTATACTAAGATCGGCAGAAGTAAGATGGCGGTCGGCGTGCACGCCCTTTTATACCCCCTGTGACGCCCACCAAAGCAAGCCAATCACTTGCATGCCCTTCTGAAAGATGGTGGTGACCCGTGCCTAGGTCATCACGTTGCCCACAGTGTCCGTGTATCCTGATTGGCTGAAAAAGAGCGCAAAACAAACTTTTGAAACGCGACTTTGGCGCGTAAGTCGCCGACCTCGTGGCCGACCTCATCCTAGGGTCGGGTTTCGTTTCATGAAACCCGACTTTGCCAAAAGTCGGCGACTTTTGAATTTTTTCGACCCGTTTCGCTCAACTCTACTGTTAAATATCAGTATCCGTTACCCCTGATTTCTGATCTATTCTCCAGAGTTTAAGGTGCTTGCTGGTTTACCAAGCTTGACCTCAGGGGGGCGTATAATCTTATTCGCATTAAGCATGGGGATGAATGGAAGACGGCGTTTAATACTCCGGAGGGACATTTTGAGTACCTGGTGATGCCTTTTGGGCTCACTAATGCCCCTTCTGTCTTCCAGTGCTTCATGAACGATATTTTCCGAGATTTTGTCGATAAATTTTTGATTATCTATCTGGATGATATTTTGATCTTCTCCAAGGATTGGGATTCTCATGTGGAACATATTCGGACTGTGTTCCGGATCTTGAGGGAGAATTCCCTGTATGTCAAAGGATCTAAATGCCTTTTTGGAGTACAGAGGATTTCTTTTTTGGGATTTATTTTGTCCCCGTCAACTATTGAAATGGACCCGGCCAAGGTACAGGCCATTTACGATTGGGTTCAGCCCACTTCTTTGAAGGCCCTCCAGAAGTTTTGGGGTTTTGCTAATTTTTATCGGAAATTTATAGCAAAATTTTCTAGTATTGCCAAGCCATTGACTGATTTGACTAAGAAGGGTGCTGATGTGTTAAATTGGTCTCCGGAGGCTGTTTCTTCCTTTCAGGAGCTGAAGCGAAGATTCACCTCCGCCCCGATTTTGCGGCAACCTGATGTCTCACTTCCGTTCCAGGTAGAGGTGGATGCTTCTGAGATTGGTGCAGGAGCTGTTTTGTCCCAAAAGGATCCTGTAACATCTAAAATGAATCCCTGTGCTTTCTTTTCCCGAAAGTTCTCTCCATCTGAACGTAACTATGATGTGGGGAATCGGGAACTGTTGGCCATGAAATGGGCATTTGAGGAGTGGAGACATTGGTTGGAGGGAGCTAAACATCAAGTATTGGTCCTCACTGACCACAAGAATTTGATTTACCTAGAGTCGGCTAAGCGCTTGAACCCTAGACAGGCTAGGTGGGCCTTGTTTTTTACACGTTTTGATTTTGTGGTTTCTTTTCTTCCTGGAACTAAGAATGTCAAGGCAGACGCCCTCTCTAGGAGCTTCTTTGCTGATTCTCCTGTGGTGACCAAGCCTGCTACCATCTTAGGCAAAGGGGTAGTTCTTTCTGCCATCTCGCCTGATTTGAGACGTGCTCTGGAAGAGTTCCAGGAGGACAAACCTGAGCGTTGTCCCAGTGGAAAGTTGTATGTTCCTGACCAGTGGAAGAAGAGAGTGATGTCTGAAGTTCATTGCTCTGCTTTGGCTGGTCATCCAGGTATTTTTGGTACTAGAGATCTGGTGAGTCGGTCTTTTTGGTGGCCCTCCTTGTCTCGTGATGTCAGGAATTTTGTGCAGTCCTGTGGGACGTGCTCCCGGTCTAAATCGTGTTCTCGCTCTAGTTGGTTGTTGATGCCTTTGCCTGTCCCCAAGAGGCCATGGACCCATATTTCAATGGATTTCATCTCTGATATGCCTGTCTCTCAAAGGATGACTGTTATTTGGGTGATTTGTGATAGGTTCTCTAAGATGGTTCATCTTGTACCACTCCCTAAGTTGCCGTCTTCCTCTGAGTTGGTGCCCCTGTTTTTACAACAGGTGGTTCGCTTGCACGGGATTCCTGAGAACATTGTATCTGACAGAGGAGTCCAGTTTGTGTCTAGATTTTGGAGAACTTTCTGTTCCAAGCTGGGAATTCAGTTGTCCTTCTCCTCTGCTTTTCACCCTCAGACCAATGGGCAGACAGAGAGAACAAACCAGACCTTGGAGTCATATTTGAGATGTTTTATTTCTGATGATCAGGATGATTGGGTTTCATTTTTGCCCTTGGCCGAATTTGCTTTAAATAATAGAGCTAGTTCTGCCACTTTGATGTCACCTTTTTTTTTGTAACTTTGGGTTTCATCCTCGATTTTCTTCAGGGCAGGTGGAGCCCTCTGCCTGCCCAGGTGTTGACACTGTGGTGGAGAGAATGCACCAGATCTGGGACCAAGTGGTGGATAAGTTATCTCTCTCCCAGGAAAAGGCCCAGCGGTTTTCCAACCGACATAGGACCATTGGTCCCCAGTTTAAGGTTGGTGATATGGTGTGGTTATCATCAAAAAATATTGCTATGAAGGTGGCTTCTCCTAAGTTTAAGCCTAGATTTATTGGACCTTACAAGATTTTGGAGATTATTAATCCGGTCTCTTTTCGTTTGGCTCTTCCTGTCACATTTAAAATCCATAATGTGTTCCATAAATCTTTGTTGAAGAGGTTTGTTGAACCTGTTGTTCCGGGGGTGGCACCTCCAGACCCTGTATTGGTTGAAGGTAACATGGAGTATGAGGTAGAGAAAGTACTGGATTCCCGTCTGGCTAGATGGAGACTCCAGTATTTGGTTAAGTGGAAGGGTTATGGTCAGGAGGATAATTCCTGGGTCTCTGCCTCTGATATTCATGCCAAAAGATTGATGCGTGCCTTTCATCGGGCTCACCCTGATCGCCCTGGTGGCGTGGTTGAGGGTTCGGTGACCCCTCCTCAAGGGGGAGGTACTGTTGTGAGTTCATTTTCCCCTTCACTACTGAGGCCCGAGGAACTCCCTCTTCTGGTAAAGAAAGGTAGTGAGCCTGGTTATCAAACACCTGAGTCTGATGATGATGACTGGCTGAGTGGAGTTACTGACTGGATATAAGGCTGCCGACGCCCTTCTGCCCTGCGGGTGATTTCTCTGTGGGATCCTTGGAGACCAGTCTGAATTGCTGCTCCTCTAAAGCTAAGTTTTCTGCTCGTCCTTTTGCATTTGTGCTTAGACTTTGTTTTGCTTTGTTTTTCTGGATTTCTGCCATTCCCTGCTGGGGTGTGCTGAATTCCTATAGCTCTGTCTTCTGAAAATACCTGAGTGCTGATTTAGTTTTTGAAGCCTAGCTGCTTCAGGGTCTTTTTCATATCAGCTTGTTGGCTTATGTCTTTGATAGGGTTTTGGCAGATTGCAGACAGCAACCTTCCTTTCCTGTTCTGTTTAGCTAGCTTGGGCCCCATCGTTTGCTCAGCCTATCTTTCTATCTGTGTGAGTGTTTTTTCATCTTGCTTCACCGTCATTATATGTTGGGGGCTTCCTTTTACTTTGGGGTCTGCTCTGGGGCAGTTTAGATTTCCTTTTCTGTCTTTAGGCTATTTAGCGCTCCGGCTGTGATCGAGGGGTCTAGGGCATCGTAGGAACCCCCCACGGCTACTGCTAGTTGTGTTGATAGGTTCAGGGGTCTGCAATCTGATAGTTGCCAACTTCTCTGGTTTTCTTGACGCAGCTTCTATTTTTGTGTCTGCCTTCTACGGTGACTCAATCATAACACCTATCTGAGGAGCATTTGACTCCTGAGGGAGGTAAGGTACCTCCCTCTTTGAGGATACGCTCTAAGAAATTTCCTCCTCTTTTGAGCTGCAGTGCGATTGACCTGTTTGTGAAGGTAGTGACCAATGAGTTTCTGAAGGTACCACAATACATTCAGAAAGATAATTTGTCTGGGGAGGAGACGCTTGACAAATCTGAAGAGTCTCCTTGATGTTGTGATCAAACCGGCGGACAAGGGGGGTAACATCGTACTGTGGCCTAAACAATCTTATGAAAAAGAAGCCATGTGTCAACTTACCAACACTACGTGTTATAAGAGATTGACATATAACCCCTTGTCCGCCTTTTGCTCAAAGCTCAGGGGGATTGTGACCAGGGGTATGGAGGCCCAAATTATTACCAAAGAGTTGGGGTCTGCGTTGCTTGTGGTTGAACCTACCATTCCCACTTTTTACCTCCTCCCCAAGACACATAAGAACATGCAGACCCCCCAGGGAGACCTATAGTGTCGGGACGGGGGGCTATTTGGAATGCGTTAATAAGTGGTTGGATTCGATACTCCAACCATTAGTGGAGGATTTACCTTCATACCTTAAAGATACGAACCAACTTTTATGCAAGACTGATGGCCTGACCCTAGATAACGACACTATTTTATGTACCATGGACGTGGAATCATTATATACTAATATCCGTCACGAGGATGGCTTACGAGCCACGGAATTCTTTTTATCCATGTCCAGGGTCTCCTTGGGTTTGAGGACCCTAGTTCTAGAGGTCCAAGAGTTTGCTTTGACTCATATCTTCTTCCTCTTCAGGGGGTCCTTCTTCCTACAGCTCCAGGGGACAGCCATGGGGGCGGGCTACACGCCCTCTTATGCCAATCTGTTCCTGGGGCTGTGGGAGAGGGACCTCCTGATGTCAGATCATCTGTCATCTATGGAACGCGTCCTTTTCTGGACGCGCTACATAGATGATATTCTCCTGATCTGGCAAGGGGACAGTGTATCACTGGAGAAGTTCATTGGGGATTTAAATGATGGTGATGGAAACATACATCTTACTGCCACTTTTGACAAAACCAAAGTGGAGTTTTTAGATGTTTTGATAAGTAGGGATAAAGAGGGGACTGTTCAGACTACTATTTATAGAAAACCCACGGCCACGAATATGCTCCTACACGCATCATCCTCGCATCCGCCACATATGGTGCGGTCAGTACCTATTGGCCATTTTTTGCATCTCCGGCGCATTTGCTCAACTAAAGAGGAATTTAAGGATCAGGCTAGAGATATGAAGATCCGTTTCTCAGAGAGGGGTTATAGCAATCAATCCATCATAAGGGCCTATTTACGGGTGAAACATAGTAATAGGAACGAGCTTTTGTATAAATTAGGAGATGTACCAGTTAAATCAGACACAGTGAGGTTCATCACTAACTTTAACACTCGATCTGAGCAGATGCGGAACATCTTTAAAAAATCGTGGGCAATCCTTAAGACAGATCCCATTATCGCCAAAATCATCCCGGATAGACACCAAATTACGTTCAGGAGGGCCAAAAATTTGGGTGACCACCTGGTACGTAGCCACTATGTCGGGGATTCTCCTAAGACCTTTTTAGACACTTTTGTTCGTAACAGAAGTGGCGGTAGTGCCGCTTGTGGCCATTGTGTAGCATGTACCAATATGGTGAGCTCCTCAGGCCGTAAGGTATATAAGATTAAGAAATCTATCACGTGCACGTCTCGTAATGTGGTCTACTATGCCACATGTCCCTGTTCCCTAATCTACGTGGGTTTGACTACTCATCAACTCAAGATTAGGGTCAGGGAACATGTTTTGGACATAGAGGCCACGGCCAGTGAAACAGATTTACATTTGTTAAAAACACTTCCGAGACACTTTAAGATCTATCACAATTGCAATAGCAAAGGTCTTAAAGTAAGGGGAATTGATATGGTGGATTTGGGAAACGGGGTGGGAGGGTATCCCAACGTCTTGCCCAAAAAGAGACGCGGTGGATCTGGGCTTTGAATACGGTGCATCCTAATGGGTTGAATGAGAATTTGTCATATGTTCCATTCCTGTGATTTCCCTTTCCTCTGTGGGGCAGTGTTTGGGCGGATATGTGGGCTGCAGTGTTGGTTTTTTTATATCTTGGTTTTAATATTTGTTTTTGTTGTTTCTAATCTGTTTTTTGACTCATATTTGGTGCATTCGGACTGGATTTGACTGACGTTAATCCCTCTACGATTTACGTGGGGAGGAAGGTCTTGGAGCTTTTTCTATGATTTCCCTTGAATATGGATAAACATAGTGGGCATATGTGCTTATTACATGTATGAGTATTCTCACCATCTACAGTTCCTGTGAGGAGGGACACGTTGTCTTCAATTGAAGCTGTAGGACTATACGTGTCTACTATATGAGAGATATAAGTTTTGCATGTTCTATTGCCATACTTTTTATGTTATGGTTCTCTTTATGATGTGTCCTTCTTTACTTGCCATCTAACATGTTTTTTCCATATTATATTTTTCTTTATGCTGCCTGAATTGTACAAATAGCATTATATATTGAAATCATTGTCATTATCTCCCATTAAGTAAGCCCCTAGGGGTTAATCTTAACACCTTACTTTTATTATTTCTCCCGTTTTCTTTTTCTTTTTTTGTTTTCCCCTTTTGTTTCCCTTACGATGCTTTGTGAATTGTTTTGACAGCGGCCCTGCATGCATGTGTGCCATGCCCCGGCGTGTATGGTGACCACGGCGTCTCTATGTGGGTGGGGGACACCGGGGTTAACACCCGGTGCCTCCCACTGCATGACGCGGCGTGCACCTTGCGTCACTGGTTGTTTTGGTGACACATGGGTCACTTCCGGTACGCGTCATAGACATTTCCGGTCCGGCGCTATTTATACCCAGTCAGTCACATTTATTTTCTTAGGGAGTTTAAGTATGTGCTCTCTCTGCTGGGAGGTTGTTAACTTCCCATATATAGCTATTATGCTGTTTTCTGTGATTCACTTACGATATCATGGGGATTGTGAGTGTTATGTTAGCCATATTTTGAGACGGATGATAATTGTATTCACTGACCATTCTCCAACACTGATTACTAGAAATGCAATGAGCGTTTGGTTATGCTATTTGACCATACTTTTTCTAAGATGTGCCACTTTAATTGTAATGGGCACTGGGAAATGGACAGCTTTATGGGTTAATTTCCCTAAAGTTGTTAACATGGTCTCTTTAATTAGATTGAGAATGCATAGATGTGTGTTACCATAGTTTGTATAATTGTGGCACAATCAACTTTACAGTCGCTGTCTGCTTGCAGCTGTTTACATATTGATACTGTATGGTGCGTTTTCAGCCGGGTTCGGCGTGTCTTTTAGCACTGTTGCACTTCATTGTACCCTGCACATGCTCCCCCATGTGCAGGGGACAATAAAGAGAAGACACACTATCAGCAAAAGAAGTTACTGTGTCAACAAGGCGGAAACAAATGACACTCAAAAACACTCACAAGCAACAAGCAGTGCGTCCGGAAAGAAAAGAAGAGTGGTAGTTATGGGCGACTCACTACTAAGAGGCACGGAGGCAACTATCTGCAGGCCGGACATAGCCGCACGAGAAGTATGCTGCCTCCCAGGAGCAAAAATCAAGGATGTGGCCAACAGGATACCAACTATCCTCAAATCCAAGGACGACTACCCTTTCCTACTGATACATGTAGGCACAAACGACACGGCAAGAAATGACCTACCAACTATCTGCAAAGACTTTGAAATTCTGGGGAAGAAAATAAAGGAACGGAACGTAAAGGTTGTTTTCTCATCAATCCTCCCAGTCGATGGTCATGGCATCAGAAGATGGAATAGGATACTAGAGGTGAACAACTGGCTACGATGGTGGTGCAGGCAGCAAGGATTTGGATTATTTGGATTCTTGGACCATGGCGTGAACTACCTCTATGATGGACTTCTCGCAAGAGATGGGATACACCTCACAAAACCTGGGAAACACACATTCGCCAGAAGACTTGCCACACTCATCAGGAGGGCTTTAAACTAGAAGAAGAGGGGATGGGAGGAAAAACAGCAGACAAGAACATGCAGCAGAAGGACAAACTAATCAAGGATACTAGATGTGGTACAGAGGACCCAAGACAGGGTACTCAGAAGGAAGCTAAGAAAAAGGAAGCAAAACTTCTTTCCTGCATGCTGACCAACGCAAGGAGCCTGACCAATAAGATTGAAGATCTGGAGCTGGTAATGTACTGTATGAGGAAAAATACGACATAGTAGGAATAACTGAGACATGGTTAGATGACAGTTATGACTGGGTGGCTAACTTGCAAGGATATGATTTGTTTAGGAGGGATAGTAAAAAAAGGAAAGGGGGTGGAGTCTGTCTATATATATATAAAGTCCACTTTAAAGCCCACACTAAGAGAAGATATACAAGAGGGAAATGAAGAGGTGGAGTCTCTATGGGTGGAGATACAAGGAGAGAAAAGTAATAAAATCCTCATAGGGGTTTGTTATAAGCCACCAAATATAACAGAAACCACTGGAAATGTATTATTGAAACAAATAGACAAGGCAGCAAATCACAATGAGGTGATTATTATGGGGGACTTCAACTACCCCAACATAGACTGGGAAACTGAAACCTGCGTACCTCAGAAAGGAAACCAATTTCTGTCAGTGACCAAGGATAATTATCTGTCACAACTTGTGCAGGGCCCAACTAGAGGGACAGCCCTTCTGGACTTAATTTTAAGCAACAGGCCAGATAGAATAACAGAAGTACGAGTCAATGGGCACCTAGGGAACAGTGACTACAATATAATACAATTCCACTTGTCCTTCAGTAAGGTGCCCTGGAAGGGGGTTACGAAAACGCTGAATTTCAGGAAAGCAAAGTTTGATCATCTTAGAGAGGACCTTCGCCGAATTGATTGGGACAATGCCCTCAAAAATAGGAGCACAGAAAATAAATGGGAAATATTTAAATCAGTTTTAGGGTATGTGCACACGCTGCGGATTCTGCTGCGTTTCCGCAGCGTTTTTGGCTCTGCAGAAACGCAGCAGATTTTGCTGCGTTGTACAGTACCATTATTTCCTATGGAAATAAAAAAAAGCTGTGCACATGCTGCGTTTTTTTCCGCGCGGTTTTGCTGCGGTTTACAATCCGCAGCATGTCAATTGTTTGGTGCAGAAACGCTGCGGTTTTACACCTCATCCATTATGAGGTGTAAAACCGCAGGGCAAAACCGCAGAAAAAACGCAGATAAACCGCAGATAAACCGCAGAAAAACCGCAGCACTTTGTCATGCGGATTTCCTGCGGTTTTCTCTACAAAATCCGCAGAGACTAAAAACTACGTGTGCACATACCCTTACACACCCACTGCGAGCTAGCCATACTGTACAGAAATAAAAGGGCTAGGAACAGGAGAACACCAATGTGGCTAAATAAGGATGTAAAAAGGGCAATAAATAACAAGAACAAGGCATTTAAGAAGCTAAAACAAGAAGGCAATGAAAAAGCATTAAAAAGTTATAGAGAAAAAATTAAAATGTGTAAAAAACAAATACATTTAGCAAAAGTGGAAACTGAGAGACTCATTGCTAAGGAAAGTAAAACAAACCCCAAACTATTCTTTAATTATATAAATAGTAGAAAGATTAAAATTGATGGTGTCGGCCCTTTAAAAAACAATGAGGGTGAAATCATAGAGAGCGATGTGGGAAAAGCAAATGTTTTAAATACTTTTTTCTCAACAGTGTTCACACAGGAAAAGGATTTGCCAGGGGAAATGCAGTGATAATGTAAACTCCCCATTAAGTATTACCTGCCTAACCCAGGAAGAAGTGCAGAACCGCCTTAGTAAGGTTAAAATTGACAACTCACCAGGCCCTGATGGCATTCACCCTCGGGTATTAAGGGAGTTAAGTAATGTGATAGACAGGCCTCTATTCCTTATATTTAAAGACTCTATAGAAACAGGGTCTGTTCCTTTTAATTGGCGGCAAGCAAATGTGGCACCAATATTCAAAAAGGGGTGTAAAAGGGAACCTGGAAACTATAGGTCGGTAAGCTTAACATCTGTTGTGGGTAAAATTTTTGAAGGGTTTCTAAGGGATACCATTATGGAATATCTCAATGTTAATAAATGTTTAACTCCATATCAACATGGATTTATGAAGGATCGCTCCTGTCAAACTAACCTGATCAGCTTCTATGAGGATGTAAGCTCTCAAATGGACCAAGGAGAATCATTGGATGTCATTTATCTCGACTTCTCTAAAGCATTTGACACTGTCCCACATAAAAGACTGGTAAGTAAGATGAGAAAGCTTGGGTTAGGGGAAAATGTGTGTAGATGGGCAGGTAGCTGGCTTAGTGATAGAAAGCAAAGAGTGATTATTAATGGTGCATAATCAGATTGGGCCAGGGTTACTAGTGGGGTACCACAGGGTTCTGTATTGGGCCCCCTACTATTTAATATATTTATTGCTGATCTAGTGGATGGCTTACTCAGTAAAATATCAGTATTTGCAGATGATACAAAACTATGTAAGGTAGTTAACACAAAGGAGGACAGTTTGCAACTACAGACAGATTTGAGTAAATTAGAGAATTGGGCTGAAAAATGGCAAATGAGGTTTAACACCAATAAGTGTAAGGTTATGCACATGGGAAGGAGAAACAGATGCTACAATTACTTACTAAATGGGAAGCTGCTGGGGAAATCAGACATGGAAAAAGACATCTGAGGCTGGTTTCACATTTGCGTTTTTTAGCGCTGGAAAAAAACGCTAACCTGCGCATGCGTTTTTTCCCCTATCTTTAACATGGGTGCGCATACTTGCGCGCTTGTAAGCGCATGTATGCGATTTTCATGCGCTGCGTTTTTTTGGGGTGTGCGATTGGATTTTCCAGACGCATCATGTTGCATTTTTTGGCCCTGCAAAAAAGCGCATGCGCACATATGCGCACGTTTTGCGCTAAAAAGTGCCATTATAGCCTATGGATGCGCATATGTGCGCACTGGCATGCTCATGTAAGCGTTTTTTTGCATATGCGTTTTTTTTTTTTAACCATGGAATTTAGGGGTTTGAGTTAGAGTTAGGGTTAGTTAAGGGGGTTTAGGGTTAGGGTTAGGGTCAGGGTTAGGGTTGGGTTTTGGGTCAGGGTTAGGGTTTAGTATGGTTTGGTTAAGGGTTAGGGTCAGGGTTAGGGTCAGGATTAGGGTTAAGTATGGTTTTGTTAAGGGTTAGGGTCAGGGTTAGGGTTAGGGTTAGGGTTAGGGTCAGGGTTAGGGTTAGGGTTAGGGTCAGGGTTAGGGTTAGGGTCAGGGTTAGGGTTAAGTATGGTTTTGTTAAGGATTAGGGTCAGGGTTAGGGTCAGGATTAGGGTTAAGTATGGTTTTGTTAAGGGTTAGGGTCAGGGTTAGGGTTAGGGTTAGGGTTAGGGTCAGGGTTAGGGTTAGGGTCAGGGTTAGGGTTAGGGTCAGGGTTAGGGTTAAGTATGGTTTTGTTAAGGATTAGGGTCAGGGTTAGGGTCAGGATTAGGGTTAAGTATGGTTTTATTAAGGGTTAGGGTCAGGGTTAGGGTTAGGGTTAGGGTTAGGGTTAGGGTCAGGGTTAGGGTTAGGGTCAGGGTTAGGGTTAGGGTTAGGGTTAGGGTTAGGGTTAGGGTCAGGGTTAGGGTTAAGTATGGTTTTGTTAAGGGTTAGGGTCAGGGTTAGGGTTAGGGTTAGGGTCAGGGTTAGGGTTAGGGTTAGGGTTAGGGTCAGGGTTAGGGTCAGGGTTAGGGTTAGGGTCAGGGTTAGGGTTAGGGTTAGGGTCAGGGTTAGGGTTAGTAAAGTCATGGTTTGGGTAGTGTGAGGGGCCACCTAAAAATGTTGGAAAAAAGCGCAAACGCGGTAAAAACGCGCTAAAAACGCATACAAACGCATAAAAACGCTGCGTTTTTTTCATGCATGCTCATAAAAATGCTTGAAAAAAACGCAGCAGTTGTATGCTTATGTATGCGTTTTTTCAATGCGTTTTTTTGCGGGAAAAACGCGCTGCAAAAAAAAGCAAGTGTGAAACTAGCCTGAGTCAATAAGAAGCTAAATTGGAATGCCCAGTGTCAGGCAGCTGCCACCAAAGCAAATAGGGTCATGGGATGCATTAGAAGAGGTCTGGGGACACGAGATGAAAACATAATACTCCCTCTGTACAAATCACTCGTCAGACCACACTTGGAGTATTGTGTGTTATTTTGGTCGCCGGTGCTCAAGAAAGACATTACTGAACTTGAAAGGGTTCAAAGGCGGGCTACTAAAATGATAAATGGAGTTGGTTCACTACAATACCGAGAAAGGTTATTAAAATTAGGTCTACTTACTCTAGAAAAGAGAAGACTTAGGGGAGACGTAATATATATGTACAAGTATATCAGAGGGCAATACAGAGATCTCTCCAATGAACTGCTTGTACCAAGGACTGTGACAAGAACAAGGGGGCATTCTCTTCGTTTGGAGGAAAGACAAATTGTGCACCAGCATAGAAGAGGGTTCTTCACGGTAAGAGCAGTGAGGCTCTGGAATTCTCTTCCTGAGGAAGTGGTGATGGCCAACTCTCTGAATGAATTTAAGAAAGGAATGGATGCTTTTCTTGTGAGTAACAGTATAGAAGGTTACGAATAACATAATATTATAATATTATAGGTAGATGATTGACCCAGCTTAGGGGAAGGTTTTTTTTTTACCTATGGAGAAAATTGGCTTCTACTCTGTGGGTTTTTTGCCTTCCCCAGGATCAACATCGCAGAACAGCTGCACTAAAAATAGGCTGAACTAGATGGACATAAGGTCTTCCTTCAGCCTTCAAAACTATGTTGCTATGTTACTATGTTATTCTTCTCTGTTCTGTCTGCATTCTTTAATAAAGAAAATTCTTTTATTGTAATATTTGGATCTAGAAGTCGTGAATTCTTGTGGTCTCCACATCCCCGTTCATTGTAGAACCCAGTAAATTATGCCCAGCTTATGCTTCTGGAGACCAGCACCCGTAAATTAGGTGAGCTCTCATTGCTACAGAAATGCTAAACATGTGGATGCTAAATACAGTGGGGAAAAAAAGTATTTAGTCAGCCACCTATTGTGCAAGCTCTCCCACTTAAAAAATGAGAGAGGCCTGTAATTGACATCATAGGTAGACCACAACTATGAGAGTCAAAAACAAATCCAGAAAATCACTTTGTCTGATTTGGCAAGATTTATTTTGCAAATTATGGTGGAAAATAAGTATTTGGTCACATAAAAACATGCATGCACAATTGGTGGCTGACTAAATACTTTTTCCCCCACTGTGTGGTTTAGAAACACTGTGGGGCTCAGAAGGGAGAGGGTCATTTGGATTTGGGAGTACTGATTTGCAGAATTACTAATAAGGTGCAAGGAGCCATTTCACTTTTTTTGAGCATTTTGTCCTGTCAGTAACGTGGAAGCCCTCTGTATTTCTGTTAAGTGGAGACCTTCTTTTTTGTGGATTGATTTGATGCTTTTGTTGGCATCCACAGTGTCCCCAACTGCCTCATTATATGGAATCATCCGACGGGGGTTCTGCTTCAATCAGTCAGCCATACACCTGACAAATGCTATTGAGAACTCTGCTATTAGAAGTGGAAAGGAAGAACAAAGACGAAAGAATCTAATTAATAAAAATATTGGAGAAAGAGAAACCAATCACAAACTAAAATGTTTCTATACTAATGCACAAAGCATGGGCAACAAACAAGGAGAATTGGAACTACTAACACAGGAAAAGAAATATGATGTCATTGGAATCACTGAAACTTGGTGGGACAATACACATGATTGGAATACAAGACTAGAAGGATACAACTTATTTGCAAGAAACAGACTTGATAAACGAGGAGGGGGTGTCGCATTGTATGTTAGAAACGCGTATATCTGCACAGAGATTGAAGCTTCAGAGACTGGGAGTTCTGTGGAAACTGTTTGGGTAAGAATACAAGGACAGAACAATGGAAAGGACACCATTGTAGGCATTTACTACAGGCCGCCTGTGCAAGCTGAAGATATGGATGAACTCTTTATGCATCAAATCGCCAAGTTCTCCAAAAAATATGACATAGTTGTCATGGGAGATTTCAACTATCCAGACATTTGTTGGGAATCTCTCTCAGGCAAAACTAACAGGTCAAGGAAATTCTTATCCTCTCTTGCTGACAACTTTATCTTCCAAAAGGTAAGGGAGAAAACAAGGGGAACTGCTACCTTGGATCTAATCCTTATAAATAGGGAGGAAATGGTTGAGGAGGTAAAAGTGGCTGGGACCCTAGGAGGTAGCGACCATGCTATTTTAGAATTTTGGATAACTAGAGGCGGAAGACCTGTGAAGACTCAGACGTCAAGGTTAGATTTCAGAAAGGCAGATTTTAAGGGATTCAGAAAGAGAATTGGAGGGATCCAATGGCTGGATATCCTTAAAGACAAAAATGTCCAGGAAGGATGGGAAATCTTGAAAAATGAAATTCTCAAAGCACAGTTGTTAACAATTCCGAAAAGAGGGAAGAATAGGAAGCATTTAAGGAAACCAGGATGGATGAACACAGAACTTAAGCACATGCTAAAAAGGAAGAAAAAAATGTTTATAAAATGGAAAGAGGGAGGCATATCTAAAGAAGAATATAATGCTGTCTGCAGAACCTGCAGGGCACAAATCAGATTACTAAAGCTGAAAATGAATTGAGGCTTGCAAGAGATGTCAAAAGCAATAATAAAGGATTTTGGGGATATGTCAAAAGTAAAAGAAAAGTCAAAGATGCTATAGGATTTTTACAGGATGAAAATGATGAAATGGTAAGACAGGATGTTGAGAAGGCTGAACTTTTAAATTCCTATTTTGCATCTGTTTTCTCTCAGAAAGGAAATGTAACATCAACTGTTATTCACTGTCCTATTAAGGGAATAGAAGAATCCAGGATATCTATAAACAGAAAGATAGTGAGGAAACACTTAGCTAACCTAAATGAATTCAAGTCTCCAGGTCCAGATGAATTACACCCCAGAGTACTGAAGGAGATAGCAGAAGAAATTTTTGAACCCCTCTCCATAATCTTTGAAAATTCTTGGATAACAGGAGAAGTGCCAGAAGACTGGAGAAGAGCAAATGTTGTTCCTATCTTCAAAAAGGGGAAGAAGGTGGACCCAGGCAACTATAGGCCGGTGAGTCTGACTTCTATACCAGGAAAGATCTTTGAACAAATTATTAAACAACATGTATGTCAATACCTGGATAAGAATGAAGTGATTAAACAGAGTCAGCATGGGTTTGTAACTAATAAGTCATGTCAGACAAATTTAATTTCCTTCTATGACGGTATCACTGATTGGGTGGATCAAGGAAATGCTGTAGATATAGTATTTCTTGACTTCAGCAAAGCATTTGACAAAGTCTCTCATACAATCCTTATTGAAAAAATTACTAAGTATGGAATGGACAAGGCAACTGTTAGGTGGATTCATAACTGGCTTAGTGATCGGACCCAAAGAGTGGTCGTAAATGGCTGCACATCCAGTTGGAAGAATGTCTCAAGTGGGGTACCACAGGGCTCTGTCCTGGGCCCTGTATTGTTCAACATCTTTATCAACGATTTAGATGAAGGAATTGAGGGTAAACTGATTAAATTTGCTGATGACACAAAGCTAGGAGGGATAGCTAATACTAGAGAAGAGAGAGAAAGGATTCAAAAAGATTTAAATAAACTGGAGAAGTGGGCAGCAACTAACAGAATGGTTTTTAACAGGGAGAAATGCAAAGTACTACATCTGGGCAATAAAAACGAAAAAAGCATATATAGAATGGGAGGAATAGGGCTAAGTGACAGCACATGTGAAAAAGACTTGGGTATACTAATAGATCACAGACTGAATATGAGTCAACAGTGTGATGCAGCAGCAAAAAAGGCAAATGCAATTCTAGGATGTATTAACAGAAGCATACAGTCTAGATCACGTGAAGTCATTATTTCCCTCTACTCCTCTTTGGTCAGACCTCATCTGGAATATTGTGTCCAGTTTTGGGCACCACATTTTAAAAAAGACATCAACAAACTGGAGCAAGTTCAGAAAAGAGCGACCAGAATGGTGACCGGTCTGCAAACCCTGTCTTATGAGGAAAGGTTGCAGGAATTGGGAATGTTTAGTTTGCAAAAGAGAAGACTGAGAGGAGACTTAATAGCTGTCTACAAATATCTAAAGGGCTGTCACATTGTAGAAGGATCAACTTTATTCTCATTTGCACAAGGAAAGACTAGAAGCAATGGGATGAAACTGAATGGGAGGAGACACAGATTAGATATTAGAAAAAACTTTTTGACAGTTAGAGTGATCAATGAGTGGAACAGGCTGCCACGAGAAGCGGTGAGTTCTCCTTCAATGGAAGTCTTCAAACAGAGGCTGGACAGACATCTGACTGGGATGATTTAGCGAATCCTGCTTTGAGCAGGGGGTTGGACCAGATGGCCCAGGAGGTCCCTTCCAACTCTACGGTTCTATGATTTTATGTATTTCAGAGATGTACACGGAAACCCTGGTGTAAGCACTCAGTACAGAGCGCAGGATAAATGTGAGCAGAGCATTACTGCAATCTTTGGGAGGCAGAATGAAAAAAATCAACAGCAGGTGAAGAATTGGTTTTACTTACTTTTTATGTCAATCCTTGTTCGGAATAAGTAATTACATGACTTTATTCTTCGGGTTGGTGCGATTACAGCGTTACCAGATTTATATAGTTTTTTTTAACTCTAGCTGCTGTCACACACTAAAACACACTTTTTATTGCACATCGATATATGTTGAGAGCTATAATTTTCCTATATTTCTGCCGCCTGAGTCATGTGAGGGCTTGAGTTTTGCAGGACGAGTTGACTTTTTTATTGGTACGATTTTCAGGTGCACGGCATTTTTGATTGCTTTCTACTCTGATTCTTGGGAGGCAGAATGAACAAAAACCATCAATTCAGGAAATGTTTTTTGTTTTCCATTCTGAGTGTGGTAAAATTGATAAATCAGATTTGTTCTGCAGCTCAGTACGACTACAGTGGACGGAGAAACAGGGCCGCCATCAGGACATTACTGTGCTTACTGCCAATTGAAATTGTTTTACTAAAACTTTGTGGCAGTGAGAAATCAGAAGGCTACTTTTCCACCTAAAAATCATTAGGCCTAATATTGGGTTCAGCCAGGAGGCCCAAATTACTAATCCAAATCGTTTGTGATACAACTGTGTTGCAGTGAGAAATCTGAAGGCCAGATTTCCACTTAAAAATCGTTAGTCCTAATATTGGGGTTCAGCTAGGAGGGCCAATTTGCTAATCCAAATAATTTGGAATAATAGTCTGGTGCAGGCACTATACTTTATTTCATGATCCAAATAGTTTAGGATAATAGTTCTGTGCAGGCACCAGACCTCATTTCATAATCAAAATCCTTTGTGCTAATAATGTGCTGCAGGTGCCAGGCCTCATTATATAATCCAAATAGTTTGGGATAATAGTGTGGTTCAGGCACCAGACCTCATTTCACAATCTAAATTGTTTTGGATAATAGTCTGGTGCAGGAACCAGACCTCATTTCATAATCAAAATCTTTTGTGCTAATTCTGTGATCTACCCACACTATATCAGCCAATAAATACTGATTAGTAATTTAGTGACAGGTGACTGACAGATCTGGGCCTAGGGTTGTGAAACAGCTGGTTACAAGAGGGGAAGGGTACACACAACAAGAGTGGGAAAAAGCATGGTCATGGTGGAAGGGGGAATAGGCTTGGTGTTTGACGTGTACTTGGGTTAGGTGTTAATGTTAAAGAAAGCTCAACTGAACAAACACTGTTTCATCCTATCCAAAGACCACTGACAACATCTGTTACTGGATGAGCTTCTCCACTCCCTTTCTTTGGCAGCTGCACAGTGGTACGCCTTATAGATGAGGGCCAGAAGGAGCATGTGCTCAAGTGGATGGCAAGCACAGCATCAAGTTGCCTCTCCTCCTCTTCCTACTCCTTAACATCACGTACAGTACAAGCCTCAGAGGTGGCACCCCAATCAACCTTGTTTCCCCCCCACGTCACAAATTTCCAAACACCCAAATTACTGTGGGAAACCGCAAGTGGACCATTCTGCAGAGCTGTTCACACATTCTATTCCATGGACATCAGAGGTCTGCTACAAATATTCATAGAATTCAGAGGAGGATGCATCTGCACCGATGCCCAAATTTTTTTCAGCAGAATCCAGACCCTCGTCACCAAGACCTCTGCACCCTTCTGCACAATTTTGAAACAGCTACTAAGATGATTAGTGCTGACGATGTCATCATCAGCATCACTATTCTGGTCATCTACATGCTGGAGCACACTTTGAATAGTCTGCGTGACGAGGTGGTGGTCTGTTGTGAGTTCATTTTCCCCTCCGTCACTGAGGCCTGGTGAACTCCCTGTTCTAGTGAAGGAAGGTAGTGAGCCTGATTATCAGGCACCTGGGACTAATGAAGACGATTGGCTGAGTGGAGTCACTGACTGGATTTAAGGCAGCCTACGCCCTTTCTGCCCTGCGGGTGACTTCTCTGTGGACTCTTGGACACCAGTCTGATTCCTGCTCTCCTAAAGCTAAGTTTTCTGTTTTGCCTTTTTGCATTTAAGATTTGTTTTTGTTTTTCTTGCTTTTTGGATTCTGCCACTCCCTGCTGGAGTGTGCAGCGTTCCGTTAGCTCTGTCTTCTGAAAGTACCTGAGTGCTGATTTAGTTTTTGAAGCTTAGTTGCTTCAGGGCCATTTTTATATCAGCTTGTTGGCTTTTGTCTCTGATAGGGTTTTGGCAGATTGCAGACAGCAGCCTTCCTATCCGTTCCTATCTAGGTAGTTCTTGGGCCCCGTCTTTGCTCAGCCTGTCTTTCTGTCTTTGTAAGTGTTTTCATCTTGCTTCACCGTCATTATATGTGGGGGGCTGCTTATTGCTTTGGGGTCTGCTCTGGGGCAGTTAGATTTCCCCTTTCCTTCTTTAGGCCTATGTATCTCTCCGGCTGTGATCGAGGGGTCTAGGTCATCGTAGGAACCCCCCACGGCTACTGCTAGTTGTGTTGATAGGTTCAGGGGTCTGCAATCTGATAGTTGCCAACTTCTCTGGTTTTCTGGACTTAGCTAGCATTTCTGTTTTTGCCTCCTACGGTGACTCAATCATAACAGAATCACCCGCCCAAACAGCAGATCCTGGGGTACTCAATAGCAGGAAAGAATTGTGTTTAAAAAAAAAAAAAAAAAAAAAAAGGAGAGTGTATATTCTTTCCTCTATATCTCTGAGGCCGTAGGGGGAATTTTTTTTTTTTCTCTCAATGGAGATAAAGCAAGTGTTTGATCGTGTGGAGCAGCTCGCTGCTGAAGTGCGAGGAATTTCCGCCTATCTTGCTCGTTCACATGCTGTTGAACCAAAGATCCCCACACCTGATGTATTTTTTGGGGATTGATCTAAATTTTTGAGTTTCAAAAATAATTGTAAATAATTTTTTGCTTTGAAGCCTAACTCGTCAGGGAGCCCCGCGCAGCAGGTTTAAATTGTCATCTTTTTGCTGCGCTGCGATCCCAAGGATTGGGCATTTTCTTTGAAACCAGATGACCCTATTCTGACTAATGTGAACGCAATTTTTCAAGCCTTGGGGTTGCTGTACGACGAACCTAATGCTATTGATCAGGCTGAAAAGACCCTGTTAGCATTGAACCAGGGTCGAGAATCTGCAGAGTTGTACTGTCAAAAGTTCCGAAAGTGGGCGGTCCTTACTACCTGGAATGATAGTGCCTTGGCTGCTCTCTTTCGGAAGGGTTTGTCAGAAGCCGTAAAAGATACTATGGTGGGATTTCCTGTTCCCTCTGGTCTGGACGATTCTATGTCTTTAGCCATTCAGGTTGATCGGCGTTTACGTGAACGCAGGATTACACGAGAGGTGTTGCCACCGGTTGAACAGACGTCTGAACCTATGCAATGTGATAGAGTTTTGTCTAAGGCGCAACGTCAGGAATTCAGAAGGCGCAATAAGCTGTGTTTTTTCTGTGGAGATGCCTCACATATTATTTCTGTTTGTCCTAAACGTGCGAAACACTTTGCACACACGTTTTCTGTTGGTGGGGTTCAGCCTAAGTTTCTTTTGGCGATTACTCTGATCTGTTCCCTGTCCACATTTTCCGCCAAGGCGTTTGTGGATTCGGGAGCAGCGCTAAACCTAATGGACTTGGATTTTGCTAAACGTTGTGGATTTCCGTTGACACCTCTGCAGACGCCTATCCCTTTGAGGGGGATTGATGCTACCCCTCTGGCTAAAAATAAACCTCAGTTTTGGACCCAGTTGGTCATGCGGGTCACCCCAGGCCACCAAGAAAATTGCAGATTTTTGGTGTTGCATGGTCTGCATGATGCCGTTGTTCTGGGGTTTCCCTGGTTGCAGATTCATAATCCAGTTTTGGATTGGAAGTCTGTGTCTGTGGTGAGTTGGGGTTGCCGGTGTACCTTTAGTGAGGCTCCGTTTTTTTCCACCTCTCCTCAGTCGCATGAGGTTCCTGACTATTTGGCGGACTTCTATGATGTATTTAGTGAGAATGAGTCTGCGTCCTTGCCTCCTCATAGGAGTTATGACTGTGCAATTGAACTAAGCCCGAGGTGTAAATTTCCTAAGGGTCGGCTCTTCAATTTATCTGTACCCGAGCACGAGGCTATGCGGTCCTATATTAAGGAGGCGTTGGAGAAGGGTCATATTAGACCATCCTCTTCACCCTTAGGTGCCGGGTTTTTTTTTGTGGCCAAGAAGGATGGTTCTTTAAGGCCTTGTATTGATTATCGTGCCCTCAATAAAATTACTATTAAATATCAGTATCCGTTACCCCTGATTTCGGATCTATTCTCTAGAGTCAGAGGTGCTTGCTGGTTTACCAAGCTTGACCTCAGGGGGGCGTATAATCTTATCCGCATTAAGCAGGGGGATGAATGGAAGACGGCGTTTAATACTCCGGAGGGACATTTTGAGTACCTGGTGATGCCTTCTGGGCTCACTAATGCCCCTTCTGTCTTCCAGTGCTTCATGAACTATATTTTCCGAGACTTTGTCGATAAATTTTTGATTATCTATCTGGACGATATTTTGATCTTCTCCAAGGATTGGGATGCTCATGTGGAACATATTCGGACTGTGTTCCGGATCTTGAGAGAGAATTCTCTGTATGTCAAAGGATCAAAATGCCTTTTTGGAGTACAGAGGATTTCATTTTTGGGATTTATTTTGTCTCCGTCAACTATTGAAATGGACCCGGCCAAGGTACAGGCCATTTATGATTGGGTTCAGCCCACTTCTTTGAAGGCCCTCCAGAAGTTTTTGGGTTTTGCTAATTTTTATCGGAAATTTATAGCAAAATTTTCTAGTATTGCCAAACCATTGACTGACCTGACCAGGAAGGGGGCGGATGTGTTGAATTGGTCTCCGGAGGCGGTTGCTTCCTTTCAGGAGCTGAAGCGTAGATTTACCTCCGCCCCGGTTCTGCGGCAACCTGATGTCTCACTCCCGTTTCAGGTAGAGGTGGATGCTTCTGAGATTGGTGCAGGAGCAGTGTTGTCCCAAAAGGATCCGGTAACATCTAAAATGAATCCCTGTGCTTTCTTTTCCCGAAAGTTCTCTTCATCTGAATGTAACTATGATGTGGGGAATCGGGAACTGTTGGCCATGAAATGGGCATTTGAGGAGTGGAGACATTGGTTGGAGGGAGCCAAACATCAAGTTGTGGTCCTCACTGACCACAAAAATTTGATTTACCTAGAGTCGGCTAAACGCTTGAACCCCAGACAGGCTAGGTGGGCCTTGTTTTTTACACGTTTTGATTTTGTGGTCTCTTTCCTTCCTGGAACTAAGAATGTCAAGGCAGAAGCCCTCTCTAGGAGTTTCTTTGCTGATTCTCCTGTGGTGACCAAGCCTGCTACCATCTTAGGCGAAGGGGTAGTTCTTTCTGCCATCTCGCCCGATTTGAGACTTGCTCTGCAAGAGTTCCAGGAGGACAAACCTGAGCGTTGCCCCAGTGGAAAGTTGTATGTTCCTGACCAGTGGAAGAAGAGAGTGATGTCTGAAGTTCATTGCTCTGCATTGGCTGGTCATCCGGGTATTTTTGGTACTAGAGATCTGGTGAGTCGTTCTTTTTGGTGGCCCACCTTGTCTCATGATGTCAGAAATTTTGTGCAGTCCTGTGGGACTTGCTCCTGGTCTAAATCTTGTTCTCGCTCTAGTGTGTTGTTAATGCCTTTGCCTGTCCCCAGGAGGCCATGGACCCATATTTCAATGGATTTCATCTCTGATATGCCGGTCTCTCAAAGAATGACTGTTATTTGGGTGATTTGTGATAGGTTCTCTAAGATGGTTCATCTTGTACCTCTCCCTAAGTTGCCATCTTCCTCTGAGTTGGTGCCCCTGTTTTTGCAACAGGTGGTTCGCTTGCACGGGATTCCTGAGAACATTGTATCTGACAGAGGAGTTCAATTTGTGTCTAAATTTTGGAGGATGTTCTGTTCCAAGTTGGGAATTCAGTTGTCCTTCTCCTCTGCTTTTCACCCTCAGACCAATGGGCAGACAGAGAGAACAAACCAGACCTTGGAGTCGTATTTGAGATGTTTTATTTCCGCTGATCAGGATGATTGGGTTTCATTTTTGCCCTTGGACAAATTTGCTTTAAATAATAGAGCTAGTTCTGCCACTTTGATGTCACCTTTTTTTTGTAACTTTGGGTTTCATCCTCGATTTTCTTCAGGGCAGGTGGAGCCCTCTGCCTGCCCAGGTGTTGACACTGTGGTGGAGAGAATGCACCTGATCTGGGACCAAGTGGTGGATAAGTTATCTCTCTCCCAGGAAAAGGCCCAGCGGTTTTCCAATCGACATAGGACCATTGGTCCCCAGTTTAAGATTGGTGATATGGTGTGGTTATCATCAAAAAATATTGCTATGAAGGTGGCTTCTCCTAAGTTTAAGCCTAGATTTATTGGACCTTACAAGATTTTGGAGATTATTAATCCGGTCTCTTTTCGTTTGGCTCTTCCTGTCACATTTAAGATCCATAATGTGTTCCATAAGTCCTTGTTGAAGAGGTTTGTTGAGCCAGTTGTGCCTGAGGTGGCACCTCCGGACCCTGTATTGGTTGAAGGTAACTTGGAATATGAGGTAGAGAAAATTCTGGATTCCCGTCTGGCTAGACGGAGACTCCAGTATTTGGTTAAGTGGAAGGGTTATGGTCAGGAGGATAATTCCTGGGTCTCTGCCTCTGATATTCATGCCAAAAGATTGGTGCGTGCCTTTCATCGGGCTCACCCTGATCGCCCTGGTAGCGTTGTTGAGGGTTCCGTGACCCCTCCTCAAGGGGGGGGTACTGTTGTGAGTTCATTTTCCACTCCGTCACTGAGGCCTGGTGAACTCCCTGTTCTAGTGAAGGAAGGTAGTGAGCCTGATTATCAGGCACCTGGGACTAATGAAGACGATTGGCTGAGTGGAGTCACTGACTGGATTTAAGGCAGCCTACGCCCTTTCTGCCCTGCGGGTGACTTCTCTGTGGACTCTTGGACACCAGTCTGATTCCAGCTCTCCTAAAGCTAAGTTTTCTGTTTTGCCTTTTTGCATTTAAGATTTGTTTTTGTTTTTCTTGCTTTTTGGATTCTGCCACTCCCTGCTGGAGTGTGCAGTGTTCCGTTAGCTCTGTCTTCTGAAAGTACCTGAGTACTGATTTAGTTTTTGAAGCTTAGTTGCTTCAGGGCCATTTTTATATCAGCTTGTTGGCTTTTGTCTCTGATAGGGTTTTGGCAGATTGCAGACAGCAGCCTTCCTATCCGTTCCTATCTAGGTAGTTCTTGGGCCCCGTCTTTGCTCAGCCTGTCTTTCTGTCTTTGTAAGTGTTTTCATCTTGCTTCACCGTCATTATATGTGGGGGGCTGCTTATTGCTTTGGGGTCTGCTCTGGGGCAGTTAGATTTCCCCTTTCCTTCTTTAGGCCTATGTATCTCTCCGGCTGTGATCGAGGGGTCTAGGTCATCGTAGGAACCCCCCACGGCTACTGCTAGTTGTGTTGATAGGTTCAGGGGTCTGCAATCTGATAGTTGCCAACTTCTCTGGTTTTCTGGACTTAGCTAGCATTTCTGTTTTTGCCTCCTATGGTGACTCAATCATAACAGTGGTCCCAGAGGAGGAGGTGGAAGCAAAGGAGGAAGCGGAAAGGATAACAATATCTGTAAGCCCCTGATGTAACCTGAAAGATAAGAAAAATGAGTTAGATTATACTCACCCGGGGATCTGGTCCGATGGGTGTCATGGTCCGGTCCGGCACCTCCCATCTTCTAGCGATGACGTCCTTCTTCTTACTTCTGCTGCGGCTCCTGTGCAGGCGTACTATATCTGCCCTGTTGAGGGCAGAGTAAAGTACTGCAGTGCGCAGGCACCGGACTTCTCTGACCTTTCCCAGAGCATGTGTGCTGCAGTACTCTGCTCTGCCTTCAACAGGGCAGATATAGTACACCTGCGTAGGAGCCACAGCATAAGTAGGGAAGTGGACGTCATTGCTAGAAGATGAGAGGCGCCGAACCGGACCGTGACACCCATCGGACCGGACCCCCGGGTGAGTATAATCTAAGGGTATCGTTACACCTAGCGATGGACCAGCGATCCCGACCAGCGATATGACGCGGTCAGGATCGCTGGTGCATCGCTAGGTGGTCGCTAGTGAGCTGCCACTCAGGCAGATCTCACCAGCGACATCGCTGGGGACGGGGATCGCTACTTACCTGTCAGACGCGGCGATCCTGCGTCCTCCCGCCCGGCTCCACGCGTTGCTCGTCGGCGCCACAGGAAGCCCAGCAGGAAGTGACTGACGAGGAATGGTCCAGCAGCTTCTCGCGCAATCAGCGATAACCAGCGGGGGAGCCGGTCGGAGGTAAGTATCACACATAGCGACATCGCTAGCAATATCGCTGCAACGTCACAAAATCGGTGACTTTACAGCGATATTGCTAGCGATATCGCAGTGTGTAACGGGGGCTTAACTCTTGTTTTTATCTTTCAGTTTACATAGGGGGCTTATCTACAGCATTACAGAATGCTGTAGATAAGCCCCTCATGGTGGTGGCAGCATCTCATAGGCCAAAAATGAGGTGACAGATTCCATTTAATGACATCAGGAATCCTTATTGGTAGCCTGTCTTTAAAAACCCCTTTAAGATATTAACAGTAATAGTTTAGCTTTGTATCTTCTGTAATTTTCCTAACTCCTGGAAACTGCATAACTCCATCAATATTTATTGAGAACGTGCATGTTTACAGTATTACCCAGTACCACATACTGTAGTTCTTTTATCAATGTTTAGTGAGAGATCATATGTTTACAGTATCTCTAGTGGGAAAGTGTATGTTTATAGTTGCTGCATAGTTTCCCTTTTACTGTTTGGTGAGAAATGTCATGTTTATAGTATGGTAGAACATCCGGTACCAGGAGAGTTTTTGGCATGTCATATCCGGTGATGTATTTGTCCAATGTTGATTGACATCGGAATAGTTGGCCACTCAGAAGAGAGATACTATATTGGACAAATAGAATTTGTTAGAGTTTGTGTAACACTTGGTTATGAAAGCATTTGTTTTTCCAAACAAGACATAAGCTGGGGAAGACTGCAGCTAAGACAGAAGCCCTGCTAACCTGTGGACTAAAGGAGACGCCCATGATGCCACAGTGTGGATCCCAGAATTTTCTCTGTCTTCACTGTTTCGCTTCTCACAGCTGATGTTCCCGGACAGATGATGTTCTATTCCTGGTTAAGTGTTTCCTGTGTAGTGTGCAATGTAAGTACTTTACCTTTGTGATGTATATTATGCAAAACTGTACGCAATATAACACTATTTCCTATTTTCTGTAATCATTTCAATATTGTAATAAAATTAATCGCCTACTTTAAAGCCGTATCTAACCGCTTTAAGTACTTGGCAAAACAGGGAGGGAGACTGCAAATGATGAAGTGAGTGGGGGAGGGGGACTGCACATGATCAAGTGAGTGGAGGATGGAGACTGCACATGATGAAGGGGAATGCAAATGATGAAGTGAGTGGGAGGAGGGGGACTGCACATGATGAAGTGAGTTGGGAGAGGGAGGCTGAAAATGATGAAGTGAGTGGGGAAGGGGACTGCAAATGATGAAATGAGGGAGCGAGGGGAACTGCACATGAAGAAGTGAGTGGGGAGGGAGACTGTAAATGATGAAGTGAGGGGGACTGTAAATGATGAAGTGAGTGGGGGAGGGGGACTGAGTGGAGAGGGGGACTACAAATCATGAAGTGAAGGGTAGAGGGACTTAAATTAAATAATAATATAATAATACAAATGCAAGATATAGTTTTTTTTTAGAAAATTAATTAAATTTATTGCAAAACATTACACAGAAAAGACAGGGTATTCATATAGCGATTCAAGTGACAGGTAAAGGGATTAGTACATTACAAGATGGACAATGCAGTACATAGAGAAACACGTGTCCCACAGCAAGACTGCATGTCAGATAAATGGCACAACTTTATAGAAAATATAAGGTTATCCGACCAAGAGAATCAGCTATATGTAATACATAGCCAGTTAACTAATTGAACAATGAAGCAAATAGATGATGGTCTGTATATTACCTTGAGACATGTTTAGATGCCGCATGCAGGGGTGCTAAAGAGACGCGCAGGAGCCTCGACGTGCGTTTCACCGCACTCGGCTTTGTCAGGAGTCGTGGTTAATAAGAGGAGGGTAGGGGATGTATATGGAGCGCCCCGCGGGGCCTGGGGGTACTCGGTACCGGGCCCGTCGACTTCCATGGGGGACGGTGTCACGGCGGTGGCGACCCGGTCCGTGGCCCAGAGGCGTCCAGTAATAAAATAGGGGAAAGTTGTGTGGTATTTATGTGGTAAAAATGAAAATAAAGTTATTAGATGGTGAAATACGTGACGCCACCTGTGGTTTTCTAGTCAGAGGTGACCAGCGCTGCGGTGTTGCTTCTCTGGGATGGATGTTGGGCGCAGCTATGATGTTGTAGCCCTCCACAGGTAGGACTGTTGTCCCAGGGCAAAGATGTTAAATAAATAGTAAAAATGGCTGTGAACATTGGGGTGCAGAGAAATGAGAGAAAGACACAGAGAGGTGCAGTTTCTTTACCTTTTACTGGTAATTGGTTGTAGTCCGGAGTACCACATACAGGTGATGGAATGAGTCCGGCTCGCCTGGAGGCATTCAGGGGATCCACCTTGCCAGGTTGGGATTTAGGACCTTCCGTTCTGCGCTATGTGTGTGGGTCTCCGCTGTATATAACTATGCTGCAACTCTCTATTCGTGATGGTTTCACTAAGGCCTGTTTCACACTTCCGTTTTTGACCATCAGTCAAAATCCGCCATTTTTGCAAAAAAACGGATCAACCATTTTTTTTGGCGGATCCGTTTTTTTCCCCATTGGCTTGCATTACCGGCGGATCTTGACGGATGGCCATCCGTTGGATCCGTTTTTTGTGGATCCGTCAATTTTTTTTGCATCCGCCGAGATGCCTGGACGGACCAAGTAACGTTTTTTGTACTGCAGGATCCGCATTTTTATACAGCGCATGCCCGGAGAAATAAAGTCAGGAGGAAATTTAACCCTGAAACCATTTCTGGCGGTGAGAAAAAAATTCTCTCTCTCTCTCTCCTTCCCGGGCAGCGGTTCCTTTAAAATTCTTCATTCGGCGGATCCGTCAAAAAAACGGTCCGGTGGCATCCGTTCACATCCGTTAACAACGGATCTGCTTTCCGCCATTTTGGCGGATTTTAACTGACACTAAAAAACGGAAATGTGAAACAAGCCTTACCTGTACGGCTGTCAGCATGAGCCTATTCCACGGGTACCAGGCTCCTTATCCGCTGAGGTGCCCTCAGGTGTTCAATGTGCACAGGAATTTACAATGACCTGTACTTTCAGATTCGGCTATCAGGGCGTACAGCTTCTATCAGCCCAGGACTCTGAGGTCCCTTTTCTCTTTATTAGCGCTTCACTCAGGGGTCTGCTATATGCAGTATTTTAGCTTCCCTAGAGTCTCTCAGTCTCTGCTCTTGTCCTTTCCCTCTTCACAGATCAGCTCTGCCTATCGAGCTCCTCTCAGATCAGCTCCCTGTCTTCATCTGACAGGATCTTCCAGAAAGATCTCTTTTCCTCACGTCCTCACGTTTTAACTGTCATTTCTCCTCACAGCTCACAGCTGCTTCGTTTCCATGACAACTCTCAGCTGACTTCTAGCTGAGTCACCAACCCCCTCTGCTGGCCAGAATTTATAAGGCATCTCCCTTTTCTGACTTGCAGCAGGAATTGTGATTTTTAATCTATGCTGCCTGGCATGGGGGTTCCTTTCTGCCTCCAAGCATGACTTCACCTCTTAGAGGGAGGTACTGACACTGTGACAACCGGCCTCTGGGGTGTCACATTCCCCCCAGTTAAGTTCAGTACTCCTGGACTGAGGAAAATATAACAAGAATTGTTAACAACAACAATCATTAAAAATCTACAAAGTCTTAAAAATGTAAAAGTTATCAAAAACCCGGCAAGAAAACAAAAACAATAGCACAGTTACTGCAGCGACCAGTCCTGACGCTGCTGTCCAGGAATTGTCTTTCGCTTATTCCTGGAGTTTGGTTGGTGGGAACCACCTTAACCCACTTTGTGTGTCGTCCATGGGCGTGGCTACAGGGCACTCTGTAGATGGGCCTGCTTTTTGACCACGCCGGCGGCTTATTTCAAAGGCCTTTTTGGAGTAACTATTTACAAATACAGTTTTGACCACACATAGTCCTGTGGCCCAATTGTCCTTTAACTGGTTATTGCAAATTCTTAAAAAAAAGGTTCTTACAGTGCGTCTCTGTAGGCTCTCAAGCTTAACGGTTACTACTATACATTCTTATTACTTTATTTACATTACGTAATGTCTGTAACGGGCAGGGATCTGACCTCTAGTACTACGAGTGGATCTACGCAGTATAGGTATTTCTGATGACCTGACCTGTTCTCTGATGTCTACTGTTGGTGCATTAGTCACTACGCTATAAGTAACCTTGTGTAAGATAAGTATTCTAGACTGCCTTCTCTCTACTCTTAGACTCACCATGAGATTGTCAGATTCGCTGTTAGCAAGGGACAGATTTCTGCATTCCTCTGCAAATGTGGTATCTGTTACTGGAGCCATTTCATTATGAGTCTCTTCTTCATCTGGTGCAGTAGGCTGATGAAAGGTTAGTACTGGTACTACTATTGCCTGAGTTACTTGTGTCCACGTTCGAGGAAATTCTCCAAGTATAGTTTGAATCTTTTCTTCCACCTCTACTATGGGTTGTGGAGTGTCTTGGACTTCTTTCTTTTCCTTCAATTGATCAGGGCACATCTTTAGATGATCTCCTGAGACTGCTTCGAAGGTTTCTCCTCCATCTTTGCTGATGATACATACTTTGATGTTATTAAAGTCTGAAGGTATCACGGCGTATGGCTCTGCTTCCCACTGGTCATCTAGTTTGTGAACACGTCTCTTTCTTTTAAGTACATGTTCTCCTGGTGTCAAGGGAACTGCAGGGGCATGTTGGTTGTAATTTCTTTCTTGTTTGTGTCTTGCTTAGGACAAACTTTTCTCCACATATTCTTGTACTTTGCGGTATTGTTGTTGCCGCTCTGTATGCCAGTCTGCATCTGGTGATGTTGTCTCTGGTGTTAAGACTCCCATGTCTAAATCAATGGGTAATTTGCCAGGTCTTTCTCTCATCAGGTAGGCCTTAGTGAAATTGGTGGAACTTACCGGTATATAATTATATAGATCTGGCAACTTCTCTGGCCACTGGTTTTGTTCTTCCAGAGGTAAGGTCTTCAATAAGTCAATGACCACTTGGTTCATCTTCTCACACATGCCATTTGTCTGTGGATGGTACGGCGTCATTCTGATTTTCTTGCAACCGTACATGTTACAGAACTCCTGAAACACTTCTGCCTCAAAGGCTGGACCTTGGTCGGTGAGCACTTGTTCAGGGTATCCGTGTGGTCAACAAAAGTGTTGCTGAAAAGCCTTGGCTGCTGTCTTCGCTGTTTGGTCTTTAACAGGTACGACTACCAAGAACCTTGAGTAATGGTCAACGATGGTCAAAGCATAAGTGTAGCCATTCCTACTCGGAGTTAACTTCACGTAATCTAAGGCTACCAGTTCAAGCGGCTGTTTTGTGATGATCAGCTGTAATGGGGCTCGCTGGCTGTTTCGGTCTTTTCTGCGCAGGTTGCATGGGCCACATTCTCGGCACCACTTTTTAATGGAACTCCTCATGCCAACCCAATAGAATCTTTCACGAAGTAGAATTTCCAATTTCTTCCAACCGAAGTGTCCTGCTCCATTGCGGTACACCTCCAAGACCATTGGCGCATCCCTCTTCGGGATAACCACCTGCCAGACCAGTTCATGTGTCCGCGAGTTGATGTTCCTCCGACACAGTTTACCCTTGTACATGAACAGCTTGCCTCTTTCCTTCCATAGCTGTTGTGCTTCCTGTGGATCATCTGGACCAGGGTGTGAATCAGCTTGTGCCAGCCACTCCTTTACTAGGCGAACAGCTGGGTCACTATCTTGTGTCTCTGCCCGCTCATGATGGGGTAATGGGTTCAACGTTACCTCTCGTACGATAAAGCGCTTATTCCTCACTCCTTGAGAGCGCTGGGCGGCTATTGGATGATGGAAGGCTGGTAACTCGATTTCTTCGAGTTCTTTTGGATCTTCTCCCCCGTCTAGTGAATTAGGCATCCTGGACAACGCATCCGCATTAGCGTTCTTATGTCCTGCTCTGTACTTGATGGTGAACTTGTAGTTGGACAGCCGGGCCATCCATCGCTGCTCAAGTGCCCCAAGCTTTGCTGTTTCTAGGTGGGTTAGCTGATTATTGTCCATGTAGATGGTGAACTTTGCAGAAGCCAAGTAGTGCTTGAAGCACTCTATTACTGCCCAGACTATGGCGAGGAGCTCCAGCTTAAAGGAACTGTAGTTGTCGGGGTTCCTCTCAGTGGGACGAAGCTTCCTGCTGGCGTAGGCAATCACACTCTCTCTGCCTTTCTGCACTTGTGACAGCACTGCTCCCAATCCCACGTTGCTGGCATCAGTGTAAAGTACAAATGGTTGGTCATAGTCAGGGTAGGCCAGGACCTCATCTCCTGTGAGGGCCAATTTCAACTTGGTGAAGGATTCTTCTATCCTTTTGTTCCACTCGAACGGAAGATTTTTGTTCTTGGCCTTCTTGGATTGGCCCACTAGAAGATCTTGCAGCGGTGCTGCTATCTTGGTGAAGTCCTTGATAAATCTTCGGTAGTAGCCTACTAACTCAAGAAATTGCCTCACTTCATGGATAGTGCTGGGTCTTTTCCAGTCCCGGATAACGGTGACTTTGTCAGGATCGTGTGCCACACCTTCCACGCTCACCACATGGCCTAGGTACTGCACCTTGGGTTTCAAAAGGTGACATTTGGACGGTTTTATTTTCAGGCCAAAGTTTGACAGGGCTTCAAATACCTCAGCTAGGTCCTTCAAATGGTCTTCTTAGGTTTTGGAGAAGACGATGATGTCATCCAGGTACAGCAGAACAGTTTCAAAGTTTTTATGTCCAAGGCAGCATTCCATTAACCGCTGAAATGTTCCTGGTGCATTGCTGAGCCCGAACGGCATGTAGTTAAACTCGCAGAGGCCCATTGGTGTTGTAAACGCCCCATGCTTTTGGTGTGAACGGGTGGAGTCAGTGACTACGTGTAGCTGCTGACACCAATCCTCCTGTTGCCCTTCAGAGCCATTTTCTTCCACCCTGTCAGATGGAAGCAAGGGTTCTAGTGTCTCGATTGCATTGTTACTGACAGTGAACAATTTAGCAAGGATGGCATACCGGGGTAACTGGACCTCTCTCTCCCCACAATTTAAGATGCGTATTGGTACTCTCCCCTTGCGGACATCAACTACCCCTCTGGCTGTTAGGATAGTTGGCCTACTCTCAGAATACATGGGTTTTACCAAGGCTTGGTAAACTTGACCCCTTAGGCCTATTGCTGCCTGACACCAAATTAATATTTCACTTCTGGGAGGTACTGCAATGGGGAAAGGATCACTTACGCTGACACTGCCGACTTCTCCACCAGACAGCTCTGCCTGTTGTCTCTGCATCAGTGCTCTGATCTCCTTTTGCAGGACCCGTTGCTGACTGGAGCTGGCGGTCTCGGCTACCTGTTGTAACAAAACAATCATTTCTCCAAGACAATTTTCAATTACATTAGTGCCTAAAGTGATCATAGGATGGCATTCTCGTTTGTCAATATCAACTATTATCAAACCTTGCGATTGCAATTCTACTCGGCCAATCTTGATGTCACCTCTTTATATCTCATCTGAAGCAAGGGCTGACCATTGCTGGCAAGAATGGCAAGGTCTTTATCTGGGCTATGAGTAATGTCTGAATCAGCCCAGTACTGCTTAAAAAGAACATATGGTATCGTTGTCACCTGGGAACCGGTGTCCAGTAAAGCGTTCATTGGAAATAACAACAGGCAAGACTGGTCGTTCTCCTACGTACTTGTCTCGCCAATTTGGTGGGCCTGGTCGTCTTACTCCTGGGGGTTGGTCCTTTGCCCCAGGGGTTGCTTGTTTAAATGACAGTATCTTGCTAGGTGTCCTGCCTTGTTGCAGCGGCGACAGATGGGCTGTCCGTCCTCGTTGTAACGATCACTGTCTCTCCCTCTGGTCGGTGGAATCCTCTTCTGCTGTCACCACGGGAAGTCTTCTGGACTGGAGGCCAGCTGGATCTTCTTCTTTGGAGTCACTTGCAGGGACTGCACAGTTTTTTGTGAGTGTAGCCACACTTTTGGTTAGTTCCTTGACTTGGAGACGTAAGTCTGCAGCAGAATCATCATCTTGGGACGGCTTGTCAGTCTCAATAGGGTCTTTGGAAAAGAGGCTGTCTCCTGCTGGTATGTAATTGCAGGATGCTTAGAGGGCTCTGTGCTGCCAGGATTCTGTTCACGTAGCACCCGTATGGCTCTTTTCTTAAAGTGTGCAAAGTCCAATTCAGGATTTTGTAGGGCCATTATGCGCAGCTGTGTCCTTTGATTGTTAGACTGGAGTCCCTCCGTCAGTAATCTATCTTCATCTTGCACCCTCTCAGGATCAACCTGCTTTACAGCCCGTAGTGCCTCCTGAAGATTAAGGGCATAGTCCCGTATACTGTCCTGCACTCTCTGTTTGCACCCAAAAAAATCTCATTTTTATCCCTCGTAGAAGACGGGGTACTGTCATGTCGGACGCTATTCACACCACAGCGTCCGGCAGGCAGCGGTAGTTCCATCTCCGTCCACTATAGCCTCAGTGGCGCCGGCTTGATTTTACTCAGGATATCGGGGGTTAATCTAGCTGGAGATCAGGTGGGATGTCTGGTCATGCCCACGGTCTTTAAATAGTCATGCTGGCCTATGGGCATCGCCGATTATAGCTTGTGTTTTATGCCAAGTGGTTCCGGTCTGGAGAGGAGGTGTTGGAGAGAGAAATTCGTATCTGGTGGCGTATGATCCGTTGTTACCTTTTCGCCTTCCTATATTTGTGTTTTGTTTTGCCCTGTTCACATTACGGTATTGTCCAGTGTGTATGCGGCACGGTGCGGTTTAAGTTCTCCCTGTCTGTCCTTACTGTGTGGGCTTTGGTGGTTTGACGACTCACTGGGTGGAGGGTGGAGGGTTCAGCTTAGGGCTGAGCAGGAGATAAGGAAAGGTTGGAGGCTCAGGCATTTGCACCATTAGCAAAAACCCTGGGTTGAGGGTCAGACAGGGTTTTCCCTAGTTGGAGGGACTCCGCAGGGGCCCCGGGTATTTCAGCCTTCTTTGACCTAAGCCCCGCGTAACATTATAATCGGCCCACAATATTTTGGTAGTTCATAGATTCCATGACTTCCATAAACCGCCAGTTGGCGGCGCTGTCCTTACAGGTCACCAAGTTGAAGGAGGCAGTTCAGCAGCAGGGCCTGGTTGTAGCTAATGTGCAAGCGGCTTCTGCAGGTGCAGGTGCAGAGCTGAAGATTCCGCTGCCTGAACGATTTGCTGGGGAACACAGCAAATTTGTCATCTTTCGGGAGGCCTGCAAGTTATACTTTCGCATGCGCCCTGTCTCCTCAGGTAATGAGGCTCAGCGGGTGGGTCTGGTGTTATCATTACTGAGTGGGGACCCCCAAGCATGGGCGTTTTCCTTACCAGCTGACTCTGCTACGTTTCATTCGGTTGAGAATGTTTTTTCAGCACTCGGGCTCATTTTATGATCCCGACAGATTGACTCTAGCGGAATCTAAAATCCGCGCCCTCCGTCAGGGGGAAAGTATGGCGGAAGACTATTGCTCAGAATTTCGCCGTTGGGCAGTAGACACACAGTGGAACGACCCAGCGCTGCGGAGTCAGTTTATTCATGGGGTTTCAGGAAGAGTTAAACAGGCCCTCCTGATGTATGAGACTCCTGCATTGTTAGAGTCTGCCATGAGTTTGGTTATTCGTATTGATCGCCGTTTGCGTCAGGGGGCGCAGGAGACGCTGCCCCTGGGGGAAAGCAGGGGTGCAAGTGTGGTTGCTGCAGGTGAGCCCATGGAACCTATGCAAATCGCTGGGGTATCACATGTTAAGCGTCGCGTTCCTGGGTTCAGGAAGCAAGGAGCATGTTTTTACTGTGGTAAAAGAGATCATTATGTAAATGCTTGTCCTGTACTACCTAAGAAAGTCGCACCAGCGGAAAACTGGTAAGCTCAGAGGGTATGGAGGAGGCCCAACTGAGCGTATGCATATCCTCCATGATGGTATCTCAATGTATGCTCCCTGCCAGGGTTATTATTGCGGGCAGAGAGCTACCAATATCAGTGTTTGTGGATAGCGGTTCCACCACCAATCTCATGGATGAGGAGTTGCACGCACGGCCGGTTTTAAGATCGAAAAACTCCCTCATCCTATTCGCGTGGTTACCATTAATGCCGCTCCCCTCCCACAGGGGGAGATTACTGAGTTTGTAGCTGAGGTTAAACTCCACATTGGGGTACTACATTCTGAGTGGGTTACATGTAGGTTACTCAATAATCTCCCAGCACAAATGGTCCTGGGTTTCCCATGGTTGTCCAAGCACAACCCGGTGATTGACTGGAGAACCCAGGACATAGTCCAGGGGAGTGGTTTCTGCCAGGAAAATTGCTTGGCCACATGTGTGTCCGCCGTGAAGTCCAGCCTACCGGAGGCATTGCTGGATTTTGCGGATGTCTTCTCTGAGAGGGGTTGCTCAGAACTACCTCCACATCGAACCTATGACTGTGTGATTAGGTTAAAACCCGGGGCCAAATTGCCAAAGGCTAGGATGTTTAGTATTTCTGGTCCGGAGAGACAAGCTCTTAAAGACTACATCGCGGAGAGTCTAAGTAAAGGGCACATCCGGCCTTCATCCTTGCCTGTAGCAGCGGGGTTTTTCTTCATTAAGAAGAAAGATGGGGGGTTACGCCCGTGTCTGGATTTCTGGGAGTTAAACCAGATTACGGTCCATGATCCCTACCCGATGCCTCTGATCCCTCATTTGTTCAACCAGGTGGCTGGTGCGAAGTGGTTTTCCAAACTTGACCTCAGGGGGCGTACAACCTCATAAGGGTCCGTCAGGGGGATGAGTGGAAAACGGCAATTAATACCCCTGAGGGCCATTTTGAAAGCCTAGTTATGCCATTTGGGTTGACAAACGCGCCTGCTGTTTTCCAACATTTCATAAATGATGTATTCGCTCATGTGCTGGGGAAATTTGTGATTGTGTACCTGGATGATATCCTCATTTATTCGAGCGACCGGGACACTCATTTAGAGCATGTCAGGCAGGTGTTACAGTTGCTCCGTGAGAATAAGCTCTATGCTAAGCTTGAAAAATGCGTATTTTTTGTTCAGGAGTTGCCTTTTTTGGGATATATTGTGTCCGCCGCAGGGTTTAAAATGGACGCCGCGAAGGTGCAAGCGGTGCTGCGATGGGAACGGCCTGATAATCTAAAAGCGCTCCAGCGGTTCCTTGGGTTTGACAACTATTATAGGAAGTTTATTAAGAATTTTTCTACTATAGCGAAACCGCTCACGGACATGACGAGAAAAGGTACCAATCTCGCTATCTGGTCTGAGGTTGCGGTGCGTGCATTTGAGCTTCTGAAAAACCGTTTTGCTTCAGCCCCCATTCTGGTGCAACCAGACGTATCTAAACCTTTTACTGTGGAGGTCGATGCGTCTGAGGTGGGAGTGGGGGCAGTACTGTCACAGGGCTCGTCCTTGAGCAATATGCGTCCATGCGCCTACTTCTCCAAGAAGCCGAACGGAATTATGATATCGGCAACAGGGAGTTGTTGGCCATCAAATTGGCTTTTGAGGAATGGCGACACTTCTTGGAGGGTGCGGCCCACCAGGTCACAGTCATCACCGACCATAAAAACCTGCTCTATATGGAGTCGGCCAAGCGTCTGTCTCCCAGGCAGGCTCGCTGGGCATTGTTTTTTACACGATTTAACTTTCTGGTGACTTACCGTCCTGGGGCTAAAAACACCAAGGCGGATGCCTTGTCCAGGTGTTTTCCGGGGGGAGAACCTCGGGAAGATCCGGTACTCATCCTCCAGGAAGGTGTAGTGGTTTCGGCTCTCACGACTGAGGTAGAGGCGGAGATTGCCGAGGCCAAGGAGGAGGTACCGCCAGGACTTCCCGCTAACAAGTCATTCGTACCCCTTCATCTTCGTCTTAAGGTGTTGGGGGAACACCACGACTCTGTCCTGGCCGGTCATCCAGGGGTTAGGGGCACCTTGGAGCTGGTATCGCGCCGCTTCTGGTGGCCAAAAATCCGGCAGGACGTGGTCTCGTACGTGGCAGCTTGCATCACGTGCGCCAGGGCCAGGTCGCCCAGATCCCGTCCTGCTGGCACTCTACAGCCTCTGGGGGTACCTAGTAGGCCATGGACAGAAATCTCCATGGACTTTATCACGGACTTGCCTGCCTCGGCAGGGAACACGGTCATCCTGGTTGTGGTTGATCGATTTTCGAAGATGGCGCATTTTGTGTTGTTACCTTCCTTGCCCAACGCGAAGACGTTGGCTCAGGTTTTTGTGCAGGAGGTGGTCAGACTACACGGAGTTCCGTCAGACATAATGTCTGATAGGGGTACCCAGTTTGTGGTGAAGTTTTGGAAAGCTATTTGCTCATGATTGGGGATCAAGTTGTCTCATTCGTCGGCGTTTCATCCGCAGTCAAATGGTCAAACTGAGCGCATGAACCAAAATCTGGAGCAGTATTTGCGATGTTTTGTGTCTAACAACCAAGAGGAGTGGTCGACATTCCTTCCCTTGGCCGAGTTCGCGTTAAATAATCACCGCCAAGAATCATCGGGAGAGTCTCCGTTCTTTTGTGTTTACGGGCACCATCCTCAATTTTGTACCTTGCGTCAGGGTGGCTCTGGGGGCGTCCCAGAGGAGGACCAGCTAGAAGTTCAACTATCATCGGTCTGGAGGAGTGTGAAACAGCGATTGCTGAGCATGAGTGCAAGGTACAAATGAGTGGCTGACGCTAGACGCGTGCCAGGTCCGGACCTGTGTGTGGGTGATTGGGTGTGGTTAGCTACTAAAAACATAAAACTCAAAATTCCATCATTGAAATTGGGTCCAAGATTTATTGGCCCTTTTAAGATTGCTGCCATCATTAACCCGGTTTCGTATCGGTTGGAACTTCCTGCGGTATACAAGATACACAACGTGTTTCACAGGGCTTTATTGAAAAAGGTGGTAGGCTCTGTGGACACGACGCCGATGCCACCTCCAGTCATGGTGGATGGCGATTTAGAGTTTGAAGTCTCCAAGGTGGTGGACTCTCGAGTACTGCGCCGTACTCTTCAGTATTTGGTACACTGGCGGGGGTATGGTCCGGAGGAGAGGTCTTGGGTACCAGCCACGGACATACGTGCGGATCGGCTGGTCAGTTCGTTTCACCGCCGTCATCCGGACAAGCCGGATCCTATGAGTCTTGGGGGCCCTGGGGTCCCTCGTAGAAGACGGGGTACTGTCATGTCGGACGCTATTCACACCACAGCGTTCGGCAGGCAGCGGTAGTTCCATCTCCATCCACTATAGCCTCAGTGGCGCCGGCTTGATTTTACTCAGGTTATCGGGGGTTAATCTAGCTGGAGATCAGGTGGGATGTCTGGTCACGCCCACGGTCTTTAAATAGTCGTGCTGGCCTATGGGCATCGCCGATTATAGCTTGTGTTTTATGCCAAGTGGTTCCGGTCTGGAGAGGAGGTGTTGGAGAGAGAAATTCGTATCTGGTGGCGTATGATCCGTTGTTACCTTTTCGCCTTCCTATATTTGTGTTTTGTTTTGCCCTGTTCACATTACGGTATTGTCCTGTGTGTATGCGGCGCGGTGCGGTTTAAGTTCTCCCTGTCTGTCCTTACTGTGTGGGCTTTGGTGGTTTGACGACTCACTGGGTGGAGGGTTCAGCTTAGGGCTGAGCAGGAGATAAGGAAAGGTTGGAGGCTCAGGCATTTGCACCATTAGCAAAAACCCTGGGTTGAGGGTCAGACAGGGTTTTCCCTAGTTGGAGGGACTCCGCAGGGGCCTCGGGTATTTCAGCCTTCTTTGACCTAAGCCCCGCGTAACACTTTTATCTGCTGACGTGCTCTCAGATGTTCAATGTGCACAGGAATTTACAATGCCCTGTGCTTTCAGATTCGACTATCAGGGCATACAGCTCCTGTCAGCCCAGGACTCTGATGTCCCTTTTCTCTTTATTAGCGCTTCACTCAGGGGTCTGCTATATGCAGTATTTTAGCTTCCCTAGAGTCTCAGTCTCTGCTCTTGTCCTTTCCCTCTTCACAGATCAGCTCTGTCTATCGAGCTCCTCTCAGATCCGCTCCCTGTCTTCATCTGACAGGATCTTCCAGAAAGATCTCTTTACCTCACATCCTCACGTTTTAACTGTCATTTCTCCTCACAGCTGCTTCGTGTCCATGACAACTCTCTCAGCTGACTTCTAGCTGATTCACCAACCCCCTCTGCTGGCCAGAATTTATAAGGCATCTCCCTTTTCTGACTTGCAGCAGGAATTGTGATTTTTAATCTATGCTGCCTGGCATGGGAGTCCCTTTCTGCCTCCAAGCATGACTTCACCTCTTAGAGGGAGGTAATGTCACTGTGACAACCGGACTCTGGGGTGTCACATATATACAAAGGGAATGGGATTCATCTACGAATGAAGGGAGGGGGACTGCAAATGATGAACTGAGTGGGCTGGGCGACTGCAAATGATGACGTGATTGCCCCTACAATTTTAATATATTTATTAATTTCATGGATTAATAAAAATTATATTTTATAATACAAATATTTTTTTGTTGTAGGTATTCCCCCTTTTTCTTTTGTGTAGTATATAGAATTATTAAGGAAATAAATGAAAAGCTTATATTTTCTCATCTCAATTGTTTATTTTCATCTGTTAAGCTGAGAATAATAACCAAGCAACTCAAAATGTACAAAAATACATTTCTGACATTTCCAAAAAATATCAGTGAACCTATATAGTCAGCTATCTTTTCAATACATGTTGTAAGTCTTTTATCTTTGGAGTCTGTCAGTTTCCTATTCTGTTGATGATGAACAAAAAGGTCAGCACCAATCACAGCCTCCCTCACATTAAGAGGTGTACTGATTTCCTTCACCTTAAATCTCCCATTTTAAAAGGCCCCAAAAGTTCTATATAGAATTTAGTTAATTTTAAGAAGAGGCCATGTCATTAGTCTTTCATCTGTAAGAGTGAAACTTTGATGCATGTGATGGAGCATTGTCCTGCATAAAACTCATGGTTTTCTCGTAAGATCAGGGTCAGTCTGGCCTGGCGGGGTACCGGTGAATCTCCCGGTGGGCCTTTGCTGAGAGAGAGAGAGAGAGAGAGAGACATCTCTTTATCATTCTCTGACAGCTCCTGCATTCAGCACAGAATCCTTCTTCAGCACACCAGGAGATGCAGACTTTTTCCTGTACCACTGTCTGAAGAAAGTGTCTTTTAAAAACTGGCAGTAGGTTTGTGAGTTGTTTTTGAGTCCATCTTCAACCTGAAAAGGTCCAACTAGCTGATCTTTAACCCCTTCGCCCCGAAGCCTGTTTTCACCTTCCTGACCAGGCCAATTTTTACAATTCTGACCACTGTCACTTTATGAGATCATACCACTAGAACACGTCAATGGATCCCACTGATTCTGAGAATGTTTTCTCGTGACATATTGTACTTCATGATTGTGGTAAAATTTCTTTAATATGACATGCATTTATTTGTGAAAAAAACTGAAATTTGGTGAAAATTTCCCAATTTTCAAACTTTTAATTTTTATGCCCTTAAATCAGAGTCATATTGCACAAAATAGTTTCTAAATAACATTTTCCGCATGTATAATTTACATCAGCACAATTTTTGAAACATAATTTTTTTTGTTAGGAAGTTATAGGGGTTAAAAGTTGACCAGCGGTTTCTCATTTTTTCAACAAAATTTGCAAAACCATTTTTTTAGGGACCACCTTACATTTGCATTGACTTTGATGGGCATATATGACAGAAAATATCTAAGAATGACATTATTCTAAAAACTGCACCCCTCAAGGTACTCAAAATTACATCCAAGAAGTTTATTAACCCTTCAGGTGCTTTACAGGAATTTTTGGAATGTAGAAGGAATCATTTACTTTTCTTTCACAAAAAATTTCCTTTAAACCTATTTTTTTTTTAACTTTTGCAAGGGTAACCGCAGAAAATAGACCATTCAATTTGTTGTGCAATTTCTCCTGAGCATGTTGATACCCCATATGTAGGGGAAATCTACTATTTGGGCACAGCAGGGCTTGGAAGGGAAGGTGCGCCATTTTATATTTTGAATGTAAAATTTGCTGGAATAATTAGAGGACGCCATGTCACGCTTAGAGAGCCCCTGATGTGCCTAAGAAATGGAAACCTCCCACAAGTGACACCATTTTGGAAAGTAGACCCATTTGGGAACTTATCTAGATGTGTATTGAACACTTTGAAGCCCCAGGTGCTTTACAGAAGTTTATAGCGTTAAGCCGTGAAAATAAAAAAAATCAAATTTTTCCAAGATATATCTTTTTTAGCTCCAAATTTTGCATTTTCATAAGGGTAACAGGAGAAATTGCTCCATACAATTTGTTGAGCAATTTCTCCTGAGTGCCCAGATACCCAATATGTGGAGGAAAACAACTGTTTGGGTGCATGGCAGAGCTTGGAAGGGAAGGAGCGCCATTTGACTTTTTGAATGTAAAATTTGCTGGAATGAATAGCAAATGCCATGTCACGTTTGGAGAGCCCCTGATGTGCCTAAACAGTGGAAAGCCCCACAAGTGACACCATTTTGGAAACAAGACCCCTTTGGGAACATATCTAAATGTGTATTGAGCACCTTGAACCCACAGGTGCTTCACAGAAGTTTATAACGTTAAGCCATAAAAATAAAAAAAATCACATATTTACAGGAAAAATCATTTTAAGCTCCAAATTGTGCATTTTCACAAGGGTAATAGGAGAAAATGGACGACAAAATTTGTTGTGCAATTTCTTCTGAGTTCACCGATAGCCCATATGTCATCGAAAACTACTTTTGAGGCACAGTGCAAAGCTCAGAAGGGAAGAAATGCCATATTACAGTGCAGAGTTTGCTGCACTTGTTTGAGGGTACCATGTTACATTGGCAGAGCCCCTGAGGTGCCAGAACAGCAGAACCCTCCATAAGTGACCCCATTTTGCAAACTAAACCTCTCAATGAATTTATCTAAGGTTGCAGTGATTATATTGACACCACAGGTGTGTCACAGACTTTTATGCCATGGAGCAGTGAAGATAAAATAATTTACATTTTTACCACGAAGCTTGCGTGTGAGCCCCAAGTTTTACATTTTCATACTGGGAAATGGGTAAAAAAGGCACCAAAATGTGTCCCATAATTTCTACTGAACATGGCAATACCCCATATGTCGCTGTACAGTACTATTTAGCCATACGGAGAGACTCGGGAGCTATGAAGGGTTTTTTTTTTTAATTAAGTTGAAGCTTTTATCGGGAACATTTTACATAGCATTTATGATCACATTTATCTGGCGCTCTGCGCTGAGCACTAACCTTGTGGTTCCCATCTAAATCTCCAAGTGACGTGACAGATGAAACCCCCAAGGGATCCATTCACAATAATGAGGCAGCAGATTTTACTCTGGACTCCGTCTGGCCTCAGTTCAGGGGTGTCCTTTTCAGAAGTGCACAAAACTGTAGCCGACGGAACTTGCAATCCTAAAAAGACGGACACCAAGCCTTACTGCGATCTTTGAGAGGCAGAATGAAGAAATGACAGCATGTGAAGAATTGACTTTATTTTTTATGCCTTTCCTCGTGCGATATAAGTGGTTAGGTGACTTTATTCTTCTGGTCAGTGTGATTACAGCGATACCAGATTTATATCAGGTTTTTATGTTTGGCAGCTGTCACATACTATGAAACGTTTTTTATTCCGAAAACTAGTTTTGCATCACCATATTTTGAGAGCTATAATTTTTCCATATTTTGACGGACAGAGTCATGTTATGGCTTGTTTTTTGTAGGACGAGCTGTCGTTTTTATTGGTACTATTTTCGGAAACATTTTTTGATCGTTTTCTATTCTGATTTTTGGGAGACAGAATGAACAAAAACCAAATAATTCAGGAATTGTTTTTTTTAAATACTGTTCTGCGTGTGGTAAAATTGGTAAGGCAGCTTTGTTCTTCGGGTCAGTACGATTACAGTAATATCCAATTTATATATTTTTTTGTGTTTTGGGCTTTTACACAAAAAACTATTTTATAGAAAAAATAATTATTTTTTCATCGCTTTATTCTGAGAGCTATAACTTTTTTATTTCTCTGCTGATAGAACTGTATGGTGGTTTATTTTTTGCGGGACAAGATAACGTTTTCAGAGGTACCATTTTTCGTTACATTTGTCTTTTTGTTTGTGTTTTATTGCACTTTTTGTTTGGCGGAATGATGATAAAGCATTTGTTTTTTGCATCATTTTTTATTTATGTTTTTACAATGTTCACTGAAGGGGCTTACTAGTGGGACAGTTTTATAGAGCTGGTCGTTATGGACGTGGCAATACCAAATAGGTGTACTTTTATTGTTTATTTTTTATCAATCAAATATTTATTTTGAGATACAATATCTTTTGATTTTGTATTATTATTTTTAATTTTTTTAAAAATATTTTTACAATTATTTATTTATATTTATATTTATTGGAAAAATATTTGTTGCTTTCTTTATTTAGGGATTTTTAAAAAAATATTTTTACACTTTTTAATATATATATTTTTTCTTTTTTACATTGACCCAGTATGGGACATTACTGTATAACATCAGATCGCTGATCTGATGTTGTGCAATGCATTTGCACTGCAGGGCATAGACCAGGATCTGAAAGGCAGGGAGGAGGCATCTCAGGTCCTGCTCTGAGCAGGCACTGGCATGCCACATTCCCTGCAGGATCCCAAAGGACCCCGCGACCATCTTGCTCCGAGGGTCTTCATGGAGACCATCAGGACAACGCGATCGTATCACTACTGACAGCAGCATCAAAGGGGTTAAATGTCCGCGATCGGTGCTAGCACCGATCACGGACATTACTGCACGGTGTCAGCTGTCAGCTCTCAGCGTGAGGCCGCACAATCGGTGCGCCTTAAGGGCCTGTCACACTAAGCAATATCGCTAGCAATATCGCTATAACTTGTGACATTATAGCGATATTGTTAGCGATATCGCTATGTCTGATACTTACCTACGACCCGCTCCCTCGCTGGTTATCGCTGATCGCGCGAGAACAGGCTGGACCGTTTCTCGCCGTCAGCTTCCTGCGGCGCTTCCTGTGGAGAGACGAGCGACGAGCGTGGACGCGGGCGGGAGGACGCAGGATCGCCTAGTGTGACAGGTAAGTAGCGACCCCCGTCCCCAGCGATGTTGTTGGTGAGATCTGCCTGTGTGGCAGCTCACTAGCGACCACTTAGCGATGTACCAGCGATCCTGACCGCGTCATATCGCTGGTCGGGATCGCTGGTATATCGCTAAGTGTGACTGTACCCTTACTAGTGCTTCTGTTTGCGGGAACGCAGTTCCCACAGAGCAGTACTAGTACCGTGCATGTCGGGAAGGGGTTAATAAGACAAGCCAATAGCAGTACCTCACTTTTACATTGCTGATGTCAGAATCAAAGTGAAGATCTGTGTCTGTTACTGATCCAGCCACAAGCCTAACCATCTGGTCCTACAAGATTCATTCTCATTTCATGAGTCCTTAAAACCTTTGAAAAATTTGTCTTCAGATATTTCTTGGCTCAGTCTTGACATTTCAATTTTCTTCTGTGTCTTGTTCAGTGGTGGTTGGGTTTCAGTCTCCCTCGGCCATGTCTCTGAGCACTGAACAACTTTGAACTTCTGGATACTACAGGGAGGTTGCAGTTCTTGACTATTCGCAACAAAACTTTTCATGGTTCTGTGATCACACCCCATCTTAGCAATTTCAAGAGTGGCCCATCCCTCTATAAGACTTTTTTAACAATCTTAACAGAACAATCACTATTAGATCAATCTGTCCCCATACAGTCTTATGTTATCAGCAGCATATCTACAGTTTACACCGGCATAAACAATCCAATCACTTGATGAATATGCAGTATTTTGTTTGTTTAGTATAATACACCCCATAGTCCTCCACATAGTTTAATGTGCACCACAGTCCTCCAAATTGTAAAATGCACACCCCATAGTCCTCTATATAATGTAATGTGCCCCATAGTCCTCCATATAGTATAATACACTCCCTATAGTCCTCCATATATTAAAATACACTCCTCAGTCCTCCATATAGTATTATACACAACCCATAGTCATCCATATAGTATAATACTCTCCTCATAGTCCTCCATATATTAAAATACACTGTTCAGTCCTCCATATAGTATAATACATGCCTCATAGTGCTCCATATAGTATTATACACTCCCCATAGTCCTCCATATAGTATAATACACTCCTCAGTCCTCCATATAGTATAATACACTTCTCATAGTCCTCTATATATTAAAATACACTCCTCAGTCCTCCATATAGTATAATACGTGCATCATAGTTCTCCATATAATATTAAACACTCCCAATAGTCCTCCATATATTAAAATACACTCAGTTCTCCATATAGTATAATACACTACTCAGTCCTCCATGTAGTATAATACACTCCTCATAGTCCTCCATATATTAAAATACACTCCTCAGTCCTCCATATAGTATAATACACACCTCATAGTTCTCCATATAATATTAAACAATCCCAATAGTCCTCCATATAGTATAATACAATTCTCAGTCCTCCACATAGTATAATACACTCCTCAGTTGTCTATATAGTATAATACACACCTCATAGTCTTCCATATATTAAAATACACTCAGACCTTCATATGTATAATACACTCCTCATAGTGCTTCATATACTAAAATGCACTCCTCAGTCCTTCATATAGTATAATATACTCCTCATAGTCCTCCATATATTATAATACACTCCTCAGTCTTTCATATAGTATAATATACTCCTCAGTCCTCCATATAGTATAATACACTCATAGTCCTCCATATATTAAAATACACTGTTCAGTCCTCCATAAAGTATAATACACTCCTCATAGTGTTCCATATAGTATAATGCACCACCATAGTCATCCATGTAGTACAATTCACTTCCCATAGTATAATGCTTCCCATAGTTCTTCATATAGTATAATATATTCCCCTAGTCCTCAATACAGTATAATGCAGCCCACATGTAGTATAATGCCGCCACCCCACCAAGTATAACGCAGCCACTCCACAGAATATAATGCAGCCCCCTGAGTATAATGCAGCTCCACCATGCAATATAATTCAGCCCCCCATAGAATATAATGCAGCCCCCCATATAGTATAATGCAGCCCCTCCATAGTAAATATGGTAGCCCCTCATAGAGTATAATGCAGCCCCCATAGAATATAAAGCAGCTCCCATAGAATATAATGTAGCCCCTCCATAGAATACAATGTAGCCCTCCTCATATAGTAGAATGCAGCCCCCCACAGAATATAATGTAGCCCCTTCATAGAGTATAATGAGGCTCTTCCACATAGTATAATACACTCCTTGTAGTCCTCCATATATTAAAATACACTCCTCATAGTCCTCCATATATTAAAATACATAAGATACGGTATAATGCAGCCCACATATAGTATAATGCTGCCACCCCACAAAGTATAATGCAGCCCCTCCTTAGAATATATGGTAGCCCCCTCATAGAGTATAATGCAGCCTCCATAGAATATAATGCAGCCCCCCATAGAATATAATTTCTTTCTGTGCTGTGTTGTGCATAAATATGTGATTCTTCAGATTCTGTATTAGTCTATGCCTGATAAAGAGACCTGAGTAGTATCGAAAGCTTGCAATTTGTTACCTTCTTTTCAGTTAGCCATTAAAAGGTATCAACCACTGAGGACTCTCAATTCTAAATATTCTTGTAAATACAACAGAAATGCTTCTGTGTGATGTGCAATATGTTAGCATTTGGGGCCCCATTTTAAACTTTTGCCTAGGGCCCCACTTTGCTAAAACTGGCCCTGACAGTAAGCGCTGTTACCCAGCACCGCTGCTGAAGACGGTTTGCATCATTCTATCCTCCCAATCACCTCATACCATGCACTGTCCTCCCTTCCCCACTGCATCTAGCTCACTCTCTGATTTTGAACCAGTCACAGAAGAAGAAGTAAGCAGGCTCCTTGCATCTTCTCGCCCAATCACTTGCATCAGTGACCCATTTCTGTCACATCTCCTCCAGTCCCTTTCCCCTGCTGTCACCACTCACCTAACTTAAATATTTAACCTCTCTCTCTCTTCTGGTATCTTTCCCTCCTCATTTAAGCATGCCATCATACATCCACTACTTAAAAAACCATCCCTCGACCAAAACTGTGCCGCTAACTATAGACCTGTCTCTAATCTTCCCTTCATCTCTAAACTCCTGGAACGCCTGGTCCACTCCCGTCTTATCCGCTATCTCTCTGATAACTCTCTTCTCGACCCTCTCCAATCTGGCTTCCGCTCCTTACACTCTACTGAAACTGCCCACACAAAAGTCTCTAATGATCTACTAACAGCTAAATCTAATGGTCATTACTCCATGCTAATTCTCTTGGGTCTCTCTGCAGCATTCCACAGTGTGGATCATCAGCTCCTCCTCACTATGCTCCGTTCCATTGGCCTCAAGGACACCATTCTCTCCTGGTTCTCCTCCTATCTCTCTGACCATTCCTTTATCTTTTGCCGGTTCCTCCTCCTCTCACCTTCCCCTTACTGTTGGGGTTCCTCAAGGATCAGTCCTAGGCCCCCTCCTCTTCTCCTTGTACACTGCCCCTATTGGTCAAACAATCAGTAGATTTGGTTTCCAGTACCATCTCTATGCTGATGACACCCAATTATACGCTTCTTCTCCTGACATCACGCCAGCCTTTCTAAAAAACACCGGCGATTGTCTAAACGCTGTGTCTAACATCATGTCCTCACTATATCTGAAACTGAACCTGTCAAAGACTGAACTCCTTGTGTTTCCTCCCTCTACTAATGTACCTATACCCGACATTGCCATTTCTGTGTGTGGCTCCACTATTTCTCCCCAGCAACATGCCCACTGTCTTGGGGTCATACTTGATTCTGAGCTTTCCTTTGCCCCCCACATTCGATCACTGGCTCGCTCTTGTCATCTGCACCTCAAAAACATTTCTAGAATTCGACCTTTTCTTACTTTTGAGTCTGCAAAAACTCTTACTGTTTCTCTCATTCATTCTTGTCTCGACTATTGTAACTCTCTTCTAATCGGTCTCCCTCTTACCAAACTCTCCCCTCTCCAATCTGTCTTGAATGCTGCAGCCAGGATCATATTCCTCACCAATCGTTACACCGATGCTCTACCTTGTGCCAGTCATTACACTGGCTACCCATCCACTCCAGAATTCAGTATAAACTTATTACCCTCACCCACAAAGCCCTCCATGGCTCAGCACCACCCTACATCTCCTCCCTTGTTTCAGTATACCACCCTACCTGCGCCCTCCATTCTGCTGATGACCTGAGGTTAGCATCCTCAATAATCAGAACCTCCCACTCCCGTCTCCAAGACTTTACACGTGCTGCGCCAATTCTTTGGAATGCACTTCCCAGGTCAATACGATTAGTCCCCAATCCCCACAATTTTAAGCGTGCCCGAAAAACGCATTTATTCAGACTGGCCTATCGCCTCAACATATTAACCTAATCTATCCCTGTGTGGCACAGCCAAAAGTTTTACCATAACCAGGTTCCCCGCATCATGTTCCCACATGCTTTATGCATCCATTAGCCCTCTGTGTCAGTACTGATACACACTTAACATTATGGCTGGTCCATACAATCAGGGCAACTGTTACCACCCACCTTTCGTGTCTACCTCTTTCCTCATAGATTGTAAGCTTGCAAGCAGGGCCCTCATTCCTCTTGGTATTTGTTATAATCTATGTGATTATTGTTATGCTGTAATGTCTATTGTCTGTACAAATCCCCTCCGAAATGTAAAGTGCTGCGGAATATGTCGGCGCTATAGAAATAAAATTTATTATTATTATATCCTGCGCTACCGGCGATCAGCGTGAGCAGACTGAGCACAGCAACCATGCAGACTGATGTCAGTAATATCTTCTGAAGCTGCTGTATCTCTTTTAGCTGGACAGGAGCTTCTTTATGGTACTACCTATTGAGTTGGATAAAATAAATCTGATTTTACCTGGTATCAAATGAAGCAGCTCATCATGGAACAAGTGACGACCTGCACATTGTATAAAGTACTGTACTATGCTGCAAAGAGGCACTACAGGATGACCAATCAGTGTCTGACCTTCAGTAGTAACAACTGGATCTACTTGCCTCGACTTGTCTGTCCACTGTGGCCAATCACAAGCATTTTATCAGTAGAATACTCTTGATTGACTGGGTCTTCCAAAAAGTTGTATGTGCCAAAGACCAGCACTGCTTGTAGCATTGTAATTTGAACATGGCTTCAAGTAAGGATGGTGAATACATGGTGATGATGATACATCTTGTCTAAGAGTTAAGAGGTCCTCCTAACTTTACACTTTATAAGGAGATATTTTAAAGAATAAACAATACTTGCAATGGAAATACTTAGCTGGTTAAATATGCAAATGTCTCTAAGTCCCCAGTGACATTAGAAGCCTGGAGAAAGATTTGCATATCCAGGTGATCTTTTTCTTATAAAATATCATTTAAGATTGCACATGAAATGTTTCATCTACAGATCTGCACAATGTTCTGGTCTAGTCTTTGTGTTGTCCTTGTGGTGTCGTGCACAAGTAAGGAATATTGTTATATATTATTTACAAAGAATTATAAATCAAAATACTATACTGTGTGTATTTACTTGTTTTCTATTCTTGTCCCATCTAGGTGGTTTGGCACAACATGTACTAACACAGGAAAAAATGATTAGCGCATCCCTAAATGAAAGGGTCACTTTCTCCTGCCATTTAAACACAGGCACTGTATCAGATACAAACTACCCATACTGGCTTCAGCAAAAATCTGGTCAGGTTCCTCGTGTTCTGATATACAATACCAATGCTCGTCCCTCTGGAATTCCTGACAGGTTTTCTGGCTCAAAATCTGGAAATTTTGCCTATCTGACAATATCAGCGGTAAAAGCTGAAGATGATGCAGATTATTATTGTCTTATGTGGTTTTCGGGTGCAGCTCACTGTGATTAAGGGACTTGATGAACCAAATCATAAACCTCTTGCAGATCTTAACACTTCCTTCAGAAAACGACTCATAGTGTGCGTCTGTATGTGTATATATTATGCATTTGTGTATATCTGTGTAAATATATAAATATATATAGTATACTGTATATGTGTATCTGTGTAAATGTATAAATCTATTAGTATACTGTATATGTGTGAATATATATGCTGAATACATGTGCTTCTACATAAATATAAATATATATATTCTCTGTTTATACTTTATTTATGTGTGCATCTACATATAAACACACTATATACTGTGTGTGTATATACAGTGGGGAAAATAAGTATTTGACACACTACCGATTTTGCACATTTTCCCACCTATAAAGGATGGAGAGGTCTCTATTTTTTATCCTAGGTATACTTCAACTGTTAGAGACAGAATCTAAAAATAAAAAAAAACAAAACAGAAAATCACATTGTATGATTTTTCAATAATTAAATAGCATTTTATTGCATGAAATAAGTATTTGATCATCTACCAACCAGCAAGAATTCTGGCTCCCATAGATCTGTTTTTCTTTAAGAAGCCCTCCTACACTGTACTCATTACCCATATTAATTGCTCTTGCTTGAACTCATTACCTGTATACAAGACACCTGTCCACGTACTCCATCCTATCCACTATGGCCAAGACCAAAGAGCTGTCTATGGACACCAGGAACAAAATTGCAGACGTGATCAAGGCTGGGATGGGCTACAGGACAATAGGCAAGCAGCTTGGTGAGAAGGCAACAACTGTTGGCACAAATATTAGAAAAAGGAAGAAACACTTCCACAGATGACTGTCTACCTTTCTTTGCCTGGAGCTCCATGCAAGATCTCGCGTCGTGGGGTAGGGATGATTCTGAGAAAGGTCAGAAATTAGCCCAGAACTACATGGGAGGACCTGGTTCATGATCTGAAGAGATTAGGGACCACAGTCTCAAACATTACCGTTAGTATCACACTATGCCATCATGGTGGAATAAAATCCTGCAGGGCACGCAAGATCCCCCTGCTATTGCAAGCACATGCCCAGGTCTATTTGAAGTTTGCCTATACTATCTGGATGATTCAGAGGAACCATGGGAGTAAATCATGTGGTCAGAAGAGACCAAAATGGAACTTTTTGGTATCAACTCCACTCGCCATGTTTAGAGGAAGATGAAGGGTGAGTACAACCCCAAGAACACCATGCCATCCATGAAGCATGGTGGGAGAAACATCGTACTTTTCATCTTATTGTTTATTGGGGGTGCGGCTGCGGTGGAGCCGGGTTCCAGGGTCGTGTGGTGATGCTGTGGACTCCACGCTGAAAGGAAGGGGTATTTGGAGGTGTGAAGTTGAGGATGTTCAACAGTACAGGGCTCCACCAACATTTTGTGAAAGCCAGGAGCCCCCTCACTTCCAAAGTTTACATTGTGGTGGACTCTGTCCGCAAGGGAAAGTGCATGCACAGTTGGAGATCTCGGCGCCAACTGTACATGCCATTTTCCAGGAGTCTACCGTAATGTAAACCACAGAAGTGCAGTGCCTCTGGTCTTTCACAAAATGACAGCGCAACCCCCACACCATCGAACATCTGCAGTATCACACCTCCAAACACTCCCTTCTTCAATCCTGAGGCCCACAGCATCACCCCACTCTTGCCTCTGCCAGCAGCTACCCTGGGACCCCGCTCCACCTCAGCTGGTAAGTTATATTCAAATTATAAGATGCATCCCCATTTTCCCTCAAAATTTAGGGGAAAAATACCATGTCTTATAATCATAAAAATACAGTACTTATTTCATGTAATAAAATGCAAATTAATTATGTAAAAATCATAGAATTTGATTTTCTTGATTTTTTTTTAATTAGATTTGATCTCTCACAGTTGAAGTGTATGTGTGATAAAAATTACAAACCTTTCCATTCATTGTAGGTGGGAAAACTTGCAAAATATGCAGTGTATCCAATACTTATTTTCCCCATTGTATAATACTAATAATAATAATCTTTATTTTTATATAGCGCTAACATATTCCGCAGCGCTTTACAGTTTGCACACATTATCATTGTATGTATATACATATACGTATACATACAAACATACAGTATAAGTCCATGCTTCCAGTGTGTGTGGTATCCAATTGTTTTTTCATAGCAAAGAAGAAGATTTGTAATTTGTTACTTTTTCCATGTGTGAAACGGATGACACACTGATCCAAAACACTGACTGTCACCAGTACCATTTGTTCACATAAGTTCACATTTTATATGGACTCGTGAAGGAGGCATAAAGTATATATAAAATATGTATGCAAGTACAGTGTACAGTATATACCTGTTTTTGCTGCATATATTTTACTGTATCTGTAGTGTCACCATAAGGGTCCAACTGTAAGCAATGTTTACGTCTCATGTCCGCTTCTCACATTAGGGCCTGTTCACACTGTGTTTCTGCAGTGCGCCCGTTGGCTTCTGCCTTCTTCAAATAATCTCTATGTGAGATTTTTTTTTCTGATAGTGTTTGTCTGTTCCAGCAGCCACAGAAAAGTAGAAACTTTCAGAAGAGAAAGCACAAACTGAGACTTTCAGAAAATAAAAGGACGATCAGTTTCAGAGAAAAAAACCCCACACAAATGGAATTCATTTGAAATCTGTTGCAGTCCCTGGATTCACTGCAGAAACAGTGTAAACAGGGCTTACTACACTGTACTACTGTATGAAAAAGAGTAGTCTCCCATACTATTCCAAAAATATCTGAGTGTACCTGCCAGATGACATTTTTTTTTAAAATCTGCAGCTTGTCAAATCTTTCAGCGTTTTCTTCCTATTCAAATGAATGGGAAACAAAAATGCAAGTGAAAACGCTGCAAAAACGCATATAAAGCGTGCATTCTGTGCGGAGGATAGTTACTGCCAACACTCTGGTTTTTGAAGCAGAACAATCTGCAGCAAAAATGGTGGGTGTGAACATACCCTAAAAGGATTTTCTGAGAGTATAAAAAAAAATTAGCATGAAATGATAAATTCTCTGCGGCTCCAGCCTTGATGTTTTGGTGGTCTCTTGGCTGCAGCGACCATGTGGTTAGACCTTATGCTATAGCTTTAGAGGACATATAGGACTTATAATATAGCTGTTTGTGAGGTAGGATGCACAACAAGACATTGTGCTAATGTTTCCTATTCTTTGACTGTTAGAGCTCATTCGTACCATCGTATATTCGGTCCGTGAGAAAAAGCGGACAGCACTAAGCACAATTTTCAGTGGGGCAGTGCACGTGAGCGCAGTTTTTTTTTTGCACAGACCAAATTCCAGCTGTAAAAAAAAAAATCTAGTTTCTACTGTAAATCGGATGAGACTCGCCCATTCAAGTCTATGGTTGCTTAAAAAAATATCAGATGCCATATGGAGCCACAGTGCAGCATCCTGGTTTTTACAGATGCATTACAATGCTGTAGGATAGGAAACTGTAAATGATTAATGGCTGCTGCTTTAAAAAAATTAATTGTACACGGATGACAAGTGAGAAAAAAACTCCCAATAATCTGGATGAAATTCTGACCAATGTTTTATCTTCTTGTGTAAGCCTACCCTAACCGTTAAATTTGACCCTAGGCCACAATTTGTCTAAAACCAGCCCTGCATTCAAATTAACCCCTTCCCAACATGCACCGTACACATACTGCTCTGCGGGAGCTGTGTTCCTGCAAAGAGGAGTATATGTATGGCACCAAGATAGCGCAGGCTCATGCTGAGCACCGCAGTGATCGAGTGCGATGTCAGCACTATGTGAAAGCTGACACCCTGCAGCAGTGCCCATGATCGGTGCTAACACAGATCTCGGACATTTAACCCCTCTGATGCCGCTGTCAATAGTGACAGTGACATCAAGGAGCATCACACAGGGAGTGGGCTCCTTGTCTGCTCCCATCAACACAATGCAAAGCGAAAGCATTGTTCTGATGGTCTCCATGGTGACTCCAGCTGCAAGATGGCCACGGGGTCCTTCAGGGTCCTGCAGGGAAACTGGCGTGTCAGCGCCTGTTAATAGCAGGGACAGACACACCTCCTCCCCTGCCTGTCAGACGTTGATCTGATGCTCTGCATTACAGAAGCATTGCAGAGTGTTATGAATGAGTCACCGGAGGAGGAGAAAACAAAAATACAAGCTAAGTCCAGAAAACCGGAGAGGTTGGTAGCTATCGGATTGCAGACCCCTGATCCTATTCACGACAACAAACAGTAGCCGTGGGGGGTTCCTACGGTGCCCTAGACCCCTCGTCACAGCCGGAGAACTACATAAGCCTAAAGAAAGAAAGGGGAAATCTAGACTGCCCCAGAGCAGACCCCAAAGCAATAGACAGCCCCCAACATGTATTGTCGGTGAAAAACAGATGAAAACACAAACACAGACAGAAAGACAGGCTGAGCAAACGATGGGGCCCAACTAACTAGATAGGACAGGACAGAAAAGATGCTGGCTGCAATCCGCAAAAACCCCTACAAAAATGTCCCAACCGTCTGATAGGAAAAAAGGCCCTGAAGTCGCTAGACTTCAAAATCACTATATCAGCACTCAGGTATATTCTGAAAACAGAGCAAAGAGATCAACTGATCAGAGACAAAAATGGAATTCAGCCAGTCCCAACCAGGACTGGCTGAATACAAACACTAAGGAAACCAGACTAAATCTCATGGAATAATAGCAGGTCAAAAACTTAGCTTTTAGTAGACAGGAGCTAAAACTGGATGCCAGAGCTCAGAGCAGAAAGGATCACCAGCAAACCCTGCAGGGCGTCGGCTGCCTTATATCCACTCAGAAATTCCAGATGTCCAATCACACTCCGCCTGTTCAGATAACAGGTTCTTCCCATCCCAATCAATTTCACTACCTCTCTTCACCAGCAGAGGGAGTTCATCAGACATCAAAGGTGAAGGGGAAAATGAACTCACAACAGTACCTCCCCCTTGAGGAGGGGTCACCGAACCCTCATCCACGCCACCAGGGAGATCAGGATGGGCCCGATGAAAAGCACAAACCAATCTTTCGGCATGAATATCGGATGCAGGGACCCAAGAATTATCCTCCTGGCCATAACCCTTCCATTTAACCAAATACTGGAGTCTCCATCTAACCAGACGAGAATCCAGTAACTTCTCAACCTCATATTCCACATTACCTTCAACCAATACAAGTTCAGGAGGTGCCACCACAGGAACTACTGGCTCAACAAACCTCTTTAACAGAGACTTATGAAACACGTTATGGATCTTGAATGTAACAGGAAGAGGCAATCGAAAAGAGACCGGATTAAGAACCTCCAAAATCTTGTAAGGTCCAATAAATCTAGGTTTAAACTTTGGAGAAGCCACCTTCATAGAGATATTCTTTGATGACAACCAAATCATATCACCCACCTTAAACCGGGGACCAATGGTCCTATGCCGGTTGGAAAACCGCTAGGCCTTTTCCTGGGAGAGAGACAACTTATCCACCACTTGGTCCCAGATCTGGTGCATTCTCTCCACCACAGTGTCAACACCTGGGCAGGCAGAAGACTCCACCTGCCCTGAAGAGAATCGAGGATGAAACCCAAAGTTACAAAAAAAAGGTGACATCAAAGTGGCAGAACTAGCTCTATTACTTAAAGCAAATTCAGCCAAGGGCAAAAATGAAACCCAATCATCCTGATCAGCAGAAATAAAACATCTCAAATACGACTCCAAAGTCTGGTTTGTTCTCTCCGTCTGCCCATTGGTCTGAGGGTGAAACGCAGAGGAGAAGGACAACTGAATTCCCAGCTTGGAACAGAAAGTCCTCCAAAATCTAGAAACAAACTGAACTCCTCTGTCAGATACAATGTTCTCAGGAATCCCGTGTAAGCGAACCACCTGCTGCAAAAACAAGGGCATCAACTCTGAGGAAGATGGCAACTTAGGGAGTGGTACAAGATGGACCATCTTAGAGAATCGATCACAAATCACCCAAATAACAGTCATTCTCTGAGAGACAGGCATATCAGAGATAAAATCCATTGAAATATGGGTCCATGGCCTCCTGGGCACCGGCAAAGGCATCAACAACCCACTAGAGCGAGAACAAGGTTTAGACCGGAAGCGAGTCCCACAGGACTGCACAAAATTACTGACATCACGAGACAAGGCGGGCCACCAAAAAGACCAACTCACCAAATCTCTAGTACCAAAAATACCTGGATGACCAGCCAATGCGGAGCAATGAACCTCAGACATCACTCTCTTCCTCCACTGGTCAGGAACATTCAATTTTCCAATGGGACAACGCTCAGGTTTGTCCTCCTGAAACTCTTCCAGAGCACATCTCAAATTGGGAGAGATGGCAGAAAGAACTACCCCCTCACCTAAGATGGTAGCAGGCTTGGTCACAATAGGAGAATCAGCAAAGAAACTCCTAGAGAGGGCGTCTGCCTTGACATTCTTAGTGCCCGGAAGAAAAGAGACCACAAAATCAAAACGTGTGAAAAACAAGGCCCACCTAGCCTGTCTAGGATTCAAGCGTTTGGCCGACTCCAGGTAAATCAAATTCTTGTGGTCAGTAAGGACCACGACTTGATGTTTAGCTCCCTCCAACCAATGTCTCCACTCCTCAAATGCCCATTTCATGGCTAACAGTTCCCGATTCCCCACATCATAGTTACGTTCGGATGGGGAGAACTTTCGTGAAAAGAAAGCACAGGGATTCATTTTAGATGTTACAGGATCTTTTTGGGACAAAACAGCTCCTGCACCAATCTCAGAAGCGTCCACCTCTACCTGAAACGGGAGTGAGACATCAGGTTGCCGCAAAACCGGGGCAGAAGTGAACCTTCGCTTCAGCTCCTGAAAGGAAGAAACAGCCTCCGGAGACCAATTCAGCACATCAGCACCCTTCTTAGTCAAATCAGTCAATGGTTTGGCAATACCAGAAAAATTAGCTATAAATTTATGATAAAAATTAGCAAAACCCAAAAACTTCTGGAGGGCCTTCAAAGAAGTGGGCTGAACCCAATCATAAATGGCCTGTACCTTGGCCGGGTCCATTTCAATAGTTGACGGAGACAAAATAAATCCCAAAAATGAAATCCTCTGTACACCAAAAAGGCATTTCGATCCCTTGACATACAGGGAATTCTCCCTCAAAATCCAGAACACAGTCCGAACATGCTCCACATGAGAGTCCCAATCCTTGGAAAAGATCAAAATATCATCCAGATAGATGATCAAAAATTTATCCACAAAATCTCCAAAAATATCATTCATGAAGCACTGAAAGACAGAAGGGGCATTAGTGAGCCCAAAAGGCATCACCAGGTACTCAAAATGTCCCTCCGGAGTATTAAATGCCGTCTTCCATTCATCCCCCTGCTTAATGCGAATAAGATTATACGCCCCCTGAGGTTAAGCTTGGTAAACCAGCAAGCACCTTTAACTCTGGAGAATAGATCAGAAATCAGGGGTAACGGATACTGATATTTAACAGTATTTTTGTTGAGGGAACGATAGTCAATACAAGACCTTAATGAACCATCTTTCTTGGCCACAAAAAAAAACCCAGCACCTAAGGGTGAAGAGAATGGTCTAATATGACCCTTCTCCAACGACTCCTTAATATAGGATCGCATAGCCTCGTGCTCGGGTACAGATAAATTGAAAAGTCGACCCTTGGGAAATTTACACCCAGGGCTCAGCTCAATTGCACAGTCATAACTCCTATGAGGAGGCAAAGACTCAGACTCATTCTCACTAAATACATCATAAAAATCAGCCAAATAGTCAGGAACATCATGCGACTGGGGAGAGGTGGAGAAAACAGGAGCGTCACTAAGGGCACAACGACAACCCCAACTCACCACAGACACAGATTTCCAATCCAAAACTGGATTATGGATTTGCAACCAGGGAAACCCCAAAACGATGGTATCATGCAAATTATGCAACACCAAAAATCTGCAATTTTCTTGATGGTCTGGGGCGACCCGCATTACCACCTGGGTCCAAAACTGAGGTTTAATCTTCGCCAAAGGAGTAGCATCAATACCCCTCAAAGGGATAGGCGTCCGCAGAGGTGTCATAGGAAACCCACAACGTTTAGCAAAATCCAAGTCCATCAGGTTCAGAGCTGCTCCCGAATCCACAAAAGCCTTAGCGGAAAATGTGGACAGGGAGCAGATCAGAGTAATTGCCAGAAGAAACTTAGGTTGAACACCACCCACAGCAAATGTGTGTGCAAAACGTTTCTCTCGTTTAGGGCAGACAGAAATCATATGAGAGGCATCTCCACAGAAAAAACACAGCTTATTACGCCTTCTGAACTCCTGATGTTGCGCCCTAGATAAAACTCTATCACATTGCATAGGTTCAGACATTTGTTCAACAGGTGGCAACACCTCTCGTACAGTTTTGCGTTCACGCCAACGCCGATCAACCTGAATGGCTAATGACATAGAATCGTCAAGACCAGAGGGAACAGGAAATCCCACCATAGTATCTTTTACGGTTTCTGACAAACCCTTCCGAAAGAGCGCTGCCAAGGCACCATCATTCCAGGTAGTAAGGACCGCCCACTTTCGGAATTTTTGACAGTACAACTCTGCAGAATCGTGACCCTGGCTCAATGCCAACAGGGCCTTTTCAGCCTGATCAATAGCATTAGGATCATCATACAACAACCCTAAGGCCTGAAAAAATGCGTTCACATCAGTCAGAATAGGATCATCAGGTTTCAAAGAAAACGCCCAATCCTGGGGATCGCCGCACAGCAAAGAGATGACAATTTTAACCTGCTGTGCGGAGCTCCTCGATGAGTTAGGTTTCAAGGCAAAAAATAATTTACAATTATTCTCAAAATTCAGAAATTTAGACCGATCCCCAAAAAACACATCAGGAGTAGGGATCTTTGGTTCAGCAGCATGTGAATGAGCAAGGTAGGCGGAAATTCCCCGCACTTCAGCAGCAAGCTGCTCCACACGATCAGACAATTGCTCAATCTCCATTGAGAAAAAATTCCTCCTACGGCCTCAGAGAAATAGAGGAAAAAATATACACAAAAAAAAATTCTGACACTTTTTTTTTTTTTACAATTCTTTCCTGCTATTGAGTACCCTAGGATCTGCGGTATGGCTGGTGATTCTGTTATGAATGAGTCACCGGAGGAGGAGAAAACAAAAATACAAGCTAAGTCCAGAAAACCGGAGAGGTTGGTAGCTATCGGATTGCAGACCCCTGATCCTATTCACCACAACTAACAGTAGCCGTGGGGGGGTTCCTACGGTGCCCTAGACCCCTCGTCACAGCGGGAGAACTACATAAGCCTAAAGAAGGAAAGGGGAAATCTAAACTGCCCCAGAGCAGACCCCAAAGCAATAGACAGCCCCCAACATGTATTGTCGGTGAAAAACAGATGAAAACACAAACAGACAGAAAGACAGCCTGAGCAAACGATGGGGCCCAACTAACTAGATAGGACAGGACAGAAAAGATGCTGGCTGCAATCCGCAAAAAAACCTACAAAAATGTCCCAACCGTCTGATAGGAAAAAAAGGCCCTGAAGTTGCTAGACTTCAAAATCACTATATCAGCACTCAGGTATATTCTGAAAACAGAGCAAAGAGATCAACTGATCAGAGACAAAAATGGAATTCAGCCAGTCCCAACCAGGACTGGCTGAATACAAACACTAAGGAAACCAGACAAAATCTCATGGAATAATAGCAGGGCAAAAACTTAGCTTTTAGTAGACAGGAACTAAAACTGGATGCCAGAGCTCAGAGCAGAAAGGATCACCAGCAAACCCTGCAGGACGTCGGCTTCCTTATATCCACTCAGAAATTCCAGATGTCCAATCACACTCCGCCTGTTCAGATAACAGGTTCTGTCCATCCCAATGAATTTCACTACCTCTCTTCACCAGCAGAGGGAGTTCATCAGACATCAAAGGTGAAGGGGAAAATGAACTCACAACAGCAGAGTATCTGATCAGCGATCTGTTACTATGCAGTGATGTCCCATACTGGGATAATGCAAAAAGTTTAAAAAAAAAGTTATTGCAAAGTGTTAAAATAGTTGTAAAAAATCCTCAAAAAAGGAACAAAAAAAGGAAAAATATTATTTCAATAAATACAATTATTTATTTAAAAAAAAAAATATTTGGAATCGCCTCATCTGGAATGACCCAACATACAAAACTGTCCCACTAGTTAACCCCTTAAGTGAACATTGTAAAAAAATTTTTTTTTTAAAAACTATGCTTTATCATTATACAGCCGAACAAAAAGTGCAATAAAAAGCGATCAAAAAGACAAATGCAAATAAAAATGGTACTGCTAAAACGTCTTGTCCCACAAAAAACAAGCTGCCATAAAGCTCATTTGACCAAAGAATAAAGCTGTCTTACCAATTATACCACACACGGAACGTTTTAAATAAAAACCCAAAAAACAATAGCTGAATTGCTGGTTTTTGTTAATTCTACTGCCATCTATTCCCAACATACACAAACGCATCATTATACTGTTAACCCAATTCTGTATCTTCTGTTGCTGTATTTTTTCATGTTACTGGACCTGGTATGTGGCACAAAAGCAGATCTCATCTTAGTGCTCAACATAATGCCCACCACTATGCCACCACTATGCCCCATACAAAGTTAAATGCCTCCTTTGTGACCTCTAAATGGTAAAATTGCCCCAGTGATGTCATCCTGCCTAGGCATGAAAATGATGTCTCAGTCACGGTGACCTGGAGAATCATAATGGCGGGTCAGCTTTAGCATTTAGTAAACATGGTAAAAAAAAAAAAAAAACAACTGTGGGATTGCAATTTGCAATTTCACCGCCCTTGGAATTTTTTTCCATTTTCCTGTTCACGATATGTTAAAACCAATGGTGCCGTTCGAAAGTGCAACTCATCCCTCAAAAAACAAGCCTTCACATCACATGGTCATTTTGACCAAAAAATAAAAAAGTTATGTCCCCCTCCAGGGGTTACGTGGTTAATACAATAAATCTTTTCACTGCAGTCCAAAATATACAAGGTTGTGAATACAGAATATCCTGTTTTGTACATTTGTGTCTGTGTTTTTACCCAGTGACAGTAAAAATTACTCTGATGGGAGGAGATATGACTCCGACCAATGAAAGTTACTCTGATTTGCATTCTGTGCATATTTATGATGGATGATCTGAGGCTGTTCAATCATTTTCTCTAAGTTTCCCACAGTTCAGCTTTATAATGCACTGGGCTGTTCTCTTCCTTCTTACAGTTTATCTAACTTGTAAGTTAGCAGAAATATTCTACGTTTTAATGTTTTTATTTTCCTGTAAACTGCCTCATTTCTTTTTATCTTTCTTTATTTCAGATTCCTCGGCACAGTTTACTGTGATCCAGGATGGTCCAATATCTGTCTCTCCAGGTGCGAGTGTCCGTCTTACTTGTAGCCTGAGTACCGGCAATGTAGGTGGAGGGAATTACCCAACTTGGATATATCAGATCCTCGGAAGTGTCCCTAAACTGGTAATTGGCAGTAGCGGTACTAGTAATCAAAATTATAGACCTCCATGGACATCAGATCGATTTACTGGATCCATAACAGGAGGATTAGCCGTTCTCTCCATCTCCAAAGTGGAAATCGGAGACACTGGGGATTATTACTGTGCTCTCTGGTCAGGTACTCAACGCACAGTGATGCAAAAAATACAGAACACAGACACATACTTCCTCTTTGCTTTATACCCTGAAGATTTAAGGGTTGTGTTGGGGGCTAACTTATGCCCTGCATCCCTTTGCGTGCCTTCTTAATAAAGCGGGTACATTTTACGTGTAAACTGGTGTGCTATGTCATATTGTTTTATTGTGTATTAGTATGTTAAACATTGTAATGATGTTTGTGTTATGTGTAAGTTATCTTTGTGAGCTTGGGATAGAGATAGGGAGATACAGTGATAGAGTAAAGGGGGTTTTACACTAAGCGATATCGCTAGCAATATCACTAAAACGTCACTGGTTTTGTGACGTTATAGCGATATTGCTAGTGATATCGCTATGTGTGATACTTACCAGCGACCGGCTCCCCCGCTGTCCATCGCTGATCGCGCGAGAATGTCCGGCTCCATTTCTCGTCGGGCGCTTCCTGCTGAGACTTCCTGCTGTGACGACGAGCGACGCTGGACGCGGGCGGGAGGACGCAGGATCGCTGTGTGTGAATGGTAAGTATCGTGTGCTGCGTCGCTGCTGCATCGCTGTGAGATCTTTCTGTATGAAAGCTCACTAGCGATCATTTAGCGATGCACCAGCGATCCTGACCGGGTCGGATCGCTGGTTGGATCGCTGGTGCATCGCTAAATGTAAAAGGGCCTTAAGGTTTAGTATTAGTAAGGGGTAATATAAGGTTTAAAACAGTGGGGGGTACTGTAGATTAGGAGATTAGATTGAGTTAGTTTAGGGGGTATACTATATTATGGTTATACCTTTGCCTTTCTCGTTCATCCCGGTGCCGTATATTATCAGTGTATGTATATTTGTTAAATATATAATGGTACTGCTACACGATTAAGTGTATTATCATTTCTATACAATGGTACTGCTACACTGTTTAGTGTATTAACGTTTCTTGCTAAATGTATATATGTGTATAATGTTATACCGTTGTAATGCTGCATGTATAGTGTATAGGGTAAGTGCAGTTATTGGACTGGCCACTAAATGGGGGCATTATAGTGTAAAGATCTTTCAGCTAGTGTGTAGTGTAGGAAATGGTTAACATAGGAGGGGCTGCTGTGTGGTAAGATTGGAATGTTTCCTTAGGTATTCAGAATGGCCCGGGCACCCAAATAGTCCACATGGGCTCTAGGCCCAGGACACCATAGCAGTCATGTAACATTATAAGAAGAAAAGCTTAGCCATTCGGAGTCTATAGGACAGAAGTATGGTATCAAGCAGCAGGATTTCAGCAGTTCATAGCTGGAGAAAGGAAGCAGTCCAGAATAGTACAGGGCGCAGATTGTTCAACATATGCAGATTATTTCATGGGCCGATGCTCTTAGGACTGGGGCGAAATGGACTAGAGAATCCCCAAGCACATTGAGTCTGAACAGAGAGAATGCTGCGGTACCTCCTAAGGCACAATTACCCCATAATGTACTGGAGGACATGGAACTGAGTGCACGGAAAGAGCAGAATGAGTACTCATGGGACTTGCTGTTGATGTTGTTACTGACAAGAATGTGCTGCCAAGTCATTCAAGTAAAGTTTCACATGTTGCATTTGATCCGGACTATGTCTCAATTCTTGCAAAACCAATTGCAGAAAGGCTTCAGCACCACAGTGGTATCCCTGATGGCACAGTGGGAGAAGACACAGGTATGCTCGTTAATGAATGGTGTTTTCATGTGACAGGAGGCCAGGGCACAGATACACCGGAGTGTTCGGCCATGACTATGGCCATGGCAGCCTCTTACACTCGGATAAGAAATGGTTAAGACATTAGGGGAAATTTTGGTAGAGGGGTCAGAGAAAGTGAGTTGAGAGAATTCCTGGGGTTAGTTAGTTAGAGAGTGGCGTAAGGACAGTGAGGTTGTGGCAGGAACAGTTCAAGAAAAGGAACCCAGCAGTCCAGAGTCTTCAGGACTGACAGCCACATGAGCTCGAGAGGATCAGGGCAGCATGAAAGTGACAGCGGCTAGGTTTAATGTTAAATCCTGGAACGTCCAGGACGTCCGGTCTGAGAAGGATAGGCAGCGGCATCCTTTAGTTTCGCCAACACAGGGGAAAATGGACTGGGAACTCCAGGCACAAGCTAGTTCGGCTAGTTGGGGAGCTACGGTACTGGAAGATACGGTACAGGAACGAGAGATTTCAGGAAGAACAAGGGACAGCACAGAGAAAGGAATGTTTATACTTTATGATGATTACTGTGCTGTGTGTGTGACTAAACTGGATGAGCTGAGTAAAGTTGTTTTGTTAAAAATGAACTTGGACCCAGGCATGCTGCAACGTGAGGAGGACTCTAAAGCCCCCAACTCAAATAGCAAGACCGCTTGCGATCTCGCTACGTGTGACACATAGTGGTGATCGGGCCCCTGCTGCGATGTCACTGATTGTGCTCGAATGTCCTGGGCCATTTTTTGATCACTGGTGTCCCACTGGCCAGCATACATCGCTGTGTTTGACAGGGACAATGACAAACGACCTCAATACTACAGGTCTGAGAGACAGGGTCCCAATGAACGTCGTATCGCTCCGTATCGTTGCTGCGTCGCAGTTGAGATCTGACTGTTTGACATTTCACCAGCGACGCACCAGCGATCCCTACCAGGTCGCATCGTTGTTGGGATCGCTGGTGTGTCGCCAAGTGTGACGGTACCCTAACTCAAATGTGAGTGACTGGCATTGCACACACATCACACAACAGACGGGACATTGTGTTTTCTCTGTGGGGTGCCAGGGGGTGGGAACACAACAGCCCCTCGCCATGGCTACCTCCCAGGCCCCCTTACAAAGACATAACAGCTTACATTCTGTGTTGTATTTTCATACATGATGCTACCTGTGATGTTTGCTTGCTGAATACATTTATGAACAAATTACACAGTTTGTTTGTAGTTTCCAGAAGTGTTTGTTTGTATTTTCTAAATGTGTGATATGATGCTTTGAAATGGAAATAACATCATATACAGTGGGTACGGAAAGTATTCAGACCCCTTTAATTTTTCACTCTTTGTTTCATTGCAGCCATTTGATAAAAAAAAAGCTAATTTTTTTCTTATTAATATACACTATGCACCCCATCTTGACTGAAAAAAACAGAAATGTAGAAATCTTTGCAAATTTATTAAAAAAGAAAAACTGAAATATCACATGGTCATAAATATTCAGACCCTTTGCTTAGACACTCATATTTATGTCACATGCTTTCCATTTCCTTGTGATGCTCCTTGAGGTGGTTCTACTCCACGATCACGTAACAGGGTTGCCGACAGGTGTGTCTTATGATGCACTTTCGGCTCATGCGAATTAAATGCTGCTATCAGAGATTGACAAATGCAGTTAATAGCCAAACGTGGATCGCAAATCCATCTGCGGCTTTTAGATACAGATGACAGCTAATCAGATTAGCTGTCATGTGCAGGGAAAGATGTGGGCTCAGCACCGGAGCCCGCATCAAATGCAGGGAGTACACCTTGGAAGTATCTATACGTTCAAGGTCATGAAGGGGTTAAAATGTATTTGCCTGAAATTTTCGTTTCCATGTTACACCACAGTAATAAATCAAATATGCAAATTAGCACACACCATAAATGCAGACGGACAACCCCAGGACGCCGTATACATATGCAGAAACATGCAAAACACAAGCTGCGGAGACACCATCACATGTTTCTCAACGCAAGCAATCACTAGCCAGGTCTTTCCCCGGGAAGGAAAGACCACGGGAAGGGCAGTTTGCAATGAAGGAAACGACCTATGCCAAAACATAGTATCCATCCACAGACAGCTGTTTCGGGGTATTGCCCTTCATCAGTGTGGAGTAGGAAACTGGCTAGTAGAAGCAATGCCTAGTAAAAGACTGTGAAAAATGAGGATGAATAAACTCATGGAGATCAACATCCAACACTGCGGAGACACCATCACATGTTTCTCAACACAGTGATTGTAGAGCAATGCCCCCATCCCTTATGGGAAATATGCAAAAACATGCAAAACACAAGCCGCAGAGACACCATCACATGTTTCTCAACGCAAGCAATGACTAGCCAGGTCTTTCCCCGGGAAGGAACAGCCACGGGAAGGGCAGTCTCCAATGAAGGAAACCACCTATGCCAAAACATGGTATCCATCCACAGACAGCTGTTTCGGGGTATTGCCCCACATCAATGTGGAGTAGGAAACTGGCTAGTAGGAGCAATGCCTAGTAAAGGACTGTGAAAAATGAGGATGAATGAACTCATGGAGATCAACATCCAACACTGCGGAGACACCATCACATGTTTCTCAACACAGTGATTCTAGAGCAATGCCCCCATCCCTTATGGGAAATATGCAAACCACAAGCCGCGGAGACACCATCACATGTTTCTCAACGCAAGCAATGACTAGCCAGGTCTTTCCCCGGGAAGGAAAGACCACGGGAAGGGCAGTCTCCAATGAAGGAAACCACCTATGCCAAAACATTGTATCCATCCACAGACAGCTGTTTCGGGGTATTGCCCCTCAACAGTGTGGAGTAGGAAACTGACTAGTAGGAGCAATGCCTAGTAAAGGACTGTGAAAAATGAGGATGAATGAACTCATGGAGATCAACGTCCAACACTGCGGAGACACCATCACATGTTTCTCAACACAGTGATTTTAGAGCAATGCCCCCATCCCTTATGGGAAATATGCAAAAACAAGCAAAACACAAGCTGCGGAGACACCATCACATGTTTCTCAACGCAAGCAATGACTAGCCAGGTCTTTCCCCGGGAAGGAACAACCACGGGAAGGGCAGTCTCCAATGAAGGAAACCACCTATGCCAAAACATAGTATCCATCCACAGACAGCTCTTTCGGGGTATTGCCCCTCATCAGTGTGGAGTAGGAAACTGGCTAGTAGGCGCAATGCCTAGTAAAGGACTGTGAAAAATGAGGATGAATGAACTCATGGAGATCAACATCCAACACTGCGGAGACGCCATCACATGTTTCTCAATGCAGTGATTCTAGAGCAATGCCCCCATCCCTTATGGGAAATATGCAAAAACATGCAAAACACAAGCCGCGGAGACACCATCACATGTTTCTCAACGCAAGCAATGACTAGCAAGGTCTTTCTCCGGGAAGGAACAACCACGGGAAGGGCAGTCTCCATTGAAGGAAACCACCTATGCCAAAACATGGTATCCATCCGCAGACAGCTGTTTTGGGGTATTGCCCCTCATCAATGTGGAGTAGGAAACTGGCTAGTGGCCTACGAGTCCAAGAACAGCAGGAAAAGGAGACGGTGCAGTACTAAGATTTGGCCACAAGATGGAGGCAGAGAGCAGTGAGGAAAGGGCTTAACTGCAGCTTAAGGCTACGAAACCGCATAGTCATGGTGGGCGGAGTTACAGGAGCTCTAGAGGGAAATTCCCGGGGAGGGGAATAAATAGGCAAAGAGAGTTCCAGAAAGAAGCCAGTCCAGGAGGAGTAGCTCAGGAGAAGAGGAGACAGAAGGGAGAGACAGACAGAAGAAGCTCCGGTATGGACTGAGGAGAGAGACGGTCAGGGGGGTGGCCCTGACAGGAAAGCCGCAGGGCAGAGAAAGCCCGGGGGTACCAGACAGACGGACTCAGACAGGGGAAGCGCTGTGGTCGTGTGCCTAATGGCAGCCACAGTAAAAGAGCCGCGAGGGATGTCACTGTAGTGAAAAGAGAAGAAGGTGAAAGGTACCCGGGCCTGTACGTAGAAGCTGTCATGCTGCTGTTGTGTTGCTGTGGTCATCGGGAGGACGTCCAATAAAGAGGACATGTTGAACGCACATCGGTTTCTGTCTTCAGTCTGTTCGCGGCGAAAAAGGGACCATCCCCCCAGTCGACACACGTACCTACACTAGCACCATCAGTGTGCAGGCCAGCATCTGTGAGTTCCCTGCCGCCGACAGCGGGGATTAGAGACAGACAGAGAGAGGTGCAGGGTGCCGAGAGCAACTACAGAGAGCAAGGTGCTAAACACTTTGGGCCCGTACAGCGCACGTGCCACATTAGAGGGACCAGGTAAGGGACTGACACTTGTGCCCTGAGTTTTGCCAGTTTATATTTGCTCAGCCACGTTGGGCTCTTACAGCACTGTGGCCCGCACCCTTGTCAGCCACTGTAGCGTATGGACTAGGCTAAGCGGAAGGTACCAGAGACCGACTGCTGCAGCCAGAAGACAAGGCATTGATGCTCACCGAACCCCATTGGAAAAGACACCGCATCAACCGTTGCTGGAGCTATTGAATTCCCAGCAGGAGTCATGGTCTGAGGAGCTTCTGACACAAGTGTTTCACAGGACCTGCCAATACCTGCTTCATTGTTCCTGAGTTCTGCATATCCTTTTGCCATTAGACTGTTTATTCCTCTGTTTAACCCATTACCTCCCTGCATTGAGTATTCCCTGTTCATTAAAAACTGTTAACCCTTTATCTGCCTCCTGTCAGTCACTGCATCCCGCAACCTGCTCACATAGACATGGATGACCCCTGCAGACCTGTTCAAGAGGCACGTGAGCAAGTTCAGTCCAAGACACGGAGGTTGACCAAATTCACTCCTTAATTCGATTCTTGATCCACCTAGGCAAGGAATTTTTGCCAACTCTGTTCCCTGTGTTTGGTCCTCTAAACTGGAGAAACATGTTTTCAGCTTATCTCAGGTCCTGAGTTTTCTGAAGGTAAAGGAGCACCATTCTCCTAACATCTAGAAGATGAGCTTCCTTTCTTCGTCATTTTGAGGATTTCGATAAAAACAGTTAAGTAGATCTCCTGATTAATGTTTTGAGAGATATTCATCTTCGGAATGAATCCTGGCATGAGCCTCAAGACAAGATGATCTATCCTGTCACATACATATGGTTCCTTTGATGAAAGTGCCTGGAGCTCACTGATTTGTTTGGCTGAAATAAGGGTTACTAAAATCAGAGCTTTGAGAATTTGGAGACAAATTGCACTCCCCTATCACCGATTTTGTGACGCAGCAGCTATATTGCTAGCGATATCGCTACATGTGATACTTACCTCCGACCGGCTCCCCCACTGGTTATCGGTGATCGCGAAAGATTGGCCTGGTCCATTTCTCGTCTGCGGCTTCCTACTAGCGCCGACGAGTGACGCGTGGAGGTGGGCGGAGGATGTCATCATCACCGCATCTGACAGGTAAGTAACGCCCGCTGCTGCGTCGCTGCTGAGATCTGCCTGTTTGGCAGCTCACTAGCAACCATTTAGCGATGCACCAACGATCCTGACCGGGTCATATCGTGGTCGGGATCGCTGGTGCATCGCTAAATGTAAAGGGGCCCTTACGTAACTCTGGCAAAGGAACAAAATGAGCCTGTTTGCTGAATCGGTCAACCACCTAAATAACAGTTTTCCCACCAGACAGAGACAAATACGTGATGAAATATATGGACAGATGAGTCCATGGTGTTTCTGGACTGGGCAATGGAGGCAATTCCCTGGCCGGCAGGTTATTACATACTTTAGCACGTGCGCAAACTTCACAAGCAGATAAAAAATCTTTAATATCATTATACATGCATGGCCACCAAAAGAGTCTAGCAATACCTTTCCACATAGCTGTGACCCCAGGATGACCACTCAAGACGGAATTATGAAACTCCTGCAACAGATGCAATCTTAGACATACATGCAGAAATAATTGGGACCATGGATTAGGAGAAGGAGGCAAAGACTGGACTATATTGATCTCCAATTCCAACTCTGAGGTTTACCATAGAAACAACAACACCCTGAGGAAGAATGGAGGATCAGGAGGAGAAACTGAATCAAGACTGTGTGAAAATTCATCAGCCCTCACATTCTTGACCCCAATCTGAATGTAATGGATAAACAAAGACCATCTGGCCTGTCTCAGGGTTAACCATTTAACTGATTCAGTGTAAGCTAAATTCTTATGATCAGTGACCTCAGTGACATGATGAACTGCCTCCTCCAATAAATGTTTCTATTCCTCAAAGGCTAATTCAACGGTGAGTAACTCAAGATTTCCAACCTCATAGTTTCTTTCGGCAGAGGAAAACTGTACGTGGCTGCAAGTTGGTCAAGGTTTTGGAGATAAAACAGCCCCTGCCCCGACCTCCAAAGCATTCACCTCCATAATGAATGGTTCCTGGAGATCGGATAGTATTAGAGCAGGAGACAACAAGAAGCACTATTTAAATTTTTAAAAAGCCTAATAGCATACGTTGGCAAAACCTTGAGATCAGAGTTTCCTGAATAGAAAAAATACATTTCTCTAATTTAGCAAACAAAGAGTTCTCCCTCATTCTTTGTGAAACTTCATGTACCTGGTGAGAATCCAAAGCAGGTGAAAAAATGTAAATATCATCAAGGTAAATCACAATAAATCTTCTAATAAAATAAAAAAATATAATTCATAAAGTTTTGAAATACTGCTAAATTGGTTAACCCAAATGGCATGACTAGACTTTCAAATTAACCCCCTAATAAATGTTAAAAATGCAGTTTTCTGCTCATCACCAGTCCGGATGTGTATCAAATTGTAAGGCCCTCTAAAATCAAGTTTAGAAAACTATTTAGCCCCTGTAAGTTGATTGTAAAGATCAGATATAAGTGGTAGTGGGTATGTATTCTTTACTGCAATTTTATTCAGTTTTCAGAAATCAAGGTAAGGATGGAGACCCCCATCTTTTGTTTTTACAAAGAAAAACCCAGCAGCTATAGGAAGAATGGATATGACCAACCCGAAGCTTTCGTTCACATAGTTTTTCATGGCAGTACCTTCAGGCCCAGATAAATTGTAAAGGCAAGCTTTAGATAAATTGGTATTAGGGACAAGATTAAGAGAGAAATCATAGGGATGATGGGGAGTTAGTATCTCCACCTCTTTTTCCGAAAACAGATCTCCGAAGTCTTTCAGGCATTCCGGCAGACCCTTCCAGACTAGCAGAGTATATTTGTTTTGAGCTTAGACTTTTTTTTATGACAATTAGGGCTCCATTTAACAATATCCTTCAATAACAGGATTGTGAATTAGCAGCAATGTGGAATTCCCAGTACCAACTTAGCAGGTAAATTATTCAAAACAAAACAGGAAATAGTATCTTGTCAATTGTAAAAATTTTAACTAATCCTAATTTCAAAACCAGTCCTGAATCAATAAACTTAGTTGCAGACCCGCAGTCATACCACCGTATTAAGTAGTGCTTTCAGAGGAGAAAAAAGGAACCTGGAAATCTGGGTAACCTCTTCGACAATCACCCAGACCTAGGCTTTTACTGATGACTTATTTGCTTAAGGACAAGTTGGGCAGTTCTTTAAAAAATGTTCAGACAGACCACTGTAGAGACAGAATCCTCGAAGGTACCGATGTTTCCTTTCCAGTACGGGAACTCGTGAACTGATGACTCCAACCTTCTTTAGCCCCGACCTCAAGTAAATGGACATGCTCAGGAGGCATATGAAAGGCATCCTGCTGCTCACCACTTCTTTCACGAATTCTGCAGTTCATTCATATAGCCTGGGTTATGACTTCCACCAAAGAACAAGGAGAAACATGAAGCAAGAGCATCCTTAAGAGATTGGGAAAGGCTCCTAAGGAATTGGCACCTGAGGGCTGCATAGTTCCACTGAATCTAAGAAGACCATTGCTGGAATTCGGTACTATAGTCCTCAGCAGTGTGGCTCATCTGTGTCAAATTCATGATCTTAGCCTATTTAACCTGAATTCTGTCAGGTTCATAATAAATTACACCTAAGGCATCAAAGAAGGTGTTGACAGAAATCCGTTTTGGTGCTTTGGGGGGAGGGTAAAGAAAATGCCCTGGTCTATGGGCCCCCTCCCAGGAAGGGCATAATTATTCCTACCCACTGGGACTCGTCCCCTGAGGACCAAGGTCAAACGTTAAAATATACCTTACCCCTAATCCTATAGGGTGACTCAGCTGTCACTCGCAGTGTTCTTAGAAGATGATGAATTGTGGAATCATGACAAAAGCAATCTATAACACAAACTGCAAGTGTTACATGTGGATTTGGTGAGGGAAATTTGATTACAGCAAATTCAACTATAATAGGGAAACTTGATTCTCATCAAATAAATTCAATGAAAACTGAATTGGCCAAGAAATAGATAAAAAATCAGAGAGATTCTGTGAAAAGTGACAGTTAAAGTGCTTCAGTATATATCCAAACTACCTTTATATATTTATTATTTATAAATTTGATCAAGTTGTGCAGCGTGATCTATGGTTAAAATATGTTAAATAATCAATCAAATACATTCAGGTGTCCCATCCTTATGAAACATGATTAAAACACACTCACATTTGTGTAATTTCGTGCACACCAGATCATCAGCATCCTCATGTATTCACTGCTCATGGCTGTGATGTCTATACCAATTACCCATAGTAATTTTTTTTAATTTTTTTCTTTGCTTAGCATGGTTTGGGAGACCCCACCCCTGTCTTGTGTGACATGCACATAAATGAGCTGTCTTACACCACGAGCCAATATTAGGAGGCGCCTGTCTGTAACCTGTTCATTTAGACACTGTTCACATGTTCAGGTTTTAAATACATTAGATAGGGACTGCTCCGTGAAGGGTTACCGTGACGAGGAGGAGCAGCTTGGCATACATTTTTTGCAAAAAACGTATCGACTAAATACCCTGTATTTGTTATCCAGTACTTGCTGATTACTGTCATTTTTTACTGCAGAGTATTTTTGCAAATTTGTCATTTTGTGTTTTCTTGTTGTGTTTCAGTCAGAGGGTGGTGTGAGCACTGTCCGACCGACTTGTTCACATTTGTGCATGTCACATATGTTTTTAATCCATTTTTTCCTTGCTTAGCATGGTTTGGGAGACCCCACCCCTCTCTTGTGTGACATGCACATAAATGAGCTGTCTTACACCACGAGCCCATATTAGGAGGCGTCTGTCTGTATCCTGTTCATTTAGACACTGTTCACATGTTCAGGTTTTAAATACATTAGATAGGGACTGCTCCGTGAAGGGTTACCGTGACGAGGTGGAGCAGCTTGGCATACATTTTTTGCAAAAAACTTATCGACTAAATACCCTGTATTTGTTATCCAGCACTTGCTGATTGCAGTCATTTTTTACTGCAGAGTATTTTTGCAAATTTGTCATTTTGTGTTTTCTTGTTGTGTTTCAATTACCCATATTGCCTAGGACCGCAACTGCGCAAAGCCGCTCAGAAGATCATGGCACCATATTTGTTAAGGTAAATGGCAATGTAAACAGCGCAGGAGTATATAATTACATAGGAATTACGTGCACAAGGGCTATTGCATCACCATTACAGCCGTCAATAAGAGTAAAGTTATTCAAACCTATTACCATGTTAATTGTATTTAGCATAATAAAAGAAATATATACTCTGGTTGGTCACATAACAAATGCAATGCAATCCTTTTAAGGAACTGATTTACATAAGCCGCAGAAACAAAGGGTCAGGACATAAGCCCATTATAATGTCACTAGGTCTGGGAAACCCTCTGTAATTAAGTGGGGCATCCTATTCCTGTGTATGGACATAGAGACCTTAAGGGGAGGCTAATCCCCCATGTTTCTCCTATCCATTACTTGTGACATAAATGACCACATATCTTTGGCAACTCTCATCTTAGTTCCTGTTATTTTATTAATGAATATGGAGCACCCGCCAGGGCCGTGGGGTACTCAGTACCGGGCCGCTTCTTAAAGGGGCAGGGTTACGGCAGTGGTGACCCAGTCCGTGTCCCTGGGAGTTCAATAAAAAGGGGATAATATTTACAGGGGAAAAATATAAAGAGTTTGTAAAGTGTTCGTGACGCCACCTGTGGTATCTGGTCAGAGATGACCAGCGCTCAGTGCAAATCCTCTGGGACTGATGGTGTGATGCAGCAGAGTTGGAATAGCTCTCCACAGGCAGAGCTGTTGTCCCAGGGCAGTAGTTGGAATCAAACATGTGATGTTTGATGATGGAAAATGTAGCAGTGCTGAGTGAGTGTTGAGGAAAGAATTCAGATGACACAGTTGGGTGCAGTTCCAAAGCTTTACTCACAGTTCTGGTGTACACAGATACCAGCTTGGTGCTGCGTCCTTCAGGTGAGGGGCTCAGTCAACTCCCAGGCAGATGGAAACAACTTTCCAGAACTCCCTTCAGTGTGTTACTGTCCTGGCCGTCTCACTGTGTTGCTTTCTCACCTCCTTCTACACAACACCTCACAGTCAGTGTCCCAGGCCAGCAGTCGCGGACCTTGTCGGATAACGTACTCTGCGTTTCCTTGCTCCTTTTTGGCTGCCTTTCCGGCTAAGATAACTGTGGTTAGTGGCTGAGGTACCTAAAGGTGCCACAGCTGTCGGCTTGCTAGCTGAGGTCGTTGTCCACCTCACTAGACTAGGGGCCGATACCCTTCTGCGACCTGATCCCTCCACCCGACGTCTGTCAGCGTAGAACAAAACCTACGGCAGCTTAGCCACTGCTCCATGCCTCTTAGGATCCCTTCCCTCTTCAGGGAGCTGCTTTCTGTCTTTCTGTCCTTTCCAGCAGCTCCTCCAGACCAGGAGCTTCTACACAAGTCTGTCACTTTCCCCCTTCCCCTACAGGAAGGTTGCCTATGCAAGCCATTCCACCTTTCCCCCTACGGGAAGACTGTCCTAACTTCCTTCTATTCTCCCACTCTAACCCTCAAGCCCCACCCACCTCCCAACACCCTTTCCTAGCCAGCAGGGATACAGGAGCACCTGCTGCTATCGGAGCAGGGAGCAGGTGTTGAGTCAGAGTCAGGTCAGATGTCTCCACCTTACCTGGGAAGTGGGATACCACACCTCTGGAAGAGGTGCAGTACGTCTGTGGTGACTGAACCCTCTGGGGCGCCACACAGTCAATAAAAGACTAACATATATTTTTGAGAGAACTTTCTTCTTTTTTATTCCATATAAGGGTAACAAATACATTGAAAAGTGATGCATAATTATTGGAAGAACATAAACTTACACAGTGAAAAAAACAAGAAAAAATTCTAATAAAAATTCAAAAATGCAAGAAAAAAAAAGTGACTGTGTTTGTTTCAAAAGATGAAGAACCTGAAATAGAAAAAAAGAAAAGAGAATTATTTCTATCCCGACAAATATGGATCTATTCTTTTTTTTAAAAAAAAATACCACATTATACAGGTAAGATATAAGAAAAGAATAAAAGTCATTGTATTTTTAAATAACTTGATTTAATTTGAAACCCCCATTGAGACCATAAGGTTTCAGTGTGTTCAATTTCATTATCCATTCAAGCTCCTTCTTCTTCAACAGAATTACTCGATATCCACCTCTCCTCTGAATTGGTATCATGTCTATAATACGAAATCGCAACTGTTTTTCAGTATGTGATTTTTCTGAAAAGTGTTTAGGGACCGGCAAGTCCATACGTTTCTTCCTTATGGTATGTCGTCGGTGTTGTGTGTATATATATGTACCGTATATATTCTGACTCATGGATATGTAGAACGTATGGTGCCTGGATAGACCTCTCTTTCTGGGCCCCTTCCGTATCGACCTGTACTCACGTTCATACCGATTAATCAGACAGCTTAACTCAGCCACGATCTCATGTAAGAAGACTCCAGGAAAAGAGGGATGCTTTAACTGAAATTCTTGTATTATGATGAAAGCAGCAGGTAAAAAGGAATATTCTTCAGAGGACATGTAACAGGATGCATACAGATGGAGGGACGATCACAAAATGGAGAATGAAGGAGGGAACAAACATACATCACAGGACTACAGGGAGAGAGTTGGAACAAAATACAGGGAAAGGCAAACTTCTGCCTAGCAACAGATGATGCAACACAAACAATGCAAATATTAAATGATTTCCCAAGTCGTGGGACATGACACTCCCCGTCTGAAATCCTTGGATTTCACGATGTCCGTAATTCTTCGAAGTCGTTCAAACCAGAAAAACAAGAGAAAAGAGAAACACATGTATGCAATAATAAACATCAAACATTTTTAAAGTCCAACTCGTTGTTGTTGACCCGTAGATCACACCGGAAGATAAGTCCAAGACTATAAACCCATCTTCGGATTGAGGAAGTCGGAAACATGCCAACTCTTCCACCAACCCAGCAATCCAATGGAAAATGTCAATGTTCAATAAAAAACTGGGGAATGAGGAGGAATGCTCCCTGCCGTGAGCAACGTCCAGGAGCAATGTTCAGTTCATGTGACGTCCTCCTTTGGCAGTAGCAGCACGAGATCGGTGACCGGACGGAGGAAGGTTCGGGTAGAGCCCCCTTTTGTCACCTTAACTTCTGTCTTACGAGTCTTTCCGTCCTCACTGGGCATGACCTTGGTGATAAGACCCATTGGCCAGTCGTTACGATGAGCCTCTTTGTCTTTTAAGAGAACAAGGTCTCCTTCTTGGAGATTGGGACTGGGTGTCTGCCATTTGTGACGGTTTTGAAGCAGGTGCAAGTATTCGGTCTTCCAACGGTGCCAAAACACGTTGGCTATGTGTTGTACTTGCTTCCACTGACGTTTGTAAATGTCCTTGTTATCGAAATTCCCGGGAGGAACTGTAGCAGCTCCAATCTTCTGTGTAAGAAGTGTAGCTGGGGTAAGAATCATTGGAGCATCAGGGTCAGATGATACTGGGACCAAAGGTCTGGCATTTATTATGGCTGACACTTCTGCGAGGAAAGTGACCAGAACTTCATGAGTAAGAGGAAGTTTATGGTCCAGCAACATGGAGTCAAGGATCCTTCGTGCAACTCCAATCATGCGTTCCCAGGATCCACCCATGTGTGAAGAGTGTGGAGGGTTGAATACCCAAGTGCATCCATTGTCGGACAAGAAATTGTCAAACTGCAATTCCTTGCAGGCTCCTACAAAGTTGGTGCCGCAGTCGGACCGGAGTTGCTTGGCAGGTCCCCGGATGGAAAAGAATCTTCTTAGGGCGTTGATGAAGCTAGAGGTATCCATGGATTCAATTACCTCGATGTGAACTGCACGGATACTCAGACAGGTGAATAGGACAGCCCACCGCTTACTGTTTGTGGCTCCTCCACGGGTTCTTCTGGCAACAACCGACCATGGGCCGAAGACGTCTACACCAACGTATGAGAATGGTTGGTCCGTGCTCAGTCGATCTGCTTGAAGGTTCGCCATTTGTTTTTGACACTTTGACACTTGACACATCTATGGAGAACTGAGGAGACGCACCTCTTCATCCCCATGATCCACAAGCCAGCAGACCTGATAGCACCTTCAGTAAGATGTCTGCCTTGGTGCTGCACTCGTTCGTGATAGTGCCGAATCAACAGAGTAGTGACGTGATGCCGACCTGGAATGATGATAGGGTTCTGCTCCTTATCGTATTGGTCAGATTTATTTAAACGTCCACCCACTCTTAGTAACTGGCGATGATCGACTACTGGGTTCAAGTCAAGCAGAGTGCTGTTTCTAGACATACCGACTCCCTTGGTAATACTGTCAATCTCGTGTGAATATTCTTCTTGTTGCACACACCTGATGATGACTTGTTCAGCATGGTCTATGTGGTCGGCAGTAAGACGACTCTTACACACATGCCAACCATGGCACCCTGAGGGCTTGTCCTTTGTAAAACAGCGAGCAATGTGGATGAGACGAGCTATAGTTCATACAGCGGAGGACCAGCTAAAGAAGCGTTCGAAGCGGTGAGACTTCAACCCTTGTCTAGGTGTCGTTGAAGTATAGTGGACAGAGATAGTTTGTCTGATTTCCTTATCAGATTCTGGTTCCACCAGCTCATAAGCATCGTTGGTGTTGCTCGCACAGAAATCTTTGTACAGGAGACTGGGAGGCGTAAACCACATGTTGTCACCAAACTTAGAAGCAGATGTAAGTCTTGTACCTCGGTCAGCTGGGTTTAGATCGGTGGAGATGTGATGCCACTGCTCGGGGGTAGGAAAACTTCTGATGCGCTCTACTCTGTTGCTCACATATACATAGAACTGCCTTGTTTGGTTGTGTATGTACCCGAGTACCACTCTGCTGTCTGTGTAGAAGGTAAAGGAATCGATTGCAATGTCCATTTCATCTCTTACAACTTCAGCAATTTCTACTGCCAGTACTGCAGCGCAAAGTTCGAGTCTGGGTACAGAGTGTGCAGGCTTCGGAGTTAATTTGGCCTTACCCAGGATGAAACCACAATGCACCTTATCAGCTTCTAAGGTCTTCAGATAAGCTACTGCGGCTATGGCTTCTGTAGATGCATCACAGAAAATATGGACTTCTCTTCTGATTGCAGCCAAAGATGTTCTTGGAGAATAACAATGTGGGACTTGGAGTTACTCTAAGAACTTCAAGGACTTCTTCCATGTCTCCCACCTTTGCTGTTTCTGAGTCGGAAGCGGGGTGTCCCAATCAGTGTTCTCGGCAGTGAGCTGTCTTAACAGTATCTTGCCTTGAATAGTGATGGATGCTACAAACCCGAGAGGATCATAGATGCTGTTTATGACAGATAGGACTCCTCGTTTGGTAAAGGGTTTGTCACAGGGCGACACTTGGAAGGTGAAGGTGTCCTGTTTGATATCCCACAGTAGACCAAGGCTGCGCTGTGTGGGAGGAACATCAGAACCTAGGTTGAGGTCCTTTAGGTTCGTGGCATGGTCCTCAGATGGAATCGCGCTCATTACTTCTTGACTGTTAGAGATGATCTTGTGGAGTCTGAGGTTTGATGTGGATAGCATTTCCTGTGTCCTGGAGAGTAGGTCAATTGCCTCTTCACTTGTGGGCAAGGACTTGAGCCCGTCGTCTACGTAGAAGTTCTTCTCTACGAATTGACGAGCATCGGATCCGTACTCTCTCTCACCTTCTTGGGCTGTCCGTCTCAGTCCGTAGATCGCCACTGCAGGTGAAGGACTGTTGCCGAAGACATGGACCTTCATCCGGTAGTCTATGACTTGATTGTTGACATTGTTGTCTTTGTGCCATAGGAACCTAAGATAGTTTCTGCTGTCTTCCTTCATGATGAAGCAATGAAACATCTGCTGGATATCGGCCATTATAGCAACAGGTTCTTGTCTGAAGCGGATGAATACTCCAAGGAGGCTGTTGTTCAGGTTGGGTCCAGTTAGTAGCAGGTTGTTGAGAGAGAGGCCTTCATACTGAGCACTGGAGTCAAACACCACTCTGATCTGGTTAGGCTTGCGAGGGTGATAGACACCAAAGGATGGAAGGTACCAACATTCTTCTCCTTCCCCCAGTGGTGGCGCAGGTTCAGCATGATCCTTGTCAAAGATGTTCTGCATAAAGTCAATGAAATGCTTCTCCATCTCTGGTTTCCTCTTTAGGGTACGTTTTAAGGATGAGAACCTTGCAGTTGCTTGCTGCAGGTTGTTTGGCAACCTCGCTCTTGGGAAACGAAAGGGTAAAGGAGCTACCCAACTGTTGGAGTCATCTTGAACAAATTCTTTGTCCATAACCTTTATGAATTCTTTATCTTGCCTTGTGGGTGCTAACTTGTTGTCTTCACTTGTGGAATCGAACACTGTTGACCCGAGGTTTTCGTCCCAGGGCTGGAGCATGTTCATGTTGTTGAAGGATTCCTGTTGCCTCTTGGTGTTGCTCACTTTCTCTTTCACCCAGTAATGCTGTGGGCATGGCTGAAAATGAGTGCTGCGACCATTTGGCAAGATGTGTGTTTTGTAAGAGGAGATGTTATTAGGTCTCTTCATCTTGTGTATGCAAACATCGCCTATAATTACCCAGCCTAGATCAAAGCGTTGGGCAAATGGTGCGTCGTGTGGTCCGTTAATTTGCTGACGTACCTTGTGCAGCCGGAGAATGTCTCTGCCAAGCAGAATCAGGATATCTGTGCTGTTGTTGAGGGCTGGTATCTTGTTTGCTATCCCCTTGAGATGTGGGTGATGAAGAGCAGCCTCTGGCATTGGGATCTCTTCTCGATTGGATGGAATCTGGTTGCACTCGACAAGTGTGGGTAAGGGTATCTCACCGGTGTTGTCGAGAGATGTCGCTATAAGACCACTGGCCCTTCTCCCAGAGACCTCTGTAACACCGCTGCAGGTACCTAAGGTGTAAGGGTAAGCATTTCCCTTTAAGTTAAACATATCAAAGAGTTCTGACCTTGCAAGTGATCGGTTGCTCTGATCATCCAAGAGGACGTACACCTTCGCGGCTTTCCCTGGATGACCGTTGGGATATACATTCACCAGGCAAATCTTCGCACAGGACTTGTCCCAGAGACCTTCTCCGCAGACTTCTGTGCATGAAGAAGATATTGTGGTATGACTTGCAGTTTGAGCTGCGTCCTCCCCGCCATGGCTCGTGGTGGGGGAAGGAGTACGTGTAGAGTCAGGACGGTATGGGTGGAGTGCTTGTACGTGATCCTCACTGTCACACTCCATACACTTAATTGTAGTTTTACAGTCTTTAGCAAGGTGTTCAGTAGAAGCACAACATCTGTAGCATACCCCGAACTTCTTTAGAAGTTCCTTGCGTTCTTGGAGCGGTTTCTTCCTGAAGCCGATGCACTTTTTTAAGGGATGTGGCTTCTTGTGGATGGGACACTCACGATTTGGGTTCTCTATCTTTTCACCCTTGTTGCTCTTGCCTGGGGCTGATGTTGGTAAGGGAAGAATATCCGTCTTCTTCACTGACACTGAACCCCTGCGGTTTCTGTCATTCAAGCGTGTACTCACGTATTTAGAGGGAGGTGAAGCTGGGCCACTGGATTCTCCGTAGGAAAAGCTTGGGTCGTTCTTACGCTCTGCAATGTCTTTTATAAACTCACAGAAGTAGGAGAACGGAGGAAATGACACTAGATGGTCTTTCTTGTATTTTGACCCTATTGCAGTCCACTTCTCTTGTACATTGTATGGTAGCTTGGAGATAATGGGGTTTACTCCACGAGCAGTGTCCAGGTAGCTAAGGCCAGGTAGGTGGGTGTCTGCCTTGGCCAGCTGGAGCTCTAACAGCAGGTCACTGAGCTCTAGGAACTTTGAACTGTCCTTGCTGGATATCTTTGGAAAACTCTGTAGTCGCTTGAACAGTGCATCCTCTATGGCTTCTGGACTGCCAAAGTTTCTCTCTAGCCTTTCCCATGCAGCCATGAGACCAGCCGTTGGATTACTGATATGTACAGACCTGAGTCTCTTGACACGCTCTGTGGATTGTGGTCCTAACCATCTGATCAGCAGGTCCAGCTCTTCCGCAGCAGTGATGCCAAGGTCACCAGTTACGGTTCTAAAGGCACTTTTCCAACCTCTGTAATTTTCAGGTTGGTCGTCGAACCTTGTGAGACCGGTTTTAGTAAGTTCACGGCGAATCATGTACCTTGCGAAGTCGGACATGTCTGTTCTTTCTGACTTAGGATGCACAATTGTAGGCTGAGCGGTGTTGTACATAGAGGTGGAGACGTCTTGGCCTTGAAACATGGGGAAGTATGGAGTGGCATTTGCATTTAGTCCAGCAACTGGTTTGGTGGGTATAGTTTCTGCTACATGTGGAGGTGGCACTGTGTGGTTGTTGAGGGTATAATGACCTTGAATGCAGGATTCTGTAAGTGGATCGGCATCCTGGTGCTCTAGAGAAGCGTCAACACCATCAAGAGTGTTAGTGATGATCTGCAGTTCACCATCTTGGCTTAGCACGTAGTCTCTTGTGCGTTCAATAGGGTCTTCTGCCTCCATTTCACACAAATTGACGCTGTCTCTTTGACTGCCACTGACAGCCTGCTCGAGTACCTTTAATTCTGCCATGGCTGTTGCATGCTCACATTCCTTCTCTAGAGCTTCCTCTTCCGCTTTCACGCGTGCCGCTTCTGCATCCATTTCTGCTCTATTTTGTGCAGCAGCTGCATCCATTTCTGCTCTCTTTTGTGCAAAGGCTGCTTGTACCTTAGTAGTTTCAGCCTTAGCACATGCTCTTATAAGCTGCTCAGTAAGAGTAGAATATTTTGATGAACTTGACCTAGATGAACATTTTGAGTGCTTACACGATTTGGATGAGCGAGTTGATGCATCTGGTGTTCGTGCGATTCTAGCCTCTATCTTGGCTTTAATGTCACGTACAGTGCAGTCTCTTTCAGAATTAAGCTGCTGGAAGCCTTGCAATTCGTTTAAAGTCTCTGGGAGATTCAGTTTCTTCAGGAGAATAATATATTGGTCATTCTTCTCCATATACATTTGGTATGCTGTGCATAATTGTTCTAGGACTCCCTCTGGTGGTAACTCATGAGAAGCAGGCCTTGATGCAGTGTCTATATGACTCAGCACTTTCTTCCATACTGAAGACACATCACTATATAATTCACATTTTGCAGTCTCTAAATTCTCCATGACTTTCCATGTGGGTTTGACTGTACGTTTTCCCCTTTCGCTAGATGGTGGATGGGGGTCTGGGTCTCTTTCCTGTGCTTGTAAGGCCTCTTTCACACATCAGGTTTTCGCCGTCAGGCGCGATCCGGCGCTTTTGACAGAAACAGGATCCGGCGAAATGCAATGCCGGATCCGGTTTCCCACCCATTGACTTGCATTTGCACCGGATCGCGCCGGATGGCCATGCGTTTCATCCGGTTTTCGCCGGATCCGGCAATGTGTCGCGATCCGGCGTCTGGAAAAAACGTCTACTGTAACGTTTTTTGTCTCCGGCGAAAAAGCCGTACCCGCCGGATCCGGCGCGTCCGGCTTTTTCACACAATGAAAGCCTATCCGAAAGCCGGATCCGGTGGCCGGATCCGTTTTTTTTGGTCTGAGCATGCTCAGTAGCTCTGCCCACAGGAGATATATAAAAGCAAGACAATGGGACCCTCAGCCACACCCAACATGCCACCCAAGCCAAGAACCAGGAGCAGGAGAAGGCAGCAGACATCTGCAGCATCAGCACCATCAGCACCACCCCAAATGGAGCAGCATGCTGAACGGGAGGGGAGTCCAGAAGCAGATGAGAGACGGTAATTATCAAATCCCCCATTCCTCCAAACTAGGGCCATGGAATATCAAGATATTCATTGGCCCTTTGTTTCTCTTTATTCAACAGCCGCCAAAGACATGCAGCAGCAGCAGCAGCAGAAATGGCATCACTGGCAGCAGCAATACCCACAGCCATGGAGTCTGGCCATCAACAGGACAGCACATCTTCTTCTGGGAGCCCTCCCTCGCATCGTCAGCGTTTGACGGTAAGTTTTTATTTCCAAAATCCATCATCTCTGTAATATATGTCTATTCATTGCCTTTTATTTCAAAACAGGAATCACAAGATGAAGAGGAGCTCCCAGAAGAAGAAGGAAGGGGTGGACAGACACCTGGAGTGGGCTCACAATTGGTAAGTTTTTTGCATCAAACGCAGAAACACAACATCACACTACACACAACACATAGAAAACAATGTTCTGCAGACCACACACAGCAAACAAATGCCTACATCCAAAGACATAACATTTTTTGTTTTCTTCTCTAGTCTTCCCAATCTGGTGCTCGGCCAAGAGGTCCTCGCAGTGCCTCCCAGGGTCGTCGGCGACAGCAACGCGGCGGTCACCAGCGTGTAAGTATAAATATTTTTGCTTTGTTTTTTTGCACTTTTTATTTCATTTCTTTTGTGGAGGCTAATTATGTTATTTTTGTCTTTTTCTTTAACAGCCTTCACAGCGTGCTCCCGACTCTGACGGTGAGGATGGAGGGATTGATGTGGACCGCCTCATCGATCTCGTCAGAGAAAGGGAGCCACTCTGGAATATGGCTGACCGCCGCCACGCTGACCTGATCATTACCCGACGACTCTGGGAGGAAATCTGTTCTCTCCTTGTGGGCCGCTGGGAGGACCTCGAAGCTCGGGCCCAGATTAAAGAGCGTAAGTATATACAGTAACGGTTGCTTGATGTAAACCAGTGTTTCCCGAACTCCAGTCCTCGTGGTCCCCACGGATCATGTGTTCAGGATTTCTATTTACTATGGAAATCCTGAAAACATGACCCCTGGGGACCATGAGGACTGGAGTTTGTGAAACACTGATGTTGTATACTAACCACTCCTTTCTCGTTTCAGGGAACAGAATTGTGAATCGGTGGCGGTCTGTGAGGGATCGTTTCAAGAAGGAGTTCAATAAAGAGATGCGGGCCCCGAGTGGATCTGGAGGACGCAGGAGCAAGTACAAGTACGCACAAGCCCTGTCGTTCCTCCGGGAAACAATGCTCACCAGAAGGTAAATATTACACACCACATGTGAAAAAAATGTTAGATGTAACTTTTTTTTTTCAGCCAGGGCCATACCATGTCAGTATTTTAATTGTTTTTTTTTCTCTTTATTACACAGCACGGTGAGCAGCACTCGGGAGCCTGCACGATTGGACCCTTCTGAGGCGATCCCTGAGGAGACCGGCACCGAGGGACACTTCGACCGCCCCGGTACATCTGCACCTTCCCAGCCTTCCCACACATTCGACCCATCTGTCCCATCCACCAGCACAGGAGCATCGTGGCCGCCTACATTACATGAAGCTGCTGGTGAGGAGATCGCTTTCCCTTTACCCCACCCTTCTGCCCCTGCCGCCTCTAGTACACCTGCGGGTACTGGGCGGCAGCGGCAGAGGGGTCAGGAAAAGAGTTATGCGCAAGAGTTATTGCATCTGAATGCATCTTTCCAGAACTGTCTCAAAGTCTTGTCAGAGCAAATCTCCGCAGGCTTTCAGCAGATCAACTCCAGCATTCTGGAGGTGAAGACACTTCTGCAAACCATGCATTCAGAAGCAAGATCTTCGCCAAACCACACCTTTTTCAGGTCTGTTGTGGAGCGCATGGCAACACTATCTCCTACCCAGCAGATGCATGTAATACATTCGTGCCACGGTGCTCTACAGCAGGTTACCTCCCAACCTCCACCTCCCACCACTGTAGTTCCTCCACCTGCACCCCCTCCAGCCACTTTCCATCCTCCCCCTCCTATTACATCTGCACCCCCTCCAGCCACTTTCCATCCTCCCCCTCCTATTACATCTGCACCCCCTCCAGCCACTTTCCATCCTCCCCCTCCTATTACATACCAGCAACCTCACCAGTACCAGACATCTCCCCACTTCCAGCAACCTGCCCCGTCCCAAACTCCTTCCCCGTACCAAACTCCTTCCCCGTACCAAACTCCTTCCCCATACAACTTTCCATCAACATCATCTGCTCCTACAGTCCCTGCCCAACCCTCCACTCCACCGCCCACCACCTCTTCTGCCTCCCACATGTCCACCCATTCTGTAGCTTTTTCCACACCTTCACCTCTAACTGTTCCTTCCCCACCACGATCCCAGTCCTCTCTCCACACACCCAGTGTCGAAGTGTCCCGCAGCCCCTCCAGCAGTATTTCCACCCCACAGTACACAGAATTGTAATTTTTTTTTGGTTGTAATAAAAATGCCCATTGGGTTTAAAACCTTTATTAAAAAAGTTTTTTGCACTTTAAAAACATAAAAAAAAAAAAAATTAAATAAAAGTTAAATTATCGTTTCACAATGGTTGTCTGTCATTTCTTTCTGCGGCGAACTATGTTTTAAAAAAAGGTTAAATACAGGGTATTTCAAAGGTAAAAAGGTATTCAAAACCAGGTATATAACTGTGGGTAAATTTTAGCTTTTTGCCACAGTTGTGTTCCTGGTTGTGTTTGAAGCAAAGTATTTCACCTAAAAAGTTGTGTTTATTGTTGGTGATTTCCTAACAATGTACACAACTTTTGTTAAAAGGTGAAATACTTTGCATAAAACACAACCAGGTACATACCTGTGGCCTAAAGCTAAAAATAGAGACCATGACAAGATAGCCAACTTTGGTTGGCAAAGGTATATACTGTTGGTACAGAAGGTACACAAGTTTGGTTGGGCACAAATCTTTCACACTCTGTCATCCTGCCAGTGTACTCTGCCTTGAGGTGACATAAAGTATAGTGCAAAATTGTCCCTCATTACTGAAACCATCACAGAACTTCTAGTGGTAATGTCATGGTAATCTTGCAAGGTGGTTTCTTCAGAGGTGTCCTCAATGGAAATGGGTTCCTTGCAGATAACAAAATTGTGGAGTACCACGCAAGCTTTGATCACCTCGTCCACAGTTTCTGTCTTGAGGTTGATCGCAGTCAATAGGACCCGCCATTTGGCTGTCAGAATACCAAAGGTACATTCAACTATTCTTCTTGCTCTTGTGAGGCGGTAATTAAAAATGCGTTTTGGTCTTGTCAATCCTCTGCTAGAGTACGGTTTCAAAAGGTGTTCTGACAGCTGGAAGGCTTCATCCCCTACACAGACAAATGGCATAGGTGGACCAGATGTTTGCGGCAGCGGTCTAGGTGGTGGGAACTGGAAGGTGTTTCCATACAGTTTACGCCCCATGGCAGACAGTTTGAAAACTTGAGAGTCATTAGAGCGGCCATAGGCCCCAATATCAACCGCAATAAATTTGTATTCCGCGTCAGCGATGGCCATGAGGACAATTGAAAAATATTTCTTGTAATTGAAATATTCCGATCCCGATCCGGCTGGCTTTACAATGCGGATATGTTTCCCGTCCACAGCGCCCAAGCAGTTGGGAAACTGACATATCTGTAGAAACTTTTCTGAAATTTCAATCCACCTCTCTGTTGTGGGCTCTGGTAAAAACTCTTCAGCTAAGGAGTCCCACAGTGCACGGCATGTGTACTTCACAATTCCAGATATGGTGGAAATCCCTAGTCTGTACTGGAAATGCAGTGACGAAAGGGATTCTCCAGTTGCAAGAAATCTGTGGGGAATTAAAAAACAATAAATTAGTTTTAAATCACAGCATTACATACCAAAACTGACCTATAACACTTGGAGATACAAACTACCACCAACAAGATTGCAGTGAAAGTGTGCTCTGATGCGAGCATATCCAATAAATGTGGCTTACCTTAAAGTCACCATCAGACGCTCTGCGGGTGAAACAGAGAAGCGGCAATAGGTGTCCGCTTTTCTTATGAGGTGTGCAATGCGCTCCACCAAGTAATCAAAATTCTCCATTTTCATCCGCACATATCCAAAAAATTTATCCGGGTTTCGTCGAAGGTCCATGCAGAGTGTAGAATAGACCTCACGCGTCATTCTCTTGGCTGTGATGGGGTGGATCCACAAACGTCGTCTACGATGCCTGATGCGCTGCTGTCTCGCTCTCTCCTTCTCCAGAACAATCACCCTCAAATGATTCGCCTCCGCTATAAAATCCGCCAAATTCTTCAAAATATTTCCAATGACAACATCCATCTTCGCCAGTAACTTGCTCTTCTCTCCAACCTCCTCTACAACCTGTCAAAGAAGGGCTGTAGGAACATGCTATATATAGTTTTCCAGTAGCCAATCCCGTTCGGAAGGCCACAAGGGTCAATTTTAAAAACCGGATCCGGCGTAATCCGTCGAAAAACGGATAGAAAAACGGATGAACCGGATGAGACGGATCCGGTTTTGTCTGTCAAGAAAAAGACGGATCCGGCAAAAAACCGGATCCGTCACATCCGGTTTTACGAAACATTTGCCGGATCCGGCGTTCCGGCACGACGCCGGATCGCGCCTGACGCCAAAAACCTGATGTGTGAAAGTAGCCTAAGTCTGGTAGGGACATTGTATTCCTTGCTTCAGACATGATTAGATTGCAGGCAGGAAGAGTTGATGATGGGGGTTATACTTCCCACTGTTCAGCAACAGGAAATACACAGAGACTCTGCACAGAGTTGATACTTTGTATCTAATGCTGGAGCAGCTGCAGGGTCCTGTGTAATGATGGGAGTTATATTCCTCTCTGTTCAGCTGCAGTGTGTAGCTTCTATGCTCGCTGGGGTCTGGCTGGAACTGGGTTACAGTCTTTCTGGGAAATGTCCTTTTCCACTGAGATTTAGCACAGACCTTGAGTTACTGTCTCTGAAGGCAGGTTATTCCTTTTTACTATTCTGACTCATGGATATGTAGAACGTATGGTGCCTGGATAGACCTCTCTTTCTGGGCCCCTTCCGTATCGACCTGTACTCACGTTCATACCGATTAATCAGACAGCTTAACTCAGCCACGATCTCATGTAAGAAGACTCCAGGAAAAGAGGGATGCTTTAACTGAAATTCTTGCATTATGATGAAAGCAGCAGGTAAAAAGGAATATTCTTCAGAGGACATGTAACAGGATGCATACAGATGGAGGGACGATCACAAAATGGAGAATGAAGGAGGGAACAAACATACATCACAGGACTACAGGGAGAGAGTTGGAACAAAATACAGGGAAAGGAAAACTTCTGCCTAGCAACAGATGATGCAACACAAACAATGCAAATATTAAATGATTTCCCAAGTCGTGGGACATGACAGTATATATATGGTGCAGCGCAGGCACCGATGCTGGCCTGCAGAAGGGGATTTTTTTTAAACTATATATAATATTCATTATGTAAACTAGGGGGGCAGGTCACTGAGGGATCAGTGACCTGTGAGAAGCCATACTGGTGAATACCAAAGCAGAGCACTGCATAAAGATCTCCCCCAAAGCCCTGTCCCGAAGCACGACCATATCATTAACTCAAAACTGAAAATAAAGATTAATCCCTTACCTACAATGGACATAATATTCCGTCCATGTGACCCTGGACCTAATTACCATGGACGGAATATTACGTCACAGCGATCAGCGGCGCCCACGTGGTGAGCGCCGCTGATCGCAGCCGGGTGTCAGCTGATTATCACAGCTGACACCCAGCACAATGTGTCAGGGGTGGTCACGGACCGCCCCCGACACGTTAACCCCTTGCACACCGCGATCAAACACGATCGCGGTGTACCGGGGTTAAAGGGAAGCATCGGCAGGGAGGGGGCTCCCTCCGTGCTTCCCTGAGCCCCCTACGGCAGCGCAATGTGCAGCGCTGCAGCGGAGGCTCCTTTCCTGCAGGTCTCTGGATCCAATATGGCGGCGGGGACCTCCGGGGGCCTGCAGGAAGCGGGCTTCCTCAGTGCCTGCAAAGCGCAGGCATGAGGAAGCCTTCTGGACTGCCTGTGACAGATCGCTGATCTGTCACAGTGAACTGTGATGTGACAGATCAGCGATCTGTCACAGGACAGTTATGTCCCCCCTGGGACATTGTAATAAAGTAAAAAAAAAAGAAAAAAAAGTGTAAAAATAATTTTAAAAAAATCGCTAATTAAATTAAAAAAAAATATTCCCCTATAAATTCATTTTTTGGAAATAAAAAACAAACAAACAATAAAAGTACACATATTTGGTATTGCCGCGTCCGTAACAACCCGCCCTATAAAACTGTCCCATTAGTTAACCCCTTAAGCGAACCCCTTAAAAAATAAAAGACAAAGCAAAAAATAATGATTTATTATCATACCGCCGAACAAACAGTGCAATAACGCGCGATCAAAAAGACGCATATAAATATCCATGGTACCGCTGAAAACATCATCTTGTCCCGCAAAAAATGAGCCACAATACAGCATCATCAGTGAAAAAATAAAAAAGTTATAGCTCGCAGAATAAAGTGATGCAAAAATAATTATTTTTTATATAAAATTGTTTTCATTGTATAAAAGCGCCAAAACATAAAAAAAAGACCTAAATGAGGTATCGCTGTAACTGTACTGACCAGAAGAATAAAACCGCCTTATAAATTTTACCGCACCCGGAACGGCGTAAACGCACCACCCAAAAGAAATTCATGAAATGCTGGTTTTTGTAAATTCTGCGTCCCAAAAAACAAAATAAAAAGCGATCAAAAAATGTCACGTGCCCGAAAATGGTACCAATAAAAACGTCAACTCGTCCCGCAAAAAATAAGACCTCACTTGTCTCGGTGGGTCAAAATATGGAAAAATTATAGCTCTCAATATGTGGTGATGCAAAAACTATTTTTATAATAAAAAGTGTCTTTTAGCGTGTGACAGCTGCCAAACATAAAAACCGCCGTAAATAGTAAATCAAACCCCCCGTTATCACCCCCTTAGTTAGGGAAAAATAATAAAATTAAAAGAAAATGTATTTATTTCCATTTTCCCAATAGGGCTAGGGTTAGGGCTAGGGTTAGGGTTAGGGCTAGGGTTAGGGCTAGGGTTAGGGCTAGGGTTAGGATTAGGGCTAGGATTAGGGCTAGGATTAGGGTTAGGGGTGTGTTGGGGTTAGGGTTGGAGTTAGAATTAGTGGTTTCCACTGTTTGGGCACATCAGGTGCTCTCCAAATGCAACATGGCGTCTGATCTCAATTCCGGCCAATTCTGCGTTGAAAATGTCAAATGGTGCTCCTTCCAAACCCTGCCATGCGCCCAAACAGTGTTTTACCCCCACATATGGGGTATCAGCCTACTCAGGACAAATTGCAAAACAACTTTTGGGGTCCAATTTCTCCTGTTACCCTTAGGAAAATAAAAAATTGGGGGCAAACATATCATTTTTGTGGAAAAAAATGATTTTTTTATTTTCACGCCCGGGCGTTTATAAACTTCTGTGAAGCACTTTGAGGTTCAAAGTGCTCACCACACATCTAGATAAGTTCCATGGGGGGGTCTAGTTTCCAAAATGGGGTCACTTGTGGGGAGTTTCAATAGTTTAGGTACATCAGGGGCTCTCCAAACGCACACGACACCCGCAGACCATTCCATCAAAGTTTGCATTCCAAAACGTCACTACTTCCCTTCCGAGCCCCGACGTGTGCCCATACAGTAGTTTTCTCCCACATATGGGGTATCAGCGTACTCAGGACAAATTGGACAACAACTTTTGGGGTCCAGTTTCTCCTGGTACCCTTGGGAAAATAAAAAAATTGGGGACTAATTGATCATGTTTGTGGAAAAAATATGATTTTTTTATTTTCATGCCCGGGCATTATAAACTTCTGTGAAGCCCTTGGGGGTTCAAAGTGCTCACCACACATCTAAATAAGTTCCTTAGGGGAACTAGTTTCCAAAATGGGGTCACTTGTGGGGGGTTTCCACTGTTTAGGTACATCAGGGGCTCTCCAAAAGCAACATGACACCCGTAGACCATTCCATGAAAGTCTGCATTCCAAGACGTCACTACTTCCCTTCCGAGCCCCGACGTGTGCCCATACAGTAGTTTTCTCCCACATATGAGGTATCAGCGTACTCAGGACAAATTGGACAACAACTTTTGGGGTTCAATTTCTCCTGGTACCCTGGGGAAATTAAAAAAATTGGGGACTAATTGATCATGTTTGTGGAAAAAATAAGATTTTTTTATTTTCATGCCCGGGCATTATAAACTTCTGTGAAGCCCTTGGGGGATCAAAGTGCTCACCACACATCTAGATAAGTTCCTTGGGGGGTCTAGTTTCCAAAATGGGGTCACTTGTAGGGGGTTTCCACTGTTTAGGCACATCAGGGGCTCTCCAAACGCGACATGGCGTCCGATCTGAATTCCAGCCACTTTTGCATTGAAAAAGTCAAACGGCGCTCCTTCCCTTCTGAGCTCTGCCATGCGGCGAAACAGTGATTCCCCCCACATATCGGGTATCAGCGTACTCAAGACAAATTGCACAATAACTTTTGCAGTCCAATTTCTCCTGTTACCCTTGGTAAAATAAAAAAAATTGAACCTGAAGTATTTTTTTTTGTGAAAAAAAGTTAAATGTTAATTTTTTTTAAATATTCAAAAAATTCCTGTGACGCACCTAAAGGGTTAATAAACTTCTTGTATGTGGTTTTGAGCACCTTAAGGGGTGCAGTTTTTAGAATGGTGTCACTTTTGGGTATTTTCTATCATATACACCCCGCAAAGTGGCTTCAAATGTGATATGGTCCGTAAAAATAAAATGGTGTTGCAAAAATGAGAAATCGCTGGTCAATTTTTAACCCTTATAACTTCCTAACAAAAAAAAATTTTGGTTCCTAAATTGTGCTGATGTAAAGTAAACATGTGGGAAATGTTACTTATCAAGTTTTTTGTGTGCCATATCTCTGTGATTTAAGGGCATAAAAATTGAAATTTGGAATATTGCGAAATTTTAAAAATTTTCTCCAAATTTCCATTTTTTTCACAAATAAACGCAAGTTATTTGAATGAAATTTTACCACTAACATGAAGTACAATATGTCACGAGAAAACAGTGTCAGAATCACCGGGATCCTTGGAAGCGTTTCAGAGTTATTACCTCATAAAGGGACAGTGGCCAGAATTGTAAAAATTGGCCCAGGAGTTAACGTGCAAACTACCCTTGGTAGTGAAGGGGTTAAACAACAACCACAAGACAAATTTAATTAACCAAGGTATCATTTTAATCAGTATAACGGCGCAAATCTGTTACTGTCTGTAGGCTACCGTGCACAATTTTGCTGGCCGGTTCTCTTTAATAATAAAGACTTTCATTTACTTGTGTTATCTTTGACTAATATTTAAATTTAAATTTGTATAAAACAAAGTGTGACAAACATACTAAGCAATGGCAAATCAGGGAGGGGACTTCTTCACACAACTGTGTATATATATATATATATATAATATATATACATACTGTGGGAAAATAACTATTTTACACTCTGTTGATTTTGCAAGTTTTCCCTCCTACAAAGATTGGAGAGGCATCTGTAATTTTTATTGTAGGTACACCTCAGCTTTGAAATAATCTTTTAAAAAATCCAGAAAATCACATTGTATGATTTTTACATCATTAATTTACATTGTATTGCATGAAATAAGTATTTAATGCAATAGAAAAACAGAAACAATTGTTTGCAATTGCAGAGATCAGATATTTCCTGTAGATCTTGACCAAGTTTGCACACACTGCAGCAGGGATTTTGGCCCACTCACCCTGACAAATCTTCTCCAGATCTTTCAGGTTTCGGGTCTGTTGCTGAGCAACATTGAGTTTCAGCTCCCTCTAAAGATTTTCTATTGGGTTCAGGTCAAGACTGGCTAGGTCACTCCAGGACCTTGAAATGCTTTTTACGGAAACACTCCGTAGTTGCCCTGGCTGCGTGTTTCTAGTCATTGTCATGCTGAAAGACTAAAGGCCCCATTACAGTAAGCGATGCACCAGCGATCCCGACAACGATACGACCTTGTCAGGATCGCTGGTGCATCACTACCTGATCGCTGGTGAGCTGCCAAACAGACAGCTTCACCAGCGATCAGCACCAGCGGGGACGCTGGTTTCTAAAGTACACATCGGGTTACTAAGTGACATGAGTCACTTAGTTACCCGATGTGTACCTTAGAAACCTGTGTGCTCGCGCCGGGAGCTGCGAGCACGCAGGTTTCTAAGGTACACATCGGGTAACTAAGTGACGCGCGTCGCTTAGTAACCCGATATTTACCTTAGATACCAGCTCCCAGTGCCTGCTTAGAGCGCTGGGAGCCTCGCTGATCATTGGCTCCCACTGCCACACGCAGCGATGCACGCTGGCCAGCGGGAGAGCAACGATCAAAAAACGGCCGTGCACGATAGTGCACGATCAGCGATACCAGGCAGGGGGTGCGGTCGCTGATCCCCGTCACACACAGCGATCTCGCTGGTGAGATCGCTGTGGCGTCACAAAATCAGTGATCTCGCTAGCGAGATTGCTGTGTGTGATGGGGCCTTTAGCCATGAATAGAGATGAGAGAACTTGTTCGGAAAACATTCGCTAATCTCAAGTTCGGCACAAACGTGGAACATTCTGATTTGTGTTCGGTTTCCCGAGCATTTTTCCTTAAAGTCAGCAAAATTCAGTCACTGTTCGGTAAATGATTGCGTTTCCACTAAAGTTTTTATTAGGACTTTCTCTAGGATAGTGGTTCTGTATGATGAGCTGGAGGACGTGTTTTAGGAGGGGAGGAGGTATATATAGGCCAGAGGCGCTGCAGAGTGTAATTTTATTTATTTTTTTAATTAACTTAATGTGTGTACATTTTGGCACCAATCAGGCCGCAGGAACCATCCACAGCATCCAGACACAAGGGCTGCTGTCATTGGCTGCCAAAGTCACATGTCCCTCTCCATATAAAAAGCGTACATGTTGTTTTGCTTGCACCATATTCTCAGTGTAACTGCACAGAGAGGCCGCTCCTGCTGCTCCTGCAAGTTGTCATATAGTTACATAAGATCCTGTCCTGTGTGAAATCGACCTTCCAGCATCTAACTAGTTTGTGATAATAGTGTTGTGCAGGAGTCCACATTTCCTACTCAAAACCGTTTGGGCTAATACTGTGTTGCAGTCAGGACTGAGGAGGTAACATTTGCTAATCAAAACTGTTAGGGCTAATATTGGGGTGCAAGCTCCAGCCCTCTTAGCTAATCAAAATTGTTACGGATAATATTGGGGTGCAGGCACTAGGCCCCATTTCCTAAACAAAATCAATAGTGCTAATACTGCGGTGCAGCCAGGAGGCCTCATTTGCTAATCAAAATTGTTAGGACTAATATTGGGGTGCAGGCACCAAGCCCCATTTGCTAATCAAAATCATTAGGGCTAATAGTGGTCTGCAGGCATCAGGCTCCATTTACTAATCAAAATTGTTTGAGCTAATACTGTGTTACAGTCAGGACTCAGGAGGTAACATTTACTAATCAAAATCATTTGGGCTAATATTGGGGTGCAGCCAGGAGGCCCCATTTGCTAATCAATATCATTAGGGCTAATATTAAGGTGCAGACACCTGGGCCCATTTGCTAATCAAAATCGTTAGGGCTAATATTGGGGTGCAGCCACTAGGCCCCATTTACTAATCAAAATAATTTGTTGCAGTGAGTACTCAGATCACATTTACTAATCAAATTCTTTTGGGCTAATTTTGGGGTGTAACCAGTATGCCCCTTTTACTAATCAAAATCGTTAGGACGAATATTAGGGTGCAGGCACCAGACATCATTTGCTAATCAAAGTTGTTAAGGCTAATATTAGGGTGCAGCCACCAGGTCCCATTTCCTAATCCAAATAATTTGTTGTATTCAGGATTCAGGAGATCACATTTACTATTCAAAATCATTTGAGCTAATATTGGGGTGCTGCCAGGAGGCCCTATTTGCTAATCAAAATCATTAGGACTAATATTTGGGTGCATCCAGAAGGCCCCATTTGGTAATCAAAATTGTTAGTGCTAATATTGAGATGCAGCCAGGAAGCCACATTTGTTAATCAAAATCGTTAGGGCGAATATTGAGGTGTCGGCACCAGGTCCCATTTCCTAATACAAATTGTTCGGGCTAACATTGTTTTGCAGTCAGGACTCAGGAGATCACATTTACTAATCAAAATTGTTTGGGTTAATATTGAGGTGCAGGCACCAAGCCCCATTTCCTAATCCAAATTGATTGGGCTAATATTGTTTTGCCGTCAGGACTCAGGAGATCACATTTACTAATCAAAATTGTTTGGACTAATATTGGATTGCAGGCACCAGGCCTCATTTCATAATCCAAATTGTTTCGGATAATAGTTTGGTGCAGGCACCAGACCTCATGATGCAAATCTTTTGGGATAATATTCTGCTGCAGGCACCAAGCCTCCTTTCATAATTAAAATCATGTGGGATGATACTCTGTTACAGGCACCAGGCCTCTTTTCATAATCCAAATATTTTGTGCTAATTGTGTGGCCAGCCACCACTTTTCAGCATATAAACATTTTGTTTTAATTGTGAGGTGTAGCCACCCTATCTCAGCCAATAAATACTGATTATTAGTTTAGTGACAGATGACTGACAAGTCTTGATCAAGGGTTGTGAAACAGTTATTTAAAAGAGGGGAAGGGTACATCCAACATGAGTGGGAAAAAACAAGGTTGTAGTGGAAGGGAGATTAGGCTTGGTGTTTGAGGTGTATGTGGGGTAGGTGGTAATGTTGCTGAAAGCTGTACTGAACAAACACTGACCCAGAGTAGAATTCATATAATTGCGCAGCATGGATGTATGGGGCAGAGTCTGGGACAGTGCTTGGACCAGCAGTTCTAGCTGAAACATTATCAGTGACAGGTGTAGGCCTGGTGCACTGAGAGCCCTGGGAAATTCAGGCAACACACATGAGGGAAACCCAACTTGGAGTCCAAACATTTCAAAAAATTAGTGGCAGACACCACTAACGTGTCATCAATTTCCGCAGATTAGAAATAGAACAATGGAGCTCTGACACCCCTTCAACTACAGGCAAGCCACCAAATGGAGGCCCAACTTGAAGTCTCCACATTTCAAAAAATTGTTAGTAACATCAGCAGCAGTAGCAACAGCAGGCGCAAAAGCCACGACAAAGGTGTCACAGACTGAAATAATGCGAGATCAATGCATCACACTAAAAACTACACCATCGCCTAGTTTTCCTAGTCTGGGACTGGGGTGCAGAACTCAAGTCTTTCAGGGGACAGCCAGATGTACTTATCCATCAGGACACCACCAGCAGCGCTGAAGACACTTTCTGAGAGAACGCTGGCTGCCGGGCATGACAAAACCTCCAAGGTGTGACAGGCGAGCTCAGGCCACTCTTCCATTTTTGAAGACCAAAATGCAAAAGGGTCCAACTCCCCCAATACTCCTGCAAAACTCCTGCACCATCTTCTCCAGTTGTTCACTATGTGTCAGACTTGTACTCTGTTCTGCTGGTGCACGGGATGGTCTAAAAATGTGTGAAACGACTTGCAGAAATTGCTTCTGACACTTATGCTGCTGTTGCTGCTAATGTTTTTGCATTGATAGCTCAACATTTCTGGGGTTGAAAGTCTATAACTGCAATACATGTTGTGTGCCTGACTGCTGTCTTAAGAAAACCATTCTTAAGATTGTGTACAAGCATGTTTCAAAACTCCAGCATGTGAGCGTCCCTTTCCGGGGGAGGAATCATCTGGCAAAATTTATTCTTGTACCGTGGATCTAACAGAGTGGCAACCCAGAATCAAAGTGTGCTCCAGCATGTAGATGACTGGAATAGTGATGCTGATGATGGCATTTTCAGCGCTAACCATCTTAGTCAATGATCCGTGGCGGAAGTGAGCATACAGCAACCGTGCTTCTGCAGCAGCGTATCCAGGCCGGGATAGTGGCAGAGAAATTGCTGTACCACCAGGTTGAGGACATGAACCATGCAGGGCACATGTGTGAGGTTGCCCCAGCATAGGGCTGCCACAAGGTTCGCACCGTTATCGCACATGCTCTTCCCTGCATCAAGGTTCAGTGGAGACAATCATTGCTCAAACTCGATCAGAATAGCTGTCCACAACTCTTGAGTTGTTTGACTGCGATCTCCAAGGCATATTAATTTAAACATTTCCTAATTGCGGTGAGCCCTGGCTGTGCAAAACGGAGGTGGGGGGATTCGCTCTGCACTGTTGGAACACGTGTCTCATTAAAGGAGAGATTATGGGTGCAGGTGGAGGCCCTAGAGCAGGTGGAGGAGGCAGAAGCAGTAGAGGATGTGTTAGGGTGTGTGCACATGTTGCGGAATTTTAGCAGTTTCAGCTGCGGTGTACAGTACCATTAAAAGCAATGGAAAATGAAAACCGCAGTGCACACGTTGCGGATTTTTCCGCACGGATTTGTTGCAGTTTCAAAACCACAGCATGTCAATTCTTTGTGTAGATTCCGCAGCGGTTTAACACCTGCTTCATGACAGGTGTCAAACCGCAGGGGAAAACCGCAGGCTAAACCGCAATCTGCAGATAAACCGCAAGTCTTTTGACCTGCGGATTTAGACAAATCCGCGCGGAAATTTCCACATCAGATTCCGCAACGTGTGCACACACCCTTAGATGCAGAAGTTTAGTTCTCGATCCTAAAGTGCCCTGCAAGCCTTAGGGATTCCAAGACTTGTGGAGCAGCCCCTTCCCCGCCTACCCCCACAGCCGCTAGAGGCACTCAGCGTTCAGTCGGCGATATTTAACGCCCCTGACAATACTGTCTTATCAAGGTGTCAGTGGTGAAATGCACCCTGGCAGATATTGAATTTTTCCAGGAACGGGCGATGTTGTTGGCGACATGCTGATGTAGCACAGGCACATCTTTTTTAGAGAAGTAAAGGCGACTGGGCAACTGGTACTGGGGGACTGTGATGGGCATCAGCTTTCAGAAACCATCTGTATACACCAGATGGAAAAGCAGCATTTCTGTGGCCAACACATTGGTGATGGTGAAGTTCAAGTTCTTAGCTTTGCCTAGTATAGGAGAAAACAATCTTTTACGTTACCACAACTGCGGGACCGAGGGCTGGCTGTTGTGTTGAGAGAGGGTGGAGTAAGGTGAACACGACAAACTGCTGGACTATGAATGAGGTGCAAGCTGAGATATTATGGTGGATTGAGAAAAATGTGATATGCTTGGTGTCTGAGATCAGTCAAAAAAACACTTCCGTAACAGCTGACGGGCTGTCACTCACCCTGACTGTAGCCGGTAAACAAATGGAGATTCTGCAGCTGGAGACATGTGTGAGAACACTAGCCACGGTGATGGAGAAGGAAGAAGCAACCGATGCGGTTGATGGCTCAGCTGGTGGTTGGCGAGGCCCACTAGGCCGCATTTTGGTACAGTGAGATTCCCATATTAGTGCATGTTGATCGCGCATGTGCCGGTTCATACATGTAGTTGTCAAAGTATTGGAATTTTTGCCTCTTCTGAGTATTTTTTTTACAAAGTTGGCAGATAACATGAGTTGGGTAATCCTTTTTGGTCTCAAAAAAAGCCCAGGCTAGACAACTCTTGACGCCCATGCGAATTGCAGACCCACGACCGTTGCTGGCCACAGCCAGAGTTGTGGCTGAGGATGCAGTGCGTCTCATGATTGTATCACTCCATTTCTGTGCGACAAGCCGCAAGGTAACCTCAGTTTTTTTCTGGCAGGTTCTAAAAAATCTGATTTGTAAATCATTTAGTGACGTAATATGATGTAGATACTCTAGAATCATTATATTGGAGAACATCTATGCAATGCAATACCAAATGAGCCACTTATTAATAGAAAGCTATATGGTTCCAAAAATCTCAGTATAGGCTCTAAGCACACAATATGCCATTTGCCATGACCATTAGGTCTTCTACAGCCAGAACCTGCTTATTAAATTATTACACATCTCTTTTTAAAGGGAATCTGTCATCAGGATTTTGCTATTTGATCTGAGAATAGCATAATATAGAGTAAAAGCCTGATTCAAGGGATGTGTCACTTATTAGGCTGAGTTGTACTCTGCATACAATCAGTGTTTTATCAGAAGATATTATCGATGGATGACTAGGTCTCACGTGCAAAGTAGTCAGGCTAATCTGTATTCCCTCTCTCCTACCACTGATTGCCAGCTTGCTGACAATGTACAATGTACAGAGGAATCTGCTAATCAGATGTGTAGGTGGGGTGATACACAGCCGAGAAGTCTTAGCTCTGCTACATCTACATTAGAGAAAACAGGGATTCTATCTAAATCGCACCACCAGTCCAGTAAGTGATAAATCACTAGAATCAAGCTCGTTGTCTCTACAAAATGCTTCTATAAAATTCCATAGCAAAACCTGCAGACAGATTTCACTTTAACCCCTTAACGACCGCGGATACGCCTTTTAACAGGTGCAGTTAAGGGTACTTATTCCTCAGTGCCGCTTTTTAATCGCGCTGAGAAATAAGGTTATAGTGCCCCCCAGCATTGGAAAATCTCCAGGGTCTTGGCTACCGGGGGTAGCTGAGACCCCAAAGAACATGATTCGAGTCGTTTTTTAAAGTCCCAACTGTCAATAACAGTCTCGTGATCACTGTTATTCATGGAATAACGACAATCACAAAAAAGACAGATTTCCCATTCATTTCATATGATCTAGCATACCAGAGGAGAGAGAAATAAGGTACCCTGAGTCCCCCCGATAACTCCGGTATCCCTGGACCCTCCGGCTTTGTCCCCCGAATCCCACGCCTTCTTCCTGGAAGAAAATGGCGGGCGAATGCGCAGTGCACTCGACCGAGATCTACAGGCCAGCACCGGGCAAAAAAAGATTTTTCCTATTGGTTCATTTTGATCACTGTGATAGACCCTATCATAGTGATCAAAAAATATAGTAAATCAACCCCCCATTTTTCACCCCTTAGGTAAAAATAACTTAAATTAAAAAAATGTATTTTTTTCCATTAGGGTTAGGGTTGGTGCTAGGGTTAGGGTTGGGGTAAGAGCTAGGGTTAGAGGTGGTGCAAGGGTTAGGGTTGGGGTTATAGCTAGGGTTAGGGCTGGGCTACGGTTGGGGTTGGGGTTAGAGCTAGGATTAAGGTTGTGCTAGGATTAGGGTTGGGGCTGGGGCTAGGGTTAGGGTTGGGGTTAGGGTTTGAGATGGGGTTAGGATTGTGGTTATGGTTGGGATTAGGGTTAGGTTTGGGATTAGGGTTAGGGGTGTGTTGGGGTTATGGTTGTGGTTAGGGTTGGGAATAGGTTTAGGGGTGTTTTGGGGTTAGGTTTGGGGTTAGAGCTGTGCTAGGGTTGGAGTTAGAATTGGGGAGGTTTCACTGTTTAGGTACATTAGGGGGTCTCCAAACATGACATGATGCCCACAATTGATTCCAGCCACTTTTGCACTCAGAAAGTCAAAACGATGCTCCCTCCATTCTGAGCCCTGTCATGCGCCCAAACTGTGGCTTTCCCCCACATACGGAGTATCGGTGTACTCAGGAGAAATTGCACAACAAATTTTGTGGTGCATTTTCTCCTGTTACCCTTGTGAAAATAAAAAAGTTTGGGTCTAAAGTAAATTTTTTTGTGAAAAAAGTAAAATGTAAATTTTTTCCTTCAACATTACTTTAGTTCTCGTGAAGAACCTGAAGGATTAATAAACTTTCAGCATGGTTTTGAGCATCTTGAAGGGTGCAATTATTAGAACGGTGTCACTTTTGGGTATTTTCTGTCATATTGACCCCTCAAACTCACTTCAAATGTGAGGTGGTCCCTAAAAAAATGGTTTTGTAAATTTTGTTGTAAAAATGAGAAATCGCTGGTCAACTTTTAACCCTTATAACGTCCTAGCAACAAAAAAATATGTTTCCAAAATTGTGCTGATGTAAAGTTGAGATGTGGGAAATGTTATTTATTATCTAGTTTGTGTGACACGACTCTCTGATTTAAGGGCACAAAAAATAAGTTTGAAAATTGCAAAATTTTCAAAATTTTTGCCAAATTTAGGTTTTTTTCATAAATAATCACAAGTCATAGCACAGAAATTTTACCACTACCATGAAGTACAATATGTCAAGAAAAAACATTCTTTGAATCAGTGGGATCCAGTGAAGCGTTCCAGAGCTGTAACCTCATAAAGTGACGATGGTCAGAATTGTGAAAATTGGTTTGGTCGTTAAGTACAATATTGGCTTGGTCACTAAAGGGTTAAGAAATGAGAAAATGACTTGCTAGTTATACTTTCCAGCTAACAACATAGACTAAAAGCCCCATGTTCTCAGCAACTTGTGAGAGGTCCCTTAGGACAATCCCTCACATAACTAACTTGTATACCTAGTGCATCCTCTTTCCTGTTGTGACAAAGGTCTTTAATACAATAAAATTGCATTTCAAAATGTTATCCTGTTTTGTGTTTCTGTTTTTGCCCAGTGACAGTAAAAATTACTCTGATGGGAGGAGATATTACACTGACAAATGACAGTTACTCTCATTTGCATTCTGTGCATATTTATGATGGATGATCTGGGACCGTTCAATCATTTTCATCAAGTTTCCCACTATTCAGCTTTATAATGCACTGGGCTGTTCTCTTCCTTCTTACAGTTTATCTACCATGTAAGTTAGCAGAAATATTCTACGTTTTAATGTTTTTATTTTCCTGTAAACTGCCTCATTCCTTTTTATCTTTCTTTATTTCAGACTCCTCGGCACAGTTTACTGTGATCCAGGATGGTCCAATATCTGTCTCTCCAGGTGGGAGCGTCCGTCTTACTTGTAGCCTGAGTACAGGCAATGTAGGTGGAGGGAATGTTCCAAATTGGATATATCAGATCCTCGGAAGTGTCCCTAAACTGGTAATTGGCAGTAGCGGCACTAGTAATCAAAATTATAGACCTTCATGGACACCAGATCGATTTACTGGATCCATAACAGGAGGATTAGCTGTTCTCTCCATCTCCAAAGTGGAAATCGGAGACACTGGGGATTATTACTGTGTTGTCTGGTCAGGTACTCAATGCACAGTGATGCAAAAAATACAGAACACAGACACTTACACTTCCTCTTTGCTTTATATCCTAAGGACATAACAGCGGCCAGATGTTGCAGCAAGAAATCCCATGCCCACTATGTGTGCACTGGGTCCCGCAGCTTCCCTGCTGAGACGTACATGCGGCATGTCTTTCCAGACCGCAGCATGTCAATTTATCTTGCGGAGACGCAAACACAGCAGCTTTATTTAAAACATGACACACAAACAGCTCACTCAGCTGCTCCCCGAGGTAGACACAGGAATACTTGATATTAAATTCTCTGGGTGGTTTATTACTTCATAAACCATAAAGACAAAATAGTAACACAAAACAGCTTTTCTGACACAAATGAAAATAAAAAGTCTATACAAAAGCCTTCCCCAGTATGGCTCCAGCCTCCTGGGACAAAACACAATGCGACACTGAACGAAGCTTGAGCCTGGAGATTTCCTTCCGACAAACACACACCAGAGAGAAAAACAGTAGCTGGAAAATTTAACTCCCACCAACCACACCCTTGAGGTGGAGATATGGTGAGCAGGTGTCCCACCCATCTCTTTCACCTATTCACAAAAAAACCCAAAACGTGCTGATCAAGCCCTCAGCACATAGCATGCTGGAGAGAAACTTAGGCTGGAGTCACACACAACCATTAAAAAATCGGTCCGATTTTAACGGTCCGAAATCGCACAAATGTTTCTTGACCAGTGATCCGTTTTTGATGCGATTTTTCTTCATTGATCCGATTTTAATCGCATGCAAGCATCCGTTTGACATCCGTCTGGCGATTTTTTTTCTGACCATTACAAAATTGACAAATAACTGTTTTTAGGCATGAAACTCATTTAAAAAATCATCCCGCCCTATATTTATGGGCTCTCCAACAGGTGTGAGCCTGCTACCTTTGACATACAGTCAGTGCTTGGATTTGGTTAGCTCTGCTTTGAGCTAAACATGACAGACAGGCTCACTTTTAACACTACTGAGCGTGTTCTTTTCTATTGGGTTATATCCCGACGTTTTGGGGAGCAATACCCTGTGATTGTGGATCCGAGGAGGCGTAGACGAATGTGGGTCCATCCACTTTTGCTCCGAAGGATATCTAAAGGCCATTTCCACCGTCTCTATACATCTCTGCGTAGCCATCCGGAGAAGTTCTATCAATATTGTCGGATGAGCCTTGCTACCTTTGATAATTTGCTTGAGATTGTGCGCCCTGGGATCACGCTTCAGGACACGAGGATGCGCAAAGCTATTTCTGCAGAGGAGCGTCTACTCCTCACCTTACGGTATGTCTCAAACCAATATGTTGATGATGTGTGAAGCAGCATATTTATTTAACAGACCTTGAACCTTATTTCTTATTGCCCTATTTTCTTAAATTATTTCCACCACATTTCTCCAAAACATTTATATGCTTGTGGCTTACAGAACCAAGCCATGGCATGTAATTTAATGTTCATCATGCCTACTTTAGAATTCCTCGACTTTAAATGTGTTTGAAACTGTATCTGTTGTTTGTTGTGCTGTGTACTCATGTTTCTTTTTTTTTAGCTTCCTTTCAACTGGCCTTTCATATGCTGGTCTGCATTTAGAATTTTTAATTGGGAAATCCACAATCTCTGGCATAGTACGGTCTTCATACTCCCAAATCTGGACCAGACTCCATCATGTGGTAATGCCGGAGCCCAAAATGCCTGACTGGTTGCGTATCTCCCGTTGATTTGAGGACACATGCCAGTTTCCACAATGTATTGGAGCCCTAGATGGGAAGCACATCTGTGTGCGTAAGCTGCCGAACTCAGGGTCCCAATTCTATAATTATAAACAATATTTTTCTGTAGTATTGTTGGCTTTGGTTGACACTCACTACAGGTTTATAATTGTAGATATTGGGGCCTATGGAAGAACTGGAGACTGCAGAGTCTTCAATTCTTCCATTATGGGTCGGCGACTGTGTAATAATGAGATTGACCTACCACCACCACGTCAGCTTCCCAACTCTAATCTGGAACCGGTGCCTTATGTTCTTGTAGCAGATGAGGCGATTCAATTGAGCAGACATGTCATGAGGCCATATCCACGACAAACCCTTGACCACCGGCATAGAATATTTAACTTTCGCCTATCACGTGCTCGGCGACTGGTGGAGTGTGCCTTTGGTATTCTTACGGCCAAATGGAGGGTCCTACAGTCCGCCATTCAGCTGAATGAAGCTAATGTCAATGAAGTTATTAAAGCCTGTGTTGTCCTACATAACTTCACAAGAATTCATGACTGCCCCTCACATGATGATGCTGAAGTGGAGTCTGCTAATGTGTCTAGGCCTAGGACACATGTAAACCCACCCTGTCATCCAATTTCCGGACTCAAAGTACGTGATGTGTTTACAACTTATTTTCTAACACCTCAGGGTGCTACTCCCTGGCAAGATGATGCCTTATCTATGTAGTGCTTTGGTTGTATTGTGTTCTCATAAAGATTGTTTGCTTGGCCTTTTGTTTTGTTTTTTTAAACAGTACTTTTTACTATATCTATCTAACACATTACAGAACATGTACGAACATGAACAGACACACATTGTGAATGTTAACAAGTTTATTACTTGTTTTTTTTGGTATTGCCGTACCAAATACCCATAGTAATGGCATATGGCCTAATGTTATCAGCACATTAGTATTTAACAGTCCAAACCAAAAATGAAACATCATGTATAAAACACAAAACATTACATCAAGGGAAAAACGAAAACCTACAAGTCATGGTAGGTGGGGGGGTGGTGAAGGTGGGGGGCCTGTTTGGACATTTGACCTTGGTTGCTGAGCCACATCTCTGTCCCCCTGTGCGCTGGCAGCTGGCTGTGCCATCTGTTGCATCCTGCCAGGATCAATTTGTGGGTTTGGGTAGGGGTAATTTTGATATTGGTGTGGGTAGTCCTGGTAGGGCTGCCCTAATTGCCCATATCCTCCAATATGTCCATGTCTAACATACTCATGTTGTGGCCACCCACCAACATTGGGTATGTTAAAGTGGCCATATTGGGCATGTGCGCCCTGGCCCATATATTGGACCTGTGGAGCCACATTGGGGATGTGTGCAGGCTGAGGTGGAGGTGTTGGCACCCGTGGAGGAGGAGGAGGAGGAGGAGGAGGAACAGGTTCCAAGGATGGTTGACTTGTCACATCAAGTCCAACCAGCTTATCAATTTGATTCTCATCTGACAGCTACCACCTTTCAAGAAACTGAAACACACTGCGCGGATTATTGGGTGGTGTTCTGGCATCCAAAACGATTTGGAGAGCCACTCTCGTACGCAGCCTGTACCCACGGGGAATTGCCCACAAATACTGTGCCAGACTGCGCCCATAAGCCTCCTCCCCATCATCATGAGCAGCTGTGGACAAGTAGTCCAATACACCTCGGTCCACCTGCATTCTTTTTCCCAAAGGTGCTCCTTCTCTCCTGCGCCTGCCTCGTCGTGGTAGGACCGAAGGCTGAGGTATCCAGTGGCATGGTGGGGCTGCTACTGTTGCCCCGTCATCATGCTATGCTGCCTGGCTAACAGATTCTGGTGGTGGTGATCTTGGTGGTGGTGGTGTGGCTCTGGGAAGTCCTGCAGATGGGCCGGACCCTGCAGCAACATCCGACTCAGGATCAATCACCACCTCAGAATCGTAACCCGTCTCCCTCCCTGTGAGGTTTGACTAGGTGCTACAATGGAAAAAATAACATAAATTAAATTTTGCATAGAGAATATATAAAGTACTGCATTAAACCATGCACTTACGGTCTCAGATCCATCACAGGAGGAAGGAAATGTAGGCGGTCGAAGTACAGGTATTTTCTCTTTGTGGTTCCAGCCGCTCCACTACGGGACCTCAGCTGTCTCTCCCTCCTATATGTGTCCCTGCAGCTGCGCCAACGCCTTGTCACATCAGTCACTACAATGTGAACAAAAACACAGGATTTTGGTACACCACACATATGGCTATGGTATCAAGGGTATACCTATGCTTAGGCACACATTTTACAAATGATATGATTTATATTCCTGGTTGGCTCCACACCAATCAAAAAAATAAGGAAAAGGTTGAGGCCTACTACAAAGGACCTTCTAACCAACAGAATTGCTAACAAAATTTAGAAAAACCTGTGGTAATAATGCGAACATCTATGATGTTTTGAGTCAAAAAACAAAAGTTATATAGTGGCTAAGATACGGGCAAAAAAACAAGGAGAGCACTGCATTTGGTGGCAGAACAATTAGCTAAATATTTCAAATTTTTGTAAGGCAAATTTGTCATGGTGCCACCAGTCAGGGAGTTGTAATTTAGATGTTGTAAATATGCACACAATAAAAATGGCGGAGTAATTATGTCCAGATATCTGAGCAATGACGACACATATTGGGACTTACATTGAGCAGATTAGATTTGGGGATTTGATTATGTGTACACATTATTTCACTTACTAATTTGCTCCTGCTCCTTCCGAGGTCTTGCCGCATATCCAGTGAACATCAGGGCACAGATTCTTGTCCACGCTGCCTCCCTGCATGTGCAGTCAGCATAGTGGGGATCTCTCTGGTCCCATAGTTCTGGCCTCTCCTGGACCAGAACTATTAGCATTTCCACATTGACTGGCGTGGACATGATGGAGGACTCCGTGGAGGCGTTCTTCCTGTTTTTTTTTATGCTGCAAGAGAAATTTGCATCACAAAGCTTCCTGGCCATGGAGAAGTCTTGCGATTTAATCGCAAGTCACACGTGTGGTGCGTTTTCAATGCGATTTTTAATCGCATCCTTAGACTTGCATTGGCGAATCCGATCCGAAAATCGGTGACAATCGCAGCATGCTGCGATTGTCTCGGTCCGAGGAACGGATCCGATAAAAAAACGCATGATGGGAGCAGCAACATAGAATAACATTGGGACGAATGCAATGCGATTTTTTATCGCATTGCATTCGTCCGATTTAATCGCTAGTGTGACTCCGGCCTTATGCGTTTTCACATCACACAGGATAACAACCTTCGCAACACATATCTCCCCTCACATATAGCACCAGTGACCCTGTCACACATGATAAAAACGCACTAAAAAATGCAGTGAAAAAACGCAAGAAACTTATTTTAGGTAATAGGAGCAGAAATGTTGCAGAAAATCTGAAACATCAAAATTCACCAAATACTCATCGTGGGAAGTTAACCTAAAGAATACAACATCAAAGTCTGATTGTTGACATTTTCTTGAAAGAGAAAATGGAAAAAAAATAAAAAAAATACAGTAGAGATAAGCTAAAAAGTGAATTGTGTTGTAGATTGCTACAATTTGTCATTGTGTAGAAGGGAGGACCGGGCTGCCAGGGCTGCTGAAGCGTTGGGTCCGGATCTGCTGGGGTGAACCTCCTGTTCCTGGAGGAATGAGCCTGCAGCTGGAGCGAGCCAGTAACCAGGGTGAATTGGTCGTGGCCAGTCAGTCTGAGATAAAATGGGTTGCAGGGCAGCAGAAGTGGTCTTCCCGCCAGAACGTGGATGACGGGCAGACCACAGCCGCTGTGAAGGGAGCGACAGGCCGGGGTGCACAGAGGAAGGGCTGCATCGTGAGGGACTCACCTATAGCGGCAACTGCACAGGGGAACGTGAGACCGACAGAGCTTCGCAGTTCGGATGTCCAGGTGTCGGCTGACATCCAGAGAGGCGCAGCGGGCAAAACTGGAGACCGCCCGCTGCCACAAGAAGTAGGACAGTGTGCTGGGTGAGGGTGCCAGCAGACACCACACCGACCGCCGCCAGCATCCTGCTACCCACAATGAAACTGTGAACCAGAGACTGTTTAGTTAAACAACTGTTTATTCAATTTAATTCTGTACCCTTTTACCCTGCTATCTCCCTGCCAGGAGTTCCCTACTGTTGATTAATTAAATATAGTTAACCCCTGCTCTGCAGCACCTGCATATTACAGTTGCATAGTCAATAACCCAACTAATTCTTGCAAAATACTCATGCTATAGAAGATAATGAAGATAATTACATTCTTCACCATTCACGCATGACCAAGATTACATAATTGCAACCATGCAGCGCAACAATGTTTTCTCTATCAAAAACAACATTCAAACTTTGCAAGTTTCTGATGTCATACAATTTTTTTTTCCTGTCAGGTTCTATAAAATCTGATCTGTAAATCATTGAATGGTGTAATATTGAAGTAGACACTCTAGAATCATTGCTTATATTGGAGGACCTCTATGTAAAGCAATACCAAATAGGGCACTTATTAGTAGAAAGCTATAGGGTTCCGTACATCTCAGTATAAGATCTAAGCAGTATGACATATGCCATGAGCATTAGGCCTTCTACAATCAGAACCTGCTTAATAAATTAATACAGCTCTCTTTTAAAGGGATGTTTTTAATATTTGATCTGAGAACAGCATAATATAGAGCAAGAGAGCCTGATTCAAGGGATATGTTACTTATTAGGCTGTGTTGTAACTTGCATACAACCAGTGTTCTATCAGCAGGAGTTTATCGATAGATAACTATGTCTTACGTGCAAAGTAGTCAGGCTAATCTGTATAATTCTGCTCCCACCACTGATTGACAGCTTGCTGACAATGTACAATGTATAGAGGAATCAGCTAATCAGAGGTGTGGACTGTTTTCAAAATTAAAAAGTGCACCACCAGTCCAGTAAGTGATAAATCGCTAGAATCAGGCTCTCTGTCTCTACATCATGCTGCTATAAAATTCCATAGCAAAACCTGCAGACAGATTTCACTTTAAGAAATGAGAATATGACTTGCTAGTTATATTTTCAAGCTGAGAACACAGACTGAGAGCCCCATGTTCTCAGCAACTTGTGGAAGGTCCCTTAGGACAAGCCCTTATAAACCTAACTTGTATACCTTGTGCATCCTCTTTCCTCTTGTGACACAGCCCCTTTCATACAATAAACCCTTTCACTGCATTCCAAAATATTCGCTAAAGGTCGTGAAATATCCTGTTTTGTGGTTTTGTGTTTCTGTTTTTCCCAGTGACAATAAAAATTACTCTGATGGGAGGAAATATTACACCGACCAATGAGAGTTACTCTGATTTGCATTCTGTGCATATTTATGATGGATGATCTGGCACCGTTCAATCATTTTCTCTAAGTTTCCCACAATTCAGCTTTACCATGCCCTGGGCTGTTCTCTTCCTTCTTACAGTTTATCTACCATGTAAGTTAGCAAAAATGTACTATGCTTAATGTTCATTTTTATTTCATTTTAAACTGCCTCATTTCTTTATCATTTTATATTTCAGATTCCTCGGCACAGTTTACTGTGATCCAGGATGGTCCAATATCTGTGTCTCCCGGAGTGAGCGTCCGTCTTACTTGTAGCTTGAGTACCGGCAATGTTAATGGAGAGAATCGTCCAACTTGGATATATCAGATCCTCGGAAGTGTCCCTAAACTGGTAATTAGCAGTAGTGGTGCTAGTAATCAAAATTATAGACCTTCATGGACATCAGATCGATTTACTGGATCCATAACTGGAGGATTAGCCGTTCTCTCCATCTCCAAAGTGGACATCGGAGACACTGGGGATTATTACTGTGCTCTCTGGTCAGGTACTCAATGCACAGTGATGCAAAAAATACAGAACACAGACACTTATACTTCCTCTTTGCTTTATATCCTAAGGACATAACAGCTTACATTCTGTGTTGTATTTCCATACACAATGCTCCCTGAGATGTTTGCTTGCTCAGCACATTTATGAATGAATTTCTTTTATTAGATTTCTGTTTGTAGTTTCCAGAAGTGTTTGGCGCTCTGGACAGATCTGATTGTGTGCGTGTTTTCTAAATGTGTGATATGATGCTGTGCTTTAGGCTATGTGCACACGTAGCGGAACTCTTGCGGAAATTACCGTGAGAACTCCGGATTCCATTACGCGGGAAAATCACATTTAAATTCCTGCAACTTTCCCACGGAAAAACTAGTGTTTTGCAAGTGCAATTAGCTTACAGAATGCTAGCATTTTCCAAGCGATCTGTAGCATCGCTTGGAGAACTGATTGACAGGTTGGTCACACTCGTCAAACATAGTGTTTGACGAGTGTGACCACCTTTTTACTATTGATGCGGCCTATGCCGCATCAGTAGTAAAAGATAGGATGTAAAAAATAATTAAAAAAATAAAAAATATTGTTATTCTTACCTTCCGGTGTCCCGCGCAGCCTTGCCCCCCTCTCTCCACGCTCCTGGTCCCAGTAATCCTTTGCGCGAACGACCGCGAGACGTCGTGTTCCCGTGAATGGTCGTGAGACGTCGCACTCCCGCGAGATCACGACGTCATCGCGGTCATTCTCGCAATGGATTACTGGAACCAGGAGCGTGGAGAGAGGCGGGAAGGCTGCGCGGGATGCCGGAAGGTGAGAATAACAATATTTTTTATTTTAAAATTCTATTTTTTACAGGGATATGGTACCCAGAGCCCGAAGGACAGTCTCCTCTCCTCCGGACTTTGGGTACATCCGCAAATGTTCTGCTTACTTTTCGCATGGTGGGCATAGCCACATGCGGAAAGTAAGCAGAACAATGCATTCCTATGTGGGCGGAATCGCCGCCATTCCGCTAAATTAATGAGCATGCTGCGTTTTTTACCGCAAAGCGATTCCGCCGCGGAAAAAAAACGCAGCATTAGCACAGCATTGCGGAATCCCATAGGAATGCATGGGATGCTTATTTTTCGTGGCAAAATCGCGCGTTTAAAACCGCCGCGGAAACGTGAAAAAGCCTTAGAATAAAATAGCATCATATATGCTGCAGTCCCGCTGTCTTGGGGTCATATTCAACACTGAACTTTCCTTTACTCCGTACATCCGATCACTCAGTCGCTCTTGTCACCTGCATCTTAAAAACATCTCCAGAATCTGACCTTTTCTCACCTTTGAAACTGCTAAGACTCTTACTGTCGCTCTTATTCATTCTCGTCTGGACTACTGCAACTCTCTTCTGATCGGTCTCCCTCTTACCAAACTTTCTCCTCTCCAATCCATCTTGAATGCGGCAGCCAGGGTCATATTTCTGTCCAGCCGCTTCACCGATGCCTCCATCTTGTGCCAGTCATTACACTGGCTACCTATTCGCTACAGGGTCCAGTATAAACTCATCTCTCTCACCCACAAAGCTCTCCACTGTTCTGCACCGCCTTATATCTCCTCTCTCGTCTCTGTCTATTGCCCTACACGTGCCCTCCGTTCTACAAATGACCTAAGACTAACATCCCCCGTAATCCGAACCTCGCACCTCCGTCTCCAAGACTTCTCTCGTGCTGCTCCAGCTCTCTGGAATGCACTTCCCCAGACGATCAGACTGATACCTAGCCCTGACCTATTCAAGCGCGCTTTGAAAACCCATCTCTTCAAACAAGCCTACCACATCAACTACTCAGCAAGCTAACTTTGCCCTGTTCCCTCCTTCCAAATATTATTCTGAATCTGCACCCTACTATTCATCTGTCTCCACACCCTTCATGCACATGATAACTGCATTTGATACTTGTCTATTGCACTTAAACACACGGGCTGATGACCGGATCATGCAGCTTTATATGAAAATCCCTATTATAATTGCCAGACCTGAATTAACAAGCATTTCTCACCTACTGTGTCCCCCCATTTCCTTGTAGATTGTAAGCTTGTGAGCAGGGACCTCACTCCTAATGTCACTGTTTGAATTGTCTTAACTTGAATTGAATTTATTGTCTGTACATGTCCCCGCTTAATTGTAAAGTGCTGCGGAATATGTTGGCGCTATATAAATAAAAATTATTATTATTATTATTATTATTATTTATGCAATTACATAATTTAATATTTAAAAAAAAAGATAAAAATCTGTCTGGTTAGTTTGCGAAAGCGTATGGACAGGTGCTATTTGAATAAAAATCATACCGTATACTGACCAGTATAATTCAACAGGGCTGCTCAGATAACAATTTTTTTTAGGAACTGAGTGTCCGTGTGAAAAATAATTGCAGTGTGCCCTATTCTATTCCATATTTTGGATGAGATTTGCCTATACAAGTCTGTGGATGGGTAAAATAAATTAAATCCCATATAGATCACCCATATTGCATCTGATTTTTATATACTGTATGGATATGGATGAAAATTGTCCAAGATTTTTTGGATATAAATTGGATGATTTTTTTGATATGCCCCAGCCTTAAGATGTAGTATTACAAAAATGTGGCACTTCAAAATTGGAGTTGTAGTTGAAGCAAATATTGTGGATTTACTGGATTGTGGAAATAAAATCAGAGTGAAGTTTCGGTTTAGCATTCCGCGTGGATTGCAAAATGTAGAAAAGAAGCTGAAAAAATTACAAGTGCTGAGGACATATGCGCATGTATGGTCGACTACGCTTTTGAGCCTGCTTTATAAAGGAGGTCAAATAGAGCACAATGACTCTCTGTCTGCTTCTTCAAAGGAGTGGTCTGAACCTAATGTTGATTTTCATCCTAAATGTGTATCTATTAAATATAATCTAATTGCTTTTGTAATATACTTTAATGAAAAAGTCCCTACCATTCCCTTTCTAAATACTTTATGTATTTATTAATACTTACGGTTTCATGACATTTTGTTTGATAATCCTCAGTGCATGCTGGAATACTCAAATGGGATGTCATCAGGTGGAAGGAACTACCGTAGTCTCAGTCTCGACCCTGAATGAAGCGTCATCACTGACGTCCGTTTCAGGTGCAGGGCTAGTCCTTGCGCTACTAAGCATGTGGCAGTTGTTAATTCCGATGTATGCTCAGTGGAAGCTCCCTGTGCAATATTACATTTCAATGCACAGTGAATGTGCCCTCTCTGCCTTTCTCTATTGAGAAGTGACAAGCTGGCAAGGGAGTACACTGTCAGTGTGAATTGTAGAGCAGAGAACGTGGTAAGCAAGTGTAAGATAATAAGCAGGAATGCGGGATGCAGTGATTGTACGCAGGCAGAGCAAGGGATAACAGGTTTATTTACAGGGAAAATTCTCCACACAGTGAGATAAGAGTTAATAAGTAATAAAGGCACAGTACAACGCAACTGGTCAAATATTAGCAAACAAATAAGGAAGTCCTAACACTGCAGCTCTTGCTGCGAACTCAATGGTGCCGTCAACGGCCAACACAGTGTACTCATTAATGGGGTCAAGCAGACAACAATACCCCCATTTCTGGTGACAGTGGTGTGTCTCCGGTACCTTCCACTGCCCCTAGTCCATATTATGAATTGGCAAAGCAACAGTAAGGGCCACAGCACACTCTAAGCTCGACGAGACTCCTGCACAACTCTCCTCACAGTGTCAGTCAAGCGAACCCAAAGTGGCTGATGGAAAAAGGGGTCACGATCTGATACGGGCCCCACGTGGCTCAGAAGTTGTTTCATCGCACGGTCAGGGTACAAGGGTCTGTCCTGTATTCGGTCACTAGTATGGGGCACGTGTGTAGTACTCACGGACACGGATTGCCCTGCGTCTCGGTTACTGGAAGTCACTGGCACACGCTGTTCGCACACAAAGCACTTCTTTCTCTCCGGCTGCAGCACGACCGTTTCTGCTCTGTCCTGCAGCGGCTCTGCACTGTTCTTCACCCGGCTTCTCTCCTGGCAGCGGTCCCGCTCTAAACGGTCAAACCCTGCCGCAATGCCGATACCCGGTGGGGGAAGGGGTAGCCAAGCGCGCCGCACACCGCGCTTCTGCACACCGCGCTTCTGCACACTGCTGAGCTCTGGCACCAAACTCTCCTGTTTCGCGCGCTTTGCCCTCTTATTTGCTGGCTTCTGCACACCCTTTTCCTCAGTCTTCTCCCACCCCCTTTGGCCAACAGGAAGGTGTCTCCCCCCAGGCTTCCCTCAGGCTGCAGGGGAAGGTCTGCATCCTCAAGGCTGTCCTGTTGTGAATTCTCTTACTTCTGGGTCAGGGCTCCCTCTAGTGGTTACTGTGGATAGTGGAGCTGGCCGGATTGACAGAGATCTGCCACCTGATGATGATGATTATTGGAGATCTGGGGTTACTGATTGGAGTATTTAAGTCAGCAGGCTTCCTTCAATCCCTGCTTGTTATTGCTTTACTGTGCATTCTGAGGTCTGATGTCTCCTGCCCTGATCCTGCATTGTTCAGCTAAGTTGTTAATTTGCTATTCCTTTACATCTGATCTGGTTTTGTCTTTTTCTTCTTGTTGTGAGGGTTCAGCTTGCTCCATGCTGGGGGCTGTGCTGGACCCCGCTCCATATGTTACAACTAGTGTCAGTTTGTTCAGTCCCCTGTTATATTAGTCTCTTTTGCTTTGCAGCCAGTTGATACCAGAATGCTGATATAGTGGGGGTGAGGTCGTAAGACCTCAGTGTTTTTTTGTACATCAGACGTGTTGGACTTTTTCAGGGTTTTTGCGTGATTGCAGACAGTGTCTTTCCTTTCCTATCCTATCTAGTCAGTTTGGGCCCCATCATTTGCTCAGTCTATTTTCTGCCTGCATTTGTGTTTCATCTTGTCTCACCGACAATATATGTTTGGGGGCTATCTATTCCTTTGGGGTCTACTCCGGGGCAGTTTAGATTTCACCTTTCTTGCTTTAGGCTTAGTTAGCTCTCCGGCTGTGCCGAAGCATCTAGGGCATCGTAGGTACGCTCCACAGCTACTGTTAGTTGTGTTGTTAGGACTAGGGGTCTGCAATCTGCTAAGTGACCAACCTTTCTGGTTTTCTGGTGGCCTAGCCTATTCCTGCCATCCTCCTCGGTGACCTGTTCATAACACTGTCCCTCGGGAACAGAGGATGCAGTATCTTGAGCATTCCCTTACACTCCCCCTCTTCTTTTATTTGCCATTCCACTGGCGACGAGTCATCATGCTTCACGATGGTTTTCTGAGGGCCGACAGCTGCCCATAATTTCTGCATCTGCTCCTGCCTCTCCCGCATCATGTTCTGCCAGTAAAGCTGTTTAGGGTCACTCTGAACTTCAGGTAGAGTGGCAGGGAACAGGGGTCCATCCAGGTCCCATGAATCAGCAATCTCTTCTGGGTCTACATCTGACAAGTCGAGAAGCTCTCCCTCTCCATACTCCAGAGCTGACAAAGGTAATGCCTCAGGACCTTCTTCCTCTTCACGGTCTACCACTTCTGGCAGGGGTACCTCAGAGGCATCTCTTGACTCTTCCATTGAATCAGGGTCCTTTGAGCTGATGGGTGGCAAGCTTTCCACTTCAGAGGACGAGAAAAGTGTCTCTTCCCTCTCATCCTCGGGAACCATGGGAATGGGTGTTTCAGGAACACTGGACCCTTGTACCCTTTCGGGTTGATCCTCATGGACGGAACCTTCGGACACGCTTCCACACGCCTGACCAACGGAGAAATCTTACCGCGAACAGCCGACATCTTCTCCTTCTCTATTTGACGTCCATCGTCGTGACTCTGTCTGACTCTGGGTGTGGCCCCCATCTTCTCGCCATAACTTTTCTCCCAGGGGCGGTGTTCTCTCCAGCTAGCAGGTCCTTTGGAGGGATGAGCGATTTTCCTCTGTCGTCTGTCTCTGGTAGGGCAACTTCTGGACAGGTATCCCTTTCCTCCACATGTCCAACACCCACTTCTGGGCCTGTCTGATGGGAGCCTCAGTCTGGATCATGAGCCTTTTCAGAAGACGCGTCCCATCCGCGAGCAGTCTCCACTCCACGACCTGGAAACCAACTTTGGGGCAACTGTTGGGGCACTTCTTATGCGCCGCACCTCTCCTCCAACTTCCTTCTCCTTTTGCTGCAAGTTATCCTGGGGTATGGAATGGAACTCCAAGGCATTTGTAAGAGCTTCCTCCAGTTTGTCGACCTTTTTCCATATCCTCTGCATCCCCTGACATAACTTCAGGACCATGTAGGCTCTTTCTCATTTGGGGTGGGTACTCCGCAACAACAGACCAACCCTGTCAAGGCTGCAACCCTCTGTTCCTGCTCACCTATGCACGCCTCTGCCCCAATGGCTGCAAAAGTCATGCGCAGGTAAGCTGACAGGCACTTACGCAAGTCCACCCAAGCTGCACATCTCTCAGGCCCATCACCAACTAGCCTCGCAGCACTATGCCAGTGGGTCCTAAGCCTTTATTGTCTTTCCTAAGGATTGTGGTGTGTAGCTCCTGTAGCGCATTCATGTACTGCGTCACGGTCTCCCCCTCTCTTTGAATACGCGTGCGTAATTCTCCTACATCTGTGTGGTGTCTGTGAGTCTCTTCAAGTATTTGCAGTACTTTGTCAAAGGTGTCTCACGCCTGGGGGGGTCGTAGCATGACGGAATCTCTGGCCTCTCCGCCTAGAGCCATCAGAGCAACCTCCACCGCTAACGCAGGAGTCATGGGGTACATTCTCATCATTCCTCTGACTGTCTCAGTCCAGTTACATAACAGTACATTACTCCCTGTGGACTAGGGGAGATTACTTAAAATTGTCCCCAGTAGTATACTGGCCCTAAGAGCACCCCTATCTGCCTGGTCTGCAACCCCTGCACCCATAGACTGCATCCTGCTGACTACTACAAGTGTAAGATAACAAGCAGGAATGCAGGATGCAGTAAAAAGTTTTATTTAAAGGGAAAATACTCCACTCATGGAGATAAAGAGTTAATCAGTAATAAAGGCACAGTACAATGCCGGGTGCATGCGCAGTGTGTTCGACCGAGAGCTGCTGGCCAGCACCTGGCAACAAAAGGAGATTTTTCCTTTTGGTTCATTTTGATCACTGTGATAGATCCTATCATAGTTATCAAGAAATTATAATAAATCAAACCCCTAGGGGGCTAGGGTTAGGGTTGGGGTTAGAGCTAGGGTTAGGCTAGGGTTGGGTTTGGGGTTAGAGTTAGAGCTAGGATTGGGGTTGGGCTAGGATTAGGTTGGGGCAAGGAATAGGGTTGTGGTTGGGGCTATGGTTGGGGTTAGGGTTTGAGTTGGGGTTAGAATTGTGGTTATGGTTGGGATTAGGGTTAGGTTTGGGATTAGGGTTAGGGATGTGTTGGGGTTATGGTTGTGGTTAGGGTTGGGATTAGGTTTAAGGGTGTTTTGGGGTTAGGTTTGGGGTTAGGGCTGTGCTAGGGTTGGAGTTAGAATTAGGGGGTTTCACTGTTTAAGAGAAAAAAAAAAAAGAAGAAATTCCAGCGCCAGAAATGGAAAATTAAAAATCCATTTTATTGTGCCAATACATATTAAAATTCCAGCAGGTACAGCATATCAGTCGGATGACTGCAGAACAACGCGTTTCGACGCCTCAGGTCTTAATCATGTCATCCGACTGATATGCTGTACCTGCTGGAATTTTAATATGTATTGGCACAATAAAATGGATTTTTAATTTTCCATTTCTGGCGCTGGAATTTCTTCTTTTTTTTTCTCTTCTCCATTGATTGATTGCCTAGTCAAAGCCATGCGCAGGATTTGGATTTTACCAGCAAGGCAGTACGGTGAGCTGGATTATTTTCTTCCCTTTTTTCGTTTTACTGTTTAGGTACATTAGGGGGTCTCTAAACATAACATGATGCCCACCATTGATTCCAGCCAATTTTGCATTCGGAAAGTCAAAACGGTGTTCCATCTCTTCTGAGCCCTGCCATGTGCACAAACTGTGGCTTTCCCCCACATACGGGGTATCGGCGTTCTCAGGAGAAATTGCACAACAAATTTTGTGGTCCATTTTCTCCTGTTACTCTTGTGAAAATAAAAAAGTTTGGTTCTAAAGTAAATTTTTTGTGAAAAAGGTAAAATGTTAATTTTTTCCTTCCACATTATTTTGGTTCTCGTGAAGCACCTGAAGGATTATTAAACTTTCAGTGTGGCTTTGAGCACCTTCAAGGGTGCAGTTATTAGAACGGTGTAACTTTTGGGTATTTTCTGTCATATTGACCTTAGGGGGTCACTTCAAATGTGAGGTGGTCCCTAAAAAAAATGGTTTTGTAAATTTTGTAGTAAAAATGAGAAATCACTGGTCAACTTTTAACCCTTATAATGTCCTAACAATGAAAAAATATGTTTCCAAAATTGTGCTGATGTAAAGTTGAGATGTGGGAAATGTTATTTATTAACTAGTGTGTGTGACACGACTCTCTGATTTAAGGGCACAAAAGTTAAGTTTGAAAATTGCAAAATTTTCAAAATTTTTGCCAAATTTAGTTTTTTTCATAAATAAACGCAAGTCATAGCAAAGAAATTTTACAACTAACATGAAGTACAATATGTCAAGAAAAAGCATTCTCAGAATCAGTAGGATCCAGTGAAGCATTCCAGAGCTTCACTGGATCCCACTCATAAAGTGACAATGGTCAGAATTGTGAAAATTGGCTTGGTCATTAAGTACAAAATTGGCTCAGTCACTAAGGGGTTAAGAAATGAGAAATTGACTTGCTAGTTATACTTTCCAGCTGACAACATAGACTAAAAGCCTCATGTTCTCAGCAACTTGTGAGAGGTTGTAATGATGAGTAAGATAAGTCTGTAAGGTATGACTTCTGGAACCTTCCAGTATCTTCCATTCTCTGAGACTGTCAAATAGCTGCAAAACCCCCCTTCCTCACCCACAGCTCTGTGAAATCTGAGATCCCAGTGAAGATTCTTTCCCCCCCCCCCCGTCCCTACACAGGAAGGGGAAAGAATTTCTTTGTCCTGGCCATGAGGCCAATTCAGTTATGGGGAATATTAAAAGAAGCCGTAGAGCACATGCCGTCCGCAGCAGAAAAATGAAATGGACATTTCTGTGATATGCAGATTGTTAGCAGTGGTGGGGACATCCAAAGTAACCCCCCTGAGAAACATTGTTAGGGCAAGACTAGCTTGCTGGTTTTTTGGCACATGGTGCCAGCGGTGGGATAACTAAGATAAGCCCCCCTGCGCCTGTGATAGCCGTGTGTTGGCAGTGAGTCGCATCCCCCCGTCGGTGACATTTTGGTGTCAGATGGTCGGATCTGTGACAGAGGTCCATAAGGACAAGCCCTCACATAACTAACTTGTATACTTTGTGCATCCTCTTTCCTGTTGTGACACAGCCCTTTTAAAGGGAGTCTGTCACCCTATTTTAGGCCTATCAGCTGCTGGCACCACCCTCAGGGGCTTATCTACAGCATTGTGTAATGCTGTAGATAAGCCCCCAATGTAACCTGAAAGATAAGAAAAATGACCTTTCCCGGCGCCTGCGCACTGCAGTACTTTACTCTGCCCTCAAAAGGGCAGAAAAAGTACGCCTGCTCAGGAGCCGCGGCAGAAGTAAGTAGGAGGACGGTATCGTATGAAGATGGGAGGCGCCGGACTGGACTGCAACACCCACCTCACCGGCCCCCACCCCCCCGGTGAGTATAGTCTAACGTGTTTTTCTTATCTTTCAGGTTACATAAGGGGCTTATCTACAGCATTACAGAATGCCGTAGATAAGCCCCTGATGGCGGTGCCGGCGGCTAAAAATAGGTGACAGATTCCCTTTGATACAATAAACTAGAGATGAGCGACTTTGCCTTTTTTCGGGTCGAGTCTGGTTTCATAAAACCCGACTTTCTCAAAAGTCGGGTCGAACGAAATCGGCAGATTATCGTGAAAAGTCGAAGGCCGACTGAAACATGAAACCCAATGCAAGTCAATGGGGAAGCAAAGTTGACAGGGAGTTGAGGACAGTAAACACTCCTACAGTGCCCATTTGAATTCCAAAAACATCAATTTTTATTACTGAAGCTTGTCAACCTTAATTTACTTCATAATAATAGTTACGCACTGAAAACTGGGGGTTATTTGGCTAAAATTGTGGGGGGGTAGGGCTGGCTCCAGGTTTTCATGTGCCCTGGGCCAAAGAGCGCCCCTTTAACACATACCACAACTCATGATGCTCCGATACGGCAGAGAAATAGCGGTATAGTTCAATGAAAAATACTTCACTTTTTACATCTCATGACTGATATCAATTTTAAATTCTCCAATAGCTCCAAAAACGGACAGTATATAACTCCATACAGTATTATGGGCACCGCATAGTGCGCTATACAGAGTAATGAGGCCCATATATTTCTCCATACAGAATCATTGGTCCCATATAATGTTTGAAACAGTATATGATGAGCTCCACATAATGCTACAGTATATGTTGGTCCCATGGATGAAGCCCCACTGTCTTATGGGCCCAAATAATGCTCCATATATAATGGGCCCCATTTCTAATGCTCTAGTGTATAATGGGCCCAGTAAATGCTGCTCCAGTGTCTGATGTCCACCTTTGGAATGCTCCAGTGTATGGTGGGCCCCATATATCATTCTCCAGAGTATAGTGCTCCCCTAAAATTGCTGTCCCAACATTGAAAACAATTAAATAAGTCTCCTCGCTAGGGAATCCCTGTACTAGTCTGGACTCCTCGTTGTCCCCATCTTCCCTCTCACTGCACTTGGCTGTTTAGGCAGAGGGTGTACAGATGTGATGTCATTGCGCTGTCTGATCAGAATATCACTGTCAGGACACGCGGAAGACGTCATGGCGGTGGAGCAGGGAGATGTAAGTATTTCAACTTTGCAAGTGCTGTGATCCGGAGCAAACAGGGGGGGCCCACTCGTAGGGCACGGTACTGGCACAGGGCCCCTCGTAGTACGGTGGTGTGTGGCGGTGTGTCTGACGGCGGGTGGGCCCTCCCGGGTGGGCCCTCCCACCGGCAGAGACACTTTTGCGCACTATGAGGGGCCCTGTGCCAGTGCCGTCGCCCATGAGTATGCCCCCCACCAGCTCAAGAAACCTGCACTTTCATCTGCACCTTCCTCTTTGTCACCTTGTAAGGTGGTATAGTATGCGTGAAGGGGAGCCTGAGTTTCCTCAGGGTCAGATTCTGGCTGTGTAGAGTGTGAGGGGAATGTAGTGGTCTGGGTCAATGTACCAGCAGAATCATCTAGCAGTGGCTGGGCCTCAGTGCACTTGTGGTGCCCCCAGGAGTATGGTCACCACAGTGGCATTACCTTCCTCCTAGGGAGTGTGATGTCATGCTTGGGAGCAATGAAGGATCTCTCTAGCAGTTCAACCAACACACAACACATTTCCCACTCCAGGCCAGCAGGGAGACCTTTGAACCTGACTGCTGAGGAGCTGCTCTCTGTGGTCGGAAGGAGGTAAGTTAGGGCACTCTGTGCAGGGAAGGGGAAATGTGTGGTTGTGAGATGGGGAGCTGGAGGATGAGCAGAGTTAAGGCTCTCTCCTAGCTGGAGCGCATTGTCCGGATTCCGGTCTCCGAGTTTGTAGGGACACTGACGTTCCTGCAGCAGAAACCGGAGGAAGTAGCAGCTGTAAATGCTCTGTACCCAACTAAAGCTCGGAGGCCCCAGCATCGACGTGTGGGAGCCAGAAGGAAAAGGCTATGGCTGCCTGCCATACAAGAAAGTTCCAAAAGAGAGTCAACAGGGGGAACTTCATTGAACTCTGCACTGTGAGTACCTCAGATAAGCGCTAGAACGGAGGCCACACTACCTATCTGCAGAGAGAGAATTTGAAGTTGGCTTTCAGGCTGACCAACTCCTTCTCCATCTGTACTCTGGGTCCTGGACGGCACTTACCAAGTACAGGTAAAGGAACTGCACGACTGTGTCTGTCATCTTTCTCCTGCGCCTGGCGCACGGCTCTTCTACATCCTGCACTGCACACCATCTACCAACTCTTTCATCTGCCCTACGACTACGGCCCTACCTGTGCAGGGCTTCTACATCTTAGCTGCACCACAACATCTGTCCCAGAGAAGCGACACTGCAGCGCTGGTCAATCTAATCAGAAACCACTGGTGGTGTCACGTATCATTCATCTATAAACGTAATTCTCCCCTTTGCATGGACGCCCATGGCCACGGAATGGGACACCACCACCGTGACACATCCTTCTGAGACACCGGCCCGATACCGAATAACCCCACTGCCCTGGCTGGCCACCCACACTCCATGTCAGATTCATCTTGGACTTGGGAATTCACGATTTGACTTGATAACCCAGGCATGGTATGATAGAAAGAGCTACATGGACTAATGTGAAGTGTGGCCTGCTGCATCATTCACTTTTGGTGGGGGTGAAGGACACAAGGAAAGGGGTTCTTCCTGACCAGGAGCCAGCACTTGATGACTCAGTGCTTGCATTTTTTGAAACTTCAGAAGAGGAGGGCATATTTGCTGGAGTCTGTTTCGGCAATGTAAGCCAAAACCAGTTCCTCATGCTCCGCCTTTAACAGCTGTTAACCTACTCCCAGAAAAGGTAGCCTTCCAGGCGTTCCGGAGCCAGACCATGACGCAGGCTCAACACCTCCTGCCTTAGCTGCTATTGTGCTTTTGCCACTACCAGCAGATGCACCACCACCATCAGCACCAGCTGGCCCCCCCACGCCCACGTTCACGGCCTCTTCCACCAAACTTCAAAATTTTGCAGAAAATACACCCAAAATAACATCATATATATGGCACTGTATCAGAAGCATACAGCTCTATTCAGTCAAAGGATAATTGTCAATCTCCCTATATATTCCATCAGTCACACAGAGACACTCACAGGCTCAGTATGGATTAGACAAGAATATAAAAATTAGACAAAGTGTACAGTATCATCAAATAGCAGGTATATATAGAATAGTTTAAACATTCTAAATCTCCGTAGATATTTGAGGAGGCACGCACAGACACTCTCAGGCTCAGTACTGGATTACAACACAATCTAAAAAGCCGTAAAACGGTAATGGATCTCAAGAGTACAGCTGTACATAGTGTAGGTGTCATTGTTGTCAATCTCAGTATTTATTTCCACAGTCAGAAAATAACTCTCACTTGGTCAGTTTGGATTAGACCAGAATATAACAAGCAGTAAATGGGTAATGAATCACAAGCGTAGAGCTGTATACAGTGTTGGGGTAATTTTTAAATCTACATCTAAATTGCAGGAGTAACCCATAGACACTCACACGCTCAGGATGGATCACACCACAATATAACAAGAAGATCCGCAAGAAATAATCACACATGTGGGACAATGTTGCAGGTGTCAATGATACACTTAGAGTGTTGGTTGGAGGAGGACTTCCTGGCAGAAAAGGTACAGTATCACCAGATACCAGGTATATATAGCATACTTTAAACATTAACAATGTACATCTATATATCAGGAGTAGTGTTGAACCACCCTGCTAGTGTTTTGGTTCGTCGCACAGGAGGCAAGTTCGTTGAATGTTCGTCGAACGTTCGAAGAACACCGTCGAACCCCATTGAAAACAATGGCAGGCAAACACAAACACATAGAAAACAATTACAAAACACCTTTAAATGTGTCCCAAAGCAGACAAAATGCTCAGAAGACAAAAATAACATATGGAAAAGGGCAACTTCATTTAGAAAAGAGGTGGAGGAGTAAAAGGAGGAGGTGGAGGAGACACAGATATAGGCTTGTCATGCCCTTATGAAGTCAAGAAAGGCTGGACTAAAAATGTAAAACACAAACCAAAACAAAACAAAAAATTCTGAAATCCAACGCGATCATATACCATCGGACTTCCCACCAATAAATTATGTCAACTGCTGATGGGGCGGCGTTATTCCCACGAACCTCCAAACTGCGTCCATGAAGGCAAAGAGTTTGGTTTCCGGGGGCTGTATGATTGCAAAGCTGAACCTTAAAGGAATGTCCAAAAGGGCACCACCAGGAGAGGAGCCTGTGGCTTAATTGGACTCCATCCGGGAAACAACAACCATACAAGCTACAGAAAAGATGGACAGAATGCAAGCTTTGTCGATTCTGTGTGTGGTGTGGTATGTCCGTTTGTAGTTGTGCTAGCGATTTCTCAGCTTTATTCCGTTAACGACCGAAACTCCGGCATGCCCCCGCAGTACGTGTCAAGCTTACTAGAGGGATACGCGAGGCTCTGGCATGCGAGATCGAGCAATAACAGGTCTATCATGCCCTTACATGTCCGGGGCTGCATGCGCGCTACACTGAAAGGACCAGCTTTTCTCGCTTACAGGTGCTGATAACTAGCTGAACACCGTTAGTGATGGGGATCTGGGATTCCAATTATTCCCCGCGAACGATGATTTCCCAGTAAGTGCAGGTCAACCGCAATTACGGAATTAGGCCTAACCGGCATTCCTGACAAAATGAAAAAATTACGTGTTCAAAACAAAGGTGCTGTAGCTTGCTTAACAGCTCGGCAGCCATTCTCAGGCCTAGTATGGATTCGACAACATTGTAGAAAGTTGATAAAGGGTAACGTATCACCGGATTACAGGTATGTATAGCATAGTTTACACATTAAAAACCTATGTCTATAGATCAGGAGGCAGGCTCAGACGGTCTCAGGCCCAGTATGGATTAGACGTGATTGGACAAAGGTGAGAAAGGGTAACGTATCACCGGATTACAGGTATGTATAGCATAGATTACACATTAAAAACCTATGTCTATAGATCAGGAGGCAGGCCTAGATGGTCTCAGGCCCAGTATGGATTAGACGTGATTGGACAAAGGTGAGAAAGGGTAACGTATCACCGGATTACAGGTATGTATAGCATAGTTTACACATTAAAAACCTATGTCTATAGATCAGGAGGCAGGCTCAGACGGTCTCAGGCCCAGTATGGGTTTGACCAGATTGTACAAAGTTGAGAAAGGGTACATTATCACTGGATAGCAGGTATATATAGCATAGTTTGAACATTTAAAATCTCCGTGTTCTCAGTATGGATTAGACAAAAATCTAAAAAGAAGAAAAAAGGAAATGTATTTGAAGCGTACACCAGTATACACTTTTGGTGGTATTTTTAAATCTTCATATTTATTTCTGTCTCAGTAAGACAGTCCAGTCTCTCCTCAATAGGAAATGAGATGCATACAATTACTGACATAAAGTCTAGTGATTGAAGAAATCTAGGAATTAATAATCACGGGAAAAACTTCCATCACAATTCTCAGAGGCGATGCTGACCCTCAATTAATTTGTGTGTGGAGACAGCGAAAACATTTCTTTGTGAAGAAAGTGTTGCTGTATCGCAGTACCGTTGATCCCATCAGCGTTACTCATCTCCATCAAATTTTTATCACAGGGAGAGATGTAAACATGTTGCTCACTGCCTATTATGATCTGTCACGTAACTCTGGAGTGCAAAAGACAGAAGCCACAGGCCGTAGGCTATTCTATGGGATTGGCATTTGAGGGCACATTTAAAAATGGGCGCCGGAATGTCACATGTCTGTGAGTAGGAAAACTGTGAAAGCTGATGATAAACCACCACTGCATGTCACTGTGAGTCGACGTCCATAAGAAATGGAAGCCATTGATCATCTGAAGCTAGAACCCGGCCAGCGGGACAGGGCATAGCTACATCTTAACCATCATCTATCAGTTCAACAAATTTGTAGTGGCAGTCCCAGTGAAGGATTTGACAGCCCAGACTACACAGCAGAGGAGCAGGGAGAGGTAAACATTGCAAATGCTGTGGCCCTGCCCAAGCAAGGGGGGGCACACTCGTGGGCATCGGTACTGGCACTGGGCCCCTCATAGTACGGCGGTGTGCCTGATGGCGGGTGTGCACCCCCACCGTCAGAGACACTTGATTGCACTATGAGGGACCCTGTGCCAATGCCCGCGCCCAAGAGTCGGCCTACCCACCTGTCCAGGGCAATGGCACTCACACGGTTGCGTGCGCTAGCTGGTGACCCCGGCCATGGGGGGGGGGCAGCCCAGTTAGGGAGGTTTACAAAATGGCATATGTTGATGTGGGACATTCAGCTGCTGCTAAAGGCGAAATTGGTCAAGTCCGAGGAAGAGGAGGACCAAAGCAAGCCATTTTTCTGGCAACCTATGTGTCATCAGGGTAAGGTGGGACAAAATCCTTGGAAAACCAAGCATGGTTCATTTTAATGAAGGTTAGATCATCCACATTTTGGGTCGACAGACGGGTCCTTTTTTCTGTCAGGATTGATCCAGCTGCACTGAAGACTCTTTCCGATAGCACACTTGCAGCTGGGCAAGCGAGCTCCTGTAAGGCATATTGTGCCAATTCAGGCCAGGTGTCCAGTTTAGCGGCCCAATAGTCAAATGGGAATTACCTGTGAGGGAGAACATCGATATGGCACGAGAAGAAGTTTGTAACCATAGTTGACAACTGCTGTCTCCTGTCACTTTCAATTGATGCAGTATTACCAGTCGTGTGAGCGGGACTTGAAAAATCAGTCCACAACATGGTCATGAAACCCCTGTCTCCAACGCCACTGATATGTGCACCACGAACACCTCTTCCAAGCTGCCCCCGGCCCTACGGCTTGTGTGAGAACCATCACCGCTGCTGTGTGCTGGGATTGCCTCAACCAACCGGTTTACCAGAGTTGCTTGTTTGTTAGCCAATATTAGGTCAAGGTTCTCCTGTGGCATTATGTTTTGGAATTTGCCTTTATAGCGTGGATCCAGGATGCTGGCCATCCAGTAGTCATCATCATTCATCATTTTGGCAATGCAGGGGTCCCTTTTTAGGATCTGCAAGGCATAATCTGACATGTGGGCCAATGTTCCCGGTGTCAATGATGCACTGCGAGTGCTGGGTGGAGGAGCACTTTCTGGCAAAACCACATCCCTCCAGTCACGCACAAAGCCTGTACCAGACCTTGCCACGCCAACATTTTCTCTTGCCCCATGAGAAGCATCCTCCTCCCCTAAATAATCATCCCCATCATCATCCTCCTCCTCTTCCTCTTCTTCCTCCACCTCATCCAGGAGAGGTCCCGGAGCAGACAATAGCTGACTGTCATCAAGGCTTCCCTCCTCCTCTTCCTCCTCATCAACCTCGGCTGCAGACGCATGCTCGTTAATGTGCGTCAAAGTTTGCATGAGCAGGCGCATAAGTGGGATGCTCATGCTTATGATGGCATCATCTGCGCTTACCAGCCGTGTGCATTCCTCAAAACACTGAAGGACTTTACAGAGGTCTTTCAGCTTCGACCACTGCACACCTGTCAACTCCATGTGTGCCCTCAAAGTGCCTGCCCGTGTATCCTCCCACAAATGCATTACGGCCTGCCTCTGTTCGTACAGCCGCTCAACCATGTGCAGGGTGGAGTTCCACCTTGTTGCAACATCGATAATTAGGCGGTGCTTGGGAAGGTGGAGCAATCGCTGCAGCTTCTGCATACGACTGGAGTGTACCGGCGACCGGCGGATGTGCAAACACAGTCTTCGAATCTTATGGAGCAGGCCTGTTATCTATGGATAATTATTGAGGAAGCACTGCACCACCAGGTTCAAGGTTTGACCCAAGCAAGGTATGTGTCTGAGTTTTGAAAGGGCTATGGCTGCCACAAAATTCCGGCCGTTATCACTAACTACCTTGCCTGCCTCAAGATGTAGACTGCCCAGCCATGACTCAGTTTGTCGCTGAAAGTAGTCGGCCAGTACCTCCGCGGTGTGTCTGTCGCCCAAACACATCATCTTCAACACAGCCTCCTGACGCTTTCCACTAGCTGATCGATAGGGGGACACCTCGTGCGCAACACTGGCAGCTGCGGATGGAGTGCTCGTGCGACTGCGCTCTGTGGACGAGCTTTCGCTTCTGGAGGAGGAGGAGGGTCGAACGCCTACAGCCAACTGTTTCCTATACTGGGGGCTAGGCAGCACTGTCCCACCACCGCTGTCCCCTGTGCACCCTGCATCCACCACATTAACCCAGTGCGCAGTGATGGACACGTAACGGCCTTGGCCATGCCTACTGGACGATGCATCAGTTGTGAGGTGCACCTTTCCACTCACTGATTGCTTGAGTGCATGGACAATACTGTCTTTCACATGAAGGTGGAGGGCTGGGATGGCTTTGTGAGAAAAGAAGTGGCGACTGGGTAGGTCATATCGTGGTACTGCGTAGGCCATGAGTTCAACCAAGCGATAGGGCATCATCTCTAACGAGATTAGTTTGGCAATGTGGGCGTTCAAACCCAGTGTACATGGATGAGAGGATGAGTACTTTCTTGTCCTACTCATAGTCTCTGGTAGAGTGAGCTGGACTTGAGAGCTGCATATGGTGGAACTAGCGGTGGACTTGGCGGACTGAGAGAGGGTTGATGATGGTGATGGAGTTGGTGTTCTTTCTGATGGCCTAGATTCAGTCTTTTGTTGATATAACATTGTGATTCCCTGACTGCTTTGGCCTTGCGAAGACACCTCAACATTTGCTGCTGGTGGTGTGCTAACCGGTGGGCTTACAGTGGGAGAAACAATGTAGCGTTGCTGACTACCTTCTTTGGGAGCAGTTGCACATGTGGTACATGAGGTTTGGTAGTCCGTCCACGCTTGCAACTGCATGGTGGTTAAATGTCTAAGCATGCAACTGGTATTCAAATTTCTCAGATTTTTCCCTCGGCTAAAGGTCTTTGCACACTTCTTACAGATAACCTTTGCCTGATCATTAGGATTTTGTTCTAAAAAGTACCACACTGCACTCTTCCTACTATGGAAGACATTTTGAGGCCTTGCACGCTGTGCTATTTTGACAGTCTGGCCAAGCTGTCCTGCAACTCTTTTGGTTTTTGTAACCCGTTTTTGGACTGTTCCGGGCCTGCCAGATATCAGCTGTTGCGATGTCGATGCCTGCTGCGGATGCTCCTCCTCCTCTTCTGAGCTATTGGCAGCAGCACCCTCTTCCCCCAATGGATGCCAATCTGGGTCAATAACTGGGTCATCCATCACCTCCTCTTCAATGTCATGTGCACCTTCCTCTGTGTCACCGTGTCTGGTGGTATAGTATGTGGGAAGGAACACCTGAGTTTCATCAGGGTCAGATTCTGGCTCAGTACACTGCGAGGACAATGTAGTGCTCTGAGTGAATGTACCAGCAGATAAATCTAGCAGTGGCTGTGCATCAGTGCACTCCATGTCAGATTCATCTTGGCCTGGGTAATTCATGATTTGACTTGATAACCCAGGCATGGTATGTGAAAACAGCTCCATGGAGTAATCTGTAGTGTGGGCTGCCGCATCCTTCAATTTTGGTTGGGGTGAAGGACACAAGGAATGGTGTGGTTCATGACCATGAGCCTCCAATGACGACTCAGTGCTTTTATTTTTTAAAACTTCGGAAGAGGAGGCGATAGAGCTGGAGGCTGAGTCAGCAATGTAAGCCAAAATGTGTTCCTGAAGCTCCTGCTTTAAAAGCGGTTTACCTACTCCCAGAAAAGGGAGCCTTCGAGGCCTTGTGGAGCCAGACGATGACACAGGCTCAACGCCTCCTGCATTTGGTGCTATTTTGCTTTTGCCACTACCAGCAGATCCACCACCAACACCAACACCATCATTACCAGCTGCCAACCCCTGCCCACTTCCACGGACTCTTCCACCACACTTCCTCATTTTTGGGGAAAATATACCCAAAATACCACCAACTATATGGTACTGCAAAACAAGGTACAAGGTGTATATAGTAGTGGGGAGTATTTGAATCTCTCTACAGACTTCAGGACACAGTTGTATTCTGTCAGGCCCTGTGTATTTTACACCTCAAAGTAACAGGCTGATTCTGGATGGTGTAAAAACGGTGTATAGAGGACTGGGGAGAAATGGAATCTCTCTACAGACTTCAGGACACAGTTGTATTCTGTCATGCCCTGGGTATATTACACCTCAAATTAACAGGCTGATTATGGATGGTGTAAAAAGGTGTATAGAGGACTGGGGAGAAATGGAATCTCCCTACAGACTTCAGGACACAGTTGTATTCTGTCAGGCCCTGTGTATTTTACACCTCAAAGTAACAGGCTGATTCTGGATGGTGTAAAAAGGTGTATAGAGGACTGGGGAGAAATGGAATCTCTCTACAGACTTCAGGACACAGTTGTATTCTGTCAGGCCCTGTGTATTTTACACCTCAAAGTAACAGGCTGATTCTGGATGGTGTAAAAGAGGTGCATATAGGACTGGGGAGAAATGGAATCTCTCTACAAACTTCAGGACACAGTTGGATTCTGTCAGGCCCTGTGTATATTACACCGCAATGTAACAGGCAGAAATTGCCTAGTGTATGACAAACTACAAGGTGTATATAGAATTGGGCAGAATTGGAATCTCCCTAGAGTGTAGGTCTGTAAGAACGGACAAACTCCTCGGCTTTTTCTTACAGAGTCACACCCAGATAGCTTCAATTTGGCCGTGATACCAGCCGGTACACGGTACTGTGTGAGGAGAGTACACGTACACCGCTGTACGGTGTGTGTATGTAAAATTGTCCAGCTCTGTGCTTTTGTATAAGGACTGACACACGCTGTCTCTCTGTAGCTTTGAATGTAATCAAACAGCAGATACACGAAACTGTTTGAAAAACGGACAAAACTCTAAGGTGTAGGTCTGTAAGAACGGACAAACTCCTCGGCTTTTCCTTACAGAGACACACACAGATTGTCAAGCTCCGTGTTTTTGTATACGGACTGACACACGCTGTCTCTCTCTAGTTTTGAATGTAATCAAACAGCAGATATACGAAACTCTTTGAAAAACGGACAAAACTCTAAGGTGTAGGTCTGTAAGAATGGACAAACTCCTCGGCTTTTCCTTACAGAGTCACACACAGATAGCTTTAATTTGGCCATGATAACAGCCGGTACACGGTACTGTGTGAGGAGCGTACACGTACACCGCTGTACGGTGTGTGTATGTAAAATTGTCAAGCTCCGTGTTTTTGTATATGGGTCGCCCTCGCTTCAGCCAGGGCTGTGGGGTACTCGGCACTGGGCTGGTGTCGGGGGGAGATGTGTCACAGCAGCAGTGACCCGGTCCGTGGCCCTGGGCGCCCAATATCAATGGCGGATGATGTTTGTGATGTAGTGTTACGTGTTACAGAACCACTCAGCACCCAGAATATGTTGTGCAGTTATATGTATGTATAATAGGTTCTATGTGAGATGCATGTCCCTAATGCATCAGCCCACAGGCTGCTCCCCTGGGCAGAGGGGACACGATATTCTCCTTTTGTACACCCTCCCCCCACCTTTGTAATTCCCACAGTAAACATCGGCAGGCTCCGGCCACCTACGGCTTTTGTAATGCATGTCTGGCCTGCCGATTTTCTATTGGCCTGCCCTCTGTATCTGTGTGATATATTCTGTGTCCTGTGAGTAAAGTGTTGTCAGACTGGAAATACGTGGAGAAGCAGTGATCTTTTATATGCGCCCATGTAACCAAGGAATTCCAGCCAGCGTCATTCATTCAGACTCCAGCGAACGCAGAGCGGACCTCCGAAAACACGGGGTGGTACTGAAAGAGGTACTCCAGCTTGTGAGACCCCGTTACACTGGTGGCAGACAGCGGGATATGATACCCCTTCTACAGGAGGAAAGGAATGAATGGAAAATAACTACCAGAAGTTAAAGAGGACTACATTAAAAGATCTGGTGGAAGCCCGAGGGTTGATCGCCGGCAACAAAACAAAAGCGGATTTGATAGCAGCCATCAAGGAACACGACAGTGCAGCTCCCCCCAACGTGGATGTGGAGGAGACCGAATTCCAGAGGGAGGTAAAGAACAGACTGACGTTCTATGGCCTAAACCCTGCAGTAGAGATCATACGAGAGATGATGGCTGATGTGCGTACTGATCTGAAGGAAAAGATGGCCAAGCGGACCAGGATAGAGCTAGCCAAGATGGAGATGGCAGAGCGGACCAAAGTGGAGCTGGCCAAGATGGAGATGGCAGAGCGGAGAGAGGAGAGTCAGCAAGCAGGGGGAGCTCTGGCCTTCGACCAGGTACCTTCAACAGTAAGCCACAAAAAGATCCAGTATATTGCCTTCCGACAGTTGGGGGAGGCAGAGGAAGACATTGAAGGCTTTCTGCAGGACTTTGAGCGGCAGTGTGCCCTTCATCAAGTGAAGCTGGAGGAATGGGTTCAGATTCTGGCCAGCAAGCTGACAGGCCGGGCAGCGGACGCCTATCGCACGGTACCGGATGAGGACTGTATGGACTATGACCGGATCAAAGAAGTGATCTTGGCCCGGTATGCGCTGACACCAGAGGCCTACCGCCAAAAGTTCCGCGGACTTATAAAACGCGTAACCGATACCCACGCTGAATGGGCCTGTAAATTACGGTGGTCACTGCTACAGTGGGTACAAGGGAGCCAAGCAACCACTAAGGAGGACGTCCTCCAGCTCTTCCTGTTAGAACGATTCTTTAATGGACTAAACCTCGAGACACAGGAATGGCTTCGGGACAGGCGGCCAACGACTCTTGAGGAAGCCACTCGTCTGGCTGATGAACATCATGATGCCAGGAGGCCGCAGTTGTCTGGATCAAAGGTGGTCACTAGGGGCCCGCCCACGGACCTGGAGGGCCCCAAACCACCGAAGATTGTAGGGGGACCAGCTAGAAACCCAGCTTACCACAGTCCCCCTGGGGCACGATGCCACACCTGTCGTCAGCTGGGTCACCTGCAAAGACCATGTCCCAACCGGACTCAGCATACCCAGTGGCCAAAGGCGGGAACAGCTACCTTCAGCCGGGCTGCTGTACACTGCTACCAAGGCGAAGCTGACCCGGCATTGGGGGCTACGACTAACCAAGGGGTGGAAGAGATGGAGGAAGAGCTGCATGAAGTAGACCCCATGCAGGCAGCCCGGGCAGATAATCGACAACAGCATCGACAGGTCGTGTGGGTTAATGGGAAACGTATGCAGGGACTAAGAGATTCTGCGGCAACTTTGACCCTTGTGAAGCCTCATCTCGTCCGGGACCAAGAGAAGACAGACTGGACAGTGGCAGTCCGTGTAGCAGGGGGAGCTATACATCGACTGCCCACTGCCAGGATTCACCTGAACTGGGGAGTCGGGGATGGCCTTGTTGAGGTCGGCTTGATGGAGGATTTGCCTGCAGACATCTTGCTGGGAAATGACTTGGGGCCCATGTTGTATGCATTCTCAGTGGCCCCTCTGGCTGAGACCTATCCTGTGACCACCCAGAGACAAGCTCGAGCTGCGGAGGCGGAATCACACTCAGAGGAGGCTCAGGTAAGACATCCCAGCCCTACATGTATTCCCATAGCCAGACACATTTCTTGGGCCACCCCAGATGAATTTAAGAGGGAGTTACTTGAGGATCCTTCATTAGAGGGATATCGTGGGAAGGCACAGGAGGGGAGAGGAGTACTGGAAGGGGAACAGTTTGTATGGAAGCAGGGACTCCTCTACCGGATCACAGATCAGCACCACACAGGGACGAGCCCCACTATAAAAAAAACAGCTGGTAGTTCCCAAGAAGTATAGGCAGGAGCTACTGCGAATCTCTCATGATATACCCTTGGCCGGGCACTTCGGCGTCAGTCGCACCAGGCATTGGCAAGAGGGGGGATCGATGCAAGGCCAAATTATGCCCCCTCCCCATTGTAGAGGAACCATTTAGCTGAGTAGCGGTCGATCTGATAGGGCCATTAGCCAAACCCAGTCCATCAGGGAAAAAGTATATATTGACAGTGGTAGATTTTGCCACACGATATCCAGAGGCGGTTGCGTTACCTAACATAATGGCAGAGAAAGTGGCGGCCGCCCTGCTCCAGGTTTTCTCACGGGTTAGATTTCCCCGGGAGATTATCTCCTACCAGGGTACCCAGTTTACAGCAGAGGTGACCAACCAACTGTGGAAGCTGTGTGGCGTAAAGTCCATTAGAAGCGCCCCGCCCGTACCACCTGCAAACCAATGGGTTGTGTGAATGCTTTAACGGAACATTAAAACAGCTCATTGGGACTTTTACCAGGACCTACAGGGACTGGGAGAAATTCTTGCCACACCTCCTGTTTGCCTATTGGGAGGTGCCCCAAGAATCCACGGTGTTCTCCCCGTTCGAGCTGGTATACGGGAGACGGGTAAGGGGACCCCTAGACTTAGTGCTGGAACACTGGGAGGGGTAGGGCCTCATAGAAGGGGTACCTATTGTACCCTATGTGCTGGAATTCCGGGACCGCCTACAGGAGCTGACCCAGGTTGTACGTGAGAACCTGCAGGCGACCCAGCGGCGCCAGCGCGTATGGTACGATCGGAGGGCCAGAGAGCGCACTTTGGAAATAGGACAGAAGGTCCTGGTGTTAGAGCCCACTAAGCAGAATAAGTTTCAAGCTGCATGGCAGGGGCCCTACCAGGTAGTGGGGAAAATAGCCGACACAACCTATAATGTCGCCGATTGTGATGACCCCAGGGTTATCCGCATGTTCCACGTGAATATGCTGAAGCCCTACCGGGAGCACCATGAAGAGGTAGTGGCCATCTGTGCACCTGAAGCAGAGGATTTAGCCGGACTTCCCTTGCCGGATGTCTTAGGGGAAAGGACTCAATTTAAAACATGTGACCAGGTACACTTGGGTGAAGACCTAGGCCCCCGGGAGAGACAGCAGGCGGAGGCGTAGTTGAGGCTGCGACAGAGGATGTTTTCAGAGAGACTGGGGTACACTCGCCTGGCACAACACAAGGTTGAGACCCAGGATCAGACCCCCCTACGACAAAACCCCTTCCGCGTCCCTGAGTCTGTACGAGAGGGGGTGCGACAAGAGATACAAGAGATGCTGCGTTTAGGGGTCATTGAAGAGTCAGATAGTCCCTGGGCATCCCCCGTAGTGTTAGTGCCCAAGAAGGATTGGACTACACGGTTTTGTGTAGACTATCGTAAGCTCAATGAGAAAACAGTGACGGATGCATACCCCATGCCGCATGTGGATGAGTTGTTAGACCGGCTGGCGGGGGCAAAGTATTTGACCACCATCGATCTATGCAAAGGCTACTGGCAGATTCCCCTTAGTCCTAACGCTATTCCCAAGTCGGCATTTGTCACCACGTTCGGCTTATTCCAGTTTCGAGTTATGCCATTCGGGATGAAGAATGCCCCGGCGACCTTCCAAAGGCTGGCTGACCGGCTTCTGGATGGTCTCCAGGACTATGCTTGTGCCTACCTGGACGACATCGCCATCTACAGTGCGACATGGGAAGAGCATCTAAATCACCTAGAGACAGTATTGGACAGGATCCACCAGGCCGAAATCACCCTGAACCCAAACAAGTGTCACGTGGGCAAAGCAGAGGTTCAGTATTTAGGGCATTGGGTGGGAAGTAGGAAATAGCGACCAGAACCAGCCAAGATTGAGGCCATAGCCAAATGGCCCATCCCACGCACTAAAACCCAGGTCATGGCGTTTCTAGGGACAGCGGGGTATTACAGGAAATTCGTTCCCAATTACAGCAGCGTAGCCAAGCCCCTCACTGATCTGACCCGTAAGAACCAACCCCGCCAGGTAATCTGGACCTCAGAGTGTGAGGAAGCCTTCCGCCAACTAAAGGACGCCCTCACCAATACCCCTGTATTGGCCGCACCCGATCCAACTAAACGTTTCCTGGTTCACACAGACGCTTCTATGTTTGGATTGGGGGCAGTACTGAGCCAAGTCGGGCCAGACTTCTTATTCTGCGTTTTAATGTTTTTATTTTCCTGTAAACTGCCTCATTTCTTTCTTTATTTCAGATTCCTCGGCACAGTTTACTGTGATCCAGGATGGTCCAATATCTGTCTCTCCAGGTGGGAGCGTTCGTCTTACTTGTAGCCTGAGTACCGGCAATGTAGGTGGAGGGAATGTTCCAAATTGGATATATCAGATCCACGGAAGTGTCCCTAAACTGGTAATTGGCAGTAGCAGTACTAGTAATCCAAATTATAGACCTTCATGGACATCAGATCGATTTACTGGATCCATAACAGGAGGATTAGCCGTTCTCTCAATCTCCAAAGTGGAAATTGGAGACACTGGGGATTATTACTGTGCTGTCTGGTCAGGTACTCAATGCACAGTGATGCAAAAAATACAGAACACAGACACTTATACTTCCTCTTTTCTTTATATCCTAAGGACATAACAACTTACATTCTGTGTTGAATTTCCATACACAATGCTCCCTGAGATGTTTGCTTACTTGGCACATTTATGAATTAATTTATTTTATTTGAATTCAATTTTGTAGTTTCCAGAAGTGTTTGACGCTCTGAACAGATCTGATTTTGTGCGTATTTTCTAAATATGTGATACAATGCTTTAGAATAAAATAACTTCATATATGCTGCAGTTAGGGATTATTAATATAATTTCATCATTTAAAATGACAAAAATAAAGACAAAAATGTGAGGGTATGTTCCCATGGTTAGTAAACGCTGTGGGTTGGACACTGCATACATCCACAGCATCCAACCTGCAGCGGCCAGATGTTACAGCATAGTGGATGGGATTTCAAGAAATCCCATGCCCACTATGCGTGCACTGGTACCTGCTGCTTCCCTGTGGAGACGCACATGCAGCGTGTCTTTCCAGACCGCAGCATGTCAATTTATCTTGCGGAGACGCAAACACAGCAGCTTTACTTAAAACATGACACACCAACAAGAGACAAAAACTGCAGTGTCAAAAACGTGTGGTAAGTTGGCTCACTCAGCTGCTCCCTGAGGTAGACACAGGAACACTTGATATTAAATTCTCTGGGTGGTTTATTACTTCATAAACCATAAAGACAAAATAGTAACACAAAACAGCCTTTCTGACACAAATGAAAATAAAAAGTCCATACAAAAGGCTTCCCCAGTATGGCTCCAGCCTCCTGGGACAAAACACACTGCGACTCTGAATGGAGCTTGAGCCTGGAGATTTCCTTCTGACAAACACACACCAGAGAGAAAAACAGTAGCTGGACATTTAACTCCCACCGACCACACCCTTGAGGTGGAGATATGGTGAGTAGGCGTCCCACTCATCTCTTTCACCTACTCACAAAAAAATCCAAAACCTGATGATTAAACCCTCAGCACACAGCATGCTGGAGAGAAAATTATGGGTTTTCACATGACACAGGATAACAACTGTTGTGTCCCACAAATGGGAAAAACCTGTAATATATATTTCTCTGTGTTTAGTTTTTCCTCCAATCAGCAAAATTCCCTGTTGCTAGGTAGAATTAGACTCTGTGAAGATTGTCCCTATGTCCCTCCCGTAGTTGAGCTCTGTATTAGGTTGCTCCTCCCTTCTTCTTCAGTTTAGCCTACAGCAGCCATTACTCAAGATGCATGTGTACTCCCCTGTAAAGATTACTCCTTTTTACCTACTGTCCATTGTAAACTATTATAAGATTTTGGAAGAAAACAGCATTGTTTCTCCTGGTCTTTCTACAGTTGCATTGTTGGTGGAGTTAAAACTATCTGTGGATGCCTGGTGGTGTAAGTTCGAGTTATACGATTATCTAAGAAGCTGATAGTTAGAACGCTTGGGATTTACAGCCAGCAGGAAGACTCAGAATAGTAAAAAGGAGTAGCTGTGACCAGGAATAGTATACAGCTCTAATCCAAGAATAGGATTGTTTATAAGGCTAATGTAAAGCCACAACAACAGCAGCTTACATGGCTACAGACATTCTGTGCTCTTCACTTCAGAAAATTGCACAGTGAAAGATTTAACCTGTTACTAAGAACAGTTCACAGCCTGTAATCCAGAGAAAGGATCATCTATAAGCTATTGAGAAGTTGCAGTTTTCATAGACTTGTAACACTTCTGTGCTGTCCAGCTCAACTAGTTGCAACTTTGTAATGGTCTCCTTGACAACCAGGTGCAGAACAGTCCCTACCCTTGCTCTTCTTCCACTATGTCCCAAACTAAAAGAACCCTTTCACTGCCAGTCCTGCAGCAGCAAGAAATGGAAACAGAACTTCTCACAGTTCGTAGTGAAATATCCAAATGATCATCCAATCCTACATGGAAGGTCAAAGAGAATCTAGAATCCACCAAAAGAGAATTGCTACACCACACAACTTCCCTTTGGAAAAGAGTACTAGACCAAGTGGCTTTCTTAACTGTGTCCGGCTCTCACGAGTTACCACCAGAAGGAGCCCTTGAACAATTGTACTCTGTATACTAGTCTTATAAAGACACTTGTAAAAATACATCTCTACTCTGCTGAAATTAAATACATAAGATTCACTAAAGGAATGCCCGTTCTTCCAACAGCTCAATGCTGAACGAGATAGCACCAAGCGCGACATTGTGAACAAGACAGAAGCAAAAATCCCACAAATGTCAGAAGTGACATCGCACAGATCCAGGTCCACTAGGAGCTCAAAGCACTCAGTCAAGTCAAGCTCATCAAGGTACTCAACCCTCAGTGAGCAGCTCATAAGAACATGTGCTGAAGCAGAATCTACGAAAGTGCAAGCCATTTTCGACCAAAAAAAAGCAGAGAAAGAAACGGAATCTGCACGCAAGAAAGCAGAGATTGCACACAAGAAAGCAGAGATTGCACACGAGGAGGCAGAAATAGAAGCCCTGCAGAAGGAATACGAACATGCAGCAGCCATGGCAAAGCTAAAGGTCTTCGAGCAGGCTCTAGGTGGGAGCCAAGGAAGCAGCCTCAATTCGTACGAACTTGACAAGGAAGACCCACTTACGCACACAAGAAATTACGTGCTGAGCTAAACCAATGAACCCCTGACCACCAACAACATTCCCGTCAGCACCAACCTCTCACTAGAGCATAAGGACATTGATCCGCCTGCAGCTCCCAGCTTTCAAGGTCAGTCCAATGTACCACAAACATTCAAACCCGAACCTCCTTCATGCCTCAATACACGGCCTGACCCTACACCTCAGCAAATGCCATATGCCAACATCTACATGCAACCTAACATGCCGACAAGGCACTATGCTCCTGACAACTGTGTGGTTCCAGCCACGCATACAACAGAGATCATATGTCACAAACCGGTGGCTGGTGTTGTGAGTTCATTTTCCCCTTCACCATTGAGGTCTGATGAACTCCCTCTTCTGGTGAAGGAAGGTAGTGAGGCTGATTACAAAGCACCTGAGCAGAATGATGATGACTGGGTGACTGGGATTGCTGCCTGGATATAAGGCAGCTGACGCCCTTCTGCCTTGCGGGTGATTACTCTGAGGGATTCTTGGAGACCAGTCTGATTCCTGCTCCTCAAAAGCTAAGTTTTATGCTCTACTTTTTGCATTTGTGTTTTGGTTTGGTTTTGCCTTGTTTTTCTGGATTTCTGCCTTTCCCTGCTGGGTGAGCTGAATTCCTTTTTGCTCTGTCTTCAGATAATACCTGAGTACTGATATAGTCTTTTTGAAGCCTAGCGTCTTCAGGGCTTTTTTCCCTATCAGTCTGTTGGCTCTTGTTTTTGAGAGGGTTTTGGCGGATTGCAGACAGCAGCTTTTCTATTCTGTCCTATTTAGTTAGCTTGGGCCCCACCATTTGCTCAGCCTATCTTTCTATCTGTGTGAGTGTTTTTTCATCTTGCTTCACCGTCATTATATGTTGGGGGCTGCCTATTGCTTTGGGGTCTGCTCTGGGGCAGATTAGATTTCCCTTTCTGTCTTTAGGCTATGTAGTTCTCCGGCTGCGATCGAGAGGTCTAAGGCACCGTAGGAACCCCCCACGGCTACAGCTAGTTGTTGTTGTTAGGTTCAGGGGTCTGCAATCCGATAGCTGCCAACTTCTCTGGTTTTCTGGACTTAGCTAGTATTTCTGTTTTTGCCTCCTACGGTGACTCATTCATAACAGAATCACCCACCATACCGCAGATCCTAGGGTACTCAATAGCAAAAAAGAATTGTTTAAAAAAAAAAAAAAAAAGGTGTGTATATTTTTTCCTCTATATCTCTGAGGCCATAGGGGGAATTTTTTTTTCTCTCAATGGAGATAAAGCAATTGTCTGATCGTGTGGAGCAGCTCGCTGCGGAAGTGCGGGGAATTTCTGCCTACCTTGCTCATTCACATGCTGCTGAACCAAAGATCCCTACTCCTGATGTGTTTTTTGGGGATCGGTCTAAATTTTTGAATTTCAAAAATAATTGTAAATTATTTTTTGCCTTGAAGCCTAACTCGTCAGGGAACTCCGTGCAGCAAGTTAAAATTGTCATCTCTTTGCTGCGTGGCGATCCCCAGGATTGGGCGTTTTCTTTGAAACCAGATGATCCTATTCTGACTAACGTGAACACATTTTTTCAAGCCTTGGGGTTCTTGTATGACGAACCTAATGCTATTGATCAGGCTGAAAAGACCCTGTTGGCATTGAGCCAGGGTCGAGATTCTGCAGAATTGTACTGTCTAAAATTCCGAAAGTGGGCGGTCCTTACTACCTGGAATGATAATGCCTTGGCAGCTCTCTTTCGGAAGGGTTTGTCAGAAACCGTAAAAGATACTATGGTGGGATTTCCTGTTCCCTCTTGTCTTGACGATCCTATGTCATTAGCCATTCAGGTTGATCGGCATTTACGTGAACGCAGGACTGCACGAGAGGTGTTGCCACCTGTTGACCAAGTGTCTGAACCTATGCAATGTGATAGAGTTTTGTCCAGGGAACAACGTCAGGAGTTCAGAAGGCGTAATAAGCTGTGTTTTTTTGTGGAGATGCCTCGCATATTATTTCTGTCTGTCCTAAACGAGAGAAACGTTTTGCACACACGTTTTCTGTGGGTGGTGTTCAACCTAAGTTTCTTCTGGCAATTACTCTGATCTGCTCCCTGTCCACATTTTCCGCCAAGGCTTTTGTAGATTCGAGAGCAGCCCTGAATCTAATGGACTTGGATTTTGCGAAACGTTGTGGATTTCCGATGACACCTCTGCGGACGCCTATCCCTTTGAGGGGGATTGATGCTACTCCTTTGGTGAAAAATAAACCTCAGTTTTGGACCCAGGTGGTAATGCGGGTCGCCCCAGACTATCAAGAAAATTGCAGATTTTTGGTGTTGCATAAATTGCATGATACCATTGTTCTGGGGTTTCCCTGGTTGCAAATTCATAATCCAGTTTTGGATTGGAAATCTGTGTCTGTGGTGAGTTGGGGTTGTCAATGTGCCCTTAGTGAGGCTCCAGTTTTTTCCACCTCTCCTCAGTCGCATGATGTTCCTGACTATTTGGCGGACTTTTATGATGTATTTAGTGAGAATGAGTCTGCGTCTTTGCCTCCTCATAGGAGTTATTACTGTGCAATTGAACTGAGCCCGGGGTGTAAATTTCCTAAGGGTCGGCTCTTCAATTTATCTGTACCCGAGCACGAGGCTATGCGATCCTATATTAAGGAGGCATTGGAGAAGGGTCATATTAGACCATCCTCTTCACCCTTAGGTGCCGGTTTTTTTTTCGTGGCCAAAAAGGATGGTTCATTAAGGCCTTGTATTGATTATCGTGCCCTCAACAAAATTACTATTAAATAACAGTATCCGTTACCCCTGATTTCGGATCTATTCTCCAGAGTTAAAGGTGCTTGCTGGTTTACCAAGCTTGACCTCAGGGGGGCGTATAATCTTATCCGCATTAAGCATGGGGATGAATGGAAGACGGCGTTTAATACTCCGGAGGGACATTTTGAGTACCTGGTGATGCCTTTTGGGCTCACTAATGCCCCTTCTGTCTTCCAGTGCTTCATGAACGACATTTTCCGAGACTTTGTGGATAAATTTTTGATTATCTATCTGGATGATATTTTGATCTTCTCCAAGGATTGGGATTCTCATGTGGAACATGTTCGGACTGTGTTCCGGATCTTGAGGGAGAATTCTCTGTATGTCAAGGGATCGAAATGCCTTTTTGGGGTACAGAGGATTTCATTTTTGGGATTTATTTTGTCTCTGTCAACTATTGAAATGGACCCGGCCAAGGTACAGGCCATATATGATTGGGTTCAGCCCACTTCTTTGAAGGCCCTCCAGAATTTTTTGGGTTTTACTAATTTTTATCGGAAATTTATAGCAAAATTTTCTAGTATTGCCAAGCCATTGACTGATCTGACTAAAAAGGGTGCTGATGTGTTGAATTGGTCTTCGGAGGCTGTTTCTTCCTTTCAGGAGCTGAAGCGAAGATTCACTTCTGCCCCGGTTTTGCGGCAACCTGATGTCTCACTCCCGTTCCAGGTAGAGGTGGACGCTTCTGAGATTGGTGCAGGAGCTGTTTTGTCCCAAAAGGATCCTGTAACATCTAAAATGAATCCCTGTGCTTTCTTTTCCCGAAAGTTCTCTCCATCTGAACGTAACTATGATGTGGGGAATCGGGAACTGTTAGCCATGAAATGGGCATTTGAGGAGTGGAGACATTGGTTGGAGTGAGCTAAACACCAAGTCGTGGTCCTCACTGACCACAAGAATTTGATTTACCTGGAGTCGGCCAAACGCTTGAACCCTAGACAGGCTAGGTGGGCCTTGTTTTTTACACGTTTTGATTTTGTGGTCTCTTTTCTTCCTGGCACTAAGAATGTCAAGGCAGACGCCCTCTCTAGGAGCTTCTTTGCTGATTCTCCTGTGGTGACCAAGCCTGCTACCATCTTAGGTGAAGGGGTAGTTCTTTCTGTCATCTCGCCCAATTTGAGACGTGCTCTGGAAGAGTTCCAGGAGGACAAACCTGAGCGTTGTCCCAGTGGAACGTTGTATGTTCCTGACCAGTGGAAGAAGAGAGTGATGTCTGAAGTTCATTGCTCTGCATTAGCTGGTCATCCAGGTATTTTTGGTACTAGAGATCTGGTGAGTCGGTCTTTTTGGTGGCCCGCCTTGTCTCGTGATGTCAGGAATTTTGTGCAGTCCTGTGGGACTTGCTCCCGGTCTAAACCTTGTTCTCGCTCTAGTGGGTTGTTGATGCCTTTGCCGGTCCCCAGGAGGCCATGGACCCATATTTCAATGGATTTCATCTCTGATATGCCTGTCTCTCAGAGAATTCTAGCTAAACCGTTGGCACCACCCTTTGTAGACCGGAATGGTGCACAAGTAGGATCCCAATCCGTGAACATTAATACATATAAACTTGGCACACACCCAAATGATGATGTTGCAAAATGGTGATTTTAATAGATGACAGTACATACATAAACGTTTCGGTCTAGGACCTTCATCAATGTACTGAAAAAATTAAACAAACATGACAAAATCAAAGAAAGTATTTACAGTAGGATATCATGGGTCTTTTTACACAGAAAAATTACATAATATGCTGAGACATCGGTCACATTATGGCACAAAGTGTAATATAATAATGAGGGCAAAATCGTGGAGACAAAGATCAACAAATAAAGGAGAGGCACATACCGTTAGAATGTACTGTGAGCACTTAGTGAATGGGTTATATGGAAAACCTAAACAAGGGGGGGAATGGAGCTGTTAAGGCAGCCATCCATATTAAGTGAAAGTGAATCCTATGTCACCAAAACCCAGACATACCAATGCTGCAGGGAGGTAACAATAGCCGTCCCACTGTGGGAAAAAGAAAGCGCTGAGTGATTGCCAGGAGGGTAATGTCCACACTAGGTAGTTGTGTGGACAAAAAGGAACAATCTTACCGTGCTGATTTATGGTGTGTGGATGCGGTATCCGCCGCGGATCCTATGGCGCTAAGGTATGGGGAAGGTGGCGGTGTTATATAGCCCAGGTACAATGCTGTTTATCCTATCAGGCGCGCGCCACTGGAAGTGGGTGGGCGCGTGTGTGACTAACGTCATCCGGCGCTTCAGGCGCTGAGAGGAGACGTGGATGGGGGTGTGTCGACATTAAGCCCCGGAAGTGTGTTACAACCTGTCAGGCTGGAACGCTGTGTGGTGAGGAGGGATAAGTTACCGTGGTTACAGAAGCAGCGTTAATAACAAGAGTGCCCAGAGTGGAAACAGTGGTTGTTCAGTGATTGGTGGTGAAAATTCGACAAGAATTCACAGTTGTGGGTTCTGTAATTGAAATAAAACATCGTTAGTCCAAGCAGAATAAAATGACATGATAAAATAAAACGGAAGAATATCAAAGATGTATAGAATAACAACAGTACTGGTATGTCATAACAAGATTACTAGTATGAAATTACGAACATTAGGATCGGAGGAAAGCCTGTATATCATAATCTTTGTTTAACCCCTTGGGTGCCAAGGTGTTAAGCTCATGAATCCAAAAGGCCTCCCTTCTTTTTAAGATGTTGATACGGTTACCTCCTCTACGTGGCAGATGGATTTGCTCTATTACTTGAAATTTGAGTTGAGCAATAGAGTGACCAGCAGTGACAAAATGAAAGGGGATCGGAAGAAGCATATTCTTGCACCTGATAGTTGACTTGTGCTTTGATATGCGATCCCTAATATGCTGTGTAGTTTCCCCCACATATAAAAGGCCGCAAGGGCACTTAATGAGATATATAACGAACGAGCTATCACAAGTGTAGTATTCACGGATATTATATTTCTTGCCCGTGTGGGGGTGGTGGAAGATGTTGCCTTTCTGTACATTATTGCATTGCATACATTGTAGGCAAGGGAAGGTACCGAATTTGGGATTAGAGAGAAAACGTTGGTGCTTAGGGGGGCTAGGAGAGCCGATGTCAGCTTTAATTAGAATGTCACGCACATTACGTGGTCTCCTAAAACAAGGTAGGAAAGGTTCCCTGAATGCCTCTACTTGTGGGTGGGCTGTTGTTAGAAGATGCCAGTGACGCCTAATACTAGAGTGTATACGGTAGGCAAATGGATGATAGTCATGAACAAAGGCAACGCAATTCGTAGCCTTTGGTTTACAGGGGGAGGAAAGATCCAGATTATTCAAAGTGTCTATGGGGTAACCCCTCTCGAGAAATTTAGTACGCATTTCTTCCATGCGTATTTTCTGAGTCTCTGTCTCTGACACTATTCTTTGCACCCTTTTAAGCTGTGACTTAGGAATCGCATTTTTCATTTTGGTGGGGTGGAAGCTCGTATAATGAAGCAAACTATTGCGGTCCGTCGGTTTTCTATAGAGGTCAGTGGTGAGATGACCTGCCTCATCTTTAATGACGAGTGTGTCCAGGAAATTAATCTGTTTGAGGTGATGTGTCATAGTGAAGCTTAAACCCGGTCAGGAAGTTTGTAACATGGAGAAGAAAGAATGTAGTGTTTCTAATGATCCTCCCCAGATACAGAAAATATCGTCGATGTACCTCTTCCACACTATAGCGTGAGTGCGGAAGAGGTCATCACGATAGATGATACAATCCTCAAGGTGAGCCACATAACAATTTGCGTAAGGGGGTGCGGCGTTTGAGCCCATCGCAGTCCCCCTGGTCTGCAGATAATGTGTATCCTCAAAAAGAAAGAAGTTTTTAGTTAAGATGATAGACAGTAGTTCACAGCATAAATTAATTTGTTCAGGGCGAAAATTGGACAATTCCAATAGCCTCCGTACTGATTGAATACCCTCAGTATGGGGGATGGATGTATAAAGATCTTTCACATCCAGTGTAACTAGAATGGCATCTATGGGGATATGATCCAGAGTATGGATTACGTCCAGGAAGGCTCCTGTATCCAATAGGAATGATGGTGTTAGTTTGATGAGGGGTGTTAGGATTTTCTCCAAATACTTGGAGATAGGAGAGAAGATAGATTCCGTGGAGGCCACGATTGGTCTGCTGGGTGGGTTATCAAGGTTTTTGTGTATTTTAGGAAGTATGTAAAAAACCGGCATAATGGGGAATTGTTTGGTAAGGTAGTCGCATGTTTTGCTATCCAGGACCCCACATAATTTATATTTAATCAAGGTGGTCTGGATGAGATGCTTAATTTCGTTGGTGGGATCCCTATTAAGTGGTTCATAGATTGATGTATCGTTTAATTGGCGATATATTTCGCCCAAGTACATGCTCTTGTCTAGAATAACAATGGCTCCCCCTTTGTCTGCCGGTTTAATGATTAAGTCCTTGTCGTCCTGTAAGGTTTTTAGAGCTTGTTGATCTAGTGCAGTGATATTGGGTGGGAAATGTATACGTCTTTTATGGATATCATCTCGTAAGTTCTGGAATGGGCTGTCTATAAAAGAGATAAAAGTCTCCAAAGCATGTGAACCTGTGGGTGGTCTAAAGGTACTCTTGTTCCTAAGACCCAAGCTATCTGAGGATATCAGTAGGGGATGAGAAGGGCCGGGTGTGCAATGTGTATCAATGATGTTGGAAAAATGCGCCTTCAATCTCAGTGACCTGTAGAACCTTTGTAGGTCCATATCCAGGTTAAATGTATTATAGCTGTAGCTGGGGCAAAAGGAGAGACCCTTTTGTAGTACCCGGTGTTCCGCTATGCTTAGACTTTTTGAGGAGATATTGATTACCAGTGGGTCATTACCTGTGAGCGGGTAATGCGACCGAAGTCCGTATTTCTGTGTAGATCTCTTCCCCCTGCGGGTCCTCTTCTTTTTGTCGATCTGCGTCGCTGTCCTAAAAAAATGACTGGACGGGCCCTGTCTGTCGTGGTCCGAACCCGAGGACGAGATCTCCGTGGTAGATCTGTAGTTGGAATGGGAGTTGAAATTTCCAGAACTGTAGGATTCTCGCCATTTGTAGACTCTGTTGTGTTCGTAGTCGTCTGTATCACGGGCAAATTTGTTCCTTTTCCTTGTCTCAGTGTCCCGCCGATGTTGTTCAATAACCCCGTTGATTTTTGTCTTCAGATTGTTGAAGTCCTCCGTACTGATAGAAGATGAAAGCTGGGTTTCTATATTAGAAATTTCCTCTTTGCACTTGGCGATTCCTAGATGTAAATGCTCCAACGTGAGAGTAATGAGATCAAAAGAACATTTGTTAATAATCTGTTCGAAACGAGAGCAGAAATCACTAGAGTCGCTGAAAAGAGTAGGACGTAGGGGAACACGCAGTCCCCTGGGTATCCTCTGGACTTTAAGGTATTCAGTGAGAGTGACACAGTGTAACTCCAGATTGGTGCACCGCCTGAGTGTCCTCTCCAAGTCACGACCCCTGGTCTCCTTGGGAGGAAGTCTGAGAAAGTCACTAGGAAGGGTGGATTGTGCTATAATGTTGGATGTCTCTTCTGCATTATACGAGAATGTGAGCGATGTCATTGCCCAAGGGGGTGTGCACAACGTAAGGGTTAACAGTATTCTAGCAAAACCGTTGGCACTACCCTTTGTAGACCGGAATGGTGCACAAGTAGGATCCCAATCCGTGAATATTAATACATATAAACTCGGCACACACCCAAATGATGATGTTGCAAAATGGTGATTTTAATAGATGACAGTACATACATAAACGTTTCGGTCTAGGACCTTCATCAATGTACTGAAAAAATTAAACAAACATGACAAAATCAAAGAAAGTATTTACAGTAGGATATCATGGGTCTTTTTACACAGAAAAATTACATAATATGCTGAGACATCGGTCACATTATGGCATAAAGTGTAATATAATAATGAGGGCAAAATCGTGGAGACAAAGATCAACAAATAAAGGAGAGGCACATACCGTTAGAATGTACTGTGAGCACTTAGTGAATGGGTTATATGGAAAACCTAAACAAGGGGGGGAATGGAGCTGTGAAGGCAGCCATCCATATTAAGTGAAAGAGAATCCTATGTCACCAAAACCCAGACATACCAATGCTGCAGGGAGGTAACAATAGCCATCCCACTGTGGGAAAAAGAAAGCGCTGAGTGATTGCCAGGAGGGTAATGTCCACACTAGGTAGTTGTGTGGACAAAAAGGAACAATCTTACCGTGCTGATTTATGGCGTGTGGATGCGGTATCTGCCGCGGATCCTATGGCGCTAAGGTATGGGGAAGGTGGCGGTGTTATATAGCCCAGGTACAATGCTGTTTATCCTATCAGGCGCGCGCCACCGGAAGTGGGTGGGCGCGTGTGTGACTAACGTCATCCGGCGCTTCAGGCGCTGAGAGGAGACGTGGATGGGGGCGTGTCGACATTAAGCCCCGGAAGTGTGTCACAACCTGTCAGGCTGGAACGCTGTGTGGTGAGGAGGGATAAGTTACCGTGGTTACAGACGCAGCGTTAATAACAGGAGTGCCCAGAGTGGAAACAGTGGTTGTTCAGTGATTGGTGGTGAAAATTCAGTGGGACGGCTATTGTTACCTCCCTGTAGCATTGGTATGTCTGGGTTTTGGTGACATAGGATTCATTTTCACTTAATATGGATGGCTGCCTTAACAGCTCCATTCCCCCCCTTGTTTAGGTTTTCCATATAACCCATTCACTAAGTGCTCACAGTACATTCTAACGGTATGTGCCTCTCCTTTATTTGTTGATCTTTGTCTCCACGATTTTGCCCTCATTATTATATTACACTTTGTGCCATAATGTGACCGATGCGTCAGCATATTATGTAATTTTTCTGTGTAAAAAGACCCATGATATCCTACTGTAAATACTTTCTTTGATTTTGTCATGTTTGTTTAATTTTTTCAGTACATTGATGAAGGTCCTAGACCGAAACGTTTATGTATGTACTGTCATCTATTAAAATCACCATTTTGCAACATCATCATTTGGGTGTGTGCCGAGTTTATATGTATTAATATTCACGGATTGGGATCCTACTTGTGCACCATTCCGGTCTACAAAGGGTAGTGCCAACGGTTTTGCTAGAATACTGTTAACCCTTACGTTGTGCACACCCCCTTGGGCAATGACATCGCTCACATTCTCGTATAATGCAGAAGAGACATCCAACATTATAGCACAATCCACCCTTCCTAGTGACTTTCTCAGACTTCCTCCCAAGGAGACCAGGGGTCGTGACTTGGAGAGGACACTCAAGCGGTGCACCAATCTGGAGTTACACTGTCACTCTCACTGAATACCTTAAAGTCCAGAGGATACCCAGGGGACTGCGTGTTCCCCTACGTCCTACTCTTTTCAGCGACTCTAGTGATTTCTGCTCTCGTTTCGAACAGATTATTAACAAATGTTCTTTTGATCTCATTACTCTCACGTTGGAGCATTTACATCTAGGAATCGCCAAGTGCAAAGAGGAAATTTCTAATATAGAAACCCAGCTTTCATCTTCTATCAGTACGGAGGACTTCAACAATCTGAAGACAAAAATCAACGGGGTTATTGAACAACATCGGCGGGACACTGAGACAAGGAAAAGGAACAAATTTGCCCGTGATACGGACGACTACGAACACAACAGAGTCTACAAATGGCGAGAATCCTACAGTTCTGGAAATTTCAACTCCCATTCCAACTACAGATCTACCACGGATATCTCATCCTCGGGTTCGGACCACGACAGACACGGCCCGTCCAGTCATTTTTTAGGACAGCGATGCAGATTGACAAAAAGAAGAGGACCCGCAGGGGGAAGAGATCTACACAGAAATACGGACTTCGGTCGCATTACCCGCTCACAGGTAATGACCCACTGGTAATCAATATCTCCTCAAAAAGTTTAAGCATAGCGGAACACCGGGTACTACAAAAGGGTCTCTCCTTTTGCCCCAGCTACAGCTATAATACATTTAACCTGGATATGGACCTACAAAGGTTCTACAGGTCACTGAGATTGAAGGCGCATTTTTCCAACATCACTGATACACATTGCACATCCGGCCCTTCTCATCCCCTACTGATATCCTCAGATAGCTTGGGTCTTAGGAACAAGAGTACCTTTAGACCACCCACAGGTTCACATGCTTTGGAGACTTTTATCTCTTTTATAGACAGCACATTCCAGAACTTACGAGATGATATCCATAAAAGACGTATACATTTCCCACCCAATCTCACTGCACTAGATCAACAAGCTCTAAAAACCTTACAGGACGACAAGGACTTAATCATTAAACCGGCAGACAAAGGGGGAGCCATTGTTATTCTAGACAAGAGCATGTACTTGGGCGAAATATATCGCCAATTAAAAGATACATCAATCTATGAACCACTTAATAGGGATCCCACCAACGAAATTAAGCATCTCATCCAGACCACCTTGATTAAATATAAATTATGTGGGGTCCTGGATAGCAAAACATGCGACTACCTAACCAAACAATTCCCCATTATGCCGGTTTTTTACATACTTCCTAAAATACACAAAAACCTTGATAACCCACCCGGCAGACCAATCGTGGCCTCCACGGAATCTATCTTCTCTCCTATCTCCAAGTATTTGGAGAAAATCCTAACACCCCTCATCAAACTAACACCATCATTCCTATTGGATACAGGAGCCTTCCTGGACGTAATTCATACTCTGGATCATATCCCCATAGATGCCATTCTAGTTACACTGGATGTGAAAGATCTTTATACATCCATCCCCCATACTGAGGGTATTCAATCAATACGGAGGCTATTGGAATTGTCCAATTTTCGCCCTGAACAAATTAATTTATGCTGTGAACTACTGTCTATCATCTTAACTAAAAACTTCTTTCTTTTTGAGGATACACATTATCTGCAGACCAGGGGGACTGCGATGGGCTCAAACGCCGCACCCCCTTACGCAAATTGTTATGTGGCTCACCTTGAGGATTGTATCATCTATCGTGATGACCTCTTCCGCACTCACGCTATAGTGTGGAAGAGGTACATCGACGATATTTTCTGTATCTGGGGAAGATCATTAGAAACACTACATTCTTTCTTCTCCATGTTACAAACTTCCTGACCGGGTTTAAGCTTCACTATGACACATCACCTCAAACAGATTAATTTCCTGGACACACTCGTCATTAAAGATGAGACAGGTCATCTCACCACTGACCTCTATAGAAAACCGACGGACCGCAATAGTTTGCTTCATTATACGAGCTTCCACCCCACCAAAATGAAAAATGCGATTCCTAAGTCACAGCTTAAAAGGGTGCAAAGAATAGTGTCAGAGACAGAGACTCAGAAAATACGCATGGAAGAAATGCGTACTAAATTTCTCGAGAGGGGTTACCCCATAGACACTTTGAATAATCTGGATCTTTCCTCCCCCTGTAAACCAAAGGCTACGAATCGCATTGCCTTTGTTCATGACTATCATCCATTTGCCTACCGTATACACTCTAGTATTAGGCGTCACTGGCATCTTCTAACAACAGCCCACCCACAAGTAGAGGCATTCAGGGAACCTTTCCTACCTTGTTTTAGGAGACCACGTAATGTGCGTGACATTCTAATTAAAGCTGACATCGGCTCTCCTAGCCCCCCTAAGCACCAACGTTTTCTCTCTAATCCCAAATTCGGTACCTTCCCTTGCCTACAATGTATGCAATGCAATAATGTACAGAAAGGCAACATCTTCCACCACCCCCACACGGGCAAGAAATATAATATCCGTGAATACTACACTTGTGATAGCTCGTTCGTTATATATCTCATTAAGTGCCCTTGCGGCCTTTTATATGTGGGGGAAACTACACAGCATATTAGGGATCGCATATCAAAGCACAAGTCAACTATCAGGTGCAAGAATATGCTTCTTCCGATCCCCTTTCATTTTGTCACTGCTGGTCACTCTATTGCTCAACTCAAATTTCAAGTAATAGAGCAAATCCATCTGCCACGTAGAGGAGGTAACCGTATCAACATCTTAAAAAGAAGGGAGGCCTTTTGGATTCATGAGCTTAACACCTTGGCACCCAAGGGGTTAAACAAAGATTATGATATACAGGCTTTCCTCCGATCCTAATGTTCGTAATTTCATACTAGTAATCTTGTTATGACATACCAGTACTGTTGTTATTCTATACATCTTTGATATTCTTCCGTTTTATTTTATCATGTCATTTTATTCTGCTTGGACTAACGATGTTTTATTTCAATTACAGAACCCACAACTGTGAATTCTTGTCGAATTTTCACCACCAATCACTGAACAACCACTGTTTCCACTCTGGGCACTCCTGTTATTAACGCTGCGTCTGTAACCACGGTAACTGATCCCTCCTCACCACACAGCGTTCCAGCCTGACAGGTTGTGACACACTTCCGGGGCTTAATGTCGACACGCCCCCATCCACATCTCCCCTCAGCGCATGAAGCGCCGGATGACGTTAGTCACACACGTGCCCACCCACTTCCAGTGGCGCGCGCCTGATAGGATAAGCAGCATTGTACCTGGGCTATATAACATCGCCACCTTCCCCATACCTTAGCGCCATAGGATCCGCGGCGGATACCGCATCCACACGCCATAAATCAGCACGGTAAGATTGTTCCTTTTTGTCCACACAACTACCTAGTGTGGACATTACCCTCCTGGCAATCACTCAGCGCTTTCTTTTTCCCACAGTGGGACGGCTATTGTTACCGCCCTGCAGCATTGGTATGTCTGGGTTTTGGTGACATAGGATTCACTTTCACTTAATATGGATGGCTGCCTTAACAGCTCCATTCCCCCCCTTGTTTAGGTTTTCCATATAACCCATTCACTAAGTGCTCACAGTACATTCTAACGGTATGTGCCTCTCCTTTATTTGTTGATCTTTGTCTCCACGATTTTGCTCTCATTATTATATTACACTTTGTGCCATAATGTGACCGATGTCTCAGCATATTATGTAATTTTTCTGTGTAAAAAGACCCATGATATCCTACTGTAAATACTTTCTTTGATTTTGTCATGTTTGTTTAATTTTTTCAGTACATTGATGAAGGTCCTAGACCGAAACGTTTATGTATGTACTGTCATCTATTAAAATCACCATTTTGCAACATCATCATTTGGGTGTGTGCCGAGTTTATATGTATTATTGTCTCTCAGAGAATGACTGTTATTTGGGTGATTTGTGATAGGTTCTCTAAGATGGTTCATCTTGTACCACTCCCTAAGTTGCCATCTTCCTCTGAGTTGGTGCCCCTGTTTTTACAACAGGTGGTTCGCTTGCACGGGATTCCTGAGAACATTGTATCTGACAGAGGAGTTCAATTTGTGTCTAGATTTTGGAGGACTTTCTTTTCCAAGCTGGGAATTCAGTTGTCCTTCTCCTCTGCTTTTCACCCTCAGACCAATGGGCAGATGGAGAGAACAAACCAAACCTTGGAGTCGTATTTGAGATGTTTTATTTCCGCCGATCAGGATGATTGGGTTTCATTTTTGCCCTTGGCCGAATTTGCTTTAAATAATAGAGCTAGTTCTGCCACTTTGATGCCACCTTTTTTTTTGTAACTTTGGGTTTCATCCTCGATTTTCTTCAGGGCAGGTGGAGCCTTCTGCCTGCCCAGGTGTTGACACTGTGGTGGAGAGAATGCACCAGATCTTGGACCAAGTGGTGGATAAGTTATCTCTATCCCAGGAAAAGGCCCAGCGGTTTTCCAACCGACATAGGACCATTGGTCCCCAGTTTAAGGTTGGTGATATGGTTTGGTTATCATCAAAAAATATCGCTATGAAGGTGGCTTCTCCTCAGTTTAAGCCTAGATTTATTGGACCTTACAAGATTTTGGAGATTATTAATCTGGTCTCTTTTCGCTTGGCTCTTCCTGTCACATTTAAAATTCATAATGTGTTTCATAAGTCCTTGTGGTAGAGGTTTGTTGAATCAATTGTTCCTGGGGTGGAACCTCCGGACCCTGTATTAGTTGAAGGTAACATGGAATATGAGGTAGAGAAGATACTGGATTCCCGTCTGGCTAGACGGAGACTCCAGTATTTGGTTAAGTGGAAGGGTTATGGTCAGGAGGATAATTCCTGGGTCTCTGCCTCAGATATTCATGCCAAAAGATTGGTGCGTGCCTTTCATCGGGCTCACCCTGATCGCCCTGGTGGCGTGGATGAGGGTTCGGTGACCCCTCCTCAAGGGGGAGGTACTGTTGTGAGTTCATTTTCCCCTTCACCATTGAGGTCTGATGATGATGAACTCCCTCTTCTGGTGAAGGAAGGTAGTGAGGCTGATTACAAAGCACCTGAGCAGAATGATGATGACTGGGTGACTGGGATTGCTGACTAGATATAAGGCAGCCGACGCCCTTCTGCCTTGCGGGTGATTACTCTGAGGGATTCTTGGAGACCAGTCTGATTCCTGCTCCTCAAAAGCTAAGTTTTCTGCTCTACTTTTTGCATTTGTGGTTTGGTCTTGTTTTGCCTTGTTTTTCTGGATTTCTGCCTTTCCCTGCTGGGTGAGCTGAATTCCTTTTTGCTCTGTCTTCAGATAATACCTGAGTACTGATATAGTCTTTTTGAAGCCTAGCGTCTTCAGGGCTTTTTTCCCTATCAGTCTGTTGGTTCTTGTTTTTGAGAGGGTTTTGGCGGATTGCAGACAGCAGCTTTTCTATTCTGTCCTATTTAGTTAGCTTGGGCCCCACCATTTGCTCAGCCTATCTTTCTATCTGTGTGAGTGTTTTTTCATTTTGCTTCACCGTCATTATATGTTGGGGGCTGCCTATTGCTTTGGGGTTTGCTCTGGGGCAGTTTAGATTTCCCTTTCTGTCTTTAGGCTATGCAGTTCTCCGGCTGTGATCGAGGGATCTAGGGCACCGTAGGAACCCCCCACGGCTACTGCTAGTTGTTGTTGTTAGGTTCAGGGGTCTGCAATCCGATAGCTGCCAACTTCTCTGGTTTCCTGGACTCAGCTAGTATTTCTGTTTTTGCCTCCTACGGTGACTCATTCATAACAGGCTGGTCTAAATGCCTACGCCACTCCATATCTTCCCATGTTCTTGAACCAAGACACTACGCCCCATGCTAACAGCATCACTCAGCCAGCAAATGTTTCTTCAAAGTCAGAAAGAAGATCCTGTGGAATTGAACTAGTGGAATAGCGATAAGCAGTTATTTATAGCTGACCAGCTGCTATTTAAAAATGAACAACTGCTGTACTACTACTGGATGTAAACATGGCTCAGTCAATTAGTCTAGTTATAGGTGGCGTACTCGGGTGGACCATATCCTGATGAATTGCTATTTTCCTTTATCCCTGTTCATATTACCTTGTTAGTCTGGTTGGTGTGTTATGGTACACTAGTACTCCCCTCTTCCCTGAGTGGGGGAAGGGTACAGACTGAGGGTGGAATCAAGAGCTAAAGCAAGGTACGTAGCCCCGGAATCTTCACTATCAGAGGTAATCCGGGGAACAGGGTGAGCTAGGGAGCCCCTAGCATTAAGGACAGAGAAGGAGCCCCTGGTTCTGGGAGACCTGACAACAGAATCATGACAATAATAGTCAATGTGCCCTCCGAAAATAAATTATTCCATACACTGTGACTTTTTAAGTAAATAATCTATCCACTAAGCTCCCTATAATTATTACCATACATGGTGCCTCTGGGAATGAAATATTTCACTGTCTCTTAAATAAATAATACTACACACTGTGGTCCCTGAAATGAGTAACAATATTTGGCGCCACCCGAATGAATTATACAATACACCATGCACACTAGAGGAAATAATCTACAAATTAGGCTCTCTGAATTAAATAATATCAGCTTGTAATCCACACATGACTGTATCAATAAAGTTTTGTCAAAGCCAATTACCAGGAACTATTGTAAACACAACAGCTTTACTTAAAACATTACATACCAAAAAGACATAAACCTCAGCATCAAAAATTAGATAAAACCGCACTCAAAAGCCCAATGAAAAAATGCAAGTCACTTAATTTAGTTAATACATGCAGAAACGTTGCAGAAAATCTGCAACATCAAATACTCATTGTGAGAATTTAGTCTAAGGCTGGGTTCACACGCAGCGGAACTCTCGCGGAAATTACCGCGAGAATTCCGGAATTCCATTCCGCGGGAAAATCGCATTTTAAATTCCCGCGATTTTCCCGCGGAAAAACTAACATATTGCAAGCATAATTAGCTTGCAGAATTGCTAGCGTTTTCCAAGCGATCTGGAGCATCGCTTGGAGAACTGATTGACAGGTTGGTCACACTCGTCAAACATAGTGTTTGACGAGTGTGACCGACTTTTTACTATTGAGGCCGCCTATGCGGCATCAATAGTAAAAGATAGAATGTAAAAAATAATAATAAAAAAAAATATTGTTATTCTCACCTTCCGACGTCCCGCGCAGCCTTCCCGCCTCTCTCCACGCTCCCGGTCCCAGTAATCCTTTGCGACAATTACCGCGATGACGTCTGTTCTCGCGGGATCGCGACGTCGCGCGAATGACCGCGAGACTTCGCGATCCCGCGAGAACGGACGTCATCGCTCACAAAGGCTTACCGGAAGAGTGGAGAGAGGCGGGATGGCTGCGCGGGACGTCGGAAGGTGAGAATAACAATATTTTTATTTTAAATTCTATTTTTTACAGGGACATGGTACCCAAAGCCCGGAGGACAGTCTCCTCTTCTCCGGACCGTGGGTACCATCCGCAAATGTTCTGCTTACTTTTCGCATGGTGTGCACAGCCACATGCGGAAAGTAAGCAGAACAATGCATTCCTATGGGTGTGGGATCGCTGCGATTCCACGAAATTAATGAGCATGCTGCGTTTTTTACCACAAAGCGATTCCGCCATGGTAAAAACCGCAGCATTAACACAGCATTGCGGAATCCCATAGGAATGCATGGGATGCTTATTTTTCACGTTTTCGCTGCAAAATTGCGCCGTTAAAACTGCCGCGGAAACGCGAAAAAAACGCCACTTGTGAACTCAGCCTAAAGAATACAAAATCAAAGTCTGTTTGTTGACATTTTCTTGAAAGAGAATATGGAGGAATAACATTGCAGTAGATATAAGCTAAAAATGTAATTGTGTTATAGAGTGGTGAGAATAATTATTTTTTTCATTGTATGTGAAGAACAGAAGAATGGGGTACATTACTACAATATGGGACCAGGATGGGAGACAGGGGCGGCAACTGACAGGTTGGGACCCCTGTGCAAGAAATTTGTCTGTGCCCCCCTCCTTTTATGGCGTCAAAGCTACGTGTGTGTGTGTGTATATATATATATAGCCACACACACATACATGTATATATATTACATAGTCTCCTTTATTATGTATATTGCTGTCTCTTACACAGTGCCGTCTCTTGTTATGTACAGTACCGTCCCTTGCATATTGAATTATATAGAGCCCTGTCTTGTTAGCTGTATAATGCAATGATGGCTGATGGAGCATAGGAACGCTTCTTTTCTAATGGAGGAGCTGATGGACTGCTAGTCTGGTCACCGGCTCCTCGATCAGTAGTCATTTTATATCTAAAAAGAGAGGGGACTATGTAATAAAAGAGGGCGCTGTGAATAACAAAAATAACAAGAATATGTAAGAGACCGCACTGTACATAACAGCAGAGGAAGCTATATAATAAGGGACAGCACCATATATAACTAGAGAGGATGGTACGTAATAAGGGACGATGTTATACATAATAAAAGAGGAAACTATGTAACTAAGGATGGTGTTATACAGAATTAGTGAGTACACTATATGCTAAGGGACTGTGTTATACATAATAAGTACGTACACTATATGATAAGGGACTGTGTTATACATAATAAGTACGTACACTATATACTAAGGGACTGTGTTATATATAGTAATATAGTAAGTGAATATACTAGATACTAAGTGACTGTGTTAGACATAATAAGCGATAATAATGTCTTCCTCCACCTCTCTCTGTTCCTAAGGCCATTATAAGTCCCCATCCCCCCATCCCAATCCCCTACACCCCTCATTGTCCACCTCCCCTCGCATCCCATTATTGTCCTCTCCCCCACCCCAACATTGCCCTCTTCACCACCTCCATCATTTTCTTCTCCCCCACCATTATCTTTGCTTTCTCCCCCACCACTCCCATCATTGCCCATTCCACCACCTCCATCATTTCCTCCTCCTCCACACCCCCATTATTGCCCTTTCCACCACCACCATCATTGCATTCTCCTCCACCACCCCATCATCATTTCTTTTTCTCCCATCACCCCATCATTGCCCTCTCCATCACCCCCATCATTGCCTTCTCCCCATCACCCCATCATGGCCTTCTCCCATCACCCCATCATTGCCATCCCCATCATTACCTTCTCCCCATCACTCCCATCATTACCTTCTCCCCATCACTCCAATCATGGCCTTCTCCCCATCACCCCATCATGTCCTTCTCCCATCACCCCATCACTGCCTTCTCCCCATCACTCCCATCATTGCCTTCTCCAAATCACTCCCATCATTGCCTCTCCATCATCCCATCATTAGCCCTCTCCCCATCACTCCCATCATTCTCCTCTCCCCATCACCCCATCATGGCCTTCTCCATCACTCCCATGATCCCATTAATGCCTTCTATCCATCACCCCCATCATGGCCTTCTCCCATAACCCCATCATGGCCTTCTCCCATCACCCCAGGCATCATGGCCTTCTCTCCCCATCACTGCCTTCTCTTCATGCCCCCATGATATCATTGACCTTCTCCTCCAGGGCCAGGCTCCACCTACAGACACACACTAGACACACATAGACACACACACACACACACACACACACACACTGACACACACACTCACACACACACTGACACACAGACAAAACAAACACTGACACACACACACAGACACCACCTCTCTCCTCTCACCTGTCTGCTGCCCGAGTTTCCTCGCTCTGCCACAGCAGCGGCCACTGAATGATGACGTCATTCAGCGACGCTCCTCTTGTGTCAGAGACAGGAAGCACAGGCGGTGGGCAGGAAGCAGGATGGGTCCTTGCAGCTCCGCTCCTGCAATTTTCTCTTGGGCTCCTGAGCAGTTGCACAGGTTGAACCGGTGGTATGTCCGCCCATGATGGGAGACATTGCTACAAGAAGTGGACTAGGATGGGGGACATTTATACAAGATGAGGACCAGGATGGACCAGGATGGGGGACAATATTACAAGATGGGAAACATTATTACAGAACAGGAAACATTATTACAGGATGGGGGGGAAATTATTACAGGACGGTGAAATTATTACAGGACAGGAGACATTACTACAAAATACATTAGTAAAGGATGAGAATCATGATGGGGACCTTTTCACAGGACAGGGGCTATTATTACAAGATTTTATACATTACATTATAGGGACCAGAATTACTACAGTGGGGCAAAAAAGTATTTAGTCAGTCAGCAATAGTGCAAGTTCCACCACTTAAAAAGATGAGAGGCGTCTGTAATTTACATCATAGGTAGACCTCAACTATGGGAGACAAACTGAGAAAAAAAAATCCAGAAAATCACGTTGTCTGTTTTTTTTTCATTTTATTTGCATATTATGGTGGAAAATAAGTATTTGGTCAGAAACAAAATTTCATCTCAATACTTTGTGATATATCCTTTGTTGGCAATGACAGAGGTCAAACGTTTTCTGTAAGTCTTCACAAGGTTGCCACACACTGTTGTTGGTATGTTGGCCCATTCCTCCATGCAGATCTCCTCTAGAGCAGTGATGTTTTTGGCTTTTCACTTGGCAACACAGACTTTCAACTCCCTCCAAAGGTTTTCTATAGGGTTGAGATCTGGAGACTGGCTAGGCCACTCCAGGACCTTGAAATGCTTCTTACGAAGGCACTCCTTCGTTGCCCTGGTGGTGTGATTTGGATCATTGTCATGTTGAAAGACCCAGCCACGTTTCATATTCAATGCCCTTGCTGATGGAAGGAGGTTTGCACTCAAAATCTCACGATACATGGCCCCATTCATTCTTTCATGTACCCGGATCAGTCGTCCTGGCCCCTTTGCAGAGAAACAGCCCCAAAGCATGATGTTTCCACCACCATGCTTTACAGTAGGTATGGTGTTTGATGGATGCAACTCAGTATTCTTTTTCCTCCAAACACGACAAGTTGTGTTTCTACCAAGCAGTTCCAGTTTGGTTTCATCAGACCATAGGACATTCTCCCAAAACTCCTCTGGATCATCCAAATGCTCTCTAGCAAACTTCAGACGGGCCCGGACATGTACAGGCTTAAGCAGTGGGACACGTCTGGCACTGCAGGATCTGAGTCCATGGTGGCGTAGTGTGTTACTTATGGTAGGCCTTGTTACATTGGTCCCAGCTCTCTGCAGTTCATTCACTAGGTCCCCCCCGCGTGGTTCTGGGATTTTTCTCACCGTTCTTGTGATCATTCTGACCCCACGGGGTGGGATTTTGCGTGGAGCACCAGATCGAGGGAGATTATCAGTGGTCTTGTATGTCTTCCATTTTCTAATTATTGCTCCCACAGTTGATTTCTTCACTCCAAGCTGGTTGGCTATTGCATATTCAGTCTTCCCAGCCTGGTGCAGGGCTAAAATTTTGTTTCTGGTGTCCTTTGACAGTTCTTTGGTCTTCACCATAGTGGAGTTTGGAGTCAGACTGTTTGAGGGTGTGCACAGGTGTCTTTTTATACTGATAACAAGTTTAAACAGGTGCCATTACTACAGGTAATGAGTGGAGGAAAGAGGAGACTCTTAAAGAAGAAGTTACAGGTCTGTGAGAGCCAGAAATCTTGATTGCTTGTTTCTGACCAAATACTTATTTTCCACCATAATATGCAAATAAAATGAAAAAAAAACAGACAATGTGATTTTCTGGATTTTTTTTTCTCAGTTTGTCTCCCATAGTTGAGGTCTACCTATGATGTAAATTACAGACGCCTCTCATCTTTTTAAGTGGTGGAACTTGCACTATTGCTGACTGACTAAATACTTTTTTGCCCCACTGTATATGGGGCTAATTGTTATAAAGTATTACTTTATTGGGATAATTGGCGAACAAAAAAGTCTTGTAGAACTAACTAGCTTTGATACCTTGAACATCTTCTTTCCTGCTGTAGCACAGCCACTTTAATACAGTAAACCTTTTTGGTGCATTAAAAAAAATGTACTGCAAAGGTTGTGAAATACAGAATATCTTGTTTTGTGATTTTTGTCTCTGTTTTTCCCAATAAGGCTACTTTTATATTTATTTTCACAGTCTGCCACAATAACGGACTGCGAAAAACTTGCGGTTCCCTGTTTTTCAGGTTTCCAATACTATGGAAGAAATATTGGAAAAAAAACGGCGTTCCACAAAACCGCAAGTGCCGGTGCACCACAAAAACAATCTTCCGTTTGTTTTTGCAGCCCCATTAATTTTCAATGGGGGCCATGTCCGTAAGCCGTGAAAAAGATTGATCTTTTTTCATGGCCGCAAATGCGGCACACGGCGCACTGTGGAATTTTTGCGGGCCGATTTTGCGGCCCCATAGAAATATATTGGAGCCGCAGAAACGGCCAGCAAAAACACAGTAATTGTAAAAGAACCCTAAGAATAGGAAAAATAGCCGCACTCATGGGTGAATGCAAATAGTAGAAGGTTTATTTACAATAGTCACACCACTATGAAATATAACAATAGTTGATGATTCAGAAGATTGCATTATGCTACGTTTCGATCCAATCCTGAGTCTTTTTCAAGCATCGCTGCAAGAAAGGTGCACAATCATTAGTGTGTTATAAAAACAAAAAAAAGCAAAATATACAAACAAAACATACAGAGATATGTACAAACCACAGCTCTTTTGTGAGGATTGGCTAAAGGGCTAAATGAGGAAAAGGTGCGTATATAAATCCACTGGTATGTGAAAGAGTGTAGTTATTGTGGAATTTTGTAGTGGTTGGGCAGACTTGCATGGTAGGCTGCTAAAATAAATGTCATATAACTCATTTAGATAAGCTTTAGTGTCATAACTGAATATGGTGTGTACAGAAAATTGAAAAATGAAGAAGAAAGGAGAAGGGATTAAGGGTTAGTAATAGTGTTGAGCATTCCGATACTGCAAATATCGGGTATCGGCCGATATTTGCTGTATCGGAGTTCCGATACCGAGTTCCGATATTTTTACAATATCGAATACCGGAATCGGAAGTTCCCATAATGCAATGAGTCAGTTGTGTTAGCCATGTTAACTAATGGCATGGCTGTGATTGGCTGCTGAAATGCGGGCCTGCCGGGGGTCTGTGCGGGCCTGCCAGGGGTCTGTGCGGGCTGCTGGGGGTCTGTACAGGCCTGCCAGGGGTCTGTGCGGGCCTGCCGGGGGTCTGTGCGGGCCTGCCGGGGGTCTGTACGGGCCTGCTGGGGGTCTGTGCGGGCCTGCCGGGGGTCTGTACGGGCCTGCCGGGGGGTTGTGTGTGCAGGCATCGTCCGATGGGACTACAAGTCCCATCGGGCTATGCCTGCTACAATGACAGTGATTGACACATTAGCCAATGATGGGACAGTAGTAGTCCCATCATCCGGCTAATGTGTTGAATGTAAAAAAAAATACATACATACTACATACATACTACATATATACAACATTCATACAACATACATACCACATACTACATACATACTTCATATATACTACATTTATACAACATACATACATACTACATACATACTACATATACGTATACTACATTCATACAGCATACATACATACTACATAATACATACATACTACATATATACTACATTCATACAACATACATACTACATGCTACATACATACTACATTCATACAACATACATACTACATACTACATACATACTACATATATACTACATTCATACAACATACATACATACTACATACATACTACATATATACTACTTTCATACAACATACATACATACTACATAATACATACATACTACATATATACTACATTCATACAACATACATACATGCAAACATACTGCATACATACTACATATATACTACATTCATACAACATACATACTACATACATACTACATATATCCTACATTCATACAACATACATACATACTACATACTACATACTTACTACATACATACAACATACATACAACATGCTACATACATACAACATACATACAACATACATACTACATACATACTACATACAATACATTCATACATTCATACAATACATACATATAGACATACAGTACATATAACATAGAGTACATACTCACCATCACTTGTCACTTTGATCCCCGAAGCCAGTGTCATCTCACTGTAAAAAATATTAAAATAACAAACAACCAATATAATCCCTGATCTGCAGAAATCCACGAGTGTCCCACGATGATCTCCTGCAGTGCATCACTGAGAGGTTACTATAGTTCACTGGTCTCACTTTATGGCAAAAGCTGCGTGGGAACTTTCTCACACAGCAATGCCAAAAGTGAGACTAGCGACTATTCTTTTACAGTGGCGGAGGAATACAGTGTGGGAGGATACCTACCTCCCGTCATTGTATTCCTGGTTCCCCTAGAGAGCGGTTGCATCAGCTGATGCTGCTGTTCTCCACGGGAGATCGTCGTGGGACACTCATGGATTTCTGCGGATCAGGGAGTATATTGGTTGTTTGTTATTTTAATATTTTTTGTAAATGACACTGGCTTCGGGGATCAAAGTGACAAGTGATGGTGAGTATGTACTCTATGTTATATGTACTGTATGTCTATATGTATGTATTGTATGAATGTATTGTATGTAGTATGTAGAATGTATGTAGTATGTATGTTGTATGTCTGTAGCATGTTTTATGTATGTTGTATGTATGTAGTATGTACTATGTATGTATGTTGTATGAATGTAGTATATATGCAGTATGTATGTTGTATGTATGTTGTATGAATGCAGTATATATGTAGTATGTATGTAGTATGTATGTATGTATGTTGTATGAATGTAGTATGTATGTAGTATGTATGTATGTTGTATGAATGTAGTATATATGTAGTATGTATGTATTATGTAGTATGTATGTATGTTGTATGAATGTAGTATACATGTAGTGTGTATGTATGTATGTTGTATAAATGTAGTATATATGTAGTATGTATGTAGTATGTATGTATTTTGTATGAATGTAGTATATATGTAGTATGTATGTAGTATGTATGTATGTTGTATGACTGTAGTATATATGTAGTATGTATGTATTATGTAGTATGTATGTATTTTGTATGCATGTAGTATATATGTAGTATGTATGTAGTATGAATGTAGTATATATGTAGTATGTATGTATGCTGTATGAATGTAGTATATATGAAGTATGTATGTAGTATGTATGTATGTTGTATGAATGTTGTATATATGTAATATGTATGTAGTCTGTATGTAGTATGTAGTATGTATGTTTTTTTTTACATTCAACACATTAGCCGGATGATGGGACTACTACTGTCCCATCATTGGCTAATATGTCAATCACTGTCATTGTAGCAGGCATAGCCCGATGGGACTTGTAGTCCCATCGGACGATGCCTGCACACACACACAACCCCCGGCAGGCCCGCACAGACCCCCGGCAGCCCACACAGACCCCCGGCAGGCCTGTACAGACCCCCGGCAGGCCCGCACAGATCCCCGACAGGCCTGTACAGACCCCTGGCAGACCCGCACAGACCGCCGGCAGGCCCGTACAGACCCCACCCGCACACACACACACGCACAGTCTCCGCCCACGCACCGCCCACACTCTTCCCCCCTCCCGAACTGGATGTGCAAGTAAAGAAAGGGTTTATTTTCATTCCGATATTTGTGCCCCATTGACTTGCATGGGTTTCCGGTATCGGAATCGGCGATACCCGATATTTTTGGGGTATCGGTCCGATCCAATCCGATCTGATATTTCCCGATATCGGAAGGTATCGCTCAACACTAGTTAGTAATAGTATTTAGGGTAATACCAACCTATGTGGTAGAAAACCTGAGGTGCAAGGTTGGAGAATATCTTTCAGGGGGTATATAGACCTGTTGGGGTACAAGGAAAATATAAGGTACTGGAGTGATCTGGGTGGGGTATGTACAAATAGGTACTGACCATATGGCTCATTGCCAAGGGGCTCAGTTGAAATTTCCCGTAGTGTGTTGTGAGGACATTGGTGGCAATGGTGTATAAATATGTGCTAAGAGCACCATTTCCATTATCGCGAAACAGGAAGTGACGCATGGTTAAAACCCAAACCGAGACTTGGATGCGGTGGAAGGCAGTTCCGGTGTAGCGATGCCAGAAGTGACGTCTGTGTGAAGCCCTGAATGAGGCTTGGTTGCTTATGATGAATGTACTGTGTACTAGTTCCCGGAGTTGCTGCGTTAGTGTGGCTGGGGCTGCGGGGAGGAGATATATATAACATAGAGGAAGAGCCACTGTATTAGAATGAGGTTAGGGCTATGGGAATGGAAGAGGAATAAAAATGGGAAATACCTGGGATGTGTGAAAAAAGGAATAAAATGAACAAAAAGGGGAATGATAAAAATAAAATAGCAATAATATATAAACATTGAAAATAAAAATACAAAGGGAAAAATAGAAAAAATACATATGAATGAAGAAATAAGCAAAATATATAAAACACTGAAAAAATGGGGGGGGGAATGGAAAAGATGTTGAAAACTAGAATTAAATATAAATATAAATGTAGTACTGAGGAAAAGCTAAAACAACGGGGAAAATATGGGGAGCTAGCAATGATTTCAATTAAAATGAAATAATGTTTTGAAAAGCAAGTGATAATGCTAAGATCAGAGTAACACTCAAAATACAAATTATTACGTAACAAGGAAAAATAAGAAAACAAAAAATATATACTTTTAATATTAATTTTTTAAATGTGTAATCAGAAGGATCACACTGGGGGGTACGTTTCCTGCACCGAGTCCGGAAATGTCGGGCTTGTCGCCTCTGTTGTCTGGGGGAAATCTTAAGCAACCGCACCGACTTTTGCACTTAGCACAAGGCATGGTTAGCTCAGGGAGAGCGGAGCGTGCGCAAAAGCGATCAGACTTGGCGGGAAGAGGCACTGTGCGGCAGGGAGAAGTGTGTGCTACGTCCTTGCAGCCCAGGAGCAGCGCAGACCCATGCCAGAGAATCCCCTCGGCCACCTGCAGAGACTGTGGGCAGAAACCCGGAGTGCCTCCTCTGGCACTCCCAAACCAGGGTGCCGAACACTGTGGGCCTGTGTCAGTATTCCGGGTTTTCTAAATCACCTTGTGAATGATTTTGCCCTTTGTCAAGATGGAGGTTGCTGTTTTTGTGTGCCCTACTTCCTGTTCATTTGTATAAAACCTGGCACAGGTGCTGCCTTCCTTGCCGGAGTATTCGGCTTAATTCAGCTGTGCTGCTGGTTCCTTAGTGTGCTTCTACTGTGGCTCTGGACATTCCCTGTTCTCTGCGTAGGAAAGCTGCATTTGTTGACTCTGGAACTTAACCTTTGGTTCACTTCATCAGGTAAGAACTGTGTTCCTGAACTGTGTGTTGTTCTTAACCCTCCACTCTCCCCAGTGAGAGCGGTCAGAACTATTACCAACCGTATGCTTTAATGTGAACCTGTTTCTGGACTCAACTGTGTTCACACCGCTTCTGGGATCAACTTGTGAATCAGCGTTTGGACTTTCTTGTGCTTTTGCTGTGTCTGGGATTTACCTATAGACTTGTTCTGGACTTCCCTGTGCTTGCTAGATACCTGGATTGGACTCTTTCTGCATCGCTACTGTGTGAACTGCGCCACGTCACCTGAGTGTCACACTCACCTTTGGATCACCTTTTTGTGAGGACTCTGTATTGGGAACTATACCGAATCGCTATATCGCTTTAGGACTTGTCTCATTACAGGTTATCAGTATATTGTTTTTGGGTATCACTGTTGTTGTAAAAATACACTATTTGCACTAAAGCAACCCGTTTCTGTCTGTTCATTGCCCCACGCTACCAGAATCCTCGAGTTCCTACAATAGTATTACAGCCTGCTTGTGCCGCGCTCATACTGCTTCAGAGAGCCCGGGTACGTGACTGTGAACTGTGCCCTGACTCCCGGTCCATACCTGCCAAGCCACAGTGGGCTTGAACTGTGTTGCTGCCCACACCTTACCAGTGAACACAATCCCCGGATTAAGAACCCTGCTGTCATGGCACTGTCACTGTATGTCTGGCTCTGCGTGACGCGACCCGACAATCGGTCGATCACAAAACCACAAGACAGACAAGGGGACACCGGGGAAATAATTACAACGGTGGGCCCTATAATAGGGAACGGGGAAATGGATACCTCCTGAACTCCCTAAGGAAGAGCCCTGAACTCTCCTCATGTTCCCTATACAGGTTCTTTCAACCTGTCGCCGACAAGGATACCTCAGTCCCTCACTTACCCTGCACCTATCACTTACTAGGGAACTGGCAAGTGCGGACACTGGTCCTCACCACTGTACTAGTAAAACACAAGGAAAAATAACGGACAGGGAAAAATAAACAACTTAGCTTTCTCTGCTGCCAATGCTCCTGAGGCAGCAGAGTACGGCACCCGAACTCAGCTTTCAGCAGAAACACCACTGCTCCAGATAGCTCCTCTCTTCTCCAAGGTTGTTGACCAGTTGTCAGGAACACTGTACTGCACTTGCTCACTGAGCCAGTGCACATGTCCTGAGTACAAAAACAGTGCTCAATGATACCTGTGGAGCGGGGCAGCAGCAGTGACGATGCGTGCTTCAGACTATCAGGACCTGAAGCACGTGATTGCTGGTGGCGTGACCTAAGCACCACAGAGCTAGGATCTGCGGGAAACTCCTAGAAAGGTAACTACGGGACAAGTTACCAAAGGGCATAGACAGGGACGTAAATCAGATCAAGCCGGGTCAAAGCACGAAATAGCAGGACAATACCAAAGGTTTAGACAGAGCGAATAGTCAGGTTGTAGCAATAGATCAAAAAACCAGAACGGGCAAGGGACGGTACAATAGGGACAAACTGTAACGGAGTAACAATAGCCAAGTCAGGAGGTCAGAACCGGAGAAGACAATAGTACCAAAACGAGAGATGGAGCACAAAGTGAGGGGACAGACCGGGTCATGCACGGGAATCAAACAAGCAATGCAGTCTACACGCACACCATGGGGATCAGACACACAGCCAGAATAACAGTATAGCTGACAGGGAATCCTAGTCTGGAGTGAGTATAAATACCCCTCCCAGATCCAAAGAGAGGCCGACAAAGTTAACCCTGTGAGAACAGGACATTAACCATGTTCTAACCATGACAGTATCCCCCCTCTTAATAGGGGGCCCCTGGACCCCCAGGTTTCTCAGGGTATCTGGCATGAAAAGCCCGCACCAGTCGATCAGCATGCACCGAACTGGCCGAAACCAATGACCGATCCTCAACGGAATATCCCTTCCAATGAATAAGGTACTGAAGTCTCCGGCGCACCCACCGTGAATCAATGATATGCCCTACCTCGTACTCCAGTTGACCCTCTACCAACACTGGTGGAGTCACAGATGAGGGATCTTCTCTAACTGTCCCCACAGGTTTTAATAGGGACCTGTGAAAGACGTTAGATATTTTGAAGGAGGTGGGCAACTGTAATCTGTATGCCACCGGGTTGATCACTTCTACAATCTTGTATGGGCCAATAAATTTTGGGCCCAATTTCGTAGAGGGTATTTTAAGTTTGATGTTACGGGTGGACAACCAGACTTTTTCCCCCACTGTTAATGCAGCACCCTACCCCCTCCTGTCCGCAAAATGTTTGTACTTCTTCTGGGCTTTGGAGATGTTCCCCTGCACCTCCCTCCAGAGGGTTTTTAACTGTTCTACCATCCCCTCGACACCAGGGCAAACCGAATCCATACGGGAAAATTCCCCAAACTGCGGAACAAACCCATAATTGACCTGAAAGGGAGACTTTCCGGTAGACTAATTAATACAACAGTTGAATGCAAATTCTGCCATGGGCAATACCTCACACCAGTCTTCCTGTCTCGAGGAGGCCAGGCATCTCAGAATCTTCTCCAACGACTGGTTGGTGCGTTCAGTCTGTACGTTGGATTATGGGTGATAGGCAGAGGAGAATGACAACGTGACCCCCAACTTCATACAAAACCTGGCCACAAATTGCACACCCCTGTCCAACACCACATTCACGGGCACTCCATGCAATCGAACAATGTGCTGTATAAACAAGCGGGCCAAGGTTTCAGCAGATGGTAACACAGGTAATGGCACAAAGAGGGCTTGCTTAGAAAATCTATCAACCTCTACCCATACCACTGAGTTGCCCTTGGAAGATGGAAGATTAGTGATAAAGTCCATGGACAGGTGTGTCCATGGTTTATCTGGAATTGGTAAAGTCACCAATTCCCCAGCCGGCCGGACCTGAGAGTTTTTAGAGCGCGCGCACACCCCACAAGTACAGTATTTACAAACCTTTTTATATCCGTACCCATAGAGGGCCACCAAAAACCCCTAGCTACTGCCCCATGGGTAGCTGCAATACCAGGGTGTGCACTTAACACAGAATCATGAAATTCTTGAAGGAGTGTGAGACAGAATTGTTCCGGGAACAAACAATTTACCTGGGGGTTTATCTTGTGCTTGTGCTTCCAGAATCTCTCTCTGTAACTCAGAGGAGATTTCGGCTACAACCACTCCCGGTTGAAGAATGGAGGAAGGAGGTTCTGGAGGGGACACAGAATCAAAACTTCGGGATAAGGCATCCTCATTTACATTTTTAGACCCTGGTCGGAACGTGATGGTAAAATGAAATCGAGAAAAAAAAAGTGCCCACCGAGCCTGTCTGGGGGTCAATCTCTTAGCAGACTCGATATAGGCCAGGTTTTTATGATCAGTGATGACCGTAATGGGATGAGCGGCCTCCTCCAAAAAATGCCTCCATTCTTCGAAGGCCAATTTAACCGCAAGCAATTCCCTGTTACCAACATCATAGTTTCTCTTGGCCGAAGAGAACTTCTTAGAGAAAAAGGCACAGGGTTTGAGGTTAGTGAGGGTAGAGGTGCCCTGTGACAATACTGCCCCCACCCCCACCTCCGAAGTGTCGACCTCGACGATAAAAGGTCTTGATGAATCGGGTTGTACCAACACAGGGGCTGTGGTAAAACACTTCTTTAGTGTAAGGAAGGAATTTTTTGCAGCCACGGACCAATTTTTTACATCTTCCCCTTTAAGAGTGAGGTCCGTCAAGGGTTTCACCACCTGCGAGAACCCTTTAATGAACTTCCTATAATAATTAGCGAAGCCCAGAAATCGCTGCAACCCCTTCAGGTCATGAGGCTGCACCCAATCGGTAATGGCCTGAACCTTCCCTGGATCCATGCGGAATCACTCCCCGGATACAATTACACCCAGAAAAGACAGTTCTTGCATAGAAAATGAGCACTTCTCCAGCTTAGCATACAAATGGTTCTCCTGGAGTCTCATAAGAACCGTACGTAAATGATCTAAGTGTGACTGACTGTCCTCAGAGTATATCAAGATGTCATCCAAGTAGATGACTACGTAACACCCAATCAAGTCAGAAAAAAACAACATTAATGAAGTTCTGAAAAACAGCAGGAGCGTTAGTGAGGCCAAAGGGCATAACCAGGTTTTCAAACAGCCCCTCAGTTGTCAGGAATGCTGTTTTCCATTTGTCCCCCTCCTGGATCCTTATAAGGTTATAAGCCCCTCGTAGATCGAGTTTAGAAAACCATTTGGCCCCCGTCAGTTGGTTGCATAGATCAGGAATCAACGGGAGAGGGTACGTGTTCTTAACAGTAATTTTGTTCAGTTCCCGAAAGTCGAGGCACAGTCGCAACCCACCATCTTTTTTCTTTACAAAGAAAAACCCCGCTTCCACGGGTGAGATCGAGGGCCGAATATGCCCCTTGCGAAGGCTCTCTTTGATGTACTCTTTCATAGCTTGGCACTCAGGTCCGGACAAATTAAATAAACGTGTCTTGGGTAATTTGGCTCCAGGTACTAAATTGATAGAACAATCAAATGGTCTATGTGGTGGGAGCACCTCAGCCTCGCTTTCAGAAAACACGTCTTCAAAGTCTCTCAGGTACTCCGGAATACCCTCCAGACCGACAGACGACACAGATATAGATCTTATCATATTGACAAAAGGAACTGGGTTACAACACAGACCATTATCATTACATCCCCATCGGATGATCTCCCCCTTCACCCAATCAATGAGAGGATTGTGGAATTGCAACCAGGGCATCCCCAATACCAGTCCTGCAGGCAGATTATTCATAATGAAACAACTTAATTTTTGCACATGAGTGGAACCCATTTTCATAGAAAAAACTTCAGGCATAAAGCAAATTCCATCCCGGGTAAGAGGGGATGAATCCACAGCCACAGTTTTAACAGGAACTTTTAACCTGACTGTCCCTATCTTATTAAGAGTCACAAGTTGGGCATCAATCAGATTAATGGAGGAACCACAGTCAACAAAGGCTGTAGTCATAACAGGACCGCCAGCAAGTTCCAATTCAACCTGGAGCACCATCTTTGTACCTGAAAAAAATGTACCTGGGAGTCTGGACAACCTCCTCGATTGTTGCCCAGACTCAGTTGTTTCTCTGACGGTTTCTCTGAAGAAGGGCAGGAGGGGCAATTCCTTTTCCAATGTCCAGAGGCTCCACAGTAATAGCATAGTAGGTTGTCTCTACGGTGCCTTCTCTCTTTCTCCTTAACCGAGACTGACCCAACCTCCATGGGCTCAGATACAGGTGCAGTGTCACACAATTTGGGGTGCAAGGGAGACTCTTGTTGCATCATTCCTCTAGCACGGAGTTTAGGAGAAGAGGAAGAGAGAGAGAAAGCCCATGCCTGTGGAGCCCCCCGAAGTAGGGAAATGACAACCCCCACCCTCTGGAACTCATCCCCGGAGGAGCGGGGCCTCAGAGAAAAAAAAAGCTTGCATCCTTCTCTGAACGACCTGAACTCCCTTTTATCCCCTGAGAAAGGGTCTGGCAATTTGACCGGAGATTCGGGGAATGCCAATGACACATCTCTATCCCCAGCACTAGGAGCCCCTGCAGCGACAGCCCCCTGCACAGTAACCACCAACTGTTGCTGGGTTATGGGCCATCGTACGCTGCACCACATTAAGTTTCTGGAACATTTGGGTCAGGTGCTTGACCTGATCAGCCAAAGCTTGTATGGGATCCATGAGGATAACAAACTTTTTTTTTTGCTTCAGAGGAAAAAAAACCTGAAATGGTCAGCTATAATGTCAGGAACACCGCACTGCACTTGCTCACTGAGCCAGTGCGCGTGTCCTGAGTACAAAAACAGTGCTCAAAGATACCTGTGGAGCAGATGACGATGTGTGCTTCAGACTATCAGGACCTGAAGCATGTGACTGCTGGGGTCATGACCTAAGCTCCACAGAGCTAGGAGCTGCAGGGAAACTCCTAGAAAGGTAACTACGGGACAAGTTACCAAGGGGCATCGACAGGGATGTAAATCAGATGAAGCCGGGTCAAAGTACGAGATAGCAGGACAGTACCAAAGGTTTAGACAGTGCGAATAGTCATGACGTAGCAATAGATCAGAAAACCAGAACGTGCAATAGATGGTACAATAGGGACAAACTGTAACGGAGTAACGATAGCCAAGCCAGGAGGTCAGAACCGGAGAAGACAATAGTACCAAAACGAGAGACGGAGCACAGAGTGAGGGGACAGACCGGGTCATACACGGGAATTAAACAAGCAATGCAGTCTACACGCACACCAGGGGGATCAGACACACAGCCAGAATAACAGTATAGCTGACGGGGAATCCTAGTCTGGAGTGAGTATAAATACCCCTCCCAGATCCAAAGAGAGGCCGGCAAAAGTTAACCCTGTGAGAACAGGACATTAACCATGTCCTAACCATGACACCAATATTACCAACAGGGAGCAGCAGCAGCTGATGACCTTTTATAGGAAGGAGGGGGGAGGTCACCACCTGCTAATTAATTAAACATGTAGTAACACCAGCGGCCACCCGGGCAAAAACCCAACAGCCGACCAACTACAGTTGTAGTAACACCAGTGGCCACCGGGAGCAAAACTCCATGTTAACCCCCGAGGCCAGTAAGGAAAAAGGTTCATGTAAGAGTGTCCAGACTCTGTCACAGATCCGAAAATGGATCGTGACACCTGAGTAACAGAGACGAATTGTCGCAGCCAAGACTCCACAGGATCCTCGCTTACCTCAGGACTCCCCCAGAACAAGTCTACGTTGACCGCGGTCGGAGTCACCGCTCCACATCGTTGGATCCATCACCTGGAATTCGACTGACCGGATAAGATATCCTTTAAGAACTTGCTTCCACCTGAGCACCATTGTTGCTTCATTCTCTTTATTTCCTTGCTGTTCTCCCCCATTACTTTAATAACCCTGCAAAACTGCTTAACTCCCTGCGTGGAGTAGATCCCTGTTCAAGTAAATATGTAAATACGTTAACTCTTGATCTGTCTCCCGTCTGTCACTGCATCCCGCAACCTGCTCACAAATGAATACAGCCAAACAGAAATTAAGTATCTGGTGAGCAGAGAAGGAAACGATATTGAAAATAAAATTAAAAAATGGGAATAAACAAAAAATAAAAATGGTGGAAAAATGGGGAAAAGAATGCAAAATATGGATATAAAAATGAAAGTTATAGTTGTATTCCTACTTATACTTACTCCATAAGCTACATAAAGGTCAATGGGTCTGTAAGAAGGGAGGGTGGAAGAGAAAAAAATAATTAGACAAGGTACACATAGTATATAACATACAATGACCTGCACTAGAGAAGAGAAGAATATTATCAATGGGTTAAAAAGTCCAATTCCCTATTCAGACCTTTAGGTGCGAGAGTCTGTAATGTGTGAATCCAATACGATTCTCTCTCTTTTAGTAATCTGACATGGTTGCCTTTGCATTTGGGAATCTGCTCTAATATCTGAAACCTAAGTTGCACTACCGTGTGTTTTGCTGACATAAAGTGATGAGGTAGAGAGAGCCACGTCTTTTTGCATCTGATGGTAGACTTGTGACTGGTGATCCTGTCTCAGATGTGTGGTGTAGTCTCACCGATGTATAAAAGCCTTCAAGGGCATTTAATGACTTAGATCACAAAGTTGTTGTCACAGTTGAAGAATCCATGAATAGGGTGTTTTTTACTCGAGTGTGTGTAATAATGCTGCAGGTGCAGGGGATGTTGCCACAGATCAGAGACAGACCAAGAGTTAAAGGGTTTATTTACAGGGAATAGACTCTCCACACAGGGAGAAGCAGTGGGGGTTAAAAGTGACAGAATAAGCGGTAAAACAGTAGAAAGGCTAGGGAAAGCTATTAAACAGTTATGCAGAGGTGAAACGGTTAAACTGGAATTCTAGTAACTTATCAGTCCAGGGAAAGCTTGATTGCAGGGTCTCTTTCTCCCACGTTGGCACCGTCAACAGCGGCGCTTGCAGTCTCTGTAATCTCTCCTCTGGATGAAGCTGGGACCTCAGGGTTTAAAGCAGGAAACAGGGAGATGCTACAAACCTGAGTCTCCCCTGCTCTAAGTCTCTGTATGATACACTGACAGTCTCTCCGCAGGAACGATGCTGTGCACACTGGAAAGTCTCTTTGCCACACTTAGGGTTCTTGGCTTGTCACTGTGGTCATCGGGACTGTGCTCTCGGGTCACTGTCTCTGCACTGTCAGGGGGGAAGTCTCCTCTGGTCATGGAGGCTACCAAGTCCACATGCTCACATACAGCTTTCACTATGTCTCATATTTCAGTCTCAGTGCTCTGATGGGGAGTTCTCTCTCTCTGGGAGCGTGGTGCTGCAGCCTGCTTTCTCTCTGGCATGCTCCCCCTGTCTCTGGCGCGCTCTGCTCTGTGCCTGGCCCGCTCTCTTTTCGCGCCCTCTGCCTGCACAGATTCTGGTCCACCGCCCCTTCCTTTGCCTCACTTCCCCTTGCAGTCACATGGTCCAGTCGGTACAGGGCAGAAAGTCTTCCCCCCGGCAACCCTGCTGTCTGGCTAGGTGGTTCCAGATACGGAGCAGGGAAGGTAACCTCTTTTGGGCTCTTCTTCCTCTCCACCCCTTTACATTCCCCCTCTCTTAAAGCTCACTATTCCATGGGCGAGGGTTCGTCATACTCCACTATGTCCACCTGAGGACCGACAGCTGCCCACAACTTTTGAAACTCCTCTTGTCTTGCTAGCTCCAATATCTTCCAGTAAGGCTGATCGAAGATATCCAGTCTTCATCAAATGTTCATCAGCTGCAGAAGAAAATACCTCAGATGAACTTGGCTATGTCTTCTTCTTTCTCTTCTTTCTTTTTGCTTTGCCGCTAGCAGACGTTTGAGTAGACGAATCATAGTAACATAGTAACATGGTTATTAAGGTTGAAGGAAGACTTTATGTCCATCTAGTTCAACCTATATCCTATCCTAACTTGCCCTAACATGTTGATCCAGCGGAAGGCAAAAGAAAACCCATGTGTGAAACAGTAAGCTTCACATTGGGGAAAAAATTCCTTCCCGACTCCACATAAGGCAATCAGACTAGCTCCCTGGATCAATGCAATATCAAGGAAACTAGTGTATATAGCCTGTAATATTATGCTTTTCAAGAAAGGCATCCAGACCCTTCTTAAATTTTAGTAGGGAATCACTCATTACAACATCATATGGCAGAGAGTTCCATAGTCTCACAGCTCTTACAGTAAAGAATCCGCATCTGTGTGTATGCTTAAACCTTCTTTCCTCCAGAGGTAGAGGATGCCTCCTTGTCTCCATCACAGGTCTACAAGTAAAAAGATCATTAGAAAGGTCTTTGTACTGTCCCCGCATATATTTATACATTGTAATAAGATCACCCCTAAGCCTTCAATTTTCCAAACTAAAAAACCCCAAGTGTAATAACCTGTCTTGGTATTACAGACCCCCCATTTCCCAAATAACCTTGGTCGCTCTTCTCTGCACCCGCTCCAGTTCAGCTATGTCTTTCTTATACACCGGAGACCAGAACTGTGCACAGTATTCTAAGTGTGGTCGCACAAGTGACTTATATAGAGGTAAAATTATGTTCTCATGATCATCTATGCCTCTTTTACTGCATCCCATTATTTTATTTGCCTTTGCAGCAGCTGCCTGACACTGGCCACTAAATGTGAGTTTGTCGTCCACCCATACACCCAGGTCTTTTTCAGTGACAGTTTTGCCCAGTGTTTTACAATTAAGCACATAATTATACATCTTGTTTGTTCTACCTAAGTGCATGACCTTACATTTATCCCCATTAAAGCTCATTTGCCATTTATCAGCCCAAGCTTCTAGTTTACATAAATCCTCCTGTAATATAAAATTGTCCTCCTCTGTATTGATTACCCTGCAGAGTTTAGTGTCATCTGCAAATATTGAAATTCTACTCTCTATGCCCCTACAATGTCAATAATAAATATGTTAAAAAGAAGCGGCCAAATACTGACCCCTGTGGTACTCCACTGCTAACCGTGACCCAGTCTGAGTGTGCGCCATTAATAACCACCCTTTGTTTCCTATCCCTGAGCCAGCTCATAACCCACTTACACATATTTTCCCCTATCCCCATTGTTCTCATTTTATGTATCAACCTTTTCTGTGGCACCGTATCAAAAGCTTTTGAAAAGTCCATCTACACCATGTCCACTGCATTTCCTTGATCTAGTCCGGAACTTACCTCTTCATAAAAGCTTATCAGATTAGTCTGACAGGAACGGTCCCTTGTAAACCCATGTTGATATTGGGTCATGAGGTTATTCTTCTTCAGATACTCCAGTATAGTATCTCTTAGAAAACGCTCCAGGACTTTACCCACAGTTGAGGTTAAGCTTACTGGCCTATAATTTCCAAGTTCAGTTTTTGTCCTCTTTTTGAATATTGGCACCACATTTGCTATGCGCCAGTCCTGTGGTACAGACCTTGTTATTATGTAATCTTTAAAGATTAAAAATAATGGTCTATCTTTGACTGTACTTAATTCCTGCAGTACTCAGGGGTGTACCCATCCGGGCTTGGGGATTTGTCAATTTTTGTGATTTTTAGACGCCGCTGTACTTCCCGCTGGGTTAAGCAGGTGACATTTAATGGAGAATTTTTGTTATTACTGATCATGTTATACGTCATGGGATTTTCTTGCGTAAATACTGTTGAAAAAAGTCATTTAGCATACTGGCTTTTTCCTCATCCTCATCCACCATTTCACCCAGATTATTTTTAAGGGGACCACCACTATCATTTTTTAGTTTCTTACTATTTATGTAGTTAAATAATATTTTGGGATTATTTTTACTTTCTCTGGCAATGAGTCTCTCTGTCTCAATCTTTGCTGCCTTGATTTGCTTTTTACATAATTTATTTAAACTTCTGTATTTATTTAATGCTTCATCACTACCTACATGCTTTAATTCTCTAAATGCTTTATTTTTGTCACTTATTGCGCCCCTTACAGCTCTATTTAACCATAGTGGTTTCCTCCTAGTTCTACATGTTTATTCCCATACGGTATATATTGTGCACAAGTCACATTCAGGATGCTAATAAACGTCTCCCATTTTCTTTGTGTATTTTTATGTCTCAGGATATTGTCCCAGTTAATTGCACCAAGATCATCTCTCATCCATTGGAAATTTGGTTTCCTGAAGTTTAATGTCCTTGTAACCCCTCTACTACACATCTTATTAAAGGATACATGAAAACTTGCATGCTCATTCATTCTTGTACCCTTTCGGGTCAAGTACACACTTTCACGCTTTTTCATATTGCGCTGCAGGCAGTGTTCACAGTGCTAGCTGGTACCGCTCCTCCTCCCTGACACGTCGGAGGGGGATGCGGCTAATGCCTCCCATCCTCTCTGACGTGTCGGGAGGAAGTGTGGCCGGCAGACCTGGAACGCCCTCAGAAGCAACGTCACACACTGGGTCTGCATGCAAGCGCCATGATTCATCACTGTCATCAATGATTCTTGGGGAGTATAAAAAGAACGCAAGCTAGATACGGCCACATAGATCACCCCTGGATAAAGCTAATGCGAAATGTGCGTCGGGGAAGCCGCGGGGAGCCGCACTGCCAAACTCAGGTTATATGGATTTGCCCTTTCAAATATTTTTCGTGAACTATTTGCATCTCTTATCTATGCACCCTTGGCTTATGCCAGAATAGAAACCAGCTGGGATTGTTTGTACTTGTACTTTAAGTCTTATCCCTTGTATTGCAAGTAAGGTGGCTATAATGTCTTGGGTAAAACCTATAGCCATATTTATGTATACTAATATTAGGAGTCATTCACTGTGGTAGTCCTACCTAATTTGATGTACTTTTTCGTAACTGACAGTCATTGGAGAGAATATTCACCTCAAAATAATTGATATATCTGTTAGGACGTTTATCATATATGGGGACCTTATATGTTATTGGGTCACCCTCCCAGGGCTGTGGGGTACTCGGTACCGGGCCGGTCTCTCAGATGGGAATGTCACAGCAGCGGTGACCCGGTCCGTGGCCCTGGGTGCCCAAGTAAAAGGGAGATTGATTGGTAGAATGTAGTTGATTAAATGAATAGTTTGTGACGCCACCTGTGGTGTTCGGCAAGGGAGATGTTAAGCCGATGCTGCATGCAGATCCTCTGGGACTTGTGGCATGGTGCAGCAAAGATGTTATAGCTCCCCACAGGTGGAGCTGTAGTCCCAGGGCAGTGTAGATGTAGAGGCAAAGGGAAGGTGTAGGTGAGGCAATGTCGGGCACCAAGATGTAGCAGTGCCGGGTGTGTTGGCACAGGAATAAGTGGAGGACACCAGAACATGTAGTTCCGAAGCTTTTCTCACAGTTTGTTGTGAAAACAGGTGCCTGCCTCCGTGCCAGGGACTCAGTCAACCTCCAGGCCAGATGGAATACTCCTTTCCAACACTCCGTCAACATGTGCCTGTGATGAAGGAGCAGCCGCCATCTTAGATATGGGGCCACATCTCTGAGCTTGGCATCCATTTTGGTCTAAGTGCAGGAATTACAGGCAGCTAACAGCTTCTATACCCCCAGGTGCTGTGTACTTAGTAAATACAAGCAGGATTTAGTGTTCCAATGCTAAATAGCCAGGGCCATTGGTGTGATAATGAGGATAGGCCCAAAACAGAGCTTCAAAGCTCAGGTACGGAGCCGTGCCAGCAGGGGGCCGGAAAAAAGCCTAGGGCTTCAATTAGAATGTACCTGCTAGCAGACGCAGGAATATACGTCCTTTGTGTGTCCCAGACGCTTTGGCTCCATCCTAGGAGCATGGATTATTAGCCCACCCTCTGACACAGGGGGAGGAACCTAGCGTGTTTAAGGATTGACAGCCCCTGGCAGACATTCAGTCTTTCACACAGAAGATCCAGACGATGACAATCTAAGAAGGATCTGGGGACAGACCTGCCGAGGGGAGCAGCGGCCCATGCTTTGGGGGTCTGTCCGGCAACTAAGATTCTTGTACCTGTGGACTGCAGAGCTCCCCAGCACCCACATGACCCTACAATCTGGTAAATTGACCTCCAGCTTAATATCTTAAGTCTTGTACCCTTATTGTTATATCTTTTCTCTGACTGCAAATGTACTGTATATTTCTGTAATTATCTAGTGCGCCCTTAAGGCAATTAAACTATAAACTTAATCTTGGGCTGATGCTTTTACTCTGATCACGAATCTTAGAACCCCCAGCGGGTAACAGGACCTCCTCCCCGGCGACCATTTGCTCTAGGTGCAGTTCCCTTACTGACCTGAGAGACAAAGGGGCGCCGGAGAGCTGTGCCTGTGTAGTTACGTCACGGTGGTGACGTGGGAGGAACGGGTCTGTGTGTGTTCCTCCACACTTGATGGCAAGCGGTGGGATCAGAGTAATAGTGTGCGTGGGACCCCTACTCCCAGACACTAGAGACTACCAGCGGTCACTTTCACTGCTGGGGTCTTAAGGTCAGCCCAGCACTAGACGGTCAGAGTGCAAATATAATAAGTTGTGTGCGAGGCCAGGGTTGCAGCTGTGTCAGTAACCAGAGGTTCCCAAGATGGCAAAAGGCACCAGGAGTAGGACAAAGGGGGAGGCCAATGCTATGATCTATGAGGAGGTGGTGGAGGACAATACCAATGAAGGTGAGGAGGAGCTCAGCCAGGGCTCCAAAAGGAGCCAGACCCCCGTGCTCAGTCCCGCAGTGGACTGCCCACCACCTGCCCACCCCAGCCTGTCCAGATCAGAGGCCCTTTTCCAAGCGGCTAAGGCACAGCTCGAGGCTGGTAACAACGCCGCCCATGACAGACTCCTAGCGGCAGCAGAGAAAGCAGCGGAGCGTGAGCAAGCGGCGGCCGAGAGAGCAGCGGAGCGTGAGCATACTGAATGCCGTGACGCTGCGGAGCGCCGGCACCGACTGGAGATGGCTCAGCACGGGCTCTCGCTGGACGCTCCAGCCCCACCAGGGACCAAGGCTTCCAAGGTCCGGGCGGAGGACTTCCCCCTGCTTGAAAAGGATGGAGACCTGGATTCCTTTCTGCTGGCCTTTCAAAGAACCTGCCTCCAACACCATCTGGCCCTGGATCAGTGGGCAAGGTACCTGACCCCCCGTTTGAGGGGTAAGTCCCTGGAAGTTTTGGGGGACTTACCTGCCGGGGAGGAGCAGGACTACAACAGCATCAAGCGGGCCCTGATCCAGCACTACAACCTCACCCCGGAGTCGTACCGCAGGAAGTTCCGGAGCCTGCAGCGGGGCTCAAAGGACACCTGGACCGACCACATGCGGGCACTGCTGAGAGCTGCGGAGCACTGGACCTCGGGTCTAGAGCTCACCACCCGCCAGGAGGTCCAGGAACTGTTTGCCACGGAGCAGTTCTTGTGGAACTGCCCAGAGGACCTCCAGCTGTTCCTCCGTGACCGGAAACCAAAGGGGGCTTCTGCTACAGCCGCCCTGGCAGACGAATATGTCAACAACAGGGCCTCTGAGCCGAAGAAGCCTGCCAGCAGCACCTGGAGAGGGGGTAAGCCCAGTCCTGCCCCTGTCCCCCCAGCCCCCAGAGTGCAAGGGGTGTACCCCCCTGCTGCCCTCTCCAGGCCAGGAGCAGAACCCAGACGTTGTTATCATTGCAACCAGCCGGGACACTTTAAGGCTGCGTGTCCCCAGCGCCATAAGGCCCCATCCCTGTCCCAGAAACCGTCCACTGTTTTGTGTGTGGGAGGGGGTGGTGGGAGGTCCCTGGACAATTACCAACCCGTCACCATCGGCCGCTCAGCGGTCATGGGACTGAGGGACACAGGCGCTGAACGAACCCTGGTACGTCCTGGGGTGGTGTCCCCTCAAGACTTGGTGCCTGGGAAAACCCTTTCCATCTCCGGAATTGGAGGTGTTGAACCGGCGCTGCCCATCGCCAAGGTGTTTTTGGACTGGGGCGCCGGGAGGGGAATGCGGGAGGTGGGAGTAACGCCAAATATTCCTGCCAATGTGTTGCTTGGGACCGATTTGGGGCGGCTAGTGTCTCAGTATGTGGCCACTGAACCCCCAAGTCCGGCTCCCCAAGAATGTCATGACCCTACCGTGACTGCCAATGCTAATGTATTGAATGTGCCTCCAACAGTGGAGGAGGGAGTGAAACCTGATGGTAAGGCATGCACTGACACTACACACACAGGGCTCACAGTGAGCACAGGTGAGAAGCCTGCAGGGGAGAGCTCAGAGGTGGAGGGAGGGGATGCTATGGGCAGTGTAGGGCCCCTAAGTGAATCCAGCCTGCTGAGTCGAGGGCCTCTGCAGAAAGAGGAACAGGCCATGGGGGGAGGGGGCGTCCCGGGAGAGGAGCCACCAGGTAAGACCCCAGGGCAGGAGTTCCCCACATCCGGGATGTCAGGAGGCCAGGGAAGTCTGCCTGACCCGGCGACTTGGTCGGGGGCCGAGGGGAAGCAGGCGCTACCTGTAGTCTCAGCGGTCGTGGCCACTGTTACCAGGAGTAGGAGCGCCGGAGCCCAAGGAGCCTCGCGGAGGTCCGACGGTTCCCCTCTCTCCGACCAAGTGGCTGCCGAGTCAGACAGTGGCCAGGAGACAGATCCCGGGGAGCTGACAGAGGAGGTGGCAGTTTCGTCAAGTCTTGCCACATCGAGTCAGGGATTTCAGGCAGCGTTGGAAGCTGACGCTAGCCTGAAAGCTCTCAAGGAGCAGGCGGCACAGCCTCCCCTGGAGTCCGACCGCGAGCGAATGGTCTGGGACCAGGGAATGCTGTACCGTGTAACGGTCCAGCACGGTTCACCGGAGGCGTGGCCCAGGGACCGACAGTTAGTGGTACCCTATCCGTTCAGGGCAGAATTGTTGCGGATCGCACACGAGATTCCCATGGCCGGACACCTAGGGATCGCTAAAACCAGGGCCAGGCTAGCTCAGCATTTCTACTGGCCAGGAATGAGGGCCGAGGTGATTGCCTACTGCCGTTCGTGTGACACCTGTCAGAGGGTGGGGAAGGCGGGGCGGCGCCCCAAAGCCCCACTTGTAACTCTGCCCATCATCGAAGAGCCTTTCTCGAGGGTGGCTGTGGATCTCATTGGACCTCTGTCCACTCCCAGCCGCTCCGGGAAATGCTTCATACTAACGGTAGCGGACTATGCCACCCGGTACCCGGAGGCGGTATCTTTGTCGTCCATTCGGGCCGACAAAGTGGCCACTGCCTTACTGGAGATTTTCTCCAGAGTAGGGTTTCCCCAGGAAATGCTCACCGACCGAGGGACCCAGTTCATGTCGCAGCTGATGGAGTCTCTCTGTAAGCAAGTACAGGTGCAACATCTGGTAGCCAGCCCGTACCACCCACAGACCAATGGCCTGTGTGAGCGGTTCAATGACACCTTAAAGCAGATGCTGAAGATGTTGGTCGACTCCCACGGGAGAGACTGGGAGCGGTATCTCCCACACCTGCTGTTTGCCTACCGAGAGGTCCCACAGGCCTCAACAGGGTTCTCCCCCTTTGAGCTCCTGTACAGGCGACGTGTACGGGGGCCCCTTGCTCTGGTGAAGGAAGCATGGGAAGGGGATTTGGCTACCCCTGTAGTGTCGGTCATTGAGTATGTCATGCGCTTCCGGGACAGAATGACGGCCTTGACACAGCTGGTGCATGACAATATGGCCCAAGCCCAGGCTGACCAGAAGCGGTGGTATGACCAGAATGCTTGTGAGCGGACCTACGAGGTGGGTCAAAAGGTGTGGGTACTGGTCCCCGTACCTCAAAACAAGCTTCAGGAGGCCTGGTAGGGTCCATACCTCGTGCACCAGCGGCTCAACGCTGTCACCTATCTGGTCACCCTGGACCACGCCCGTGGAAGGAGGAAGGCCTTCCACGTGAACATGATGAAGGCCCATCATGAGCGGGAGGCTTGTGCCCACCCAGTGTGCAACCTTCCCGGCAAGGAGAGGGTGCGGAAGGGCGCATTGGGGGATCACAGGAATGTGATACCCCCTAGTGCCCTCTAAAGCAGGGAGGTGTGATGAAGGAGCAGCCGCCATCTTAGATATGGGGCCACATCTCTGAGCTTGGCATCCATTTTGGTCTAAGTGCAGGAATTACAGGCAGCTAACGGCTTCTATACCCCCAGGTGCTGTGTACTTAGTAAATACAAGCAGGATTTAGTGTTCCAATGCTAAATAGCCAGGGCCATTGGTGTGATAATGAGGATAGGCCCAAAACAGAGCTTCAAAGCTCAGGTACGGAGCCGTGCCAGCAGGGGGCCGGAAAAAAGCCTAGGGCTTCAATTAGAATGTACCTGCTAGCAGACGCAGGAATATACGTCCTTTGTGTGTCCCAGACGCTTTGGCTCCATCCTAGGAGCATGGATTATTAGCCCACCCTCTGACACAGGGGGAGGAACCTAGCGTGTTTAAGGATTGGCAGCCCCTGGCAGACATTCAGTCTTTCACACAGAAGATCCAGACGATGACAATCTAAGAAGGACCTGGGGACAGACCTGCCGAGAGGAGCAGCGGCCCATGCTTTGGGGGTCTGTCCAGCAACTAAGATTCTTGTACCTGTGGACTGCAGAGCTCCCCAGCACCCACATGACCCTACAATCTGGTAAATTGACCTCCAGCTTAATATCTTAAGTCTTGTACCCTTATTGTTATATCTTTTCTCTGACTGCAAATTTACTGTATATTTCTGTAATTATCTAGTGCACCCTTAAGGCAATTAAACTATAAACTTAATCTTGGGCTGATGCTTTTACTCTGATCACGAATCTTAGAACCCCCAGCGGGTAACAGGACCTCCTCCCCGGCGACCATTTGCTCTAGGTGCAGTTCCCTTACTGACCTGAGAGACAAAGGGGGCACCAGAGAGCTGTGCCTGTGTAGTTACGTCACGGTGGTGACGTGGGAGGAACGGGTCTGTGTGTGTTCCTCCACAGTGCCTTTCTGAACGTCTACTCTTATAGCGCCTATAAATGAAGTACTCCTAGTACTGAGTTACACTGGAGTTCCTCCTGTTCAATGTTCTTATGAACTTTCCTTGTACGGCAGACAGCTGCAGCCTGCTTCGGGGACTCCTTGCTTCCTAGTCCCGGCTCACCTCTCTGATGCTGTTGTGCCCCCAAGTCTGATGTGGGAATAAAGTATTGCTAACTTCTACTCCTCCAGTGTCTGCTGCAGGATCATTAGTATCCATACAACCTCGGGGATTGGGCCCCGGCCTTGCGCTTAGAACTTCTAGGAAGGGTTCTCCTCTAACCCACGTCCTCTGTTCTCTTTTACTCCTCCCGTTCCATACTAATCCTTTCTTTCTATGGAAAAATCAGGTTTCCTTTCTGTGTCTCTTTCTTGTGCCAGCAGACCAAGGTCACTGTGGCCTGCTGCAGCACTTCCTTCATCCATCCCTCTCCCGGGGATCTTCTCTGTCTCACTCTCTGTCCTTCTGCATCCTAATCACTGAATCACTCAATGACTGAATGCATGACTGACTGACTGACTGAATGCTAAACTCTTCCCGCTCTTTGTAATATAAACTAACTCCACCCACCTCCCAGCACGTTTCGTGTTCCAAGCAGGGAGCCGCCAATGGGTGCTTTGCTATACTCCAAGCAGGGAGCCGCCGAAGGTGCTTTTCTACACTACTTTGTGGTGTGGGGTGCAGGTGTTGGAGTGTGGTTGGGTGTCTCCACCTTACCTGGACAGTGGGGCACTGCACCTCAGGAGGAGGTGCAGTACCTCTGTGGCGACTGAGCCTCAGGGGCGCCACATAATAAAGTTGTTTCACTATGAAGATACTAGTATCTAGTCCCTATACATAATAACGTTTCCTTTTGTGGTTTACATACACACTCACTACATATTCCTAGGCTGTTATATTTATCAGAGTGGGCCTTATACTGTTTCCATATCAGGATATCTACTTCTTTGGATTTCTCTTGGACATTTTGACAAGTTTTTGGCAGCAATTGGAATGTATTTTCCCTTTTAAATGTATTTTTTATTCATCATGTGTCAGAAATAAAGTTTGTTAATTTTATGGCGTTTAACTTCTGATATCTTTTCGGATTATTTGCTATATATTGAAGTGCCATTTTTTAGGCCTAACAGTGTTGGATTGATAATTGTCTCTCATATTTGTCAAAAACCTATTACATTTGCTGGAACTGCAGGTTTCGGTTCCCCAATGTATTTCAGGGTAGTTGAAGTCCCCCATAATGACTTCTTCTTGAGTCGCAGCTTCATCTATTTGCTTTATGAGGATATTCTCCATTGCTTCCATTATTTTTGGAGACTTATAACAAACCCCTATCAGTAATTTATTATTTTTTCCCCCCTCCTCTTATCTCCACCCACAGAGACTCTACATTTTCATTAGATTCACATATATTATCACGCAGGTTAGGTTTTAAGGATGATTTTACATATAAACACCCCCCCTCGCTTATTTGTACGGTCATTTCTGAAAAGACTATAGCCCTGTAAATTAACCGCCCAGTCATGGCTCTCGTCCAGCCATGTCTCAGATATCCCCACCATGTCATAATTATGTTCCAACAAAATTAATTCTAATTCCTCCATTTTGTTGGTGAGGTTCTGGCAGTAGTATTCATGCACGTTATGTATCTCTCTGTACCTCTATTCTTTCTTAAATTATTAACTTTTCTAACCCCACCCCCAATTTCATTATTTGTGACCAGGTCTCTATATGCACTGTCTTCCCCTCCTATGAAATGAAGACACTCCCCCCAGTCGCTAGTTTAAACACTCCTTCAACCTTCTAGCCATTTTCTCCCCTAGCACAGCTGCACTCTCCTCATTGAGGTGCAGCTTGTCCCTAGCGTAGAACCTGTAGCTAACTGAGAAGTCAGCCCAGTTCTCCAGGAACCCAAACCCTTGGTTCCCACACCAATTCCTGAGCCACTTATTAACCTCCCTAATCTCCCGTTGCCTCTCTGGCGTGGCACGTGGTACAGGAAGTATTTCCGAAAATACCACATTGGAGGTCCTTGCTTTAAGCTTGCAACCTAATTCCCTGAAATCATCTTTAAGGACCTTCTACCTACCTCTAACTTTGTCATTTGCCCTCACAGCCCCTCCCAGTAATCTGTCAACCCGATCAGCGATGTGTCGGACTCGAGCGCCAGGTAGGCAGCACATCGTTCGACGATACCTGTCTTTGTGACAGATTGCCCTATCTGTTACCCTAATAATTGAGTCCCCCACTACCAGCACCTGTCTGGCCTGCTCTGCTCTCCTATTTCCCCCCTTACCGGAGCAGACACTCCTCCGGCTTCCAGAGGACGTGCCTTGCTGCAGCAGTGCTACCCCTGCAATGACACTCCCCTCATCTGCCAACTTAGCAAACTTATTATGTTGTACCAGATAAGGACTAGCCTCCCTACCTCTCTACCCTCTACCCCGCCTTCTAACTATCACCCAGCTAGCTTCTTCCCTATCCTGCAGCTCCAACATAGCATCCCCCCCTCATCTATCCCATTGAGCGTCTGCTCAGTGAGCAGAAGACTCCTTTCCATATTGTCTATGGATCTCAGTGTTGACAGCTGCACATTTAGATCCAGTATCTGGGCTTCCAAATGCACAACGTGCTCACATCTCGCACAGCAGTATGCAACCTCGACCAACTGGTCAAGGATTGCATACATGCGGCAAGATGAACACTGGATAGCATTGGCAGTAGTGGAGCACATCCTAATTTGTCCTTTTCTCTGTCGTTATCGACAACTTCGGGGGTTCCTTGCTCGGGTTCCTCGGTCTGTTTGCTTAATACAGGTAACTCTTCTCCATAGCTCCCCCTCTCGCACTCTCGTCAAAACTAGAACCGGATGGAATAAGACCATGCAAGCTGGAACCTTCATCATCCGCGCTGGGCTCTGCGGGCATCATTTCCCATGGCTTCTCAGCCACACTCCCTGTCTCATACAGCTGCTCCATCTCTTTCTTCAAGTCAAGTCAGGATCTCATGAGCTGACGGCTGGCACACTCTTCACCTCAGGGAATGACACTAGTGGCTCTACCTTCTCAATGACGAGAACCGTAGGAGCGTGCGTCTCGAGAGCTCTTGTCACCTCTTCTTTGCCGGTAGCTTGTGGCGAGCCTGGTGGTGACTTACTTCGATGAACCATTTAAGCAATCGTCCTTTCTTCCTCTTCAGGTTGAATCTCACCATCGGGACCTCTTGATCCAGGTTGGAGTTCTGCTAAACCCACCTCCGCGCGTCGAGACAGCACAGACATTTGACCGTGGAAAGTCAATACCCTCTCTATCTCTCCTCGGCGTCTGATGCCATGGCACTGTCTTGCTCTGATTGGAGCTCTTCTTCCCCCGTCATACCATACCCTCCAGGGGCGACGTTCCGTCCAATTAGCAGGACCTTCAGAGAGGTGAGCGGATCTTTGCCATCACTTTTCCTGAGTAGGGCAATTTCTGGACAGGTGTCCCACTCTTCTGCACGCCCAGCACACATGTCTGCGTCAGTCTGGTGGGTGCTTTGGTCTGGATCGTCGACCTTGGCGGGAAGCATCTCTCATCTGCAGTTGTTTTTCACTCCAGGATACGGTGTTACACTCTGCAGCCACCACTGTAGCCTTCTTCATGCTCCGCACCTCTCCTCTATCCCCCTCCGTCTGCTTCCACACGTTACCTCGGGGTAAGCCACTGTCCCTAAGACAGCAGTAAGAGCTTCCCCCAGACTCTCAATCTTTTCCCAAATTCTTATCTTCAGCCGTGAGTCCCAGGTCCATGTTGTCTCTTCTTCATTCTGGCTGAGTACTCCACAGTTGTAGCATGTGGGTGGTCTTCTTCGCGAGCGGCACTAGACTCACGTTGGGGGGCGGTCTCACTGTCTCACATCGGTAGGCTGGACTCTACAGCAGGGGTGCTCTTATATTCAGCCATTTCTTCAAGGATCTGCTTAATATCCTTCTTCAAGTCTTCCACCCATTGAGGGGCAGCTACCTCCCCATTCCATACCTTCCCCACCTGCACTATCACTCCCTGCTCCTGCTCGCGTGTTTGCTCCTCAGTCCCAACCTCAGAAAAAGTCATGCCTGGCTTAACCCGCATACGCTCTTGCAGGGCCTTCTTCATCATCACATCTCCCAAGCCCGTCACCAGCTGGTCTCGTAGCACAAAGTCAATTGGCCCTACACCTATGCCATCCTTCCATACGATGGCAGTATGGAGTTCCTGTAGGGCATTCATAAACTGTGTCACGTCTCCCCCTCTCTTTGTACCCGGTGAAACAGTCGCATGCGCAGCTCCCCTACGTCAGTGGGGTCCCCATGCGTCTCCTCAAGTATGCATAGAACTTTGTCCAGGGTATCTCTCACCTGGGGGGGTCTAAGCATAACAGAGTCCCATGCATCCCCTCTAGGGCCATCACAGCTATTTCTGCCTCCAGGGCCGGCATCATGGGATGCATCCGCATCATCCCTCAGATGCGCTCTGTCCAACTCCACAACATAACATTGCTCCCAGAGAATTTTGGCAAATTAATTAACATGGCTCCCAGGGAGATGCTAGACCTGGGGCCTTCCCCAACTGCTTGGTCTGCCCCCTCCATGCCGTTGTGCGACATCGTGCCGACTACGCTACTTGTAATAATGCTGAAGGTGCTGGGGATGTTGCCACAGATCAAAGACAGACCAAGAGTTAAAGGGTTTATTTACAGGGAATAGACTTTCCACACAGGGAGAAGCAGTGGGGGTTAAAAGTGACAGAGTAAGTGGTAAAACAGTAGAAAGGCTAGGGAAAGCTATTAAACAGTTATGCAGAGGTGAAACGGTTAAACTGGAATTCTTGTAACTTATCAGTCCGGGGAAAGCTTGATTGCAGGGTCTCTTTCTCTCACGTTGGCATCATCAACAGCGGTGCTTGCAGTCTCTGTAATCTCTCCTCTGGATGAAGCTGGGACCTCAGGGTTTAAAGCAGGAAGCAGGGAGACGCTGTGGAGCGTTCCTACGATGCCCTAGACGCCTCGGTACAGCCGGAGAACTAACTAGGCTTAAAGCCAGAAAGGTGAAATCTAACCTGACTTGGAGCAGATCCCCAAAAGAATAGACAGCCCCCAAACATATATTGTCGGTGAGACAAGATGAAGCACAAACACAGGCAGAAAGATAGGCTGAGCAAATGGTGGGGCCCAAGCTGTCTAGACAAGACAGAAAAGATACTGTCTGCAATCACACAAAAACCCTGAAAAATCCAACACATCTGATATACAAAAAACCTGAGACCACACGACCTCTCCCCCGCCAGATCAGCACTCTGGTGTGAACTAGAAGCAAAGCAAAAGATACTAATATAACAGGGGGCTGAACAAACTGACACAAGCTGTAACACATGGAGCGGGGCCCAGCGCTGTCCCCAGCAGGGAGTACGCTGAACCCTCACAGCAAAGCAGAAAGCAAAAAAAGGCACAACAGATTAGATGCAAAGGACTAGCAAAAGAATCACTTAACTGAACCATGCAGATCAGTCAGGAGACAAAAGAACTCCAAATGCACAAGGAGGAAGTCACCAGCAACCACTAAGGGAAGCCAGCTCACTTATATGCTCCAGCCAGTAATCCCAGATTGCCAATCGTCGTCAGGTGGCAAACTTCCATCAACCTGGCCAGCTCCACTACTCCCAGTAACCACCAGAGGGAGCTCCAGCCCAGATGTCCTAGCACGGGAATTCACAACACTCTCTGCAGGAACGATGCTGCGCACACTGGGAAGTCTCTTTGCCACAGTCAGGGGTCTCGGCTTGTCACTGCAGTCACCGGGACTGCGCTCATGGGTCACTGTCTCTGCACTGTCAGGGGGAAGTCTCCTCTGGTCATGGAGGCTACCGAGTCCATGTACTCACATACAGCTTTCACTATGTCTCGTATTTCAGTCTCAGAGCTCTGACAGGGAATGCTCTCTCTCTGGCATGCTCTGCTCTGTGTCTGGCACGCTCTCTTTTCGCGCCCTCTGCCTGCACAGCTTCCGGTCCTCCGCCCCTTCCTTTGCTTCACTGCCCCTTGCAGTCACAAGGTCCAGTCGGTCCATGGCAGAAAGTCTTCCCCCTGGCAACCCTGCTGTCTGGCTAGGTGGTTCCGGATACGGAGCAGGGAAAGTAACCTCTTTTTGGGCTCTTCTTCCTCTTCACCCCCTTACATGTGCATGAGTGACTTTTGCTGGATTTAATGATGTTGCAACAGCTTAAACATGGAAATGTACCCGTTCTTTTCGATCTCAAAAAAATTTGTGTTGGTTCTCTTAAAAACTCCTCACATCAGCTTTTATGAGGTGATCTCTAATATTCTGGGGTCTTCTAGTACACCTCAATGATGGATTTCTGAAGGTGTCAACCTGTGGGTATGCCTTTGTTAGGAGAGACAGATGTCTTCAAATGCAGTTGTAAATCTTGGGCATAATGGGGTGATGTGTGTGAACAAACGGAATGCGTTCTTTTTCGAGGGTCGATGAGGAATGTACCTCCATATTGAGAGTTATACGTTTCTCCTTTTTGAGGGTTTGTAGTGGGTAGTTTCTTTCTATGAATTTTTGTGTAATTTTATCTAGTTGTGTGGGTATTATGCTTTTATCTGACACAATCCTAGAAACCCGTTGGAACACTAGTGTGTCTAGGAAAGTGACTCGAGTAGTGTTAGAGTGGAGGGTAAATTTCAATTTGAGATGGATGGAATTCAGGTCATTGAAAAAAGTGTGTAAAGTTTCAGATGTTCCATCCCAGATGCAGAACACATCGTCTATCTATCTTAACCAACATTTGGATTTTTTTGGGAATTATGGATTGGTATAGACAAATTCACTTTTGAAGGCATCAATATAACAATTGGTGTAAGCAGGTGCCACATTAGATCCCATAGAGGTCCCGTGAATCTGCATAAAAAATTGATCACCAAACATGAAAAAGTTTTCTTGTAGGACCAGTGTCAGAAGTTTCATGCAGAGTTCAGAGGTGGCCAGCATGTCTCTAACTGCCACAAGGCCCAGACTGTGTTCAATGGATATATATAAACTACTAGCTGAAGAGCCCGGCGCTGCCCGGGCATAGTAACTAACTGTGGTTAGTTAAAACAAATTGTAATTATCCTCCATCCCATAGGCCCGTGCCCACATACCCATCACACATCCTCCATCCCATAGGCCCGTGCCCATATACCCATCATACATATCCTCCATCCCATAGTCGAGTGCCCATATACCCATCACACATCCTCCATCCCATAGTCCCATGCCCATATACCCATCATACATATCCTCCATCCCATAGTCCCGTGCGCATATACCCATCATACATATTCTCCATCCCATAGTCCCCTTCCCCTTATACCCATCATACATATTCTCCATCCCATAGTCCCATGCCCATATACCCATCATACATATCCTCCATCCCATAGTCGAGTGCCCATATACCCATCACACATCCTCCATCCCATAGTCCCATGCCCATATACCCATCATACATATTCTCCATCCCATAGTCCCATGCCCATATACCCATCATACATATTCTCCATCCCATAGTCCCATGCCCATATACCCATCATACATATTTGCCATCCCATAGTCGAGTGCCCATATACCCATCACACATCCTTCATCTCATAGTCCCATGCCCATAAACCCATCATACATATCCTCCATCCCATAGTCCCGTGCCCATATACCCATCATACATATCCGCCATCTCATAGTCCCGTGCCCATATACCCGTCATACATATCCTCCATCCCATAGTCCAGTGCCCATATACCCATCACACATCCTCCATCCCATAGTCCCGTGCCCATATACTTATTTGCCATCCCATAGTCCCGTGCCCATATACCCGTCATACATATCCTCCATCCCATAGTCCAGTGCCCTTATACTCATCACACATCCTCCATTCCATAGTCAACCATTATGTCATCATAATGAGCGGCGGCAGGGCTTGCAACCTATGATCACATCAGCGTCGCCATGGCAACCATTGTGACATCATAATGAGGGGCGGGGCTTGATACGCACACACTTTCCCCAGTATGCAAATAGGGGCATTATGACATCATAATGAGGGGCGGGGCTTGACGCGCACACACTTTTTCCCCAGTATGTAGATGGGGGCAAATTTGTTTGATGAATTGGAACGCGCGGGGTTAAAATTTTGCCTCACAACATAGCTTAGGATGCTCTCGGGGTCCAGACGTGCGACTGTGCCAAATTTTGTGGCTGTAGCTGCGACAGTGCGGATGCCAATCCCGGACATACACACACACATACATACACACACACATACATACATACATACACACTTTGAGCTTTATATATTAGATTGACATCCAGTGTAACAAGTAAAGTGTCAGTCAGAACCTTGGATATCTGATTTATGACATCTTGACCAATGGGGTTAGTATTTTCTACAAAAATATGGACAGAGGGCATAACATGGAGTCTGTTGAGGCAACAGTGGGACAAACTGGAGGATTGGTGAGGGATTTGTGGATCTTGTGTAAAATATAGAAAATTGGGGTTACTGGGTTCAGATTGGTAAGGAATGACGGAGTTTTCTTGTCAATTGCATTCAGTGATTGGTGTTGAGTAGTGATTATGTTAATTTTATTTCTAATGGTATATGATGGCTCATTATTGGTAGGCTCCTCTCTTCTTCTCGTCCAACTACTTGCACTACTGACCCCATTCCCTCACATCTCCTCCAGTCTCTCTTTCCAGTCATCACAACTCACCTAACTACAATCTCTAACCTCTCCCTCTCCTCAAGCATTTTCCCCTCCTCCTTCAAACACTCTATCATCACTCCATTATTAAAGAAATCCTGCACAAACAAATACAGACCAGTCTCCAATCTACACTTCATCTATAAACTCTTGGAGCACCTGGTCTACTCCCACCTTACCCATTACCTATCCACTCACTCCCTCCTAGACCCTTCACAGTCAGGGTTCTGCCCCCTACATTCGACAGAAACTGCACTCATCAAAGTGACCAACGAACTTCTGACAGCAAAATGTAACGGTGACCAATCTCTGCTCATTCTTCTCGAACTTTCTGCAGCTTTCGACACTGTTGACCACCATCTCTACTCTCTAGGCTCCAGTCACTAGGCATTAAGGACACTGCTCTCTCCTGGTTCTCTTCCTATCTTTCTGACTGCTCCTTCAGTGTATTGTTCTCTGGCTCCACTTCATTTCCTCTTCCTCTCACTGTTGGGGTACCTCAGGGCTCAGTCATTTGCCCCTTCTCTTCTACCTCTACACAGCCCCAATTGGACAGACCATCTGCAGATTTGGCTTTCAGTACTATCTTTATGCTGATGACACACAACTATACACATGTTCCCCTGACCTTACCCCCTCTGTACTTCAGAACGCCAGTGATTGTCTGTCCGCAGTCTCCAACATCATGTCTGCTTTCTATGTGAAACTCAACCTTTCCAAAACTGAACTTCTGCTCCCGCCATCTACTAACCTCCCTAAATCTGACATTTCCCTCTCTGTGGGTGGCACCATAATAACACCCCAGCAGCAGGCGCGCTGTCTGGGTGTTATGTTTGACATCAATCTCTCCTTCACCTCCCATATACAATCTCTTGCCCTCTCTTGACGCTTACACCTAAAGAACATCTCTAGAATTCGTCCTTTACTCACCATGGAAACAACAAAAACTCTCAATGTCGCCCTGATCCACTCCCGGCTGGACTACTGTATCGCTTTATTATTTGGCCTCCCCCTCACTCGACTTTTCCCTCACCAATCCATCCTTAATGCAGCTGCCAGAATCACCCATCTGGCTAATCGATACTCGGACGCATCCGCTCTTTGTCAGTCGTTACACTGGCTGCCCATTCATTGTAAGATCCAATTCAAAGTACTTGTTCTCACCCACAAAGCTCTCCACAATGCGGCACCTCATTACATCTCCTTCCTCAGTTCTGTCTATCGGCCTAGCCGATCGCTGCTCTCTGCAAACCACTTTCGACTAACCCCTTCACTAATCTGTACCTCCCATTCCCGACTCCAAGACTTCTCCCGCATTGCGCCAATCCTCTGGAATGCTCTACCCCAAGAAATTAGGACCAGCCACAACTTGCAGTTTTAGGCTCTCCCTCAAAACACATTTGTTCAGAGCAGCCCTAATCAAGTAATTTTATGTGTAAGTATGCGTGTGTAGCCTATTCACTATCGCCATCTAACCCATTCTCCCTCAAGATGACTGGAACATCATTGTAAATACATCACTGTAAATACACACTTGTACTTTGTATCTCCCCCGCCTCATTGTAGATTGTAAGCTCTCACAAGCAGGGTTGTTTTCTTTTGCTTTAATCATTGTATTATTGTTAATGTTGTTACTTATGACTGTTGTGTTTGAAATTGTTAAACTGTAAAGCGCTGCGGAATATGTTGGCACTATATAAATAAAGATTATTATTATTTATTATTATTATGTTTATAGGTGGAGCTGCCTGATAGTTGGCATGAAATTTCTTTAAGGCTGTGAGTACGATCCATAACTACGGCATTCATCATAAACAACCAAGCCTCACTCAGTGCCTCCTGCAGACGTGACTTCCGGCATCGCTACACTGGAACTACCTTCCACTGCATCCATGCCTCGGTTTGGCTTTTACTGACGCGTGTGACATCGGCGGTCGTGCCCGCCGATGCCCCTTTAGCGGCGGTGCCCGCCGCAGCTTCCTCTCACCTGCGCCCCCCGGTTCGCGCGTTCCTCCGCGCTGCTTGCCGCTCTGCTGCGGGTAACCGCGACGGCCTTAGGCCGCGCACGCGCGTTCCCCCGGCCTCTTCCGTTGGCAGGGGGCGTCGCTAGGGGAGGGTCTGTAGGGCGCACTTCCGGTCTCCGCATATATCAGGCGTCCGCTCTATTCTGAGGGCGCCTGATGATTGTTGTGACTTGCAGCACCCATTGGCCCTACCTTCTTCTGTGTACCCTGCCTATCCTTACTGTTCATTTGTCTGCCCTGTTCCTGCTCCGTGTCTGTCTGCCTGTCTCCTTCCTGTGGTCCTCGCTGTACCTTTCCTGTAGGCTTCCAGCCATTTCCTTCTGCCCTCCACCTCGCTACTCCTGCTCTGTCTGCCAGTCCTCCGAGTCGTCCCTGCTGGCTCCGGCTGTCGCGGTTCCGCCCCCTGCGGTCCTGCCCCTAACGATCCCTGTACAGGGGTCGGTCTTCGCCAGGTGTGCTCGGCCCAGGGGCTCCGGATCCGCGATCCAGAGGGTCCACTCTTGGACGTATTAGCCAGAGGCGTCACAGTATCATCAGGCCATGGATCCCGCCGGTGCCGCAGCCGCCACACAAAAGGAATTGCTTTTCCTTCGTGAAAATCAGAACCGGATAATGTCCTTTATGAAGTCTATGGACACCCGGTTGTCCGCCCTGCAGACCTCTGACCCCGGGCACGCTCCTCTCTTAGTCAGCCTTCAACAGGAGCTCGCGCAGCAGCGCGACGCCCAATCCCACATCTTGGGTTACATGGCATCCGTGGATGACCGATTGCTGGCCCTGCAATCCTCTGCTGCCGCTGCAACTTCCTCCCCGGATGTAGCCTCTACCCCGGCTCCCCGTCTGGGTAAACCCCCCAGGTACAGCGGAGATCCCAAGTTATGCCGGGGTTTTTTAAATCAATGCAGGCTACATTTTGAGCTTGCCCCCCTTCAGTACCCTACTGACCGCGCCAAGGTGGCGTTCGTTGTGTCCCATCTTGAGGGTGAGGCCCTGTCCTGGGTGAACCCCTTGTGGGAGAGAGATGACCCCGTAGTGCTAAATTTACAGACCTTCTTAGAAACCTTTCGCAAGGTATTCGATGAACCGGGTCGCTTAGCATCCTCCACTGAGGCCCTTTTTAACCTCCGCCAGGGTTCCCTCACAGTGGGGCAATACGCCATCCGCTTCCGGACCCTCTCTTCTGAGTTAGGGTGGAACAATGAGGCTCTTGTGGGAGCCTTTTGGAGAGGCCTCTCCAGTAAGATCAAGGATGAGCTTGCCGGGCGAGACACCCCCACCACTCTGGAGGACCTTATTTCGCTGGCCACTCGCATAGACCTACGCTTTCAGGAGCGCGCTCGAGAGGCAGTCGGAGAGAGAAGGTCCTTTAGGCTGTATCAGGCTCCTGTCCCCCGTTTCCCTGTATCTCCTGTTAGCGCCGCTCCTGAGCCTATGCAGGTTGATCGTGTCAGACTGTCCGAGCAACGCCGCAGGGAGAGGATGACCAAGGGCCTCTGCCTGTACTGTGGAGGGGCCAACCATTTTGTGCGTTCCTGTCCAGAGAAGCCAGAGAGGTCGGGAAATGCCTCCACCTAGGTCAGGTAAGAGAGGACCCCCTAGGTGATCAAAATTCCTCTCTTCCCCTTACTCTTTCAGCTTTGCTAATTACAGGTCGGGGGCGTGGGTCTGTGGAGGCGTATGTGGACTCGGGTGCTGCCGGTAATTTCATCCGCCAGGAGGAGGTTGACAAACTCCAGATTCCGGTGCTGGTATTGAAGAACCCTCGCGCTATTTCCTCCGTTGATGGTAAACCTTTACCCGGACTCATCACCATGATTACCGTCGAAGTAGATCTTCAAATCGGAGCTCTCCACCTCGAAAAGATAGCTTTTTATGTCCTGCCACAACTAGCCCATGCTGTTCTCCTAGGACTGCCCTGGCTCAGACGGCACGAGCCTGTGATTGACTGGCGCTCTGGGGAAGTTCTCCGTTGGGGGCACTCCTGCCAGGAGCACTGCCTACGGGCCCTCACGCGTCCTCGTCCATGCTTGAAGCCTGCCGACCTCCCGGGCTTACCCGCACCCTATCACACGTTTGCCGACGTGTTCAGCAAGAAGGAGGCGGATTCCTTACCCCCTCATCGCTCCTATGACTGCCCTATCGACCTAGTTCCTGGTGCCACTCCTCCCAGAGGGAGAACTTATCCTTTGTCCCCAGCAGAGACCTCGGCTATGTCGGAATATATACAGGAAAATCTGGCCAAGGGGTTCATCCGGAAGTCCTCGTCCCCTGCGGGCGCAGGTTTCTTCTTCGTCCGGAAGAAAGATGGGTCCCTGCGACCCTGTATTGACTACCGGGGCCTGAACAACATCACGGTTAAAAACCGGTACCCGCTCCCGCTGATTCCTGAACTCTTCGACCGGCTGAGGGGGGCCAGAATCTTCACGAAGTTGGATCTGCGAGGAGCTTACAACTTAATCCGAATCCGAGCGGGGGACGAGTGGAAGACGGCCTTCAATACCCGGGACGGCCATTATGAATACTTGGTCATGCCGTTCGGTCTCTGCAATGCTCCAGCGGTGTTTCAGGAATTCGTAAATGAGGTGTTCCGAGACCTACTCTATTCCTGCGTGGTGGTGTATTTGGACGATATCCTCATTTTCTCGACCGACCTCTCCTCCCATCGGAGAAGTGTACGCATGGTCCTGCAGCGCCTTCGAGAAAATCGTCTTTACGCCAAGATCGAGAAGTGCCTCTTCGAGCAAACAGCGTTACCCTTCTTGGGGTATATCATCACGGATTCCGGTCTTAAGATGGATCCGAACAAGCTGTCCGCGGTACTCCAGTGGCCTCGTCCGGTTGGCATAAAGGCCATCCAGCGTTTCCTCGGCTTCGCTAATTATTACCGGCAGTTTATACCCCACTTCTCTACAGTCACCAAGCCCATTACGGTCCTGACCCGTAAGGGGACGAAGCCTAACGTCTGGCCCTCTGAAGCCGAGGACGCCTTTCTTGCCCTGAAACGCTCGTTTGCTTCTGCTCCGATTTTACACCGTCCAGTGGCCAGTAGGCCCTTCATTCTGGAGGTTGATGCCTCCTCCACTGGAGCTGGGGCAGTTCTCTCCCAACAGGCTCCATCTGGACGTCTTGTCCCCTGCGGGTTCTTCTCCAAATCCTTTTCTCCGGCGGAGTGCAACTACTCCATTGGGGACCGGGAATTATTGGCCATTAAAATGGCGCTGGAGGAATGGCGATATCTGCTCGAGGCGGCAGTGCACCCCTTTACTATCTTCACGGACCACAAGAACCTGGCCTACCTGCAATCTGCCCAGAGACTCAACTCCAGACAAGCCAGGTGGGCTCTGTATTTTTCCCGTTTTGAGTTTAAGCTCCACTTCCGGCCCGGCAGTAAGAACATCAAAGCCGATGCGCTTTCCAGGTCTTTGCAGCCTCCGGAGAGGGAGGAGGATCCATCATATATCATCGAGCCGGCTAAGGTTATCTCCGTGGCCCCTGTGAGTTTCTCTAACCCTCCGCCTGGCAAGACCTTCGTCCCTCCAAACAAACGCCTGGAAGTACTGCGCTGGGGACATTCTTCCAAGGTTGCTGGGCACGTTGGGATTAAGAAGACTCTTTTGCTTCTTTCCCGGTATTACTGGTGGTCCTCTCTCCACCAGGATGCAAAGGACTTTGTAGCCTCCTGCAGGTCTTGTGCTCAGAACAAGGTTCCAAGGACTCTCCCCTCCGGCCTCCTTCATCCGTTGCCTGTCCCAGAGGCTCCTTGGCAGCAAATCGCCATGGATTTCGTGACTGATCTGCCTCGCTCGGCTGGGTGTACTACCATCTTAGTCGTCGCTGACCGCTTTTCCAAGATGGCCCACTTTATTCCCTTGGTCGGACTGCCATCTGCCCCAAAGTTGGCCGAAATCTTTATCCACCACGTGTTCAGGCTACATGGTCTCCCTCTGCGAATCGTGACCGATCGAGGGGTCCAGTTTACTTCCCGATTCTGGAGGGCCCTCTGTCGGCTCCTGGGCACGTCTCTCGACTTCTCTTCAGCGTATCATCCTCAAACCAACGGCCAAGTGGAACGGATTAATCAAATTCTGACCACCTACCTACGCCACTTTTCTAACGCCCATCAGGATAATTGGGTCTCTCTTCTACCTTGGGCGGAATTCGCTCATAATAATCATTCCAGCGAATCCACGTCCAAGACACCGTTCTTTGTGGTAACTGGGCTAAATCCTGGGGTTCCATTGCCCTTTTCCGCATCGTCTGGAGTTCCTGCAGCAGACACTCTCGCCAAGGAGTTTTCGCAAATCTGGAAGGAGACCAGAGAGGCGCTCGAGCTAGCCAACGTCCGAATTAAGAAACACGCGGACAAAAGACGAAGGGATCTACCCCCGTACCAGCCCGGGGACAAAGTCTGGCTTTCTACCAAACATATCCGCCTGAAAGTCCCTGCTTACAAATTAAGTCCTCGGTACATCGGACCTTTTGAAGTACTTGGGCGCATTAACAGGGTAGCCTACAAATTGAGGTTGCCGGCGTCACTCCGGGTCCCTAACGCCTTCCATATCTCGCTCCTTAAACCTGTGGTCTTGAATCGGTTCCAACCAACCTCCATGTCCCCTCCCTCGTCAATTTGTTCTGACAATGTCTTTGAAGTAAAGGACATCCTGGCTATGAAAAGGGTCAAAGGTAAGACTCTTTTTCTTATCGACTGGAAGGGTTTTGGCCCAGAGGAGAGGTCCTGGGAGCCCCGAGAGAATGTCGATGCCCCCCTTATCATGAAAAGATTTCTAACCAACCTCAGAAGGAGAGGGCATATGGGAGGGGGTACTGTGACATCGGCGGTCGTGCCCGCCGATGCCCCTTTAGCGGCGGTGCCCGCCGCAGCTTCCTCTCACCTGCGCCCCCCGGTTCGCGCGTTCCTCCGCGCTGCTTGCCGCTCTGCTGCGGGTAACCGCGACGGCCTTAGGCCGCGCACGCGCGTTCCCCCGGCCTCTTCCGTTGGCAGGGGGCGTCGCTAGGGGAGGGTCTGTAGGGCGCACTTCCGGTCTCCGCATATATCAGGCGTCCGCTCTATTCTGAGGGCGCCTGATGATTGTTGTGACTTGCAGCACCCATTGGCCCTACCTTCTTCTGTGTACCCTGCCTATCCTTACTGTTCATTTGTCTGCCCTGTTCCTGCTCCGTGTCTGTCTGCCTGTCTCCTTCCTGTGGTCCTCGCTGTACCTTTCCTGTAGGCTTCCAGCCATTTCCTTCTGCCCTCCACCTCGCTACTCCTGCTCTGTCTGCCAGTCCTCCGAGTCGTCCCTGCTGGCTCCGGCTGTCGCGGTTCCGCCCCCTGCGGTCCTGCCCCTAACGATCCCTGTACAGGGGTCGGTCTTCACCAGGTGTGCTCGGCCCAGGGGCTCCGGATCCGCGATCCAGAGGGTCCACTCTTGGACGTATTAGCCAGAGGCGTCACAACGCGTCACTTCCAGTTTTGTGATACTGGAAGTAGCGCTCTCAGTACATATTTATACACCATTGCCACCAAAGTCCTCAAATCACACTATGGGGAATTTCAGCTGAGCCCCTTGGTAACGAGCCGTATGGTCAGTATACCGCTTACCTTCTCCTTACCTATCTGTACATACCCTACCCAGATCACTGCGGTACCCTATTTTTTCCTTGTACCCCAACAGTCCTATATACCCCCTGAAAGATATTCCCCAAACTTGCACCTCAGATTGTCTATCACATAGGTTGGTATTACTAACCGTTAATCCGCCTTCTCCTTCATTTTTCAATTTTCTATACACCCTGTCATATGCAGTTATGACACTATACCTTATCTAAATCAGTTATGTAACATTTATTTTAACACCCTACCATGCAAGTCTGCCTAACCACACAAAACTCTGAAATAACTACACTCTTTCACACACCAGTGAATATTTATACGCACCGTTGCCTCATTTAGAGTAGGTTGCACTGCGTTACTCGCCTTATGGTCCTTTAGCCAATCCTCACAAAAGAGCTGTAGTATGTATATATCTCTGTAGGGTTTGTTTGTATATTTTGTTTTATTTTTATAGCACACTAATAATTGTGTACCTTTCTTGTAGTCATGCTAGAAAAAGACTCAGGATTGGGTCGAAACGATGCATACTGCTATCTTCTGAATCATCAACTATTGTTATATTTCTTAGTTTGGCGACTGTTGTGAATAAACCTTCTACTGTTTGCTTTCACCCATTAGTGAGGTTGTTTTTCCTACTGTAACATTATATTAGTCCTGTTCAGTCAGCACCAACCCAGCCTGCTGAGTGTGCACTTTCTCTATTTTCCCAGTGATAGTAAAAATTACTTTGATGGGAGGGGATATGACTCCGACCAATGAAAGCTACTCTGATTTGCATTCTGTGCATATTTATGATGGACGACCTGAGACTGTTCAATCATTTTCACTAACGTTCCTACAATACAGCTTTATCATGCCCTGGGCTGTTCTCTTCCTTCTTACAGTTTATCTAACTTGTAAGTTAGCAGAAATATTCTACACTCACTGTTCATATTAATTTTCCTGTAATCTGCCTCATTTCTTTTTTTCTTTCTTTATTTCAGATTCCTCGGCACAGTTTACTGTGATCCAGGATGGTCCAATATCTGTCTCTCCAGGTGGGAGCGTCCGTCTCACTTGTAGCCTGAGTACCGGCAATGTTGGTGGCGGGAACTATCCAAATTGGATATATCAGATTCTCGGTAGTGTCCCTAAACTGGTAATTGGCAGTAGCAGTACTAGTAATCAAAATTATAGACCTTCATGGACATCAGATCGATTTACTGGATCCATAACAGGAGGATCAGCTGTTCTCTCCATCTCCAAAGTGGAAATCGGAGACACTGGAGATTATTACTGTGTTGTCTGGTCAGGTACTCAATGCACAGTGATGCAAAAAATACAGAACACAGACACTTATACTTCCTCTTTGCTTTATATCCCAAAGACATACTGTAATTGCTTATGTTCTGTGTTATATTTCCATATCTTTTTTCATGTTACTTCCTGTTTGCTTGTTGAGTACATTTATGAATGAATTTCTTTTCTAAAAGTGTGATATGATGAATTGACATGGAATTAACATCATATATGCTGCAATTGGAAATGATTAATCTACGCACATTTATTATGAAAAAGATAAAAATAAAAAATAAAATTATACACAAATATAAATTTTATATTTTTTAGAAAATCAAGAAGAAAACATTGTAATCTTAATGTGTTACCCTGTCTCAGCTCCAGCATAATGCAATATATAAGGAACACATCTTTCATATATTCATCAACTGTTCCAGTCCTTAAATAATAAAGTCTTGACTAAGTCGGGCTTCAAAACAATGATTGGATTGAAACCGTTAACAATCTAGATGCTATTGTTGTCAAGGCATCTAAACACTCTACAAGGTAAGTAATTGCGCAACCTGAATGTTTCCCCCTCATAAATAGAGATGAGCGAACCTTTTAAGGTTCAGTTCGATTCGTCGGATTTTAGATGTTCGCCAAACATGTTCGACAAATGTACCCGAACCCCATTAGATTCAATAGGAGACCGAACTAAATGAACACCTAAAGGGGTGACAAAAAGCCTCTCAAACAGATTAGGGGCAGACCATGAAAAGTGGCATCAAATGACCCACAGTAGAATTTTGATAATGACACAGCAGCAGTCAGCCATGGGCCATGCATGAGGTATCAGGGTCTGGCCCAGCATTTACAGCTTGTAAGTGAAGTTTCAATGAGGACCTGTTGGTTTAGGGAGCAGTGTAAGCCTTCCTAGCTGGGAGCCCTGATACCTCATGCAACACCTCCAAATTTTTTTTCCAGCCACACTCAGATGGCTCAAACATCAGTTTCTTACAGTACTATTGGTAGAAAAATGTAAGGAATGAAACACAGGAAGTTGAGTGAAAGAAAGTGCAGGCATGCCTGTCTAGGAACCCTACTTACAAAGGCAACCCACCAGATGGAGACCCAACCTGAAGTCTCCACATTTCAAAAAATAATTGTCACACACCACTAAAGTGGCATCAATTTCCACATAGTAAAAACAATATAATTCCCCTCTGACACACCTTCGCCTACAGACAACCCACCAGATGGAGACCCTACTTGGAGTTTCCACATTTCAAAAAATTGTTTGTAACATCACCAGCAGTAGCAACAGCAGGCACAGAAGACACCACAAAGGTGGCACAGACTGCAATAATGCAAGATTCATGCATGACACTGGGGTGCAAAAATTATTGGAGATCCATGACTTGTTTGTTTTGTCTTTCCAGGGTGCGAAGCATCTGGCTAAATTTACTCTTGTACCGTGGATCTAACAGAGTGGCAACCCAGTATTTCTAACCCCTAAGAAAGGTAAAATGTTGAAGATAGTGCATCAAGAAGGGCGCTTCCATGAGGTCCAGGTCCATGGTGTGTTTGGTGTCAGGGTAACACTTAAGGTTGCTTCCTCCTTCCCCTCCCGCCAGCCACAAATAACAGAGAGGGAATAATTATCCTCTTCATCTCCTGACTGTTGAGCGCCCATCACCTTTTCCTCCTCCATTTGTTTCTCGGCTCCTGCACCTCCACTAAGAGTTTGCCTGGTACCATGAGTCCCCTCTATCACTGCATGCCACCCTCCCATGGCACCCGCCTGTGCGACGACAGTACGGAATTGTGAGATATTGTTATCCCTTTTGCTTCCTCCTCTGCTTCCACCTCTTGCTCTTGGACCACCACCTCCTTGAGCAGACAATTGAAAATGTGCACCAGAATGTAGATGACCGGAATAGTGATGCTGATGACAGCAACGTCAGTGCTAACCATCTGAGTAGCCATTTTGAAACTGTGCAGAAAGGTACAGAGGTCCTTTATCTGTGCCCACTCTGCAAGCCTGTTTTGCACCACGTCCATACTGCCTTGGCCCAGGCTATACAAAAGAACATGCTACAACAGGGTTCATCACTGCTGCCATAGTCACTGCAACATATGCAGAGTGGAATTCCACTGTAGCGGATCATTGCAAATCAAATCGTTAACTGGTAGGCCGAAAGACCTCAGTAGTGATGCAAGTCGATGACCTGCGGGGGGCATTCAGCAGAAGTGAGCACACAGAGACCATGCTTTCTGCAGCGGCGCATCCAAGCCAGAAGAGTGGCGTAGAAATTGCTGTACCACCCAATTGAAGATGTGAGCCATGCAAGGCACATGTGTGAGGGTCACCACCAGGTTTGCACCATTATTGCACATGGCTTTACCTGGCTCCAGGTTCAGTGTACACAGCCCTTGCTTTTACCCAGCCTGGATAACTGTCCACAACTCTTGAGCTGTGTGACTGTGATTTTCAAGGCATACTAATTTGAGCACTACCTGATTGCGGTGAGCCATGGCTGCACAGTACGGAGGTGGGGGGATTATATCTGCACTGTTGGAACTCATGTCTGATTAAGGGAGAGGTTGAGGTCACAAGTGGAGGCCCTAGAGGAGATGGAGGAGCCAGAAGCAGTGGAGGAACTGTTAGATACAGAGGTTTATCCCGCAAGCCTTGGGGATTCCAAGACTTGTGAAGCAGCTCCTTGACTGCCTGCCCCCATAGTCACCAGAGTCATCCAGTGTCCAGTCAGTGAGCTGTAACACCCCTGCCCATGTTTGCTCCTCCAGATGTTCATGGTAAAATGCACCCTGGAAGACATACATTTTTTCAGGGAACGGGTCATGTTGTCTGCAACATGGTGGTGTAGCGCAGGCACAGCTTTCTTAATGAAGTAATGGTGACTGGACAACAGGTACTGGGGGACTACGATGGCCATCAACTTTCTGAAACCGTCTGTATCACCAGTTGGAAATGCATCATTTCCATGGCCAATAGCTTTCGCATGTGTAGGAGGAAACATTTTTTTACGTGACCACAAGGGCTACCTGCTGTGCTGAGAGAGAGTGGAGTAGGGTGAACATGACAAATTGCTGGACTGTGAGTGAGGTGCAGGCAGAGATGTTCTGGTGGATGGAGAAAGATGTGTTGTGCTAGGTGACACAAAAACAGAACTCATGTCCACTTCAGTAACAGCTGACGAGGCTCTCACTCATCCCGACTGTACAGGGTAAACAAGTGGCATTTCTGTGGCCAGAGGACTGTGTGAGAAGACTTGGTACAGTGAAGCAGGAGGAAGAAGCAGCAGATGTGGTTGATGTGACAGCCAGTGGTTGAGGAGGTCCACTAGTCCGTATTTTATTGCAGTGAGATTCCCACATTAAGGCATGTTGATCGCGCATATGACAGTTCATTCATGTAGTAGTGAAATTATTGCAATTTTTGCCTGTACTGAGTTTTTTTTGCAAATTTGACAGATGAGTTGGGTCATCATTTGTGGTCTCAAAATAGGCCCAAGCTAGGAAACCCTTGCCGCCCTTGTGAACTGCACACTCATGATCTGTGCTGACCACAGCCAGAATTGGGACTGAGTGTGCAGTGCTTGTCATGGTTGCGTCACTTTGTGTCTGACTTGGAAGCCGCAATGTAACCTCCTCGTCTTCCTCCTCCTCCAACTCATCTGCTAAGCTACTCAGCTGCATACCTCTGGGTTGACACCAACTGAGATCTACAACCTCATCATCATCCTCTCTGTTCTCACACTCCTCACCCAGAGAGTCATCTTCCTCCTTTTCCTGACCTGACACCACAGTACATTCCGCGTTTGCCTCTGGTGTCTGAGTCTCATCAGGATCACCTCCACCCCCAGTGTTTAACATCGGGTGACAAGAGTCTGGATTCTGCTCGGACCCTATTTCATCTGGCCCAGGATGCAACATGAAAAACTTTTGGTCATCGGTACAGATGCTTTCCTCCTCTGGATTCAGCTCTGCAGAATGGCCCATCTGTGGACCCCCACACTCAGTTGAGTTTTTGAAAATTTGTGACGCAGGGGGAATCAAGGGTCATTATGGTGCCACCTCTGAGGATTGGACTGTGTGTGATGTTAAGGTGGAGGAAGAGGAGGAGAGGCCACTTGATGCAATACATGCCATCCACTGGAGCACATGCTTTACCTCACCCTCATCTACAAGACGTTCTGCTGTGCGGCTGCCAAAGAAAGGGAGTGGAGTAGCCGTCCAGTAACAGATGTGGTCTTTGGATAGGACGAGACTGTGTTTGTTCAGTTGAGCATTAGCATCAATTCCACATACATGTCGAAAACCAAGACTTTTCCCCCCTCCACCATGACCTCGCTTTTTCTCACTCATGTTGTAAGTAGCCTTCCCCTCTTGTACCCTGCTGTTTCACAACCTTAGGCCACAACTGTCAGTTACCTGTTAGTAAATGAACAATCACTAATTATTTTCTTAGATAGCATGCGTAAGCACTGTTTTGCTTGACGATTTTTAAAGGGAATCCGTCACCTATTTTTAGCACTATCAGCTGCCGGCACCGCCATCAGGGGCTTATCTATAGCATTCTGTAATGCTGTAGATAAGTGCCCGATGTAACCTGAAAGATAAGAAAAATGAGTTAGATTATACTCACCCAGGGGCGGTCCGGGTCCGGTTTTGGTCCGATGGGTGTCGCTGTCCAGGACGTCGCTTCCCATGTTCTAGCGGTGACGTCCTCTTCTTTGCTTCCCATCATGGTTCCTGCGCAAGCGCACTGCTCTGCCCTGTTGTCTGCCCTCAACAGGGCAGAGCAGTGCGCTTGCGCAGGAGCTGCAACAGGAAGCAAAGAAGAGGACGTCAACGCTAGAAGATGGGAGGCGCCGGACCAGACCGCGACTTCCTTCGGACCCGGACCGGACCAGGACCGCCCCTGGGTGAGTATAATATAACTTGTTTTTCTTCTCTTTCAGGCTACATCAGGGTCTTATCTACAGCATTACAGAATGCTGTAGATAAGCTCCTGACGGCGGTGCCGGCAGCTGATAGGGCTAAAAATAGGTGACAGATTCACTTTAAGTGGAAATTTGGCCTTCTGATTTGCCACTGATACACAGTTTTAGGACAAACGATTTGGAGTAGCTTATTGGGCCTCGTGGCTGCACTACTACAGTGGGGACAAAAAAGTATTTAGTCAGTCAGCAATAGTGCAAGTTCCACCACTTAAAAAGATGAGAGGCGTCTGTAATTTACATCATAGGTAGACCTCAACTATGGGAGACAAACTGAGAAAAAAAAATCCAGAAAATCACATTGTCTGTTTTTTTTCATTTTATTTGCATATTATGGTGGAAAATAAGTATTTGTTCAGAAACAAAATTTCATCTCAATACTTTGTGATATATCCTTTGTTGGCAATGACAGAGGTCAAACGTTTTCTGTAAGTCTTCACAAGGTTGCCACACACTGTTGTTGGTATGTTGGCCCATTCCTCCATGCAGATCTCCTCTAGAGCAGTGATGTTTTTGGTTTTTCGCTTGGCAACACGGACTTTCAACTCCCTCCAAAGGTTTTCTATAGGGTTGAGATCTGGAGACTGGCTAGGCCACTCCAGGACCTTGAAATGCTTCTTACGAAGCCACTCCTTCGTTGCCCTGGCTGTGTGCTTTGGATCATTGTCATGTTGAAAGACCCAGCCACGTTTCATCTTCAATGCCCTTGCTGATGGAAGGAGGTTTGCACTCAAAATCTCACGATACATGGCCCCATTCATTCTTTCATGTACCCGGATCAGTCGTCCTGGCCCCTTTGCAGAGAAACAGCCCCAAAGCATGATGTTTCCACCACCATGCTTTACAGTAGGTATGGTGTTTGATGGATGCAACTCAGTATTCTTTTTCCTCCAAACACGACAAGTTGTGTTTCTACCAAACAGTTCCAGTTTGGTTTCATCAGACCATAGGACATTCTCCCAAAACTCCTCTGGATCATCCAAATGCTCTCTAGCAAACTTCAGATGGGCCCGGACATGTACAGGCTTAAGCAGAGGGACACGTCTGGCACTGCAGGATCTGAGTCCATGGTGGCGTAGTGTGTTACTTATGGTAGGCCTTGTTACATTGGTCCCAGCTCTCTGCAGTTCATTCACTAGGTCCCCCCGCGTGGTTCTGGGATTTTTGCTCACCGTTCTTGTGATCATTCTGACCCCACGGGGTGGGATTTTGCGTGGAGCACCAGATCGAGGGAGATTATCAGTGGTCTTGTATGTCTTCCATTTTCTAATTATTGCTCCCACAGTTGATTTCTTCACTCCAAGCTGGTTGGCTATTGCAGATTCAGTCTTCCCAGCCTGGTGCAGGGCTACAATTTTGTTTCTGGTGTCCTTTGACAGCTCTTTGGTCTTCACCATAGTGGAGTTTGGAGTCAGACTTTTTGAGGGTGTGCACAGGTGTCTTTTTATACTGATAACAAGTTTAAACAGGTGCCATTACTACAGGTAATGAGTGGAGGAAAGAGGAGACTCTTAAAGAAGAAGTTACAGGTCTGTGAGAGCCAGAAATCTTGATTGCTTGTTTCTGACCAAATACTTATTTTCCACCATAATATGCAAATAAAATGAAAAAAAAAACAGACAATGTGATTTTCTGGATTTTTTTTTCTCAGTTTGTCTCCCATAGTTGAGGTCTACCTATGATGTAAATTACAGACGCCTCTCATCTTTTTAAGTGGTGGAACTTGCACTATAGCTGACTGACTAAATACTTTTTTTCCCCACTGTATATTAGGCCTAATGATTTTTACATGGAAATCTGGCCTTCTGATTTGCCACTGAAACACTGTTTTTGCACAAACGATTTGAATTAGCTAATTGGGCCTCCTCGCTGCACCGCAATATTAGGCCTAACAATTTTTAAGTGGAAATCTAGCCTTCTCATTTGTCTCTGAAACACAGTTTTATCACAATGATTTGGATTAGGTATTTGCCCTCCTGGATGCACCCCATTATTAGGCCTAACAATTTTTAAGTGGAAATCTGGCATTCTGATTTCTCATTGAAACTCAGTTTTATCACAAACTATTTGGATTAGCAAATGGTGTCTCCGGAGACTGCCACACAGTTTTTGCACAATCTATTTAGGTGCTGGAAGATCGATTTTACACAGGACAGGATCCTATCTAGCTAACTGACAAGTTCACTTGCAGCAATATCAGGAGCAGCTTTTTTGCACTGTGACACTGAGAAAATGGACATAGAAAAACAAAATGTCCTCTTTTTATATGGCCAGAGACATATGACTTTGGCAAGCAATCACAGAAGACCTTGTGTCATGATGTTGTGTATGGTTTCTGCACCCTGATTGGCTGCCGGAATCAGCACACATAAAGTTAAGGGGAAAAAAAAAAGAACCTGCCGCTCCTCTAACCTCTCCACACACCCTCCCCTCATCAATCACGTCCCCCTCTGCTCATCATGTAGCACCACTTTCCTAGCCAAAGTGAAAACAAAAGCAAAAGTGGAAATGCAATGATTTACCGAACTGTGACTGAATTTTACCAAATTTGAGTAAAAAAATGCTTGTGAAACTGAACACGAATCCAAATGTGCTACGTTCGTGCAGAATTTGAAATTGGCAAATGTTTTCCAAACAAGGTTGCCAATCTCTAGTCACAGTTTTTTTGACAACCTATCAGTAGAGACAAGGGAGACACACACCAGATGAAGTAGAAGCAGGGAAAACTATCAAAGGTCTGGGACAGTTATCTCAAGACCCTCCCATCGGCCAGGCCCTGATGCATGGGGTACTCTGACAAGGAAGGAAAAGTTTTGGAAGATGCTGAAGGAGTACCTTGTCGACCATACTAGCGTCCTCTGTGATTCCTTCGGTATCCAAGCTAGACATGTGGCATGGACTGTCTCTCTATGCCTTGGAAGTCCTGGCCTGCCCTGCTGCTAGTGTTTTGTTAGGGCAGGTTTTTTGTGCCGCCGGGGGTATTATAACCTATAGGCACATCCGCCTGTCAACTGAAAATGCTGACAGGCTGATTCTTACAGCAGTGGAACATAAACTCAAATCCAGTGTTTTATTTTTTCTTGTCTATTCTCATACACTTATCCCCACCCAAACATGGGTATACGTTTCAGGTTTTAATCTTTTTTGTGTCATCCTCCTCCTCCCCCATCACCATATCAACAGGGTGATATTGCTACCCCTAGCTATAAATGTCTTAAGGGTGTTTATGATGCCTGCATTAAGAATTTTGAGAGGTCTACCTCTAAAATGTTTTTCAACCCATTCACCAAGCAGCGACCTGGAATTCAGAAATGCTTCTAGGGGTCTTCCCCATGCTGTTTCCATGCCATTTCAGCACTGTTTTCATTGATTTGAGCAATCTTTATACCACTTCAGCTCTCTGAGGGAGGGGCTGCTGGAAAAATGCTCAAGTTTCCCATAGACTTTCATTATACTTGTTATTCGGGTCATGTACCCAAGCATTATGATTTGCTCAACTTGAGCAATGAGCACTTTATTGCTCTCTCATCAGTAGTTATAATCTTCTGTGAAGCACCTGGGGGTTCAAGGTGCTCACCACACATCTAATTACATTCCTTGAGGGTCTAGTTTCTAAAATGGGGTCAATTGTGGGGATTTCCCCTATTTAGGCACTTCAGGTGCCAAATGTAATATGGTGTCCGCTCTTGATTTCAGTTATTTTTCCTTTAAAAAAAAGTTAAACGGTGCTGCTTCCCTTCCGAGCCCTGCTTTGTGCCAAAACAGTACTTTTCCCCCACATCTGGGGTATTGGCATGTCAGGAGAAATTGCACATCAAATTTTGGCGTCCATTTTGGGGTCTATTTTCTCATGTTACTATTTTGAAAATAAAAATTTTGAAGGCTAAAGTAAAACTTTAATGAAAAAAAAAGTAAAATGTTCATTTTTTCCTTCCACATTGTTTTAGTTCCTGTGAAGTACCTGAAGTGTTGATAAACTTCTTGAATGTCATTTTGAGGACTTTGAGGGGTGCAGTTTTTAGAATGTTGTCGCTTTTGGGTATTTTCTGTCCTATTGGCTCCTCAAAGTCACTTCAAATGTGATGTGGTCCCTAAAAAAAGGTTTTGTAAATTTTGTTGGAAAAATGAAAAATTGCTTATCAACTTTTAACCCTTATAATTTCCTATCAAACAAAAATGATGTTTAAAAAATGAAACAGATGTAAAGTAGACATGTGGCATATGTTATTTATTAACTAATTTGCCTGTTATAATTCTTCCATTTCAGGGCACAAAAAACATAAGTTTGAAAATTGTGAAATTTTCAACATTTTCACCAAATTTCCTTTATTTTCCCAAATAAACGCAAGTCATGGCAAACAATTTTTACCACTATCATGAAGCACAATATGACATGAAAAAACTTTCTCAGAATTGCTACGATCTGTTGAAGCATTTTGTTTTTAGAATGGGTAGAAAACTGTGATTGAAAAAGGAAGAACAGACATAAAAGTGCAGTGAAAATTTGTCCAGGGTAGGGCATAGTGCAGTGAATGGTGCTCTAAAAAGTGGTGAAGAATAAAAAAGAAATGAATATTTTGTTAGAGCGGGAGTCATTCTAACAAATGAAGATTGAGGGATGGAGAGTGAAAAATTTAACCCCTTAATTACCATTAATACATCTTTTAACTGACCTGAGATATATAAGATAATAGCATCCCCGTACAGGTGGCAATCCAGGGGCAGTTGACTGTCCACTATAGTTGACAACTTGCTGCATCAGCCACGATCAGTGTTGCCACCATCCATATCTTTTTAACCTGTTAGATGCTGCTGTCAATAATGACTGTATCATATAAATGTTTAAAAGAGTGTGGCTTCTCCCTCTTTATCCCCATCTGTACTCTGAGATCATGATTGTGTGGTCCTGATGTTTGCAACGGCAATTCACGGCCAAATAGTGGCCTTAGAGCCTCCCGGCTACACCGACCTGTTCAAAAGTTAGCAACATTTAAGTGGAAAAAATAAAATTTTCATTCCTATCATGCCACTTTGTATTAATTCTTGAAGAGCACCTGAAGGGTTAATAAACTACCTGATGGCAGTTTTCAATATGTCAAGGGGTGCTGTTTTTAAAATGGTATCACTTTTGGTGTTTTCCAATACATAGGACCCCCAAAGTCACTTCAAACCTGGATAGGTCCTTAAAAAAATAATTTTGTAAATTTTCTTGAAAAAATGAAAAACTACTGCTACATTTTTAAAGCTCCTAAAATGCTAACAAAATAAAATAACATTTTACAAATGGTGCTAATTTAAAGCAGACATGAAGGAAATGTTATTTATTAATGTTTGTGTGGTATGACTATCTGGATTAAAGGGATAATCATTCAAAGTTTCAAAATTGCTAATTTTTTTACATTTTTGTCAAATTTCTGATGTTTTTTTTATCAATAATCACAAAACATATCAACCTATATTTACCATCATCATAAAGTATAATGTGTCACAAAAAAATGAATTCAAAATTACTGGAATTTATTGAAGTGTTCCAGAGTTATTACAACATAAAGTGACACTGGTCAGATTTTTAAATTTTGGCTCTGTCACTAAGGGGTTAAAACAAGAAGTTAGGCTAGTGTGTCATTTACTTTCAAGATAGGGTTTTGTATGACAAATCTCAATGAAAAGGGTAAAGGAGCAAAATAAAGAATATTTCGTTAGACAACGACAAACTTTTTTTCCTTCATCTTTCCCTTTCCCCTCATACTTCTCTCCCCTCACATTTCTCTATCCATTCCACCAGCTTTTTCATCTTCATACAGTTTTATTCATTAGAGTTTGCCCTTGAGATTCCTCAATTGCCAGTTGAACTTTCCTCCCCTTCCCTATTGATTTAAACATCCCTGCGGGTGTTCCCATTTGTAATTAGAATCAATTTTGGGCCTTTAAATCCCATCTGTTGTCATGTCTTACACATTTGAATTTTTCACTTGATAAAGATGCCGATACGATATTATAACGTGTTGTTAATAAATAAATCTTATTATCATTGCTATTGAAGAATAGTTTTACTCTATCAGCGCAGTTTATCTATTGTGTTTTATCTATCTTGATGCAATATTTTCTGGAGAATTTATCCACCAGCATCGGACAGCAGCTGGTTTTCTTCATGCCTACATAGGGCTTGTGCGTGTCATAACTCTACGGCCGGGGTCACACTAACCAGCGCAAAATACAGTCAGTATTTTACATGCGTAATACGGACGACAGACCCCTAAATAGTGCTCCGTATGTCATCCGTAATCAAGGTGTGGTCGCGTATTTTGCGCATGTCAGCATCCGTATGTAATCCGTATGGCATCCGTATGGCGAGATTTTCTCGCAGGCTTGCAAAATGGACATATAATGGAGCCCTATGACACGGTTTATAACAGAAACCAAAGAATAGATATAGACACATAGAATGCATATATATATATATATATGTATTCTATGTGTTCTATCTATTCTTTCGTTTCTTTATTAAACCTGTCAGTGTGAGTTTACTGTATAGCGCACTGAATTGCTGACTTTGCTAAAAGACACCTGGTGCGTATTTCTCGCAAATCACATGTGTGGTCCATGTGTAATCCGTATTTTTTGCGCTCCCATAGACTTGCATTGGCGTACTACGGGCGTAGTACGCTGACAATCGCAGCATGCTGCGAGTGGCACGGAGCGTAGAATGTGGACGAGAAATATACGGCTGGTGCGAGGGACCCCATAGAGAATCATTGGTCCGTGTCTAATGCGTGCTTTTAACGCCTCACACTCGGCCGTATTCCTCGCCAGTGTGACCCCGGCCTACCAGGTGAGTGTTTACCATGCACGTACCCACTCTTCCTCCCTGGAGTATCACCCACCTGTGCACCCTGTTCCCCACTTCAAGATATCTTCATAAAATGTGATGTGTACATTGACTTAACTACATAATAAACTGTATTTGGGAGATACAGAGTATTCTGTTTTGACATGTAAAATTATTCTGTACAGCAGGAGGTATAAAACTGACCAATAGAAGTCACTCTGGTTTGCATACAGCATATATTTATGATGGGCGATTTGGGACCTTTCTATCACATCTGTTGATTTCCTCACAATTCAGCTTTATCATGCAGCGGGCTGTTCTCTTCCTTCTTACAGTTTATGTTTCATGTAAGTTAGCAGAAATATTCTTTTTATTGCACAGCTTTCTCTTCTACTACACTGTCTATTTTTATTCTCTTTATTTCAGACTCCTCGGCACAGTTTACTGTGATCCAGGATGGTACAACCACTGTCTCTCCAGGTGGGAGCGTCCGTCTTACTTGTAGCCTGAGTACCGGCAATGTAGGTGGAGGGAATTACCCAGCTTGGATATATCAGATCCTCGGTAGTGTCCCTAAACTGGTAATCAGCAGTAGCGGTACTAGTAATCAAAATTATAGACCTTCATGGACATCAGATCGATTTACTGGATCCATAACAGGAGGATTAGCCGTTCTCTCCATCTCCAAAGTGGAAATCGGAGACACTGGGGATTATTACTGTGCTCTCTGGTCAGGTACTCAATGCACAGTGATGCAAAACAATGCACAGCTTAGACACTTATACTTCCTTTGTCTTAAAGACATAGTTGCTCTACGTCCTTTGCTTTATTACCATATATTATGCTCTCTGAGATGTTTGTTACAAATCATTTACCAATGAATTGCGCTTTCAGCTGAAATCTGTAGTTTCCAGAAATTAGTGTTCTGAATGATGTAAATTATATTTGAGAATGAAACATTTGCTATCCATTTTCTTATGTTCTACAAAATACCTTCATTTTCACTAATTTAATAACTTTCAGAGTCCCTAGGAATCTCCTTTGAACCCTGCATACTATACCTTCACAAGCAGATGTGCAACAGTTGAAGAGTAAACACTGTTTTAATTTTCATAAATCAATAGTAGACATGAAAAAAATAAACTTGTAATATCTCTTATCAGAAAAAAATTGCTTCTTTTCCCTCCAGGACTTAGCATTAATGCTCAAAATTCTCCATTCACAGGTAAAATCTGCGGTATATTCAGTAAAGACAAACTTTCCCTTTAATGACTTAGGAGATGGCAGCAGCTACTGATACTCTTGGCACAGGGAAAAGAGGAGGAGGAAGGAGGAGGAAAATGCAGGACTTTTCCCTCCTCTTCTCTTCTACATAGAGTCTTATAAGAACCAACTGCAATCTTCTAGCTCAGTCATGTAATAATCCATCTTCACTAAATACAGATTTTACCCAAAAATTGAGAATTTTGACAAAGTGGTTAGTCCTGGCGGAGAATGAAGTAGATTTCTCTGATAAGATATATTACAAAGCTGCAAATTTTCATGTTTACTATTTATGAAATACAAATTAAAATGACGGCTATTTTTTAAGATAAATCTTGCAATAAGAACTGAAGATTTGCCAATAGCTTGCCTGTCATTACATTAAAGCAAGTCTGTGACCACATTTCACAACAGTAATGGTATATTTAACGACAATACAGCTGTATAATCCTGATATTACAATGAGCATTTTATGTCCCAGTTGTCTCAACTTTTTTGGCTAAAATTGTGAAGTGCTTGCAAAGTGCAACTTTACAATATACCTCCTAAATGACGCAAGGTCCCCCTATAATTAATAACCAGCAAATGCTATGCAGACATCTGTGAGCTGATATTAATAGCCTAATGGCCATGGATATTGCCCCCTTTAGGATAAAAACATCATCTCTCAGCTGCCCCAGAAAAGACGCATCTCTAAGACGTGAGAATTCTGGCACTTAACCTCGCTCTTCCCACTTGGCCTGTAGTGCTGGCAAGTGGGGTGATAGTTCGGGGGGTTGATTTCACCTTTGTATTGTTGGATAGCAATCACACTGCATTCAGATGGAAATCGGATGCTAGATGTGAAAAATCGGATTGTTCTCAAATGAAAAGTGCATGACACTTGCATGACACTTGCATTATACTCGTCCGACTCTCCTGCATCAAAATCGAACTGATTTTAAAATCGCTAGTGTGACTCCAACCTAGAAATCGAAACATCGCTTTGTGTATGGAGAAAAATTTTTGTACTTTTTTTTCAACCCTTTCTGAGCACTGTCAAGATTCTCCTGGAAAGTAGAAGAGAGCTATTGAACACCGACTAAGAGGATGAGGAGCCAGATTATCCACTTTCCACCTCCTCCCAGCACACAAAAGAACATTTCCATAGGAAGAGGCTATAAGAAAGTATAGCCGGAGAGAGTCTCGCATGGGCAACCACATGACCAGTGGAGCCAAATTTCTGCATCAGGAGAAGAATTGATTCCCCTGATGCTCAACATTGGCATGGACCAACAGTGGCAGCTTCCCTTGCCACTGAAGTGCAGAATGAAAAGGCAGGACATTCAGCAGTCTGGAGGTGTCACCTGTGGATAGATCTAGGAAGGGTCAGTTCGAACATTCAGTCAGTAGCCATGGTGCTCACCCCCTGCTGAGGCTGATAGTGCTGGGGATACTCACAAATTGCATACTTCAGGAAGGAGCAGAAAGTTGACAACAAGGGGTGAGACTATCTGTGTTCCCTTCTCTGTTTAAACTGTATCTCGAGTATAGGTACATCCGTGGTTGCCTCCCCTTGTTTGTTTCGGGCTCCGGGGATGAGCCCACAACTTTTCCGGCACAAGTCAGCTGATTTCATCCTCTGTTTGCTCTTTTTGCAACCTGGAAGAGGAGGAGCAGCAGTGGTAAGGACTGATCGGATGAACAAACTGAAAAAGAAGAGAGGTTAAAATTTGACAAAAGAATGTGTGGGTTGTTATCCATTGCATGGAGAAGAGTGCTTGCCCTTGAAGGACCCAGGACAGAAGCACACAATGTGTGCTGGCAGTTCTGCAGCCAAGTGTGAGAGGAGAGAAGTTAGTCCTGGAGCTATTGTCAGTATTCCGGGTTTTCTAAATCACCTTGTGAATGAATTTGCCCTTTGTCAAGATGGAGGTTGCTGTTTTTGTGTGCCCTTCTTCCTGTTCATGTGTATAAAACCTGGCACAGGTGCTGCATTCTTTGCTGGAGTATTCTGCTTCCTTCAGGTGTGCTGTTTGTTTCTTAGTGTGCTTCTGCTGTGGCTCTGGACATTCCCTGTTCTCTGTAGGGAAAGCTGCAATCATCTTTGGAACTTAACCCTTGGTTCACTTTATCTGGTAAGAACTGTGTTCCTGAACTATGTGTTGTTCTTAACCCTTCACTCTCCCCAGTGAGAGCAGTCGGAACTGTCTCCAAACGTATGCTTTAATGTGAACCTGTTCCTGGACTCACCTGTGTTCACGCCGCTCCTGGGATCAGCTTGTAAATCAGCTTTTGGACTGTCCTGTGCTTTTGCTCGTCTGGGACTTACCTATAGACTTGTTCTGGACTTCCCTGTGTTTGCTACATACCTGGATTGGACTCTCTCTGCATCACTACGTTGTGAACTGTGCCACGTCACCTGAGTGTTACACTTACCTTTGGATCACATGTTTATGAGGACTCTGTCTTAGGAACTTTACTGAATGGCTATATAGCTTTAGGACTTGTCTCTTTTCAGGTTATCAGCATATTGTTTTTGGGTGTCACTGCTGTTATAAAAATACACTATTTGCACTAAAGTAACCCGCTTCTGTCTGATCATTGCCCCACGTAATCAGAATTCTTGAGTTCCTACAATAGTATTACAGCTATCCCACAGCTGCAGACCAGTCAGATTACAAGGACTGGTCCACGCCTGCTGGCTTACTTCAGAGAAGGAGTCTACAATCCATTCCCGCTGTATCTCCCAGATGAATGCTTATGTTACATCGGACTCGTTACATCAAGGAGTACCTACTGCTGAGACTTGTGGTTCCATTGCTGATGAATTTAGAACTATTGCTGTTCTGTCCTCACTAAATTAAGCAGAATTCATGTAGCTTATACAGGCAGCTAAACCACTATACTGGGGTCCAATAAGGAGACTGTAGGTTGAATCTGTGCTTTATTGAACGTGATGGTATATTGGCGCGGTGAAACTACAAAAAAAAACATGTATGCATACAATCAATACTGGGTTCATCAGGGATTCATATATACATAATACATCATCTGCACTAATAGCTAACCAGGGGAGAACTAACTAAGCAGACTAATATGAGACAGGAATTGAATACAGGAAACATAAGTACATACCAGCGATGCTGTCATAAGGGGAGAAGAGAAAGGAGATGCTTCCTGAATGCAGGCAGAAGGAAAATGGTGGACTGGAGGGAAATTGGGGGGCTGAACTAACCATAATCCTTTTCAAGAGGCTACCAGGGTGCATTGCAACCTTACCAAATTGCACTGTGAATGTAGGGAAATAGAAAGTGAAAGTAAAACACACAATATCACTGCGGTTATGACTCTGGTCACAAGATGGAGCCAGAAAACACTGTAAACATTTAACAAGCAGATAATCAGGGATAATGAATTAAATGTCAGAGACAGAACAATTGCTAAGGTGTCAGTGTTGGGAATTGTGGTTTCATGACCAATTTATAAGAGAACTGTCATTAGGAGGCATTTTACTTTGTGTTATTAATAAAGTGCATCAATCATTCCTTAAAGTGCAGAAACTGTGCGCTAATGTTGTACTGTATTATCTGCATTGCTGCAGCCATTTGTGGGTTATGTATTATTAGTTAGGCTCCTTTCACACTGCATTCTTGCCCACATTCTGAGGTCCCATTGTGGCTTGCATTTGAATCCCCCCGCAAAATGTGATTCGGCCGTATGCGCCAACAGGGCCATAAATTGTAATAGTGCCAACTGAGTCAACATGTACTCTGACTGTGTGCATCATTTTGGGGTTATACGTCTACTGGAGACAGACACTCAGGCATAGTCTGAACCTTAGGAAGGAGTTTGCTGACACATAAATGGTTAAAGGGAAGGTGCCATAAAAACATTTTTCAACAATTGAAAAATGTTACATATTAATAGTTTAACTTTTGTTTTTAAATATTATCATTTATTTTTAATGAAGTAAAATATGAAAAGTAATTTTAAAATGTTTGGCATTTCCATTTTTAAATACTAGAGGGAGCAGCTGTTGAACTTTGCCATGAAAACCTAGTGTACAGCTAGCTCACATTACGACTGCAGTAAATGTGGGTTAGATCTGATCACATGTGTGATGTCACCTCTACTCCTCTTCAGGGTGTTTGCAACAGGATAAGAGAGGATGGAGTTTAGGGCTCATACTCACTTGCGAGAGACTGGTACAATTCTCGTGCAAGTCTCTCGTATGAAAACCTGGCACTGCCGCCCAGGGCGTAACTAGAACTGATTGGGCCCCATAGCAAACTTTTAAACGGGGCCCCCTCAAGACACACCCCCTCAAAGACATAGCCCTCCAGGAACTACATTTCCCAGAGGTCCATGCGGCAGGCAGCTCTGCAGAGAGCTAATAGACAGCGAGGGCTCAGGGAAGGGGTGGGACTGAAATAGTCTGAAGCAATACACTCTGTGACTGGCTGCAGGCAGGGAGGCGGGCCCAATATGTGCTTCGCTCCGCACAGCAGGCACAGAAATGAAGCGTAGGCTGCAAAATCATAGTGTACATTTTTTTCCGCCGGGGCCCCGGATCCCCTACACCAGTGGTCCCCAACCTTTTTTGCACCAGGGACCGGCTTCAAGCAAGACCATTCTTCCATGGCCCGGCAGGGCGGGGATGGAGGTGTGACAGGGGCGGGGCTTTGGTCATAAGGGAACGGGACTATGGACACGGTTGTAGTTTAGCAGTGCATACTTATCATTTAATTATAACATTTATAATGTGACTCAATTCACCATAGGCTTTGAATGAGTGGGAGCACCTGGCTTGTTTGTTTCTCTGTTTCAGTGGGAGCACTGGGCTACTTCTACTGATGACCGTCACTGCTAATGATGATTGGAACCTACAAGGAAATGGAGCATTGAGCACTTAAGAAAAATTGTACTGGAGTACTGTACATGCTGACTATTTTCTAATCAGCAGAAAATGTATGTGTGGTTTCCCCCATCCTGTCCAGCTCTGTGTGGCTTCCCCTGTTGTATGCATGGCTCCCCTGTCCCATCCTTGTATACATGGCTCTGCTCCCACTCTCCCATCCTGTATACATGGCTCTGCTCCCATCCAGTATACATGGCTCCGCTCCCACCCTCCCATCCTGTTTACATGGCTCTGCTCCCACTCTCCCATCCTGTATACATGTCTCTGCTCCCATCCTCCCATCCTGTATACATGGCTCTGCTCCTACTCTCCCATCCTGTATACATGGCTCCCCTGTCCCATCCTGTATGCATGGCTCCCCTGTCCCATCCTGTATGCATGGCTCCGCTCCCACCCTCCCTCCCTTGTATATATGGCTCTGCTTCCACTCTCCCTCCCTTGTATATATGGCTCTGCTCCCACTGTCCCTCCCTTGTATTGTATATATGGCTCTGCTCCCACTCTCCCTCCCTTGTATATATAGCTCTGCTCCCACTCTCCCTCCCTTGCATATATGGCTCCGCTCCCACTCTCCCTCCCTTGTATATATGGCTCTGCTTCCACTCTCCCGGCCTCCCTTGTATATATGGCTCTGCTCCCACTCTCCCTCCCTTGTATATATGGCTCCGCTCGGCTCCCCCATCCTCCCCCATCATACTTACCCTCACGTCGCTGAACTTCCCTCCCGTCACTGAACTTCCCTCCCTGCATCTCGCGGGGCTTCAGCTTCTTCCTGTGCGGAGCGGTCACGTGCTACCGCTCATTAAGGTGCATGAATATGGATGCCACGACTATGGGAAAGGAGTGGCGTCCATATTCATGACCTTAAATGAGCGGTGCACTTGACAGCTCAGCGCTGGAATCTGGATGAAGCCACTGCGCCAACAGGGACCGCTATGCAGGGTGAGTATCAGCTGCTACACAGCCGCCGGCTCCCCTTGTGTCCGCGGACCGGCAAGAGCACTGCAACGAACCAGTGCTGGGCCGCGGACCGGTGGTTGGGGTAATTAAATTAAATTTGCCGATCGGAGCCGGGGACCTGGGCGGCGGGCCCCTCTATGGACCGGGCCCCAAAGCAACCGCTTCGGCTGCTACCCCTGTAGTTACGCCCCAGCTGCCGCCATCCCTTGGATCAGAGCATGCGGCTACATGCAGCCGCATGCTCCGGTCCATGTACCGGCAGCAGTGCCAGGTTTTCATGCGAGAGACTCGCACGAGAATCGTAGAGTCTCTCGCAAGTGAGTATGAGTCCTCAGGATCATCGTGAGTAGCTATTTTGTTGGTGACTTCAAAGTGATAATGACAAGTAGACAGTGTCACCGAGGACGGCCGGCAGCACCGATTCTGTTAGTTCGTGCTGCTTGCTGTATCATAATCTGGAGCTAGATACATGAAGTGTATCGTGTGCACGATTAGATATTCTTAGAGTAATACATGATGGCTAAGCGTAGTTTATCACATGATGGGATTAGATATTGAGCTCAGCAGAGTGTATCACACCGCATGGGATTAGATACGCAGCATCTAATGTATGTAATGTGTGATCCTGCACCATCTACTTCTAGGGGAGCAGTGTTGTAATGTGTGACCCCACTTATTCCACTACATTACTACTCCCATAGATGTAGTCAAAGCAGAGTCACACATTATACAATTGCTGCCACAGAAGTGCAAGGCGTGGGGATCATGTATTACACCACTACTCCCATAGTAGTGGACGGAGTGGGATCACACATTACACCACTGCTCCCATAGAAGTGGACGGAGTGGGGGTTCATGCATTACACCACACCACACAGGCTGTCGTAAATGAGGTGTGTGAGACCTGGTTCACACTTGCGAGTGTGATGTGAGAAACTCGCTCGAGTCTCTCGCATCAAAACCCGGCGCACATGCTGCCGCACACTCCGGTCCCGAGTGACGGCGGCAGTGCCTGGTATTGATGCGAGTTTTTCGCATTGTACTCGCAAATCTGACCCTAGCTAGGGTCATGCTCAGACTCTTACACCCCCCAAATGAAAATTGCAGCCCCGAGTGGCTGAAGTAAAAATGAATTAATAAAACTAATAATGTGGTATATTTAATTTTGTATTATAAATAATTGATTATATAATTATTAACACAAAATTAAAAATTGCCACACTTTCCGTTTAACTGTGGGTCAGCAGCATAAAAGTATAATTTGGGAATTTATGTTCATGCAGCTCTACTGCCACCCCCCCTTCCAATACACACACCTTCCACCAGGCATTACCCCATGCGATCACTACATCCAGGTCTACTTAATAGCACATCCTGTATATCTAAGTGTATGACATATTTGCCAGTTTTGTGTTGCATTACGTGTACATTGTTCATTCCCCTGCATTTACCACCATTTTACCCCTCCAAAAATAAACTTTCTAAACTGTTCTAATCTAATTTCTTGTGAGTGTGTACATGGCTTGGACGGGGTTTGCCAAGTCGACTTTTGACTGAAAAAGAAGACTCTTTTACAACCACTTGACATGACGTGGATGGAGGCACTGCACCATATTGAGTTGAGAACTACTGGACACTGCGGCTTAACCCCTTCACACCACTACCAATTTATGATTTTTCCTCCCCTTTTTCCAAGAGCCATAACTTTTTTTTTTTTCATCCACATCACCATATACAGTAAGTGCTTGTTTTTGAATGACGCCATTCTTTTTATCATGTGATGTTGTGGAAAGTTGGGAAAAAAAACAAGTGCTTTTAAATTGCAAACAAACTGCAATTCCACAATTTTCTTTTGTTCTTTTTAATTTATCATGTTCGCTACAGTAAAACTGACCTGGAAATATGATTCTGTAGGTCATTACGATTGCACTGATACCAAACGTATAGTTTGTTTTTTTATTTAAGTAATGAAAAAAGTTTGAAAAAAAAATTGTTCCTTCTGTCTCTCTTTTCTTTGACCCGTAACTTTTTCATTTTTCAGATTATGGAGCTGTGTGAGGGCTTATTTTTTGCACTTTGAGCTGGTGATTTTACTGATACAATTTTGGCGTGGTTACTATGTTTTGATTGCCTCTTATTGCATTTTATTGCATTGTTTTGATGGCCAAAGAAACATAATTCTGGCGTTTTGATTTTTTTCTCGTTACACCACTTACCAATCTGATTAATTAATTTTATCTTTTGATAGATCACACTTTTATGAACATAGCAATACCAAATATTGTGTATTTTTTATATACTTTTTTATTTAGCCGTTGTCTGCCAGGAAAAATGCGGGCTTGGCTTGCGTGCCCGCTTCAAAGTCAGTGACCCAATATATGAACTGTACAACCATAATTGGTATTGTCAGTATTGACATATGCAACTGTACGCCATATTTCAGGAAGGGTTAAAAGGGGTGTTATGTGAGGGAGGTACAGGGCGGTAGTCGTGGCTGAGAAAATTTGCGTTAGCATGTCCTGACCTACCATCACATGCACACACTGTCCATAACTCTGCATACCTGTGGCTTCTTCACCTGCACCGTCAGGGCCCTCTGCATGTTTCTGAAGGTTTCCTCGGTCCGGTTGTTCATAAAATGAGCCACAGTCCAAATCAACTTTCAAATAAACAACTTTACTGAACCTTGTAGACAGCACATCTGTATTTCATAGAATCATAGAATCATAGAATCATAGAGTTGGAAGGGACCTCCTGGGCCATCTGGTCCAACCCCCTGCTCAAAGCAGGATTCGCTAAATCATCCCAGTCAGATGTCTGTCCAGCCTCTGTTTGAACACTTCCATTGAAGGAGAACTCACCACTTCTCGTGGCAGCCTGTTCCACTCATTGATCACTCTAACTGTCAAAAAGTTTTTTCTAATATCTAATCTGTGTCTCCTCCCATTCAGTTTCATCCCATTGCTTCTAGTCTTTCCTTGTGCAAATGAGAATAAAGTTGATCCTTCTACAATGTGACAGCCCTTTAGATATTTGTAGACAGCAATTAAGTCTCCTCTCAGTCTTCTCTTTTGCAAACTAAACATTCCCAAATCCTGCAACCTTTCCTCATAAGACAGGGTTTGCAGACCGGTCACCATTCTGGTCGCTCTTTTCTGAACTTGCTCCAGTTTGTTGATGTCTTTTTTAAAATGTGGTGCCCAAAACTGGACACAATATTCCAGATGAGGTCTGACCAAAGAGGAGTAGAGGGAAATAATGACTTCACGTGATCTAGACTGTATGCTTCTGTTAATACATCCTAGAACTGCATTTGCCTTTTTTGCTGCTGCATCACACTGTTGACTCATATTCAGTCTGTGATCTATTAGTATACCCAAGTCTTTTTCACATGTGCTGTCACTTAGCCCTATTCCTCCCATTCTATATATGCTTTTTTCATTTTTATTGCCCAGATGTAGTACTTTGCATTTCTCCCTGTTAAAAACCATTCTGTTAGTTACTGCCCACTTCTCCAGTTTATTTAAATCTTTTTGAATCCTCTCTCTCTCTTCTCTAGTATTAGCTATCCCTCCTAGCTTTGTGTCATCAGCAAATTTAATCAGTTTACCCTCAATTCCTTCATCTAAATCGTTGATAAAGATGTTGAACAATACAGGGCCCAGGACAGAGCCCTGTGGTACCCCACTTGAGACATTCTTCCAACTGGATGTGCAGCCATTTACGACCACTCTTTGGGTCCGATCACTAAGCCAGCTATGAATCCACCTAACAGTTGCCTTGTCCATTCCATACTTAGTCATTTTTTCAATAAGGATTGTATGAGAGACTTTGTCAAATGCTTTGCTGAAGTCAAGATATACTATATCTACAGCATTTCCTTGATCCACCCAATCAGTGATACCGTCATAGAAGGAAATTAAGTTAGTCTGACATGACTTATTAGTTACAAACCCATGCTGACTCTGTTTGATCACTTCATTCTTATCCAGGTATTGACTTACATGTTGTTTAATGATTTGTTCAAAGATCTTTCCTGGTATAGAAGTCAGACTCACCGGCCTATAGTTGCCTGGGTCCACCTTCTTCCCCTTTTTGAAGATAGGAACAACATTTGCTCTTCTCCAGTCTTCTGGCACTTCTCCTGTTCTCCAAGAATTTTCAAAGATTATGGAGAGTGGTTCAGAAATTTCTTCTGCTATCTCCTTCAGTACTCTGGGGTGTAATTCATCTGGACCTGGAGACTTGAATTCATTTAGGTTAGCTAAGTGTTTCCTCACTATCTTTCTGTTTATAGATATCCTTGATTCTTCTATTCCCTTAATAGGACAGTGAATAACAGTTGGTGTTACATTTCCTTTCTGAGAGAAAACAGATGCAAAATAGGAATTTAAAAGTTCAGCCTTCTCAACATCCTGTCTTACCATTTCATCATTTTCATCCTGTAAAAATCCTATAGCATCTTTGACTTTTCTTTTACTTTTGACATATCCCCAAAATCCTTTATTATTGCTTTTGACATCTCTTGCAAGCCTCAATTCATTTTCAGCTTTAGCTAATCTGATTTGTGCCCTGCAGATTCTGCAGACAGCATTATATTCTTCTTTAGATATGCCTCCCTCTTTCCATTTTATAAACATTTTTTTCTTCCTTTTTAGCATGTGCTTAAGTTCTGTGTTCACCCATCCTGATTTCCTTAAATGCTTCCTATTCTTCCCTCTTTTCGGAATTGTTAACAACTGTGCTTTGAGAATTTCATTTTTCAAGATTTCCCATCCTTCCTGGACATTTTTGTCTTTAAGGATATCCAGCCATTGGATCCCTCCAATTATCTTTCTGAATCCCTTAAAATCTGCCTTTCTGAAATCTAACCTTGACGTCTGAGTCTTCACAGGTCTTCCGCCTCTAGTTATCCAAAATTCTAAAATAGCATGGTCGCTACCTCCTAGGGTTCCAGCCACTTTTACCTCCTCAACCATTTCCTCCCTGTTTATAAGGATTAGATCCAAGGTAGCAGTTCCCCTTGTTTTCTCCCCTACCTTTTGGAAGATAAAGTTGTCAGCAAGAGAGGATAAGAATTTCCTTGACCTGTTAGTTTTGCCTGAGAGAGATTCCCAACAAATGTCTGGATAGTTGAAATCTCCCATGACAACTATGTCATATTTTTTGGAGAACTTGGCCATTTGATGCATAAAGAGTTCATCCATATCTTCAGCTTGCACAGGCGGCCTGTAGTAAATGCCTACAATGGTGTCCTTTCCATTGTTCTGTCCTTGTATTCTTACCCAAACAGTTTCCACAGAACTCCCAGTCTCTGAAGCTTCAATCTCTGTGCAGATATATGCGTTTCTAACATACAATGCAACACCCCCTCCTCGTTTATCAAGTCTGTTTCTTGCAAATAAGTTGTATCCTTCTAGTCTTGTATTCCAATCATGTGTATCGTCCCACCAAGTTTCAGTGATTCCAATGACATCATATTTCTTTTCCTGTGTTAGTAGTTCCAATTCTCCTTGTTTGTTGCCCATGCTTTGTGCATTAGTATAGAAACATTTTAGTTTGTGATTGGTTTCTCTTTCTCCAATGTTTTTATTAATTAGATTCTTTTGTCTTTGTTCTTCCTTTCCACTTCTATTAGCAGAGTTCTCAATAGCATTTGTCAGGTGTATGGCTTTTTCTGGTCTTTTGCTTCCCTTCCCATGTTGTTCTAGTTTAAAGCTCTCCTTACAAGTGTAGCAAGGCGACTTCCAAATACATGCTTTCCAGTCTTCGTAAGGTGCACCCCATCTCTAGCAAGTAGTCCATCGTATAAGTAGTTCACTCCGTGATCCAGAAATCCAAATCGTTGCTGACGGCACCATCGACGTAGCCAGTTGTTCACCTGCAGAATCTTATTCCACCTCCTTGTTCCATGGCCATCCACTGGGAGGATGGAAGAGAAGACCACCTGCGCTCCCAGTTCTTTCACTTTCTTGCCTAAGTCTTCAAAGTCTCTGCAGATGGTTTCCAGGTCGTTTCTTGCGGTGTCATTTGTCCCCACATGTAGTAGCAGGAATGGGTAGTCATCTGTAGGTCTGAAGAGTCCTGATATCCTGTCAGACACATCTTTAATTTTTGCACCTGGAAGACAGCACATTTCTCTTGAAGTTATATCCGGTCTGCAGATAGCGGCCTCTGTTCCTCTCAACAGGGAATCCCCCATGACCACCACTCTCCGTTTCTTCTTCACATCATTTTTCTTTCTCCATCCAGGAGGACTCTGAAGGCGTACAAGGTTGCTGTTTGGTGGCAAAGTCTTATCCTGATGTATTTCTTCATCATTTTCCTGCGTGAGAGCCTGGTACTGGTTTCTGAGCAGTATGGGTGCTGACTGCCTCCTGATCCTCCTGCTTCTCTGGGTCACATGTCTCCATTCCTCTGTTTCTTCAGGTGCACTTCGAATTTCTTCTCTTTCTGTAACATGAAGAGATAATTCTGCTCTGTCCAAGAACTCTTCACCTTCCTTAATGATCTTCAACGTAGCCAACCTCTCTTCGAGATTTTGCAACTTTTCCTCCAACAGGGACACAAGCTTGCATTTGTGGCATGTGAAGTTTGGCTTTTCCACTGGTAAGTCTGTGAACATGTAGCAAGAAATGCAGCTCACCAAATGGCTCCTGGCCTCTTCCATCTTGAGATTTCTTAAAAACGATGAAAGATGAGCCAAAATTCGCGCGCCGATAGGCGCGCGGTTTTTCCGATTTCCTCTTTTCAGCTGCAACGGCCAAAACCCAGTGATCGTTGAGCTCGCGGAGACTCTTCACTTATCCCAGAAGGCACTGGGAATATGCAAATGATCTTCTCAAGACTCTTCCCCTGGTTTTCCGATTTCCTCTTTTCAGCTGCAACGGCCAAAACCCAGTGATCGTTGAGCTCGCGGAGACTCTTCACTTATCCCAGAAGGCACTGGGAATATGCAAATGATCTTCTCAAGACTCTTCCCCTGGTTTTCCGATTTCCTCTTTTCAGCTGCAACGGCCAAAACCCAGTGATCGTTGAGCTCGCGGAGACTCTTCACTTATCCCAGAAGGCACTGGGAATATGCAAATGATCTTCTCAAGACTCTTCCCCTGGTTTTCCGATTTCCTCTTTTCAGCTGCAACGGCCAAAACCCAGTGATCGTTGAGCTCGCGGAGACTCTTCACTTATCCCAGAAGGCACTGGGAATATGCAAATGATCTTCTCAAGACTCTTCCCCTGGTTTTCCGATTTCCTCTTTTCAGCTGCAACGGCCAAAACCCAGTGATCGTTGAGCTCGCGGAGACTCTTCACTTATCCCAGAAGGCACTGGGAATATGCAAATGATCTTCTCAAGACTCTTCCCCTGGTTTTCCGATTTCCTCTTTTCAGCTGCAACGGCCAAAACCCAGTGATCGTTGAGCTCGCGGAGACTCTTCACTTATCCCAGAAGGCACTGGGAATATGCAAATGATCTTCTCAAGACTCTTCCCCTGGTTTTCCGATTTCCTCTTTTCAGCTGCAACGGCCAAAACCCAGTGATCGTTGAGCTCGCGGAGACTCTTCACTTATCCCAGAAGGCACTGGGAATATGCAAATGATCTTCTCAAGACTCTTCCCCTGGTTTTCCGATTTCCTCTTTTCAGCTGCAACGGCCAAAACCCAGTGATCGTTGAGCTCGCGGAGACTCTTCACTTATCCCAGAAGGCACTGGGAATATGCAAATGATCTTCTCAAGACTCTTCCCCTGGTTTTCCGATTTCCTCTTTTCAGCTGCAACGGCCAAAACCCAGTGATCGTTGAGCTCGCGGAGACTCTTCACTTATCCCAGAAGGCACTGGGAATATGCAAATGATCTTCTCAAGACTCTTCCCCTGGTTTTCCGATTTCCTCTTTTCAGCTGCAACGGCCAAAACCCAGTGATCGTTGAGCTCGCGGAGACTCTTCACTTATCCCAGAAGGCACTGGGAATATGCAAATGATCTTCTCAAGACTCTTCCCCTGGTTTTCCGATTTCCTCTTTTCAGCTGCAACGGCCAAAACCCAGTGATCGTTGAGCTCGCGGAGACTCTTCACTTATCCCAGAAGGCACTGGGAATATGCAAATGATCTTCTCAAGACTCTTCCCCTGGTTTTCCGATTTCCTCTTTTCAGCTGCAACGGCCAAAACCCAGTGATCGTTGAGCTCGCGGAGACTCTTCACTTATCCCAGAAGGCACTGGGAATATGCAAATGATCTTCTCAAGACTCTTCCCCTGGTTTTCCGATTTCCTCTTTTCAGCTGCAACGGCCAAAACCCAGTGATCGTTGAGCTCGCGGAGACTCTTCACTTATCCCAGAAGGCACTGGGAATATGCAAATGATCTTCTCAAGACTCTTCCCCTGGTTTTCCGATTTCCTCTTTTCAGCTGCAACGGCCAAAACCCAGTGATCGTTGAGCTCGCGGAGACTCTTCACTTATCCCAGAAGGCACTGGGAATATGCAAATGATCTTCTCAAGACTCTTCCCCTGGTTTTCCGATTTCCTCTTTTCAGCTGCAACGGCCAAAACCCAGTGATCGTTGAGCTCGCGGAGACTCTTCACTTATCCCAGAAGGCACTGGGAATATGCAAATGATCTCCTCAAGACTCTTCCCCTGGTTTTCCGATTTCCTCTTTTCAGCTGCAACGGCCAAAACCCAGTGATCGTTGAGCTCGCGGAGACTCTTCACTTATCCCAGAAGGCACTGGGAATATGCAAATGATCTTCTCAAGACTCTTCCCCTGGTTTGTTCCAACACCAGCATCAGTTTTCGCATGATGCAAATCTTCCTCTGTCCCTGTCCTTCTCTCTGTGTCACTAAGCTCGCTTCCGGGTCGCACCATACCTTTCAATTCCACAGCGTCCTCTCTGTCCAGACTTACTTCATTGAGGGGTTCCATCAGGTGTTTCGCCCCAGTTCTGAGGGCATCAGCCCAAGCAATAAGCTGCTACATGATGAGAGACCTGCCCGTACTGTTTAGTCTTCTCTAACAACTGCAGTTCCCACTTAAGCTGCACCGCTATCACTGTTGCTGCTGCTCCTTCTGAAGAAATCCTGGCCATGGATACTATATGGCTGGGCCTTAGTCTTGTCTAATGTTGTGTGGCACAGTGTTGCCCAGGACTAGTTAGCCCATGTGAGCTGAACGGGCGACCTGGCCCCAATTAACTCTACAAGGAAGTCTCTCCTGCCTTATCCCACCGTAACCACTCCTATGTTGTTTAACTATTTATTATACTAAATTCTATAACTATAATGCCCCCATCTAGTTGCACACAAGGGGAGCTGCGCTTTCCCTACATTATAACAGTACATATAATACAGGAGCAGCAAAAATACATTACATATGTACAATATACATAAACCAGAATTATATTAAGCGGGACGTAACAAAAAGGGGTTAAAGACAGATGTCGTTCAATGCAACCCCTTACAGTTGCATAATAAAATTTGATCTTTTACTTTTTAGATTATTTTATTATTTATTTTAATTCTTATGAATTGATATATTTTTGTTTAAATCGTTATTACAGTTTTATTGTAACGGGTAATCCTTTAAACCCTGGTGAACGAAGCTGCTTTTGGCCTTAATGACCAAACCACATTTTCAATTCTGAATCCTTTATGTTTTAATAACTCTGGAATGCCTCTACATATCCCAGTGATTCTAAGATTGTTTTTTTTATCAATCACCCATGACTAGTAATGGCTGAATCCTTGGATGTTAGGGTCCAGCAGATTCGGCTGAATAGTTAAAAAAATTTTGCTCAGGTACCTGAACAGTACACGAACCCCATTCCCATGAATGGAGGGCACAAACATCTATTATGTGCCATGCTGTCGGCAAACACTGCCTATGATCGGTGGGAAAATCATTACTGCCGGCCAGAGAGCTGTGGTTCCCACATTGTCAGATTAAAGCTTGAGCATACAGCTGCGACCGGAGGTAAAAAGTTTGCTACACAGGTGTCGGCTGATGGGAGTATTCATCAGCCAGCGCCTGCGCTGTAAATAAAAAAAATAAATGACAAGAGTTCCCCTGCATTTTTGATAACTAACCAGGCAAAACTGAAAGCTGTGGGCTGCCACCCTCAGCTGTCAGCTTTATCATGGCAGTTTATCATGCACAGAGGGGTCCCTATTCTTTTTTTTTAATTATTTAAATATTTTAAAAAGAAGGCATGGGGTCCCCCCTATTTTTGACAACCAGCCAAATTAAAGCAGACAGTTGGGGGCTGTTACTCTCAGGATGGTAAGGGGCCATGTATATTGGCCCCCACAGCCTAAAAATAACAGACCGCAACCACCCCAGAAAAGGTGCATCTACAAGATGTGCCAATTCTGGTGCTTTGCCCTACTCTTCCCACTTGCCCTGTGGCGGTAATATTTGTGGAATTGATGTCATCTTTGTAGTGTCTGGTGACATCAAGACCATGGCTTAGTAAGGTAGCTATGCTACGCAATGTATTAAATCATTAGTCAGTAAGGTGTACTACTAGTGAGTTTCCCTTGTCCCAGTGTGGCCAGAGCCTGAACGTTATTCCCTGGTCCCTGTGTGGCCAGTTCTGTACCCTTGTCCCCTGGTCCTGGAGCGGCCAGTGTCTGAACCTCATCCCCTAGTCCCGGAGCGGCCAATGCCTGCACCTTGTCCCCTGGTCCTGGATCAGCCAGTGCCTGAAGCCTGACCCCTGGTCCAAGAGAGGCCAGCACCTGAACCCTGTCCCTAGTCCCAGCATGAACTTTATTCCTCAGTCCATAAGTGGCCAAACAATGGTCCAGTTTCCTAGACTGACGTGTCTGAATCAAGCCCTGAAGTAGTGTCAGCATACCTAACCCATGGGGTCAGTAGCTGCAGTACCAGGTTCTGCCCAGGAGTGGTACTTTGCGGCTAACTGCAGCACTAATCTGACCTAACCACTATAGACTCCAGTGAACAACAAGGTAGCCGCTTAGTTACACCCCTTCCTGGGTAGGCTCAGCCCTTTGGCACAGTGGGCCCAAAAACCAACATTTTCCACGGTCGTAAGTAGCAGTCAGTATTAGCGGCAGCCATATTGGTGAGAGACGGAGTTCTGTAAGAAACAGCAGATCCATTCAGAGAAGCTCCAGTAAAGTGGACGAGTCTTCAGCCTCCCAAAATATGTAGTATTTTGGCTGAGATGTGTCCCCCTCTTAATCCAGTATCATTTGTTTGCCTTGCACTGGTAGGTGATCTTCTTGAAAGTTCACTAGGTGAGGTGGCTTTGTTTCTTTCTTGTAATTTATTTGCCAGGGAAAGAAGTGTGTGGCATAGTCTTAGCACAAGAAGTGTGCCCTTTGCAGAAATCTATCTCCTGATTCCTACCAAAAAAGACTTTGCCAGTCTTGTATAGAGCAGACAATGGTGGAAGAGATTCCTAACTTTGCCACTGATTTAAGGTCCATCATCAGGGCAGAAGTTAAAGAATCCCTAAAATCCAACTCCCAGGAAGAGTTTTATAATGAGAAGAAGGATAAAAGGGCTAGACAGATGTCCTCTGGGTTAGACGTTTTTACTAATTCTGATAATGATGACAACTCCTTCAATTTCTGTTCGTATGCCTCCTCATCAGATGGTAACAATAGTTGGCTCTGTTTTCCTATAGAGTAGATGGTCAAACTCATAAAGGCGGTTATAGCCACAATGGGGATAGTCGAGTCCAAACCCAGAAAATCAATACAAGACATTATGTTTGGATGCTTCAATCTAAAGAGGTGTAGGTCATTTCCATTGAATGACAAGATCCATGCCCTAACTCAGGGTGAATGGAAAAGACCCGAGAAGAGAGTCTCCCTTCCCCCATCATTTAAGGGGAGATATCCTTTTAATGAGTTTTTCTCCTCTACCTGGAACAAAGACCCAAAACTTGATGTGGCAATAGTAAGAGCTTCTAGATTAACCTCACTCCCGTCTGAGGATATGAGAAATTTGAAGGGTCCCCTCTATAAAAAAGCAGTCATTTTCCTTAGCCGTGCATGGGAGATGTCAGCTGTGGTCCTACAACCAGCAGTGGCTGCAACATGTATGGCTAGATCCTTAATGTTTTGGTTGGATCGTTGAGAAACCCAATGGAAAGACAAGGCGTCAGTAGACAATATTTTGGCCACTGTGCCATTTATGCAGCAGCATTTTTATTGAATGTTTTGGCTGATTTGGTATGATTAGGGACAAGATCAGCATCCCTTTCAGAATACGGCCCATGGAGCCTTGTGGTTAAAATTCTAGCCAGGGGATATTCAGGCCAGAACAAAGCTGTGTGCCATTTGGTGTGAGAGGGAATACCTGTTTGTCCCATCTTTGGATTAACTTTTGGAGAAGGCTGGCAATGCAAAAAGGATTTCCTAACTTATCCATCCAAGCCTACAAGTGATCCATCCAGAAGAGAGGGTTTACCCGAAGGAAGCCCTACAGAAAGCAAGATAGATGGGAGAACCGGAAGACCGCAGAAAGAAAGGTAGAGGCTTCATGTTTGAAACCTCCTCCCAAGATACCAAAAAGCTAGGCCAATACTCCTAATCCAGGTGAGGGGAGGCTCTGCCTTCTTCCCTGCCTGGGAAAAAATATCGGGAAGCGGCTGGATTCTTGGCCTAATAAAATCCGGTTTAAAACTGGAGTTTCAGTCAATCCCGCATGAGAAGTTCATGGTGACTCCCCCTCTGTCTTCTTCAGGAGAGCAACAGGCCATAGAAGCCGAAGTCTCAATGTTCTACTAGAAGTTCCCACATTGGAAAGGGCAAAGGGGTTTTACTCCTCTCCCTTTCTGATCAAAAAACCATACTGTTCTTTTAGGGCAATAAAAAATCTGAAGGGCCTAGATAAATTCCTCAGAATTCAACAGTTCAAAATGGAATCTGTAAGGGCGACAATAAAATTGATCTTCCTGGATAGGCAGTTTTAGCTCTAAAGGATACTTATTACTATCTGCCCATACATATAGAACACCAGTAGTACCTCAGGGTTGCAGCAGCCATTGGAGAGATAGTCAAGCACTTCCAGTTTATAGCCATTCCATTCAGGCTCGCAATTGATCCTTGTGTCTTCACCAAGGTGATTGCAGAGGTGATGGCCCAACTCCTGAGAAGAATGCATTGATTGTCCAGTATTTGGATGACTTTCTGTTGGTAGGCAATTTGGCCCATCATTGAGCTGGTCAGCTAGAGGTCCACCTTAAAGAGTTTAGGCTGGCTGTTGAATCTTAAAAAGTGAAGAGTAGACCTCCTGAAAATATAAGATAGCACTTTCCTCTAACTTGAAGAATTTACTTGCAGCAGAGCTGGCACTAAGAAGCCTTCTTGCATCCCTCCATGGTCGTCATGTCAGAATCCTCTCCGACAATCAGGTGTCAGTGGCCTACATAAACCACCAGGGGGTAGTCCGATCCAGACTCTTAATGGAAGTGACAGATCCCTTATTCCAACTGTTGGAAGGTCATCTACTTGCTTCACATAAAAGAAAAAGAAAACATCAGGGTGGACTTACTAAGCTGCAATCAATTATAACAAGGGGAGTGGTAGCTAAATCGGTCCATCTTCAATCAACTAGCACAGATGTGGAGCCTTCCATACACAAACCTTTTTGCCACCAGGTTGAACAGGAAGGTGAAAAGATTTTGTTCCTTGAATCCTAAGGGGGGAGATGCCTTCTTAGTTCCGTGGGATTTCAACCTGACTTATGCATTACCACCAATAGCCCTAATCCCATTTGTAGTAAGGAAGATCAGAGAAGATAGAGTAAGGATTGTATTGATTGCTCCCTTTTGGCCCAGAAGACCACGATTCTCATGGTTGAGGTCAATGTCCGTTACCGATCCTTTTGTCCTCTCAGAGGTTCCGAATCTCCTCTCACAGGGGCCGGTGCACGATTCATGAGTAGCCAACCTTCATTTAACGTCATGGAATTTGAGAGGATGCTGTTAAGAGAATGAGGTTTCTTTCTGAATCTTGTTTCCACCCTACTTTAGAGTAGAAAAGCAGCTACATTTATATGTAAGTTTATGCTAGAACGTGGAGGAAATTTCTAACCTCTTCAGCATCAAAAATAGAGGATGTGGCACCGGTGGGTCTGGAGTACATGCAAAGGGTCTCAAGCTAGGCCTATCCACTAGTACCCTCAAAGTCCAGGTGTCAGCTCTAGGAGTCCTGTATAACTGTGATTTAGCAGGAAATTACTGTATCAAGATTTATTAGAGCTTCATCGATGCAGGCCCATTTTAAGAGAAAAATTAGTCGCATGGGATTTAAATCTAGTCCTAACAGCTATGATGGAGTTCCCATTTGATCCCATAAAATTGACATCATTTAAGGTTATTTAAGGGTCAGTGACATTCAGGCCCTTTCCCAGGGATCCACCATTTACTCAGATACTAGGAGGCAGAGTGATCCTGAAGCCTGATTCATCCTACATGAAATGCCATCCTGGTTTCATAGGTTACAGGAGAAAGTTCTTCCTGCCTTTTGCTTTAGTCCAATAAATCAGAAGGAGAAGAATCTTTATATTCTAGACTTTAGGAAATGTCTTATTTTTCTGTATAATTCTCTTGTGGTGCTGTCATTTTTCGGGAACCCATGACACCACTCTTATATTCCCTCCCATCACGTATGGGTGAACATATCTTTTGCCAGTGTTTTAAGTTTACATTTGATTTTGATTTGTGGTGTTAGTAAATTTGAATTGTTGTAATAATGATTGGAGGTCCTCTCCTGCTCTGTAATCCAACTTATGCAAGAAAGAGGTGCCGCCCTTTGTAGCCTGTAGGTTTCCTGTCCTTAAAGGGTGGATCCCCCCTCTTGTGGTGCTGTAATGGGTTCAAAAAAATTCAGTTACCAGTAAGTAACTAAAATTTTTGTGACACATTATACTTTGTTAGTGGTAAATTTAGGTCAATAAAATTTTCATTTTTATTTATTAAACTATTGGAAATTTGGTAAAAATTTAGAAAATGTTTTTTTTCAAACTTTGAAATGTTATGTCTTTGATAGCAAAAAGTCACTCTAAACAAAATGGATAATAAATAATATTTCCTATATGTTGTAAGACAGCGCTTACTGAGTGTTTTGGGGGACACTCACTTAGCAATGGGATGAAGGCACACGGGCACATTTCCTCCACAATACAGTCTATTCAGGTTTATTTTACTCTGCATAAAGCATACCGTAGGCCACGTTACACTTCAAAGACCCAACACATAGTCCATAGCACTTCACAGTTCACGGTTTAACCCACAGTCACTAAACACGCCGGACTTCTCACTGTCCAGTTGCCATGGGTGACCGCACGCCGAACAGTCCAATAACCTACAGGGAACATAACATAGTCTGTGGAGTTACCTTATAGGAGCTCCTGCTCCACACACTGACTCCTTGTCATTCCTCACTCCTGGGAAAACTGCCTCACTGGGATCTCTGACCTTGCGACCAGGGCACTACCCAGAGTCCAGACCCCCACAAGGACGATAGTTTCCCCAGCGCAGTGCCGACAGGCTCTGCACATACACGGCCTCTCTATGTGCTCTTCAGGAAGTTGTCCACCCCTAGGACCTTCCAACACACACAGGCCTTCCTGTCTCACAGGACCTTAGAACACAGACCATTCCAGTTCATACATTCTCACCATGTGACCCACCCTGGTCACATTATGTTGCTGTAACCACCCCCATAGTTGGGCGGTGTATGTGTGGTTAGTCAGTCCCACCCAGCTCTCTGACTAACCCTGAAAGCCCCCCTTACACAAACACACACACACACACAAACACTCAGCTTTATATATATAGATGGACTCTGAAACTCACAAAGCCTATGCAGAAAAAGCAAGAACTACCAAAAATTAGAAGGAAGAGCGACTCTGATACACCCTGTATTAGACATAAAGGAGATCCTCATGCATATTATGATACAATTGTTAGGTAGTGGGTGTCAGAGACACCGCACTGCACTTGCTCATAGAGCCAGTGCACGTGTCCTGAGTACAGAAGCAGTGCTAAAAGATACCTGTGGAGAAGGGCAGCAGAGGTGACCATGCGTGCTTCAAGCTAATAGTGTCAGGGTCCAGTCAGCGCTGGAAAGTAAAGAGGCACGGGACCTGCGGACACTGAAAATGAGCAAGCTTGCACAGGACCTATGGTCATGTGACTGCAAGGGGGCGGGGCTTAGCGTCTTGTTTTCAGATAGGACAGGACACCATACAACAACTCAGAGTCAGGCAAAACAGGTCACAGCAGTACGGGCAAACGAGGTATAGGAGGGACAAACAGACGGGTAGTCAGACAAAGCCAAAGGTCATACACAAGAGGGCGACGTGGTACCAAGGGGACAAGCAGAGAGAAGTCGGGTCACAAGCAGAGAGTAATACACGAGAGGTAGCGCAGTACAAGAGGGTCAGGCAGAACTCGTAACAGGGACAGAACCAGATCACAACCGAACAAGCAAGCAAGATATCAGGCACAAGGCACACGTATACAAGAGGTCACTTAACTCAGCCGAGGGCACGAGTATAACTGACACCGGACCCAGGTCCAGTGAGCACTAAATAGCCTCCTGCTGCCAGAGAGAGGCAGCACAATTAACCCATAGTCTAACCAGGACGGGTCAAAGCGAAATCCCATCCTGGATCATGACAGTGGGACTCCTAGACTCAGAAAACCTATGCACTAAGTGCAAGGGCTGCTAAAATTTAGAAGGAATGACTGTAATACACCCTGGAAAACAAATACAAGAGGGTCTCACAAAATATTTTTTCCCATTTTTTTTAAGACTGGGACTCCTAGACTGGTAAAGACTATGCACTAAGTGCAAGAATTGCCAAAACATAGGAAGGAGAGTCACTACGATACACTTCATACACATTCTGTTAGAATTGTTGGTTAGTGGGACTCCTAAACTCATAAAGCTATGCACTATGTACAAGGGTGTCAGGATTCCTGTTGTCCTTTTAAAGTTTGACCACTTGTGGCCGCTGTTGTTCACCTTGATAATTGTGCTTCAATTCTACTATTTTCCACTGGAGACTATAGCAATTGCCCTTTACTAAGATGGCAGATTCTGAACCTGTGCAATCCATCTTATTTCCTGTTTGGGTCTACCTAAAGCCACATGGATCCCTCATTCATTTCTTGAGTATTGTTCTGTCCAGCAATATAATTGCTGTCTAAAGTTTAGTCATATTTTTAGTCATATTTTTTCCGTTATTACAGACATTGTATATTTTGTGTGAATTAATCCTTCCTGTATTTTATATTGTAAGGTAACAGCACCATCTGCTGGCGGTTTAATGTATACATTCTAGTTTAATTTACAATGTATTATGGGAAGTTCCTAGGGCATTGTGGGATTGTTCATGTTGCATTGTGGTTTTATTATAACACTATGAAGGGAACTGCAGCCATTGTTCCTCCATGCTTCTGAGGAGAAAACACATCGCTCGTTTTCTTCATGCTCCTTAAACAGCCTGCTCTAAGCATAGTTGGTAAGCACTATCTATGTGTCACAATCCTGTGTTTATCAATACGCTTGCTGTAGTAAGTATATTACCTTATGTTACCTGTGTATTACCTCATATTACTGTGCATTACAGGCTATTTGTGTTTTATTCTCTGTGCAGTTATATATTCTGAAATGCTCCTGTTATTGCATCCTATAGTTTCACACTTTCCTGTCATATCTGCAATCAATAAAAGAAGGTTACAACTTACAGCCTCTTTTTCTTAAAGAAGACAGGGGGTTTAGCTACGTCTCACTACACACTGTGCTAACATGTATGAGGACAGTATAAGTATTGTGTCTAGCGGTTTAGTCTAGTTCACTCTCCAGCTCTTTGTTCTGACAACTATCTTATCCAGACTATTCCCACGTTTCTACAGATTGTTGCTACAACTCATGCTACTTGTAAGAACTTTTGCTACTGCCTGCTGTTTCTTGCTTGTGTTCCTCCAGCCACTGGATTCCAGCAGTGCACCACCAGTATAGTAACAAAGGGCTACCAAAAATTAGAAAAAGGGACCGCAATACACCCTGGAAGACACATAGAAGAGGGCCTCAGAAAACATTTTTTTTTGCATTTTGTAAAGAGAGGGCCTCCTAGCGCATAAGGCTGCCAAAATTTAGAAGATGGAACTGCGTGAGGGTTGCCTAATGACCCCCTAAAAACTTTGAAGTGGGGGGCGCATGATGAACCTGTTGATATGGTGGAGGAGGAGGAAGAGAACAAGACAAATAAGAAACCATGAAACATATACCTTTTTTTGAGTGGGATGGGGTGCATAGTAATACATCACAAAAAAAGGAACATTTGAATTGGGTTCATGTTCCACTGCTGTCATCCGGTGGGGTTGAAAGGTCTGGGCCAATCCAGGCATTGTTCATTTTGGTAAGAGTAAGCCTGTGAGCATTTTCAATTGACAGGTGGATGCGACTATCAGTTGTTATGCCCCTAGTGGCACTAAAAACCCATTCTAACAAAACGTTAGTGGCAAGGCAGGCCAGAACCTCCAAGGCATAGAGGGACAGCTCATGCCATGTGTTCTGTTTAGATACCTAATAGTTGTATGGCACAGAGGAATCACGGATGACAACGGTACGGTTGGTAGGTACTCCTTCATTACCTTCAAAAACTTTTCTCTTCTTGCCAGACTTGTTCATCTGGGTAGGGGAAGTTCTAATGAAATTGTCCCAGACCTTTTGATAGTGTTCACCTGCCTCTGTTGGACCTGGTGTGTCTCCCTCATCTCTCCTTACTGGTTGTCCTAGGAACTATGACCTATGCAGCTAGCATTGTCAAATGGGAATTTTTGCACTAATTTTTTTACTAGGGCCTTTTGGTTTTGCACCATTTCACTAGCCAGTCAGTGAGCTGGCACTTGCAAGCACTGCTGCAGCACTACCAGACTGTCATCAGCTATAGCTGACTTACAGAAATGGGCAAACACAGCGTACCTGTACAAGTAGCTCAGGCAAATCTGGGTAGGTTTTCAGAAACAGAAACAGGCATGATACACGTGCGGGGTTGCAAACCTTAAAAGCCACCACCAGGTAACTGCCATTACCATGCATGACGATGACTGGTTGTTGGTTCAGTGGAGAGAGCGACTGATCTGTCTGGTCCATTTTACCTTTCCACAACTCTGTAGTGATGTGCTGTTTGTCAGCTAAACAAATGAGTTTCAGCAGAGCCTTTTACCTCTTCACCAAGGCAGTGCTGCACTGCTTCCAGCCTGCGACCAATATGGACGATGTGCTCACAGACAACAAGTCGGAGATGGATACTGAGAAGGAGGAGTGTGTGCTGTGCAAGAACTAGTGAAAGAGGTGGAGTTAACCCTGATGGAAATAAGGCTCACAATCTTTGGCGTCAGTAGCACGTTTGCTATCCCAGGGTGCCACTTGGGCCCGGCCACAACATTCACCCAGTGTGCCATCAGGGAAATGTAACTTGTCGACGTGTCAGTCGTTAAGTAGACCTTCCCAGTAACTGCGTTGGTCAGGACAAAGGTGATGTTATGGGACATGTGCTAGTGTAAGGTGGAGATGGCACACTGGGAAAAAGGGGGAGGCTGGGGACCAAGTACCGAAAAAATGCTGCCACTGTAGTTGCAGAAAGCCTAAACTGCAACATTTCCATGGCACGCTGTCTGGAATTGTGCCATGTTAGTGTTTGTGCCTGTCAGTTGGTGGCTTCTTATTTCACTTGTGTTCCAAGGCCTGTGATAGGGATAGCTGAACACTGCTCGGAAAAGGAAGTGGATGTGGTTGCTGATGGTGGTTGCATATGTAAGGAGGTGGTGGGGAACATTGCGTGCCTTCTCTCTCTTGGTCGCTGTTCGCACATTCGCATGCGGCACCTCCTGGTTTATTAATGTTTATATACTGTGATGTCATGTACTGTAAAGCAAATGTACTATGTGTTGCTGTATTGTGTATGTAATGTGTTCTGTGTAATGAGGAAGACCGGGCTGCAGGTACATGCACCATGCCGGGTCTGGAACTGTCGAGGCTGCATCCCTTGTTGATCGGGGGAAGGAATAGGGGACCAGACAGGTCCCATGACCCAGGGAGAGGGGGTGTGACCATGCCGAGCAGTGAGGGAAAAACGCGCAAAGCAGCAGTCAGTTTCCCGCCGTCAGGGAGAGTGAAGCAGGGTGAGCAACACGCTCTGCATCCAGCGCAGCAGAGCCGAGACATGCCGCAGCCAGGCTTACCCGTATGCTCAAGAGGGACTGTGGCTGAGGAGAGCACCGTGCACCCAGATAAATGTTGGGTAGCACTCGTAAGGAGAAGTGTGGGCTGGCTATAGGACACTGAGGTGCGGTTCCCTCTGACGACCAGCACGCATCAGCCCACACTTGTTACAGGGACTCATGCAGCTTTCCTCATTTTGTCTGCTCAGGCTTATGAACTAGGGGCTTAGTAGGTAAAACCAGAGACTGCCTGCTGCCACCAGAAGTTGAACCGTTGACAAAAGACCCCATCTGAGGACTCTACGCTGGTCATTGCTGGTACTACAACCTCCATCGACTGTATATCAAGGAGGACCAGTGGGAGTCACGATAAATGTGGATTAAACCTCAGACTGTCGCATTAATTCTTACTATTCCTTTAATTATTGTTTACTGTTATTAACTCCCTGCGAGGAGATTGCTTTCATCTTTACTGTTAAATTAAACAATATTGTTGTACCGCATTGCTCTGCAATCCCTGCATACTGCATCTCAGCACCTGCTTACATTTGGCATAGTCGGCAGGATGCAGTCTATGAGCGCAGAGGCAGCAGACCAAATGGTCATGGGTGCCCCGAGGGCCAGCTTACCCCTGGGGGCCATGCTCAGCAATCTCCCAAAATTTACAGGGAGGAATTCACTGCTGTGGGACTGAACTGAGCGGGTTAAAGGCATGTTGAGGATGCATCCTATGACCCCCGCTATGCAAGCAGAGATTGCTGTGATGGCCCTGGAAGGGGAGGATAGATATTCTGTAATGTTTCGGCCCCCTCATGAATGGAACACGTTCACCAAGGTGTTGCAAATTTTAGAAGAGATGCATGGGGATCCCACTGATGTCAGAGAGTTGTGGATGTGATTGTTTAGACGTGTTCAGAGAGAGGGAGAATCCGTGACTCAATATATGAACGTGCTCCAATAGGTGCATGCGGCGATCACAAAGTGGGATGATGTGGGCGTGGGACCCTCTGATGTGAACTTGCGAGATCAATTTGTAGCAGGGATAAGAGGCTCGTCGCTTAAATAAGCTTTATGGGAGCGCCTGTGTGCCGATCCGTGCATGATTTTCCTGGAGATCGGGGCAAAAGCGCATGTGCAAAAGCAAGAGCAGGGGACTGCAGCCTCGGCAGGGATGGTTCGGAGTAGTAGGGTACCTGTCTCGCCAGTGGCCAAGCCAGGATGGGCCCAAGAGATTCATAAAGAAATACAGGAGATGCGGACAGAGTGGTCTGGTCTCAGAAAAAGTCCCCACCGTGGCTCCAAATCCATCCAGAGACATGAGTGACCCTGAGTCCCACTTGCCCATTGTGCCTCACCAGGAAAGGGGACAATCCCGAGCAGAGAGACATCTCACTTGTTTCAAGTGTGGAGACATTGGACACTATGCTTGAGGCCCCTTACTCGGCAGCCGTTAAACTCGTGGGCTCTGTGGTTGGGGGACGACGCCCTAAGCCTGAGAGGCCAAAGAGGAGAGAAAGCAGTCCCAAAAGTTTAATTTTCGTGAGTTTCCTCGTATGGGCTGAAATGAATGATCGGGCCATCCGCTGCCTAGCTGATACCATTTCACAGGTGACCACCATGCTGGAAACGTATTTCAGATGTCATTTTCCTGAGGTGAAGCGGCCGGAGTGGGGCCCAATAATCAAGCTGACGGCGGCCAATCAGTTGCCCATCCCAGGGGTTGTCTGGATGTAAATTACAGTGTGCGGCAAAGATGTTGGCTGGAAAGGAGTCAAGTTGACCACTGAGGAAAATAACAACGGCTCTCCAGTGACCCACAAACCCACCAGAGGAAGGTGTTTCAACAATTGATACGGTTCACCCAGGCCCAGGAAACTTCAAGTGAAGGGAAAGTTCTAGGAAAAGTGATAGTCCCTGCAGCTGCTAAACTCATCCTACCACCTGGCCAGACTGTGCTCACATTGCCCGTATGAGCTTGTACACCCCTCGAAGGAGTGGAAGTCCAGATAGAGCCAACTTTACTGGACCAGATACCCTCAGGACACCTCATTGCTTGGACATTAGCTGTTGTTGATGATGGTAATGTTGGGATGTGGTGCGTCAACCTGGGGGAGGACAATCTTACTCTCCCACCCGAGTGAAGTGGCGCAGGTGCTGGGGATGCCGGAAGAGTTGATGCAACTGGAGGCCGTCCAGTTGGCAGTAAATCAAGGATATCCATGGACTGTAGTCCTTATAATGACCCTGGAGCACCCGCTTGGAAGCATGAAGGAGGGGCACCGAATCTTGGACCAAATGCAGGCTGAATTAATGCGACTCTCACCACAACAGGTGCAACAGGTGGAAACGGTTCTGGAGTGTTACCAGGATGTCTTCGCCCGTCATGAAGATGACTTTGGGTGCACTACAGCCATTACCCATGAGATACCCACTAGAAGTGCCGCACCGATCCGGGAGAGATACCAGCAGATACCGACTCAAATATACCAGGAGGTGAAGGAAATGTTGGCACACATGCTGCAGAGTGGAGTCATACGGGAGAGCCAGAGCCCGTGGGCAGCTCCCATTGTCCTAGTTTGGAAGAAAAACGGGACGCTGTGTTTTTGTGTCGACTATAGGCTACTAAATGCCTGTATGGTGTGGGATTCTTACCCCTTACCCAGATTTGAGGAGTTGCTACTATCGGTCTTGGATCTGGCCAGCGGATACTGGCAGGGGCCCATGGCCAAACATGACCGGCCGAAGACAGCGTTCATACTGCCTATGGGATTGTTTAAATTTAATCGGATGCCCTTCGGCCTCACTAACGCTCCTGCGACGTCCCAACGATTGATGGAAAGGTGCCTGGGGGATTTGAACTTTGAAGCGACACTTATCTACCTGGATGATATCATTGTCTATGCAGCCACCTTTGAAGAGCACCTCAGGCAGCTGGAGCAAGTCTTGAGTCGACTACAGAGGCACGGTCTGTAGGTGAAGCTCCAAAAATGTCACCTTTTCCGTAAGCATACCAATACCTGGGGCACATCGTATCCGCTGAAAGAGTGAGACCTGCATGTGAGAAGATAGCGGTGGTACAGGACTGGCCTACCCCGAAGACAGTGAAGGACAATCGGGCCTTTCTAGGGCTGACTTGGTACTACCAGAGGTTTGTGAAGAATTTCACCTGTACGGCTAATCCGCTGCTGGAACTACTAAAGGGAGTGCCGTCTGGTGCGAAGAATCGGATTATCCAGTGGGGAAACAGCCAGGAAGAAGCCTTTCGAGCCTTGAAGATGGCCTTGACTGAGGCCCCAATACTCGCCTACACGGACTTCTCACATCCTTTCATTCTTCACACTGATGGAAGTCTACACGGTCTGGGGGCCGTGCTGTCGCAGATGCAGGACATGAATCAGAAAGGAACCCGGACAATTACAGCTCCTTCAAGTTGGAACTGCTGGTGTTAGAGTGGGTGATGACTGAGAAGTTTGCCGAATAACTGTCCGGATCCGAAGTCTTGGTACACACCAACAACAATCCTCAAGCCCACCTGGAAAATGCAAAACTGGGGGCCTTGGAGAAATGATGGCTGGCCAACATGGCGAAGTATCAGTACAAGATCGCATATTGGGCAGGAGCTGAGAACACGCATGCTGATGCTCTATCGAGAGTGACTTATGAGCGACCTGGACACGACCGAGACGAAGAGTTGGAGGCAGAAGAGATTTCTGGTTTCCGGGACCTTGTCAGGTCTTTGACGGCGACACAGGGACAGATCTGAGATGCGCCTGCGGAACAGGTGCTGGGGCGACCCTGGGATGACTGGGTGCGACTCCAGCAGGAAGAAAAGGAACTGGCTCAGCTGAGACAGTGGGTGGCCCTGAAGTGACTTCCCAGCAGGTGCAAAAGACATGCTCTGTCCCCCAGAACTCTGCAGATTCTAAGTCAGTGGGAAAGACTAATGTTGGAAGACGGCTTGCTGTATAGAAAAGTGCAGTTGGTGTGGAAATTGGGGGTCACTTGGCAAGTGATGCTCTGAGAGAAGTTGATCCAAGTAGTAGCTATGGAGGCCCATGATAGAGGGGCCCACTTCGGTCTGGAGAAGATGTTCCACTGTTTGCAGAAGCTGGTATTTCACTCCGACTGAAGACTGCAGTAGAGGAGGCCTGCCAGCGATGTCAGAGCTGTGAACTAGCCAAACCTCCATAGCAGGGAAGCCCAATGCAGAACATCATGACTTCTGCCCCCTTAGAGCTATTGATGATTGGCTACGTGACCGTGGGCCCGGCTCATCTCGGGTATGAACACTGTCTGGTGATGACCAACCACTTCACCAAGTTCGCTGTGGTGGCTCCAATTCGTAATCAGACTGCTGAGTCAGCGTCAGGGAGAGTGCAGCGGGGTAAGCAGTGCGCTCCGCATCCAGTGCAGCAGAGCCGAGACATGTTGCGGCCAAGCTTACCTGCATGCTCCAGCGGGACTGTGGCTGAGGAGAGCACCGTAATCCCCTAAAAATGTTGTGCAGTGCATGTACAGAGAAGTGTGGGCTGGCTACAGGACACTGAGGTGCAGTTCCATCTGCTGACCAACGCGCTTCAGCCCATGATTGTTACAGGGACTCCTGCAGCTTTCCTCACTTCGTCTGCTCAGGCTTATGGACTAGGGACTCAGCGGGTAAAACAAGAGACCACCCGCTGCCTCCAGAAGTTGGACCGTTGACAGAGGACCCCATCTGAAGACTCTATGCTGGCTGCTGCTGGTAATACAACCCCCATCGGACTGTATATCAAGGAGGACCAGCGGGAGTCAGGATAAGTGCTGTTTAAACCTCAGACTGTTGCATTAATTCTTACTATTCCTTTAATTATTTTTTACTGTTTATTAACTCCCGGGAGGAGATTACTTTCATCTTTACTGTTAAATTGAACAATATTGTTATATTGCATTGCTCTGCAATCCCTGCGTACTGCATCTCAGCACCTGCTTACATACTGCATAGAATTAAGGACAAGATAGGATCTTAGATAGCATAGAGCCATAGGGGTTAGAGTAAAGGGGGAATTATAGAGTTAAGGGATAGAATAGCATAGAGTGATAGCAGAATACAGACAGCAGAGAGGTTTACTAAATGGGAGAAACAGCACAGAGCAGCGAAGTATATTCAGGATACTTTCTGATTAGAGCAGAAGCCCAGGCAGCCTGCCTTAGGGCAGGACGCATTCAGTGTAGAGACAGTTGCAAGTCATGGGGATAAGTCTGTGAATGGCAGGAAGGGGCCCCAGGCTGGAGAATAGTACAGACGGGCACTAGCTCAGCAGGATCAAACCCCGGAAAGGATCCAGGGTCTAAGACCGGGGCGGGAGTTGTTAGGATGGCACTCCCGACACCTTTCCCAATTGGAACCGGACGAGGGGCTGATAGGGAGCTGGCAACGCAGGAAGTACAGATGGGACATGGATTGTCTACGAAGACGGCCGGAATTGCCGGGAGAACAGAAGGAGAGAATATAGAAGGAATAGAGTCTGCCCAGAAGGCAGGGAAAGTGCAGCATATTCGGCTCTGTGTGAATTGTGCTGCCAAAGTGATGAGTACTCATGTTATCAGTAAAGTTGAACTGTTTGAAAAGGACTGTGACTCTGCAGTGTTTTATGGAACCTGGAAACCTGAAGCTGGAGTGACAGAGATGGAGGGGACTCCAGCAACTGAAGTGAGTACTCTGCTGCACGCATCGCACACACTACAGAATAGACTTTGTGTTTCATCTGTGGGGCACCAGGGTGTGAGACCATTACAGCTTGTTTCCATGACTACCACCCTGGCTGCCTTACACATATGTGCATTGACAGGTGCAGGGTGGAATGCGTCTGCACCTGCGAGCTGGATAGGAGATTGGCAAGGATGTAGCACAGAGAAAGAAGCAGTGGTATCACCCACAGACACTGGTTGTGGACCCCGGTGTTCAGCCCACCTAGTCGGTTGCTTTGATGACATGCGCCTGAGCATGCTGGTGGTTGTCAGGCTGGTAGTGATCTGGCTCCTGCTGAGCTTGGAACTACACAGGTTGCAAATGCCTATTCTCTTGTCTTCTGCACTCTGTAAAAAGGTGCTGACCAGGAAATGCCTAACCCTTGGCCTGGTTTCTGGCCGTGTGTGAGTGCTCTGGGGAATAGTTGATTGCCTTCTCCCTCTCTCTGCCCCACTGCCTGTTTATGCCTGCTGTGGTGCTGCGGATCCTTCCCCTCTGAGTTGCTGTTCTTGCTCTGCATGGCACTTTCCCAGGTTGGGTCATTGACTTTATTGTTTGCTGATAGATGCTACTGTACAAGTGACAGCGACATTTTGCTCCTATTTTTAAATTTAATTTTTTCCTCCAGCAAAATGGTGGAGGTGGCAAATGTGCAGTAGCATCTATTGTTTGCCAATAGATGCTAGTGTGCTTGCACAGGCGCAATTTTGCTGGAGGAAAAAAAATTTGGCTACCGCAAAATAGCACCCCAGCGGCAGCGCTTGCACAGTAGCATCTATCGGTAAGAGATATATGCTACTGTGCAGGCGCCGCTGCCGGTGCCATTTTGCTGGAGGGAAATTTTCTTTTCTAAGCCTCACAATAGCCAACAATATTATAGGCATTATCAACAATATTGCATATGAACAATATTATTAACAATAATATAAAAAATGTTATATGCGTTATGTAAAATAGGAAGCAGGTCACTGAAGGATTAATGACCTGTCATAAGCCCATAAGGATGCATATCTAAGCAGTGCACCACATAAAAACCCACCCACAGGCCCGCCCAAAAGCAAGAGAATCTCATTACCTGAAAACTGCAAATACAGATTAAACTACAAACACAAGATGGATTTAATCAACCCAGGTATCATTTTGATCAGTGTAACAATCCCAACCTGACAATGCCTGTAGTTTACTTTCGATATAATCCCTGTCGAGGAATCTGGTCTTACAAGGGTCGAGTGGATTGCTTCCACTGAAGGGCAGTTGTCTGAAGGAGGAAGGGTCACTAAGCAAGGTAAGAGCAAAGAGATCACATCATGAACAGAATCCTAAGACGAGGATGGTCAAAATTGACGCCAAGGTCAAAAAACAGGAGAAATCGAGAAAACAGCAGAAACCAGGACTAGAGCACAATTCAGGTAGAAAAATGAAAGGACTAGCAGTGGAAGTCAGAGACTATGGGGTTTAAATAGCAGGCAACCCCGCCCAAGGCTCTCAGAAAGGAATAATAGAAAAAAACCCTTAACTTTCTAATAGAGATGGGTGGACACCTGACACCTGGGGTTCGGCCGAACAGTTAAAAAAAAGTTTGGGATCGGGTACCAGAACAGTACCTAAACCCGAACCTGGACCCCATTTACTTGAATGTGGCCCACGAATGTCCAGTGTTAGGCTGGGGGGAGGGGCAATATTAATGGCCCTTTACCTGCCAGAGAATACAAGCCCCCAGCTGTCTGCTTTAGAAAGGCTGATTGTCAAAAATGGGAGGACCCCACGTCGTTTTTTAAAAATATTTATTTAAATCATTTAAAAAAAAAAACAGCATGAGACCCCTCTATTCTTGATATTCAACCTTGCTAATACTGACAGCTGAGGGTTGCAGTCCCCAGCTGTCAATTTTGCCTGGCTGGTTCTGAAAAATACAGGGGAATCCACGCCTTTTTTTAAATTTTTTATTTAGAGCGCAGGCGCCGGCTCACAAATACTCACATCAGCCGACGCCTGCTCTAGCTGTTTTTAGTGGCAGCAGGCGTAGGCTGATGGGAGCAGTAGCCCCATTAGCCCAATGCCAGTGACTTTTTTACCTCCAATCACAGGGGCGGGCTTACGCGTTCATTTCCTGGTGAAGTCCGTGTTTGGTGTCCGTGCCCGAACAGTAGGTGTTCAGTACTGACGCCTAACTTTATTGTTCGGGTTTCTACTCTTAAATGAAGAGGTACCATAAGTCCCAGGAATTAAGCATAACCAATGCTCTCAGGCATCACCAACAACAAAGGCACAACACTGCCTAGAGGCCGAAGTAGGAACAATAGAGACAGGAACCGGCACAGATATTACAGATGACATTATGGGCTTGGGTCCTGGGTTCAAATCCCACCAATGACAACATCTGCAAGGAGTTTGTATGTTCTCCCCATGCTTGTGTAAGATTCGGCCAGGGTGGTAGTCGTGGCTGAGGACTTCTGATCCATCACACCCTGGCCTCCCCTCACATGAAAATAGTGTTCCTTAGTCAGCATACCTGTGTCCTCAGGTCCAGCTTCATCAGGTTCTCTTTTGTGCCACTGAAGACTGTCTGCAGACGATTTCACAAGAATTGAGACACAGTCTATATTAACGTCAAACTGTATAACGTTACTGGTTTCTTTACACAGCACATCTATTCTCTTCACCGCATTAATTACAGGCTTCACATTGTACATATCTTCCTCTCTCCCCGTGCTTTTCTCTGTGACACACAGCACATATCCTGGATGGACTGTCTCATACGGTTCCTCAGCATCCTCCATGGCCAATTCTGCTACGGTAAGGTGTCCTTTAGTCTGTTTTGCCCCAGACACTAGAACTTCAGCCCCTGACGTCAGCTGCCACATGGTGAGCGAACTGCCCTCTTATACTGTTCTGTCTACTCTTGCAGTACTGCCTATGGCCTCCAGTACTTTACAGGGACCCACATCCCTGACGGTATCACAGCATCCTCTCTGCTTACACTCACTGTGGTAGGGGATTCCTTCAGCCGTTTCGCTCCGGACTTGAAGGCATCAGCCCATGCAATGAGTGCACACATCTTGGAGTCTCCTGTGTCCCTGTACTTTCCTGGCCTTTCCTTCAGCTTATGCACCTCACTGCTGTAGTCCACTAGTCGTGTCTTGCGGTTTTCCTGGCCTGTTGATACAGATGGCTGGGCTCTCACTTAGCATAACGTTGCATGGTCTCTGCAACAACTCCTGGGCACTTAGGTCCATGCAGGAGCTATTGGCACCCAGGCCCGACTGAACTAGTTCAGGAAGTCTTTCCTTTCTTAACAGCAGATGACCCCTCCTATGTTTTTAACTGTTAACTATATGCACTATGTGAGATTCCCATTTAAAACAGCATAAACTAAAATTTCCCATCTAGTGGCCGAATTTAGGTACTACACTTTCCCTACTTACTAAACACAATAGTAAATATGTACATAACAGCAACAGTAAATACATACAACAGGGGATATTTTACAGTATCACAAATCAGCAATAAAACATTATGTCAAACAGAGCATACGGTAAGAAGCAAGGACATAATACATCCCCTTACATTTGTGTGGGTTTCCTCCGGGTACTCCGGTTTCATCCCACATTCTAAAAACATACTGATAGGGAATTTAGATTTTGATCCCCATTGGGGGCAGTGCCAATAATGTCTGTAAAGCACTGTGGTATTAATGGCGCTATATAAATGAGTAAAATAAATAGAATAAACATTAAAGATGAGCTAGTTTGACCTTTTCGAGATAAAGATGGACTCAAAATCAACTCCCAAATCTATTGCCACTTTTTAGAAGACACTTTCTTCAAGCAGTGGTACAGAAAAAAGTGTGCATTTTACAAGAAAATTATGAATTTTATGCAGGACAATGCTCCATCCCATGCATCGAAGTACTCTACTGCTTGACTGCTAGTAAAGGCCTTAAAGATGAAATAATAATGATACCTTCCTCACCTGACCTAAGCCCTATTGAGAGCTTGAGGGCACCTCTTAAATGGGAAATTTACAGCGAAGGAAAGCAGCAGTACACCTCTCTGATCAGTGTCTGGGAGGCTGTGGTTGGTGCTGCCCAAAAAGCTGATCGTCAACAGATGAAGAAACTGACAGACTCCATTGATAGAAGGCTTATCACTATTATTGAGAAGAAAAGTGGCTATATTTTTTGTAAAATGTCAAAAATATCTTTTTGTACATTGAGGTTATTGGTTATTATTCTCACTTTAACAAATGAAAATATAATTAAGATGGGAAAATCTTTGTTTTTTTATTTAGTTGCATATTAATTTTGCACACTTATAGTTATCCAATTACTATATTCTCTTGAAAAAAAACTTCACTAGATACGTGGAACATGTTGGCACTGTACAAACAACAGGAAATAATTAGCAAAAGTTCTCTCTTTAGATTTTACAAGATTTTCCATTACAACCATTAGGTGTCCCTGCTTGATAAATAATTGTACCTTCTGCTTGGTTAGTTTTCTGCACTTATCATACATACTGGTCATATTCCTTCAGAAGTCCACCTCCCAGAAGATCACTTTTCAAAGCATTTTTGGTTAATTGTCTCAATGAGGTTTCAAATGAAGGTAATTAAATCTTTTGAATCTCAAATTCAACTAATTTGTCCCTTCAAAAAATTGATTCACAGCAAATCAATTTGGCACAAATCTCAATACTGCAAAGTCTGTATACACAATACAAAGACGCGTTTAACACTCTCGGATATCTTAGGACTGTATTGGACCTTTTATTAGCTTCTTAACGCAAGCACAGCCTTAATAATGTCCACATCACCTCAATGTATCTGGCAATGGTTAAAATGTTGGTTACCAGTGGTATACAACAGCCTGTTTGAAGGTAGACTGTCACCAGGTGTTTACTACCTCATCTGAGAGCAAATAAATGGGAAAAAGAAGCTGATTCCAGTGATGTGTTACTTACTGGGCTACTTGCTGTCATTTTTATAAAATCATTGCTGAAGATCTACCAGTTCTCTGAAAGTTGAGCTCTGTATAGCTCACAACACTAATTTACAGCTTCTGTTTTCACTTTGCATAGGTAGAAAGCTGCCAATCGATGGTGGTGGAGTTATAGAGATATCATGAATATGCATGACAATTACTAGGAGGTTTACTAGTCCTCTAGCGATAATCTCCTGGTGATAAAATAGTGATTCTATGTAAACTACAGCTAGCAGCCCAAAATATGATATATCGCTGGAATAAAGGTCTCTGTCTTTACATTATGCTATTGAAATGCTAGTCACTACTCACGGACAGACAGTGAGGCAGAAGAGTCAGACATTCCGTGGATAATACAGAAACTGGTGGAGGCGGAGATGAAGGACACAAAACGTAAGGGACAAATTCTTTTAGCCGTAATTTATGGAATATATTTGGAATGCGAAAAGATGGAGGCAGTTTTATTCTGAAAGCTACTGGGTTAACTACCTCCAAAATCTCATATGGACCAATAAACTTAGGACCCAACTTCCCTGATGCCACTTGCAATTTAATATTTTTGGAAGAAACCCAGACTTTGGCCTTCCATTTCTGGCAATGTTGGTCCACCCCAAAATTCTTCTGAACCCCTCTCCAAACATCACCCAGTTTTTGAATAGCAACCTCTACTCCCAGAAAACCAGAACTCATCCTTGAGAATTCATCAAAATGAGGATGAAAACCATAATTACAAAAAAACAGCAAGGTTCCAGTAGACTGGTTAACCCGATTGTTAAAGGTGAATTCAACAAGCGGTAAGAATGAAGACCAGTCCTCCTGCTGAGCTGCAACAAAACATCTTAGAATCTGCTCCAACAACTGATTTATCCTCTCTGTCTGACTGTTGGTTTGAGGATGGTAAGCAGAGGAAAAGGACACGTCAATCCTCAATCTCTTACAAAACGCTTTCCAGAATTTAGCGACAAACTGCATCCTCCTATCGGATAAAATGTTCAAAGGAATGCCATGCAACCTCACCACATGATTGCTAAATAACCTGGAAAACATCTCAGCATTAAGTAACCTTGATAACGGAACAAAGCGAGCTTGTTGACTGAATCTGTCAACCATCACCCAAATAGCGGTTTTCCCACTAGACAAAGGCAAATTAGTGATGAAATCCATGGACAAATGAGTCGACGGTCTACTCTTGTTCTTAGAAATGAAGGCTATTCCATGCGAGAAATTACCAGGAAACTGAAGATTTCCTACAATGGTGTGTACTACTCCCTTCAGAGGAGAGCACAAACAAGCTCTAACCAGAGTAGAAAGAGAAGTGGGAGGCCCAGGGGCGTAACTACCGGGGTAGCAGCCGAAGCGGTTGCTTTGTGGCCCGGCCCATATAGGGGCCCGCCGACCAGGTCCCCGGCTCCGATCGGCGCTACCCGGTAGTGCAATTAATTACCCCAACCACCGGTCCGCAGCCCAGCACCGGGCCGTTACTGTGCTCTTGCCGGTCCGCGGACACAAGGGGAGCCGGCGGCTGTGTAGCAGCTGATACTCACCCTGCATAGCGGTCCCTGTCGGCGCGGTGGCTTCATCCAGATTCCAGCGCTGAGCTGTCAAGTGTACCGCTCATTTAAGGTCATGAATATGGACGCCGCTCCTCTCCCATAGGTGTGGCGTCCATATTGATGCACCTTAATGAGCGGTAGCACGTGACCGCTCTGCACAGGAAGAAGCTGAAGCGCCGCGAGATGCAGGGAGGGAAGTTCAGTGACAGGAGGGAAGTTCAGCGACGTGAGGGTAAGTATGATGGGGGAGGATGGGGGAGCCGAGCGGAGCCATATATACAAGGGAGGGAGAGTGGGAGCAGAGCCATGTATACAAGGGAGGCCGGGAGAGTGGAAGCAGAGCCATATATACAAGGGAGGTATATGGCTCCGCTCCCACTCTACCTCCCTTGTATATATGGCTCCGCTCCCACTCTATGCAAGGGAGGGAGAGTGGGAGCAGAGCCATATATACAGTACAAGGGAGGGCCAGTGGTAGCAGAGCCATATATACAAGGGAGGGAGAGTGGAAGCAGAGCCATATATACAAGGGAGGGAGAGTGGAAGCAGAGCTATATATACAAGGGAGGGAGGGTGGGAGCGGAGCCATGCATACAGGATGGGACAGGGGAGCCATGTACAGTGGGGAAAAAAAGTATTTAGTCAGTCAGCAATAGTGCAAGTTCCACCACTTAAAAAGAAGAGAGGTGTCTGTAATTTACATCATAGGTAGACCTCAACTATGGGAGACAAACTGAGAAAAAAAAAAATCCAGAAAATCACATTGTCTGTTTTTTTTTTTTCATTTTATTTGCATATTATGGTGGAAAATAAGTATTTCGTCAGAAACAAAATTTCATCTCAATACTTTGTGATATATCCTTTGTTGGCAATGACAGAGGTCAAACGTTTTCTGTAAGTCTTCACAAGGTTGCCACACACTGTTGTTGGTATGTTGGCCCATTCCTCCATGCAGATCTCCTCTAGAGCAGTGATGTTTTTGGCTTTTCGCTTGGCAACACAGACTTTCAACTCCCTCCAAAGGTTTTCTATAGGGTTGAGATCTGGAGACTGGCTAGGCCACTCCAGGACCTTGAAATGCTTCTTACGAAGCCACTCCTTCGTTGCCCTGGTGGTGTGCTTTGGATCATTGTCATGTTGAAAGACCCAGCCACGTTTCATCTTCAATGCCCTTGCTGATGGAAGGAGGGTTGCACTCAAAATCTCACGATACATGGCCCCATTCATTCTTTCATGTACCTGGATCAGTCGTCCTGGCCCCTTTGCAGAGAAACAGCCCCAAAGCATGATGTTTCCACCACCATGCTTTACAGTAGGTATGGTGTTTGATGGATGCAACTCAGTATTCTTTTTCCTCCAAACACGACAAGTTGTGTTTCTACCAAACAGTTCCAGTTTGGTTTCATCAGACCATAGGACATTCTCCCAAAACTCCTCTGGATCATCCAAATGCTCTCTAGCAAACTTCAGACGGGCCCGGACATGTACAGGCTTAAGCAGTGGGACACGTCTGGCACTGCAGGATCTGAGTCCATGGTGGCGTAGTGTGTTACTTATGGTAGGCCTTGTTACATTGTTCCCAGCTCTCTGCAGTTCATTCACTAGGTCCCCCCATGTGGTTCTGGGATTTTTGCTCACCGTTCTTGTGATCATTCTGACCCCATGGGGTGGGATTTTGCGTGGAGCACCAGATCGAGGGAGATTATCAGTGGTCTTGTATGTCTTCCATTTTCTAATTATTGCTCCCACAGTTGATTTCTTCACTCCAAGCTGGTTGGCTATTGCAGATTCAGTCTTCCCAGCCTGGTGCAGGGCTACAATTTTGTTTCTGGTGTCCTTTGACAGCTCTTTGGTCTTCACCATAGTGGAGTTTGGAGTCAGACTGTTTGAGGGTGTGCACAGGTGTCTTTTTATACTGATAACAAGTTTAAACAGGTGCCATTACTACAGGTAATGAGTGGAGGAAAGAGGAGACTCTTAAAGAAGAAGTTACAGGTCTGTGAGAGCCAGAAATCTTGATTGCTTGTTTCTGACCAAATACTTATTTTCCACCATAATATGCAAATAAAATGAAAAAAAACAGACAATGTGATTTTCTGGATTTTTTTTTCTCAGTTTGTCTCCCATAGTTGAGGGCTACCTATGATGTAAATTACAGACGCCTCTCATCTTTTTAAGTGGTGGAACTTGCACTATTGCTGACTGACTAAATACTTTTTTTCCCCACTGTATTCAAGATGGGAGGGTGGGAGCAGAGCCATGTATACAGGATGGGAGAGTAGGAGCAGAGCCATGTATACAGGATGGGAGAGTGGGAGCAGAGCCATGCATACAGGATGCGAGAGTGGGAGCAGAGCCATGCATACAGGATGGGAGAGTGGGAGCAGAGCCATGTATACAGGATTGGAGAGTGGGAGCAGAGCCATGTATACAGGATTGGAGAGTGGGAGCAGAGCCATGTATACAGGATGGGAGAGTGGGAGCGGAGCCATGTATACAGGATGGGAGGGTGGGAGCAGAGCCATGTATACAGGATGGAAGCGGAGCCATGTATACAGGATGGGAGCAGAGCCATGTATACAGGATGGGAGAGTAGGAGCAGAGCCATGTATACAGGATGGGAGAGTGGGAGCAGAGCCATGCATACAGGATGGGAGAGTCGGAGAAGAGCCATGTATACAAGGATGGGACAGGGGAGCCATGCATACAACAGGGGAAGCCACACAGAGCTGGACAGGACGGGGGGAACCACACATACATTTTCTGATGTTTAGAAAATAATCAGCATGTACAGTACCCCAGTACAATTTTTCTTAAGTGCTCAATGCTCCATTTCCTTGTAGGTTCCAATCATCATTAACAGTGATGGTTATCAGTAGAAGTAGCCCAGTGCTCCAACTGAAACTGAAACAAACAAGCCAAGTGCTCCCACTCATTCACCTATGGTGAGTTGAGTCACATTATAAATGTTATAATTATATGATGAGTATGCACTGCTAAACTACAACCACGTCCATAGCCCCGCCCCCTAATGACCAAAGCCCTGCCCCTGTCACACCTCCATCCCCGACCTGCCGGGCCATGGAAGAATGGTCTTGCTTGAAGTCGGTCCCTAGTGCAAAAAAGGTTGGGGACCACTGGTGTAGGGGATCCGGGTCCCCGGCGGAAAAAAATGTACACTATGATTTTGCAGCCTACGCTGCATTTCTGTGCCTGCTGTGCAGAGCGAAGCACATATTGGGCACGCCTCCCTGCCTGCAGCCAGTCACAGAGTGTATTGCTTCAGACTATTTCAGTCCCACCCCTTCCCTGAGCCCTCGCTGTCTATTAGCTCTCTGCAGAGCTGCCTGCCGCATGGACCTCTGGGAAATGTAGTTCCTGGAGGGGTGTGTCTTTGAGAGGGTGTGTCTTTGAGGGGGCCCCATTTAAAAGTTTGCTATGGGGCCCAATCAGTTCTAGTTACGCCCCTGGGGAGGCCCGCTGCACAACTGAGCAACAAGACAAGTACATTAGAGTCTGTAGTTTGAGAAATCGACGCCTCACTGGTCCTCAACTGGCAACTTCATTAAATAGTACAGGCAAAACACCAATGTCAACATCTACAGTGAAGAAGCGACTTCGGGATGCTGGCCTTCAGGGCAGAGTGGCAAAGAAAGAGCCATATCTGAGACTGGCTAATAAAAGGAAAAGAACACAGATATTGGACAGAGGAAGATTGGTAAAAAGTGTTATGGACAGACAAATCCAAGTTTGAGGTGTTTGGATCACACAGAAGAATATTTGTGAGACGCAGAACAACTGAAAAGATGCTGGAAGAGTGCCTGACGCCATCTGTCAAGCATGGTGGAGGTAATGTGATGGTCTGAGGTTGCTTTGATGCTGGTAAAGTGGGAGATTTGTACAAGGTTAAAGGGATTTTGAATAAGGAAGGCTATCACTCCATTTTGCAATGCCATGCCATACCCTGTGGACAGTGCTTGATTGGAGCCAACTTCATCCTACAACAGGACAATCACCTCCAAATTATGCTAGAACTATTTAGGGAAGAAGCAGGCAGCTGGTATTCTATCTGTAATGGAGTGGCCAGTGCAGTCACCAGATCTCAACCCCATTGAGCTGTTGTGGGAGTAGCTTGACCGTATAGTACGCAAAAAGTGTCCATCAAGCCAAACCAACTTGTGGGAGCATGGGGTGAAATTTCTCAAGATTACCTCAGCAAATTAGCTGCTAGAATGCCAAAGGTCTGCAATGCTGTAATTGCTGCAAAGGGAGCATTCTTTGACCAAAGCAAAGTTTGAAGGAGAAAATTATTATTTAAAATAAAAATCTTTTTTTCGAGCCTTGTCAATGTCTGGACTAGATTTTAAATTCATTTGGCAACTCATTTGATTAATAAAGTATGAGTTTTCATGGAAAACACCCAAACTTTTGAACGGTAGTGTATATATTTTCCCTTTAGATCAGAATCTGGAAATGTTGGTGCATCATTGCAGCCACAGGGTCATGGTCCTTTCAACTTCTACCACTACCCAAGAGATCTTCAGATGAAAAACCAAGAGACCAACCACGGAAAATGGGGCTCTATTTAAAACCAAACAGAATCTATGGATTTACTTTGCTTAGCTGATGAACACTAGTCATTTTGGTATGACAAAGACTACTACTGCTACCAATATATTAGAAACTTGTCTGGTGGCAGTACCAACCCCTTTACAGTTATGGACAAAGCTGATAAGGAGTATCTATTCAAGATGAAGACATACAAGAAGAAAATATGACCAAGAACTTCTTATACAATAGTAATTTTTGCTAAACTTTGTGCATGCATTTCTTTGTGCTGTTGTATACAGTGTACACTTCCATTATTATCCTTAAGCCAATCATTCACTAGAACTGTCCCGTTAGGATGTGGTACCTTGTATAAATAATTTTTGGATCAAAATAGCCAAGGGTGGATTGTAGTACTAATATAAAAATGACTATTATGAGTCCATATTGAAATATTGAGTGCATTCAGACCATTACATAGCTGCATTTCTGGTCAAACAGTTACAGACAGACAGACAATGCTCATAGTGACAAAATCTTGAGAACTGTTTGTTTATTCACTTCACAAACAGTTCTATGTTTATCCATGTTTGTTGTTTGCTATTGCAAAACATTAAGGTTTACTTAACCTCTGTCTGTGGTGGTTTTATCATGACAGCTATCCTCAAATTAGGTGGCAAAAACATGGTGACAAACTCAATTTAATCAAACACTGCATGGACAGACTTTTAGACATTTTAACATTTAAAAAACTGTCCAAAAATGATTCCACTTAGTCTTCTGTAATCAATCACACCATTCTGTCTTTGCCTGTAAGTCCATGAGAACAGGGGTCAACTTAGCATGCTGCTGCCTAGGTTTATTAGAAATCATATGAAGAAAGGTGTGAATAACCAAAGTACAAAGAATAATAAATGAAAAGGTAATTTTTATTAACAATTCAATATAAAACAGTGTAATTTGCATAAGTAAAATCATAGTTAGCCATAAAATGGCACCACCAGTAGTATTACATGCAAAGTAAATAGTCATGCAAAGTAGATGCAGTAAATCATGACTGAAACCTGCACACGAGGTGTGACAAAGAAAAGAATGGTAAATAGTAAACAGTGATGCAATTAACAAATAATGTAATCATAAGGGTGTGTGCACACGTTGCGGATTCTGCTGCGGATCCACAGAGTTTTTGGCCCTGCGGATCCACAGCAGTTTCTGCTGCGTTGTACAGTACCTTTATTTTGAATGGAAAATGAAAACCGCGGTGCACATGCTGCGGTTTTTTCCGCACGGATTTGCTGCGGTTTTAAATCCGCAGCATGTCACTTCTTTGTGCGGAATCTGCAGCGGTTTTACACCTACTTCATTGTACAGGTGTCAAACCGCTGGGGAAACCCGCAGGCTAATCCGCAGATAAACCGCAGGTCTTTTGACCTGCGGATTAACTTGCAGATTTTGCAAAATCCGCACAGAGAAATCCGCAGCAGAATCCGCAACGTGTGCACAAACCCTAAACCACGTGGTTTGTCACAGAACAGAGGTGGGCAGATGCAAAGGGTACATAGTATTAGATATTTACAATTGGGAGCATAGAATTCACTGGATTTTATTTGAAAGGGGGGAGAGCCATTTCACTTTTTCAGAGTCTTTGTTCTACCAGTAACGTGGGAACCCCCTTTATTTCCAGTGATATATGATGGACCAGAGTGGGGGCTGGTTTGGGGTTTTTATTAGTAACATTTTGGGGTACATAATAATTTTTGATTGCTTCCAGAATAAGACTGGGATCACAATATTGTGTTCAACTATGATCACTTTCGTCTAGGTTTCCGTGTAAATCCCACAAAAAAGCAATTTAGACGAACCCCCAACAAAACCACTCACCATATTATGGCAGATGGAAACACTTCTTACTCAGTTTGGCATCTGCTCCAGATGCTCTTTTTGTCACCATATTCTGAGAGCTGTAACTTTTATATATTTTAGCGAGCAAAGCTGTATGAGGGCTTATTTTTTGTAGGGCGAGTTGAAGATTTTTTTTGTACCATTTTGGGGTATACAACATTTTTTTATCACTTTTTATTCATATATTTTTCTCACACAGAATGAACAAAGACCAGCAATTCAGTTATTGTTTTTATTTTTTATTTTTTGTGACGCTCACGACACGGTAAAAGTGATAAGACTGTTTTCTTTGTCAGGTCTGTACGATTACAGCGATACCAGATTTAAATTTATTTATGCTTTGTATTTTGATGACGTGACATGTTTTTTTCAAATACACACATTAGTATATTCATTATGTAAACTAGGGGGCAGGTCACTGAGGGAGCAGCGACCTGTCAGCAGTCTGCATTATGAATATACAATAAGAGCACCACATACATGAACTCAACCTTAGGACATGAGCATATCATTAACTAAAAACTTAAAATAAGGATTAAAAATAAGCACAAGATGGATTTCATCAACAAAGGTTTCATTTTATTCAGTATAGCGGCGTCAATCTGACACTGTGTGTAGGTTACTATGCACAACCCTGCTGACAGGTTCCCTTTAAGATAAAAGTGTCCTAATCAGTCATTGTCCCCCGGGATATTTATGCCCATCACATATAGTCCTGCATCCGTAACTGAGGGGTTCTATGTCGTCAAGTTTAAGGGAAGACAGTTGTCAAGTACAAGACAGGACTGTACTGTACAGTGTGTGGTCATGTATTATGGTTGTAACAGAGTCAGTCTAGTAAGGAGGCTTCTACCCTTACTGTCTGTCTTTTGTAGGCCCAGGGTTGTAGGCTCAGTCTTCCCCAGTGTTCTACCCCACCATACCCCAGTACTCACAATCAGAACCATAGTCTGAATTGGCTGTGGTTGAACATATATACTTTTGGGTGAGTATACAGGTGTCCCCACGTTACCACTCAACCCTAGGGCAGGAGACTAAATTGCACAGGTCCTATTTATAACTGACTACAGTGTCTGTGGTATTAAACTAAAAAATGGTAACTGTCTCCCCATTCTTTGAAGCAAAAAGGATATGGCACAGGGTGTGTGTCCACATCATTCGGTGGCTTTCTTAGGTCAGCTGTCTTTCTGTCGTATGAGGCGTGGATCCAGTTGGGCTTTCTCTCGAGCTTTACGGCTGTCTCAGTTGTCAGCAGAACTTGGAAGGGTCCATGAAATTGAGGCTCAAAGGCTCTCCTGACTTATCTTTTGACCATCATCCAGTCTCCCGGGCAGCAGGGGGGCTTCCTTCCATAGAATCTGGATCTGGAAGAAAATAGTAAACTCAAGAGCACATGTTAGAAAAGCATTTTATAAGTTCAATAACATAAGAAGACAGCCTATTATGTTGCACCTGGAGCTGTTGTGAAAAATACAACACTAGCTTAGGGGCTGACCCAACTAACACCTCTTGTGAGCTGAGGCCTGTCTTTTTTTGACAGAAGATTATTCAAGATACTCTGCAAGTGTGTGACAACAGAGCTTCTTTATTCAGGAACAATATATAATAAGCTTAATAGATCAGGAGTAAATCATTTTTGTGTCTCTATCTGTGCAGCATCTACAGCAGGCTGCTTCATCTTCCATACACAGACACAGGAAAACAGGAAATACAGAAACATGCTATCCCTGTGTGAGCCTCTGGGAGTTTTTTTTTGTTCTAACTTTATAAACAGCATACAAATCTAGCAACTAAACACTCATAGACATGAATGGAGTTGATGCATCATATTCCAACATTTTCTGTTGTGAGTATACCTGATTGGGAAGAGTGCAATTGGCAAGAATTCTGTCCATGGTCTGCCCGTTTCAGCCATTGCTTTCTGGATTTTCAGTTTCAGGGTCCCATTCAATCTCTCTATGGCCGCTTTGTGGATGATACACAGTATGAATGGCGCTCCACTCTAAGGGCGGACATTCTTTCCTGCATTCCTTCTTCCTGTAAAGTAGGTGCCTCTGTCAGTCTCTGTGGTTTCGGGGAACCCTGTATCTGCAGACAACCTCTGAGATTAGTCTTTTCACTGTACCCTTGGCGGTGGCTTAATACACACCGGATACGCCTCTGTCCATCTTGAGAAGAGGTCAACACAAACAAGTACATCCTTGGGAAGTTGAGTTCAATGTAGTCTTTCTGAAGGTGCTGGAACGGGTACAGGGGCCTTGTTGTGCATCTCATAGGCTTCTTGGTGGTGCATCCTGCGCTGTTGACCATATAGGGCAGACAGGCTTGGACGTGTTTGACTGCAGTGACACTGAACCCAGGAGTATATCAATGGCGGTGGACGAGGTCTGTCATTGCAGTCTTTGATTGATGGGTATTGGTCTGGGTGACTTGACCCATCATGGGATACAAAACTCGGGAAAGGCAAACTTTGTCCCCACATGTCATAGCCCTTCTGGTGACGACACACCTCCTTTCTCTTGCCATCTGGTGAATTCTTCAACACCAGCCTGTTGTTGTTGCTCCTGGAGAAGGTCGTAGGTCACAGGTGTGTCCATGGCGGAGGCCACAAGTGCAGCTGCCATCACGGCAGGGTTGTCTCTTGGTTGGGAAGCTGCAGATTTTGCAACGTAGTCGGCCAGGTGATTGCCTCTAGCTGTAGTTGAGTCATCCTTTGCATGGTCTTTAACTCTCACTATGATAACTTTCTTGAGTAAAAGTAGGTCCTCTATTAGGCGTTGGACAGATTTCTCATTCTTGATAGGCTTACCTGCGTGACGAGGAAAGATCAAGCTCTCCATAAAGATTCAAAGTTGTGAAAGCATAGTGGCTGTCTGTATAAATGGTGGCAGTTTGGTCTTTTTGTCATGTCTGCAGGCTTCTTCTAGGGCAGCGGTCCCCAACCTGTAGCTTGGTAGCCACATGTGGCTCGCGGTCCCATGAATTGTGGCTCGCGACTGCCTGCCACCTTGGTGCATTAGGTCCAGGTCTAGCAAACAGGTATAAAGAGCACATATCAAAATGAGGAATTTTATGAGTAGCCCTGCACAGAAGAGCAGATCTGGATGCACATATACTGTCTTGGGGTTTGGACATGATTTAGGTATGGTACACTGGAGGATGATACTACATATCAGAGGAGGTGCTCAAAGCTGGATGCAACAGTGTGGTGGGAGTCCATGATGGGAGAATACTGATTGGGGGTATTGTGGGAAACCCTGGATCTTAGTGTACTGCTTTGGAGTGATTTCTGTGGAAAAGCTTTGGTTATCATTATACCTGTAATGGGGGCTTTGGTTGACACTACTTTGAAGGGGGTGGGAGCTGGATGTGGCTCGCAACCCTCTCTCTAAGCTAAATGTGGCTCTCAAGGTCAGAAAGGTTGGGGACTAGAGTTGAGCGAAATGGGTCGAAAAATTTCAAAAGTCGCCGACTTTTGGCAAAGTCGGGTTTCATGAAATGAAACCCGACCCTAGAATGAGGTCGGCCACGAGGTCGGCGACTTAAGCGCCAAAGTCGCGTTTCAAAAGTTTGTTTTGCGCTCTTTTTCAGACAATCAGGATCCACGGACACTGTGATGACATAGGCAGGGGTCACCACCATCTTTCAGAAGGGCATGCAAGTGATTGGCTTGCTTTGGTGGGCATCACAGGGGGTATAAAAGGGCGTGCACGCCGACCGCCATGTTACTCATGCTGATCTCAGAATAGGGAGAGCTGCTGCTGCTGATGATTTTGTAGGGAGAGCGTTAGGCAGGGAAGAAGACACCAAAAACTGCTTCTGCTGCTAGCGATTTTGCCTGTACAACACACCAGTCACTGTGTGTGCAGTGCAAGTGGAGGCTATATTTTGCTGGATCAGCGGTGTTGGTTGTTAGGCTGCCTTCTAAGGCTTCCTGACGGCTGCATTGCTGTTTACCCACTCCTCACACAGTACCGTGTAACAGCTGTTATCATGGCCACAGTGAAGCTATCTGTGTGTCGCTCTGTAAGGATAAGTCGAGGACATGTTCCGTTCTTACAGACCTGCACCTTCTAGTTTTGTCTAGTTTTCAAACAGTTAAATATATTTGCTGTTTGATCACATTCAAAACTATAGAGAGACAGCGTGTGTCAGTCCGTATACTTAAAAAACACGGAGCTTGACAATTTTACGTACACCGGACAGCCGTGTATGTGCACGCTCCTCTCTCAGTACCGTGTAACGGCTGTTATCATGGCCACAGTGAAGCTATCTGTGTGTCGCTCTGTAAGGATAAGTCGAGGACATGTTCCGTTCTTACAGACCTGCACCTTCTAGTTTTGTCTAGTTTTCAAACAGTTAAATATATTTGCTGTTTGATCACATTCAAAACTATAGAGAGACAGCGTGTGTCAGTCCGTATACTTAAAAAACACGGAGCTTGACAATTTTACGTACACCGGACAGCCGTGTACGTGCACGCTCCTCTCTCAGTACCGTGTAACGGCTGTTATCACGGCCACAGTGAAGCTGTGTGTCGCTCTGTAAGGATAAGTCGAGGACTTGTTCCGTTCTTACAGACCTACACTCTAGGGAGATTCTTGTGAGCCTGTGACATAGCGCTGTGATATTCAGTGGGCCTCACACAATCCAAAAGTGTCCAGTGTCCACAAGTGTGTGCAGAAATTCAAAATCTCCGTTATCCTCTAGTGACATTTTTCACACCTGCGACATCGAGCCTGTGACATAGCGCTGTGATATTCAGTGGGCCTCACACAATGCAAAAGTGTCCAGTGTCCACAAGTGTGTGCTGAAATTCAAAATCGCCGTTATCCTCTAGTCACATTTTTCACACCTGCGACATTAAGCCTGTGACATAGCGCTGTAAAGGCAAATTACAAAACATCATGCCACAGGAGAACCTTGACCTAATATTGGCTACTAAACAAGCAACTCTGGTTAACCGGTTGGTTGAGGCATTCCCAGCACACAGCAGCGGTGATGGTTCTCACACGAGCCGTACGGGCCGGGGGCAGCTTGGCAGAGGTGTTCGTGGTGCACACAGCAGAAGTGGAGTTGGAGACGGGTTTCATGACAATGTTGTGGACTGATTTTTCACGGACCACTCACACAACTGGTAATACTGCATCGATGGAAAGTGACAGGAGACAGCAGTTGTCAACTATGGTTAACAACTACTTTTCCTCCCATATCGATGTTCTCCCGCACAGGTCATTCCCCTTTGACTATTGGGCCGCTAAACTGGACACCTGGCCTGAATTGGCACAATATGCCTTACAGGAGCTCGCTTGCCCAGCTGCAAGTGTGCTATCGGAAAGAGTCTTCAGTGCAGCTGGATCAATCCTGACAGAAAAAAGGACCCGTCTGTCAACCCAAAATGTGGATGATCTAACCTTCATTAAAATGAACCATGCATGGGTTTCCAAGGATTTTGTCCCACCTTCCCTTGATGACACATAGGTTGCCAGAAAAATGGCTTGCTTTGGTCCTCCTCCTATTCCGCGAACTTGTCCTATTTTGCCTTTTGCAGCAGCTGAATGACCCACATCAACATATGCCACTTTGTAAACCTCCCTAAGTGGGCGCCCCCCCCATGGCCGGGGTCACAACCTAGCGCACAAAACCGTGCGAGTGCCGTTGCCCTGGACAGGTGGGTAGGCCGACTCTTGGGCGCGGGCACTGGCATAGGGTCCCTCATAGTGCAATCAAGTGTCTCTGACAGTGGTGGTGCACACCCGCAGTCAGACACACCGCCGTACTATGAGGGGCCCAGTGCCAGTACCGACGCCCACGAGTGTGCCCCCATTGCTTGGGCAGGGCCCCAGCATTTGCAATGTTTACCTCTCCCTGCTCCTCCGCTGTGTAGTCTGGGCTGTCAAATCCTTCACTGGGACTGCCACTACAAATTGATTGAACTGAAAGATGACGGTTAAGATGTAGCTATGCCCTGTCCTGCTGGCCGGGCTCCAGCTCCAGATGATCAGTGGCTTCCATTTCTTATGGACGTCGACTCACAATTACATGCAGTGGTGGTTTATCATCAGCTTTCACAGTTTTCCTACTCACAAACGTGTGACATTTCGGCACACATTTCAAAATGTGCCCTCTCATGCCAATCAAATAGAATCGCTTACGGCCTGTGGCTTCTGTCTTTTGCACTCCAAAGTTACGTGACAGATCATGATAGCCAGTGAGCACCATGTTTACATCGCTCCCTGTGATAAAAATTGGATTGAGATGAGTAACAGTGATGGAATCAACGGAAGTGCGATACAGCAAGACTTTATTCACAAAAAAATGTGTTTTCATTGTCTGAACACACAAATTAATTGAGGGTCAGCATCGCCTATGAGAATTGTGATGGAAGTTTTTCCCATGAATAATAATTCCTAGATTTCTGCAATTAATAGCCTTTATGTCACTAATTGTATGCATCTCATTTCCTATTGCGGAGAGGCTGGACTGTATTACTGAGACAGAAATATATATGAAGATTTCAAAATAACACCAAAAGTATACGCCTCAAATGCATTTCCTTTTTTCCACTTTTTAGATTGCTGTGTAATCCATACTGAGAACATGGAGATTTTACATGTTTAAACTATGCTATATATATCTGCTATCCAGTGATAAAGTTCCCTTTCTCAACTTTGTACAATCTGGTCAAATCCATACTGGGCCTGAGAACATCTGAGTCTGCCTCCTGATCTATAGACATACAGTGGGGCAAAAAAGTATTTAGTCAGTCAGCAATAGTGCAAGTTCCACCACTTAAAAAGATGAGAGGCGTCATTACTACAGGTAATAAGTGGAGGAAAGAGGAGACTCTTAAAGAAGAAGTTACAGGTCTGTGAGAGCCAGAAATCTTGATTGCTTGTTTCTGACCAAATACTTATTTTCCACCATAATATGCAAATAAAATGAAAAAAAAAAACAGACAATGTGATTTTCTGGATTTTTTTTTCTCAGTTTGTCTCCCATAGTTGAGGTCTACCTATGATGTAAATTACAGACGCCTCTCATCTTTTTAAGTGGTGGAACTTGCACTATTGCTGACTGACTAAATACTTTTTTTCCCCACTGTATATTTTTAATGTGTAAACTAGGCTACATATATACGTGTTATCCGGTGAAACTGTACCCTTTATCAACTTTCTACAATGTTGTTGAATCCATACTGGGCCTGAGAACGGCTGCCGAGCTGTTAAGCAAGCTACAGCACCTGTGGTTTGGACACGTAATTTTTTCAGGAATGACGGTTAGGCCTAACTCCGGAATTGCGGTTGACCTGAACTTACTGGGAAATCATCGTTCGCGGGGAATAATCTGAATCCCAGATCCCCATCACTAACGGAGTTCAGCACGTTATCTGCACCTGTAAGCGACAAAAGCTGGTTCTTTCAGTGTAGCGTGCATGCAGCCCCGGACACGTACTGGAATGCTAGACCTGTTATTGCTCGATCTCACGTACCACAGCCTCGCATATCCCTCTAGTAAGCTTGACGCGTACCGCGGGGCCATGCCGGAGTCTCGGTTGTTAACGGAATAAAGCTGAGAAATCGCTAGCACAACTACAAACGGACCTACCACACCACACACAGAATCGACAAAGCTTGCAATCTGTCCATCTTTTCTGTAGCTTGTATGGTAGTGGTTTCCCGGGTGCAGTCCAATTAAGCCACAGGCTCCACTCCTGGGGGTGCCCTTTTGGACATTCCTTTAAGGTTCAGCTTTGCAATCATACTGCCCCCGGAAACCAAAAACTTTGCCTTCAGGGACGCTGTTTGGAGGTTCGTGGGAATAACGCCACCCGATCAGCAGTCGGCATATGGGTCGCCCTCCCAGGGCTGTGGGGTACTCGGTACCGGGCCGGTGTCAGTGGGATATGTCACAGCAGCGGTGACCCGGACGGTGGCCCTGGGCGCCCATGTAAATGACGTGGTATAATGGTAAAGAGTTTATATAGATAGTTTGACGCCACCTGTGGTGTTCGGCAACATAGATGTTAGGCCGACGCTGCATGCAGATCCTCTGGGACTGATGGTGTTGTGCAGCAAAGATGGTGAAGCTCCCCACAGGTGAAGCTGGAGTCCCAGGGAAGTGTAGATGTAGTGATGGGGGAAAGGCACAGGCAGTGTAGGTGCTGGTACCCAGATGTAGCGGTGCTGGAATAACTGTAGGACACCAGAGCGTGCAGTTCCAAAGCTTTACTCACAGTCTGCAGGTTACACAGATGCCTGCCTCCGTGCTGTGTCCTCCTGGTCAGGACCTCTGCCAACCTCCGGGACCAGAATGGAAAGCTCCCTTCCAACACTCCGCCAACATGTACCTTCCTGAACGTCTCCTTTCTAGCGCTTGTGGGGGAAGCACTCACAGGACCGTGGTTCACTGAAACGCCTCCTGTCTAACAGATGTTCCTCAGACTTTACTTGTATGGCAGACAGCTGTAGCCTTTTCCTTCTGCCTCGCACACGTCGATGCTGGGGCCTCCGAGCCTTAGTTGGGTACAGAGCATTTATAGCTGCTACTTCCCCCGGTTTCTGCTGCAGGAACGTCAGTGTCCCTGCAAACTTGGAGACCGGAATCCGGACCATGCGCTCCAGCTAGGAGAGAGCCTTAACTCTGCTCATCCTCCAGCTCCCCTTCTCACGTCCACACACTTCCCCTTCCCTGCACAGAGTGCCCTAACTTATCTCCTCCCAACCACAGAGAGCAGCTCCTCAGCAGTCAGGTTCAGAGGTCTCCCTGCTGGCCTGGAGTGGGAAATGTGTTGTGTGTTGGTTTCACTGCTAGAGAGATCCTTCGTTGCTCCCAAGCTTGACAACACACTCCCTAGGAGGAAGGCAATGCCACAGTGGCGACCGTACTCTTGGGGACGCCACAAGTGCACTGAGGCCCAGCCACTGCTGGATGATGCTGCTGGTACATTGTCCCAGACCACTACATTCCCCTCGCACTCTGCACAGCCAGAATCTGACCCAGAGGAAACTCAGGTTCCCCTTCCCGCATACTATACCACCTTACACGGTGACAAAGAGGAAGGTGCAGATGAAAGTGCAGGTTCCTTGAGCAGGTGGGGGGCATACTCATGGGCGATGGCACTGGCACAGGGCGCCGCATAGTACGCAAAAGTGTCTCTGCTGGTGGGAGGGCCTAAACAGCCAAGTGCAGTGAGATGGAAGATGGGGACGACAAGGAATTCAGAGTAGTGCAGGGATTCCCTAGCAAGGAGACTTATGTAATTGTTTTCAATGTTGGGACAGCAATTTTTGGGGAGCACTATACTCTGGTGAATGATATATGGGGCCCACCATACACTGGAGCATTCCAAAGGTGGACATCAGACACTGGAGCAGCATTTACAGGGCCCATTATACACTAGAGCAGTAGAAATGGGGTCCATTATATATGGAGCATTATTTGGGCCCATAAGACAGTGGAGCTTCATCCATTGGGACCAACATATACTGTAGCATTATGTGGAGCTCATCATATACGGTTTGAAACATTATATGGGAATAATGATTCCGTATGGAGAAATATATGGGCCTCATTACTCTGTATAGCGCACTAAGCGCTGGCCATAATACTGTATGGAGTTATATACTGTCCGTTTTTGGAGGTATTGGAGAATTTAAAATGGATATCAGTCATGAGATGTAAGAAGTGAAGTATTTTTTCATTGTACTATACTGCAATTTCTCTGCCGTATCGGAGCATCATGAGTTGTGGTATGTGTTAAAGGGGCGCTCTTTGGCCCTGGGCCCACGAAAACCTGGAGCCAGCTCTCCCCCCCACAACTGTAGCCAAATAACCCCCATTTTTCAGTGCGTAACTAGTATTATGAAGTTAATTAAGGTTGACAAGCTTCAGTAACAAGAATTTATGCTTTTGGCATTCAAATGGGCACTGTTGGTGTGTTTCCTGTCCTCCTCTCACTGCCGACTTTAATTCTCCATTGACTTACATTGGGTTTTGTGTTTCGGGACGACCCCGACTTTTCCCTATAGTCGGCCGATTTTGCTCGACCCGACTTTTGGAAAAGTCGGGTTTCATGAAACGAAACTCGACCCTAAAAAACCAAAAGTCGCTCAACACTATTGGGGACCACTGTTCTAGGGCATGAAGTTCAGCTTCCAGGATGGACATGTGTGAAGGCAGTAGTTCTGCTTTTATGGTTTCATTGAGGGAAACAGCAGCATATTCAGTGTAGAACAGGCCATACATGCCACAAAGAGCTCATGGTCTGGCTTATCTAGTGGTTATCTAGTGGGACATCGGTAACATGACTGAAACCCCTCCGTGGGACATTATTTGTACACAGTCATGGTCCTCTTGTAGCTCAACTAGCAAGTCATTCAAGTTACCACTAACACTCACTCCCCCACTCCAGAGGCAAGAAGATGGCTGGAAACAGTAGTGCAATGGTGAATGTTGATGTTATCAGGCACGAGGAGGGCACATTGAAACCTGAGATGTCAAGCAGTACTGAGAAAAAATGGCCAAAACATCATGAGAGACAAACAGAAAGGGAGAAAGTTAGAGCAATTGCAGATGCACATTAAAAGGTATCAATCACTGAGAACTCTCAAACCCTAATATTTTTCTATCTATTAGTGAACACGGTACAAAGATGTATATCTTTCTTGTTACTGCTGCACAGCATTCATAACTTTGACTCCCCCGAAAAGGCTGGAGAAGGGAGAAGGAGGGGGCTTATCATACTGCGTTCTGGTGTAGCAGACCTGCAGCGTCTGTGTCCAAGCATTTCATAATCATAACATGTGAAATTTCTTTGCTCTTGCCTGGTCTACATAAGTGGGGCTCTGGACAGGATTTTTGCCTTCTAATTCAGGGCATTTGTTGCTTCCATACCCTTGGTTACTCAGAATATCAAAGCAGAGGAGGACATGATCTGATACTCCGGGTGAGACATTATTAGTGACTCTCTAATCCCAGGCTTAAAACCTTAAACAAAGGCACGGGACATTAAATAGGTATCGACCCCGAAAGTGCTCTAGTTAGTTCTTCCATCTTTGCCAGAGCCGAGTATATTTTTCTACTGACTCTGTCATCCTGTTGGATATCATGAAGGATGGCTGACTGGGAGGCTAACTTGTCCTGACCCCACTGGGTGAGTTTTTCTCATATACTGCTTTCCCAATCTATTGAAGTATCATCTGCAGGTGGGGCTCCTATTGCCTCTGCCACAAGGAGGTAGAAGGTATCCCCTTCCTCTACTAACTCCAGGTCCTCTAAATCCTGTCAGTAACAGGAGAAGGTATTTTTTATATATAACAAATGACATGGGAAACATTTCATTGTTTGGCATTGTACTCACCATGGCCAGAATTTCACTAGGATGCAAGGGACACTACACACCCTCCTGGGGCTCTACAGTATCGGGACCCCTAGACTGGGCTGTGAGGTCTGGTGGTAGCAGACTGGAAGAGCAGCAGGGATTGAGGTAGGCTGCCCACCCTGACTGAGTAATTGTCCTAAGGGGGGTGAATATAGAGATGAGCGAATTTGCCTTTTTTAGGGTCGAGTCGGGTTTCATGAAACCCGACTTTCTCAAAAGTCGAGTCGAACGAAATCGGCCGACTATAGGGAAAAGTCGGAGGTCCGACTGAAACACGAATCCCAATGCAAGTCAATGGGGAAGCAAAGTCGACAGGGAGTGGAGCACAGTAAACACACCTACAGTGTCCATTTCAATGCCAACAACATCAATTCTTATTACTTAAGCTCATAGACTGTAAGCTTGAGAGCAGGGCCCTCTTTCCTCTTGGTATTTGTTGTAATCTATGTGATTATTGTTATGCTGTAATGTCTATTGTCTGTACAAATCCCCTCTGAAATGTAAAGTGCTGCGGAATATGTCGGCGCCATAGAAATAAAATTTATTATTATATTATTATAAGCTTGTCAACCTTAATTTACTTTATAATAATAGTTATGCATTGAAAACTGGGGGTTATTTGGCTAAAGTTGTGGGGGGGTAGGGCTCGCTCAAGGTTTTCGTGCGCCCCGGGCCAAAGAGTGTCAGTGCGCCCCTTTAACACATACCACAATTCATGATGCTCCGATATGGCACAGAAAAATACTTCACTTCTTACATGACATGACTGATATCTATTTAAAATTCTACAATAGCTCAAAAACGGATAGTATATTACTCCATGCAGTACTATGGCCACCACAGTGCGCTATACAGAATAATGAGGCCCATATATTTCTCCATACAGAATAATTGGTCCCATATAATGCTCTATACAGTATATGATGAGCTCCACATAATGCTCCAGTATATGATGAGCCCCATGGATGATGCTCCAGTGTCTTATGGGCCCAAATAATGCTCCATATATAATGGGCCCCATTTTTAATGCTCCAGTGTATAATGGGCCCCATAGATGCTGCTCCAGTGTCTGATCTGCCCCATTTAGAATGCTTCAGTATATAATGGGCCCCATGGATGATGCTCCAGTGTCTTATGGGCCCAAATAATGCTCCATATATAATGGGCCCCATTTCTAATGCTCCAGTGTATAATGGGCCCCGTAAATGCTGCTCCAGTGTCTGATGTCCCCAATTTGGAATGCTCCAGTATATGATGGGCCTCATGGATGATGATTCAGTGTATGATGGGCCCAAATAATGCTCCATATATAATCTGCCCCATTTAGAATGCTCCAGTATATGATGGGCCCCATGGATGATGCTCCAGTTTCTTATGGGCCCAAATAATGCCCCATATACAATGGGCCCCATTTCTAATGCTCCAGTGTATAATAGGCCACATAGATGCTGCTTCAGTATCTGATCTGCCCCATTTAGAATGCTTCAGTATATGATGGGCCCCATGGATGATGCTCCAGTGTCTTATGGGGTCAAAAAAAGGCTCCATATATAATGGGCCCCATTTCTAATGCTCCAGTGGATAATGGGCCCCATAAATGCTGCTCCAGTGTCTGATGTCCCCCATTTGGAATGCTCCAGTATATGATGGGCCCAAAAAATGCTCCATATATGATCTGCCCCATTTAGAATACTCCAGTATATGATGGGCCCCATGGATGATGCTCCAGTGTCTTATGGGCCCAAATAATGCTCCATATATAATGGGCCCCATTTCTAATGCTCCAGTGTATAATGGGCCCCATAAATGCTGCTCCAATGTCTGATGTCCCCCATTTGGAATGCTCCAGTATATGATGAGCTTCATGGATGATGCTCCAGTGTCTTATGGGCCCAAATAATGTTCCATATATAATGGGCCCCATTTCTAATGCTCCAGTGTATAATGGGCCCCATAGATGCTGCTCCAGTGTCTGATCTGCCCCATTTAGAATGCTCCAGTATATGATGGGCCCCATGGATGATGCTCCAGTGTCTTATGGGCCCAAATAATGCTCAATATATAATGGGCCCCATTTCTAATGCTCCAGTGGATAATGGGCCCCGTGAATGCTGCTCCAGTGTCTGATGTCCCCCATTTGGAATGCTCCAGTATATGATGGGCCTCATGGTTGATGCTCCAGTGTATGATGGGCCCAAATAATGCTCCATATATAATCTGCCCCATTTAGAATGCTCCAGTATATGATGGGCCCCATGGATGATGCTGATGCTTCAGTGTCTTATGGGCCCAAATAATGCTCCATATATAATAGGCCACATTTCTAATGCTCCAGTGTATAATGGGCCCCGTAAATGCTGCTCCAGTGTCTGATGTCCCCCATTTGGAATGCTCCAGTATATGATGGGCCTGATGGATGATGCTCCAGTATATGATGGGCCCAAATAATGCTTCATTTATAATCTGCCCCATTTAGAATGATCCAGTGTATAATGGGCTCCGTAGATGCTGCTCCAGTGTCTGATCTGCCCCATTTAGAATGCTCCAGTATATGATGGGCCCCATGGATGATGCTCCAGTGTCTTATTGGCCCAAATAATGCTCCATATATAGTGGGCCCCATTTCTAATGCTCCAGTGTATAATGGGCCCCGTAAATGCTGCACCAGTGTCTGATGTCCCCCATTTGGAATGCTCCAGTATATAATGGGCCTCGTTGAAGATGCTCCAGTGTATAATGGCCTCCATATATCATTCTCCAGTGTATAGTCCTCCCCAAAAATTGCTCCCAACCTTTAAAAAAATTAAATACCTCTCCTTGCTGGGCACTGCTCCACTCTGGACTCCTCAGCGTCGCCATCTTCCAGCTCTCTGCACTTGTACTGTTTAGGCAGAGGGCATACAGACGTGATGTCACCACGCTCTCTGACCTGAATGTCACTGTTAGGAAATGCGGAAGATGTCATGGCGGTGGAGCAGGGAGAGGTAAGTATTGCAAGTGCTGTGGCCCTGAGCAAGCAGAGGGGGCCCACTCATGAGCGACGGCACTGGCAAAGGTCCCCTCATAGTACACTGACGGTGATTGGGCCCGCCCACCAGCAGAGACACTTTTGCGTACTATGAGGGGCCCTGTGCCAGTGCCGTCGCCCACGAGTATGCCCCCCCACTTTCTCAGGGAACCGGCACTTTCATCTGCAACTTCCTCTCTGTCACCGTGTAAGGTGGTATAGTATGCGGGAAGGGGCACCTGAATTTCATCAGGGTCAGATTCTAGCTCTGTAGAGTGCGAGGGGAATGTAGTGCTGTAGATGAATGTACCAGCAGAATCATCTAGCAGTGGCTGTGCATCAGTGCACTCCATCTCTGATTCATGTTGGACTGGGGAATTCAGGATTTGACTTGATAACCCAGGCATGGTATGTGAAAAGAGCTCCATGGAGTAATCTGAAGTGTGGGCTGCCACATCCTTCACTTTTGGTGGGGGTGAAGGACACAAGAAAAGGGGTTGTTCCTGACCAGAAGCCTGCACTGACGACTCAGTGTTGGCATTTTTTTGAAACTTCAGAAGAGGAGGCGATAGAGCTGGAGGCTGTTTTGGCAATGTAAGCCAAAACCAGTTCCTGATGCTCCGGCTTTAAAAACGGTTTACTTACTCCCAGAAAAGGGAGCCTTCCAGGCCTTCCGGAGCTAGACCATGATGCATGCTCAACACCTCCTGCCTTAGCTGCTATTGTGCTTTTGGCACTACCAGCAGATGCACCACCACCACCATTAGTACCAGCTGGCCCCCACGCCCGCGGCCTCTTCCACCATACTTCCTAATTTTTGTGAAAATGGACCCAAAATACCAGCAGATATATGGTACTGTATCAGAAGTGTACAGCTGTATGCAGTCTAGGGATAATTGTAAACCTCCGTATATATTTCATGAGTCAGACACAGACGCTCACATGCTCAGTATGGATTAGACAATATTATAAAAAGTTGAAAAAGGGTACAGTATCACCAGATACAAGGTTTATATAGCATAGTTTAAACATTCTAAATCTCCATATATATTTCAGGAGGCAAACACAGACGCTCTCAGGCCCAGTATGGATTCGACAAGAATCTAGAAAGTTGAAAAAGGGTACAGTACCACCAGATACCATGTATATGTAGTATAGTTTAAACATTTTAAATCTCCGTATATATTTCAGGAGGCAGACACAGACGCTCTCAGGCCCAGTATGGATTCGACAAGAATCTAGAAAGTTGAAAAAGGGTACAGTACCACCAGATACCATAAATGAGCTGTCTTACACCACAAGCCCATATGTTAGGAGGCGCCTGTCTGTATCCTGTTCATTTAGACACTGTTCACATGTTCAGGTTTTAAATACATTAGATAGGGATTGCTTCGTGAAGGGTTACCGTGACGTGGTGAAGCAGCTTGATATATATTTTTTGCAAAAAACATATCAACTAAATACCCTGTATTTGTTATACAGCACTTGCTGATTACTGTCATGTTTTTATTACAGAGTATTTTTGCAAATTTGTCATTTTGTGTTCTCTTGTGTTTCAGCCATTGGGTGGTGTGAGCAGTGTCTTACTGACTTGTTCACACTTGTGCATGTCACATATGTTTTTAATCCGTTTTTTCCGTGCTCAGCATGGTTTGGGAGACCCCACCCCTCTCCTGTGTGACATGCACATAAATGAGCTGTCTTACACCACAAGCCCATATGTTAGTAGGCGCCTGTCTGTATCCTGTTCATTTAGACACTGTTCACATGTTCAGGTTTTAAATACATTAGATAGGGACTGCTTCGTGAAGGGTTACCGTGACGTGGTGAAGCAGCTTGGTATATATTTTTTGCAAAAAACGTATCAACTAAATACCCTGTATTTGTTATACAACACTTGCTGATTACTGTCATGTTTTTATTACAGAGTATTTTTGCAAATTTGTCATTTTGTGTTCTCTTGTGTTTCAGATACCATGTATATGTAGTATAGTTTAAACATTTTAAATCTCCGTATATATTTCAGGAGGCAGACACAGACGCTCTCAGGCTCAGTATGGATTCGACAAGAATCTAGAAAGTTGAAAAAGGGTACAGTACCACCAGATACCATAAATGAACTGTCTTACACCACAAGCCCATATGTTAGGAGGCGCCTGTCTGTATCCTGTTCATTTAGACACTGTTCACATGTTCAGGTTTTAAATACATTAGATAGGGATTGCTTCGTGAAGGGTTACCGTGACGTGGTGAAGCAGCTTGATATATATTTTTTGCAAAAAACATATCAACTAAATACCCTGTATTTGTTATACAGCACTTGCTGATTACTGTCATGTTTTTATTACAGAGTATTTTTGCAAATTTGTCATTTTGTGTTCTCTTGTGTTTCAGCCATTGGGTGGTGTGAGCAGTGTCTTACTGACTTGTTCACACTTGTGCATGTCACATATGTTTTTAATCCGTTTTTTCCGTGCTCAGCATGGTTTGGGAGACCCCACCCCTCTCCTGTGTGACATGCACATAAATGAGCTGTCTTACACCACAAGCCCATATGTTAGTAGGCGCCTGTCTGTATCCTGTTCATTTAGACACTGTTCACATGTTCAGGTTTTAAATACATTAGATAGGGACTGCTTCGTGAAGGGTTACCGTGACGTGGTGAAGCAGCTTGGTATATATTTTTTGCAAAAAACGTATCAACTAAATACCCTGTATTTGTTATACAACACTTGCTGATTACTGTCATGTTTTTATTACAGAGTATTTTTGCAAATTTGTCATTTTGTGTTCTCTTGTGTTTCAGATACCATGTATATGTAGTATAGTTTAAACATTTTAAATCTCCGTATATATTTCAGGAGGCAGACACAGACGCTCTCAGGCTCAGTATGGATTACACCACAATATAAAAAGCAGTAAAAGGGTAATGGATCAGAAGCGTACAGCTGTATACAGTGTAGGGGTAATTGTAAATCTCCGTATATATTTCCAGAGTCAGAAACAGACTCTAACTGTCTCAGTATGGATTAGACCAGAATATAAAAAGCAGTAAAAGGGTAATGTATCACAAGCGTACAGCTGTATACAGTGTTGGGGTAATCTTAAATCACCCTCAGACGCTCACTCAGTCTGGATTTGACCATAATACAAAATGTTGAGAAAAGGTACTGGATAACAAGATAGCAAGTATATACACATTATAGGGTACAATTTAAATCTCCGTATATATTTCTGTAGTCACCCTCAGACGCTCACTCAGTCTGGATTTGACCATAATACAAAATGTTGAGAAAAGGTACTGGATAACAAGATAGCAAGTATATACATTATAGGGTACAATTTAAATCTCCGTATATATTTTTGTAGTCACCCTCAGATGCTCACTCAGTATGGATTTGACCGTAATACAAAATGTCGAACAAAGGTACTGTATCACAAGATAGGAGGTGTATATAGTATAGGGTAAAATTTTTATCTCCGTATATATTGAAGGAGTAAACCACACACACTCACTCAGTATGGATTATACCATAATAAAAAATTTAGAACAAAGGTACTGTATCAGCAGATACCAGGTGCATATAGTATAAGTGAAAATCTAAATCTCCCTATATATTTCCGGAGTCACATACAGATAGTCAACATGCATTTCTCCGTGATACCAGCCGGTACACGGTAGTGTGTGAGGAGCGTACAGCTCTATACAGTGTGGGAAATAATGAACGTTTGTTCACTGTGCAGAAAAAAAAATAAAAGTATAAGGCTGGTTTCACATTAGCGTTCGATCGCGCAGCGCATCGTGCGCTATCGGGTGCACGCGCAATGTCCCCCTATCTTTAACATGGTGATCGCAGGGTCTTGCGAATGTACGCGCTCTTCAGCATTTAGCGTGCACTGCACATTTTACAGGTGTGTGCCCAGACGCGCCGTACGATACATGTTGCAATTTTTTTTCCGGCGGCATCGTTAAAAAAAATTGCGCACGCACGTGTGCGCTCGATGTGCGCACAAAAATAGCATTACAGTCTATGTGGTCGCTGACGAGCACGTGGCACCGCGCACGTCAGCGCCTTGTGCGTGCACGCGATTTGAGTAAACAATGTCTAGACACTTGTCTAGAACTCCCCCTAAACAAGCAACATTGTTTTGGAGGAGTGTACATAAAAGAAGGTGTCTTCAGGGTCAGACAATTACTCTACATACAGACTTGCAGAGACCAGACAAGCACCTCCAAAAGCCTTCCACCTGTGGATTCAAGCTTCAGGAGCCAAAATGTGAGTATTCTTAAAAATAATGTCTGTGTGTCCTGTACAATGTATTATGTACTAATGTATTTTTTGTTTTCTTTTCAGCAGGTCTTCTTCCGGATCAGTCTATTCGCCATCTCGGCAAGAACTGGCCCAAGCTGATCGTGAGGTGAGAATCTTGCTGCCTTTTGGTAAGTATAGCTGCCTCTAGTAATGTGTTTTAATTTTTTCTTTCTTTACAGACATCAGACACGGGCAGTGAAGATGGAGTGCGGCAGCGTTCTGAGCGGCAGCGTTCTGAGCGGGAGCGGTCTGAGGATTCTGAGCGGGAGCAGCGTAGTCAAGTCGTGGCGAGGAGACGCAATGTGAGTATATATATATTTTTTTCTATCTTTCTTTCTTCTGCTTCTTTTCTGGTTTTTTTGTATCTTTTCCATACTTCTAAACATTCTATTTTTTTTTTTCTAGGTTCCACAGCGGGATGACGAAGTCTACATCGACAACGAGCACCTCATCCACCTCGTTGAGGAGCGCATCCCTTTGTGGGACAGCCGTGACCAGCAGTACAAAGACACAGTGGTGACCCGGCAGCTCTGGAATGAGGTGGCCGCAGCGCTGATGGATGGCTGGGACAGCGCCTCTGCAGCTTCAAAAAGGGCGTTCAGTAAGTATAAAGATGCTCTGTGATACAGCATTTATTTTTGGACTTGATGGTGCTGATGTGTTTTTTGCAAGATATATTCTTGCATTAAACACACCAATGCCTGGTGGAAAACTATGATTGATTTGTGTCTTCAACTGCTGCATTGTTTTGTGGACCTGACGGTGGTGATGTGTTTTTTGCAAGATATATTCTTGCATTAAACACACCAATGCCTGGTGAAAAACTGTGATTGATTTGTGTCTGAAACTGCTGCATTGTTTTGTGGACCTGACGGTGGTGGTGTTTTTTTGACAAGATATATTCTTGCATGAAAAGCACCAATGCCTTGTTGAGAACTGTGATTGATTTGTGTCTTCAACTGCTGCATTGTTTTGTGGACCTGACGGTGCTGATGTGTTTTTTGCAAGATATATTCTTGCATTAAACACACCAATGCCTGGTGGAAAACTGTGATTGATTTGTGTCTTCAACTGCTGCATTGTTTTGTGGACCTGACGGTGGTGGTGTTTTATTGGTGCTGCAGCAGTGACTGTTTTCAAAGTTCAATCAGGTGTGTGGTGAGAATGACGTTAAAGTAGTGCATTTTTATTTTTTATTTTTTTTACCAACAGTGCAAAAAATCCGCACACGTTGGCGCTCGATGAAGGACCGCTTCAACACTGATGTTTGTGCTGAGGGACAGGTTCAGAGTTGTACATTCATGATACTCATGTTTTCCCTTTCTTTCCACAGCACTTGGAGCAGCACCCTGCAAACTGACCCTGTCCCGGGAGCGATTCTTCATCGATCGACCTCGGACCCGTCCCAGCCATCCGACAGCCAGGAAGCATCTTGCAGGTCAGCAACACAAACAGCTGGTGACCAGGAAGCTGGTCCATCAGGTGTTCCCCTGTCCCAGGTCTCTGTCACTGGTTATGCGGGCACTACCCACCAGCGGCAGAGGGCCTTGGACAGGAATGTCATGCCTGAGTTCATGCACTTGAGCGAGGCCTTTAAGGCCAGCCTCAAGGCGCTGGCCGCCAGAACGGAAAGCGGTTTCTCCCTGATGGAGCGTGGTTTTAACCACATGGAACGTGGTTTTAACCACATGGAACACCGCTTCCACTCTGTCGACCAGCGCCTTGACCGTCTGGAGGCCAACCTCAACAAACCAGCGCACCATTTTTTCAGTAAAATTGAACAGGGCATGGTGGAACACCTTAGTCCTGAGCAACAGCTGAGTGTGTTACAGGCCTGCAACATTGCTTACTTGCAGGCTATGCAGCAGAATCGGTATGTTCAGCAGTCAGTGGTGTCATTTCCAACAGTTCCACCGCTGACTCGCTTAACCACACTATCGACTTCTGCTGCATACCACTGCATGGCCACCTGTATTCCCAGCGAAGCCGGACATCACTACACCACCTCAAGTCTGAGTGCTGCTGGACACTCCTCCGCCACCACCACTATGGCAAGCGCTGCTCCTGTATGGAGCACCACCACCGCCACAGCATCACCAGCTTGGAGCCAAACCACCACAGAACCTGTTTGGGCCACCGACACCACCAGTCAACACCAAAGGAGCACCGCCAGCACTCCGCAGCAACAGAGCACCGCCAGCACCCCGCAGCAACAGAGCACCGCAAGCAGTCATCGGCAAAGGAGCACCGCCAGCACTCCTCAGCAACTGAGCACCGCCAGCACTCCTCAGCAAAGGAGCACCGCCACCACTCCGCAGCAACAGAGCACCGCCACCACTCCGCAGCAAAGGAGCACCACCGCCACTCATCATCAAAGGAGCACCGCCAGCACTCCGCAGCAAAGGAGCACCACCACCACTCATCAGCAAAGGAGCACCGCCAGCACTCATCAGCAAAGGAGCACCACCACCACTCCTCATGTCAACACAACCGCCACCAATTCTCCTCCTCTGAGTCCCCCAAGAACTTTTGAAGAGATCCCAGGCAGGCAGCCTTCTGCTCAGAGCACCGACCCAAATTTCTCTCCTTCTATGAGCACCGCCACTTCTAGCACCACCGCCACCACAGAGCAGCAAAGGGGTGATCCGCATTCCCTATTTTGCAGGGCAACGCCACAGTCCACCGTCACCAGGCGGTCAACAAAAGTAAGGTGGTCACAGGCTGCAAGTCGGTCCGGGCACGTTATTCCTGCGCCAAAGAAGAAGAAAAAAAAACTTTGTTTGTCCATCCACCGTCTAATCCTAATGTGTCTCAAACTGGCTCAATGTCCATTCCAGAGCTCCCTTCCCCCAGTACTTTTGTCGCCCCTTCTCCTAGAACCCCTTCCTCTACCTCCAGTCGTTCCTCATCTCTCCATACACCCAAAGTCTCCCATTCTTCCCCCAAACGTCATTCCTAATGAAGTTTTTTTTGGTTCTTTTTTGTTACAAAATAATTGTGCACTTGTGCTTTCAAAAAATTTGGAATGGTTACTGTGTCTATCGCCGACTACACACACTGCGCCGTACACTTAGCGTTTTTGCAACAACATATATCTCCATTACTGTTTCTTGTGTGAGACATGTTTATTGTGTCAGTCTTGGAGATATGTGTGATGTCAACAAACCAAATCTACGTGACTTGTCTTTTCAACAACAGCCTCTACATTCTAGAAATATTGTACATACTCGATCCAGCAGGGTTCCCCAACTCCAGGCCTCAAGGTCCAACAAAAGATCATGTTGTATGGAATCCTCTGTTTGAAATTTTTTTTTAGCAACTATGGATTTCATTACAACATGATCAGTTGTTGAACCTTGTGGAGTGGAGTTGGGGAACCCTGCTGGATCTAGTGTGTTCAATATTACTAGAATGTAGAGACTGCTGTGGAAAAGACAAGTCATATAGGTATAATCTATATGACTTTCCTTTTCCAGAACAATCTCTACATTGTAGGAATATTGCACAGAGTGCATCCAGCAGGGTTCCCTAACTCCAGGCCTCAAGGTCCAACAAAAGATCATGTTGAATGGAATCCCCTGAAATTTTTTTTGGAACTATGGATTTCATTACAACATGATCAGTTGTTGAACCTTGTGGAGTTGGTGAAGATGTAGATTGGTTTCGTTGACAAAACATATCTCCAAGACTGACACAGGACACGCTAGTAATCGAGATATCTGGTGTGTTGCAAACTGAATAGAGTTGGTTTCCCTAACTACAGTGTTCAAACCAAACAAACATAGCATGTTTTTAGTAATTACATTGGAGTTTAAAAAAAAAATTAAACATGATATGTTGGTTGACATTATGAGTAAAGTTTTAAAACCCTTGCTATAGAGGATGGTGTTGAGTGCAAGGTATATCTATTGTTCTCATTTAAAAAATGCAAGGAACTATAGATATACCTTGTAAATAACCACATAATCTATATAGTCACCTACTCTGGAGTATTAGTGAAATCATGATGCACAAAACACAGCATCATAAATTCACTGATACACCTGGCTACTTGCTAATGGTTTTGGGAGTGTAAAAACAGAGAATGCAGTCAGTACAGGTATGAAAACAGTTTTTTTTTATTAACATACAAACAATATGCAAGACAAATTTTTAAACCATTTGCTCTTGCCATTCCACCCATCCTACATCTGAGTTGAAGTATGCCGCAAATTGGTCCCTCATTTGGCCAACTTCAACAGATGACCTGAGAGGGTGCTGTGTAAATTCAGGCAATGGATTAGGGTCAACATCATCAAGATCAAAGTTCGGATGCTCTCGAGAAAGTACAAAGTTATGTAGAACAACACAGGCCTTGACCACCTCATCCACTGTTTCCAGTTTCAGATTTATAGCTGTGCCAAGAATGTGCCATCTAGATACAAGTATACTGAAGGCACACTCTACTGTTCTCCTGGCCCTGGTCAGCCTGTAATTGAAAATTCTTTTTTGTAGGTCCAAGTCCCGGCTGGAGTAGGGTTTGAGGAGGTGTTGGCACATCTGGAACGCTTCATCACCCACCATTACAAATGGCTGTGGCGGACCTTCGGTGTTGGGAAGAGGCCGTGGCATGGGGAAATTTAAGTTGTTGCCATACAACCTCCTGCCCATGTCTGATGTCTTAAAAGCCTGGGAGTCATTACCACGGCCAAATGCCCCAATGTCCACTGCAATAAACGTACAGTCTGCATCCGCAATGGCCATCAGTACAGTTGAAAAGTACTTTTTGTAGTTAAAGAACTCAGAGCCTGTTCTTTTGGACTTGATAATCCTGATGTGTTTCCCATCCACCGCTCCCAAACAGTTAGGGAAATTGCATACAGTCCAGAATCTTTCAGCGATGTCCAACCACTTTTCTGCGGTTGGCATGGGCATGAATTCGGGACAGAGAAAGTTCCAGAGAGCCCGGCAGGTGTCCGCTACAATTCCAGACAACGTGGAGATTCCAGTCCGGTACTGGAAGTGCAGTGAGGAGAGGGTCTCTCCAGTAGCCAGGAATTTGTGACAGAAAGAAAACAACAAAAATTAATATTTGTGTTTATGTAATTTTTTTACACACGTTACATTAAAACAAACAAACAAAAAATTCGGCAGCGTTTGGTTCAATACATGGCATCCAAAAATTAACGCAGCTTGTAGTTACCGACATGGCAGAACTGTAATTCTGCCAGATTTTGAAGAGTACATATCACAAGCAAGAAAATTCAGCAGACATTGGTTTAGCAAAACTACGTACCTTAATGTGACCAGGAGCCGTTCCTCAGGAGTAATCGCACGCCGGAGCAGCGTGTCCTGTCTCCGGATGACTTCTTTTACCCGAACAAGCAAATAGTGAAATGTTTCTTGGGTCATCCTGGTATAATTCGTAAATTTCTCCGGGTTTGCCTGTAGCTCGCAGTATAGGGTGTGGTACGCTCCACGGCTCTCCCGGAGTTCCATAATGGGATGTATCCACATACGCCGCTGCTGCAGATCCATTTTTCTCAAGTCAAATGCAAGCAAATGTGAAGAATTCATTTGTAAACTGGGCCTATATAAAGAATTTCCATAGACACACCCACTGGTGTCCCATTTTTCAAGGATTTTTTCTCCAGTTAATTGCGCATAAAAAATGCAAACGCATGAAAAACGCTGCAATTTTTTGTTATGCGCACAATAATGCTACAAAATAACGCAGCGTTTACCAGCATTTGCATGCGCTTTTGACATGCGTTTCATGTGCGCTCCAAACGCAGCGCAAAAAAAACGCTAGTGTGAAAGTAGCCTTAGTGCTGTGTAAAAAGCAGTCTGCACAGCAGTGTACACACAGCAATACTGCTATAAGGCAGGCTAATAATCAGCGCTGCTGCACACAAGAAAATCCTCCCTGTCACTGGCAGGCAGCCTAATAACTAGCGCTACTGCACACAAGAAAATCCTCCCCTGTCACTGCACAGTAACTGTACTCAACAATTGCGTTCAGCACAAGCACATAACTTCTGTTTAAAGGCCTAAGTGTCTCCCTAATGATAAACAGCATCAGCAACCTCTCCCTACTGTAAAGATGGGCAGAAGAAAAATGGCGGGCGGCGGTGAGGGCTTTTATACACACTCCGTATATACAGTATTTCAGGAGTCACCCTCAGACACTCACTGAGTCAGTATGGATTTAACCGTAATCCAAAATGTTGAAAAAAGGTACTGTATCAGCAGATACCAGGTGTATCCAGTCTAGGGGTAATTGTAAATCTCCGTCTATATTTCCGGAGTCAGACAAAGATTCTCACAGGCTCAGTATGGATTAGACAAGAATATAAAAAGTCGAAAAAGGGTAATGTATTACAAGCGTACAGCTGCATACAGTGTTGGGGTCATTTTAGCTCTCCTTATATTTTACCAAAGTCAGACATAAACTCTCACAGGCTCAGTATGGATTACACCAGAATATAAAAAGTAGAAAAAGGGAAATGTATTCGAAGCGTACACCAGTATACAGTGTTGGGGTACTTTTAAATCTTCATATATATTTCCGTCTCAGTAAGCCAGTCCAGACTCTCCGCTACAGGAAACTAGATGGATACAAGTACAGACGGAAAGTCGAGTGATTTCAGAAATTTTGGAATTACTAATCAAGGGAAAACCTCCCGGGAGAATTCGCAGAGGCGATGCTGACCCTTAATTACTTTGTCTGTGGAGACAGCGAAAACGGTTCTTTGTGAAGAAAGGGTTAATGTATCGCAGTAGCGTGGATTCCATCACCGTTACTCATCTCCATCAAATTGTGATCACAGGGAGAGATGTAGACATGGTCCTCACTGCCTATCATGATCTGTCTTGTCGCTTTGGAGTGCAAAAGTCAGAAGCCACAGGCCGTAGGCGATTCTATTGGATTGGCATGAGAGGAGACAATAAAAATGGTGGCAGGAATGTCACACGTCTGTGACTAGGAAAACTGTGAAAGCTGATCATAAAGCACCAATGCATCCGATTGTGGGTCGACGTCCATTACAAATGATAGCCATTGATCATCTGAAGGTAGAGGCCAGCAGGACAGGCCATAGCTACATCTTAACCATCATCGATCAGTTCACCAAATTTGTAGTGGCCATCCCTGTGAAGGATTTAACTGCCCAGACTACAAAGCGGTGGAGCAGGGAGAGGTAAGTATTGCAAGTGCTGTGGCCCTGAGCAAGCAGGGGGGCCCACTCGTGGGTGCCGGTACTGGCACAGGGCCCCTCATAAGCTCCTGTAAGGCATATTGTGGCAATTCAGGCCATGTGTCAAGTTTACAGGCCCAATAGTCAAAGGGGAATGACCTGTGAGAGAGAACATCGATATGGGAGGAGAAGTAGTTTGTAACCATAGTTGACAACTGCTGTCTCCTGTCACTTGCAATCGAATCAGTATTAACAGTGGTGTGAGCGGTACTTGAGAAACCAGTCCATAACATGGTCATGAAACCCCTGTCTCCAACGCCACTTCGGCTGTGTGCACCATGGACACCTCTTCCATTTTGCCCAGTACGGCTCATGGGAGAACCAGCACCGCTGCTGTGTTCTGGGAATGTCTCAAACAAACGGTTTACCAGAGTTGCTTGTTTGTTAGCCAATATTAGCTCTAGGTTCTCCTGTGGCATGATGTTCTGTAATTTGCCTTTAGAGCGTGGATCGAGGATGCTGGCCAACCAGTAGTCGTCATCCTTCATCATTTTGGCAATGCGGGGGTCCCTTTTTAGGATCCGCAAGGCATAATCACACATGTGGGCCAATATTCCAGGTGTCAATGATGCACTGCCAGTGGTGGGTGGAGGAGCACTTTCTGGCAAATCCACATCCCTCCAGTCACGCACAAACCCTGTACCTGACCTTGGCACACCAACATTTTCTCTTGCCCCCTGAGAAGCATCCTCCTCCCCAAAATAATCATCCCCCTCATCCTCCTCCTCCTCTTCCTCCACCTCGTCCAGGTCAGTTGCCCTCGCTGACAATGGCTGACTGTCATCAATGCTTCCCTCCTCCTCTGCTGCAGACGCCTGATCCTTAATGTGCTTTAAAGTTTGCATGAGCCGACGCATAAGTGGGATGCTCATGCTTATGATGGCGTCATCTGCGCTTACCAGCCGTGTGTGTTATGAATGGGTCACCGAGAAGGACAACAAAAACCTAAGTCCCAGAAAACCAGAGAGGTTGGTAACTATGCAGATTGCAGATCCCTGATCCTAACCACACAACTAGCAGTAGCAGTGGAGCGTTCATACGATGATCTAGAAGCCTCGTCACTGCCGGAGGACTAAATAAGCCTAAAGCAAGAAAAGGGGAAAACTAACTGCCCCAGAGCAGACCCCAAAGGAATAGACAGCCCCCACACATGTACTGATGGTGAAACAAGATGAAAGCACAAACACAGGCAGGAAAATAGGCTGAGCAAACAATGGGGCCCAAACTTACTAGAAAGGATAGGAAAGGAAAGACACTGTCTGCAATCTGCCAAAAACCCTACAAAAATAATGTCCAACACTTCTGATAACAAAATTAACCCTGAAGTCACTAGACTTCTCCCACTATATCAGCACTCTGAAATATTCTGAGACAGAGCAAAAAAAGAGGCCAATCTAATAAGGGACTAAAAAGCAAATTGGCAAATACAGATAAATAAGATTAGAAATTCAGCACAGCCCCAGCTGGGGCTGGCTGAACACACAAAAAACTGAATAGACCAACAAAATCAAGTGTGAACATTAGCAAAAACACTTAGCTTTGAGAAGGCTGGAACAGAGCTGAAAACCAAGACCTGGAAAGCAGAAGCAATCACCAGCACTGACTAGGGCGTCGGCTGTCTTAAATCCAGTCTAAGATTCCTGAGGTCCAATCGGCATCCTCATTATCAGGTGGTAGATCTCTACTGATTAAATCAGCCTCACTACCTCCTGTTACCAACAGAGGGAGTCTGGAAGGAGAACTCACTACTGGTGGATCAGAGAATGAACTCACAACACGTGTGCATTCCTCAAAACACTGAAGGACTTTTCAGAGGTCTTTCAGCTTTGACCACTGCACACCCGACAACTCCATGTCTGCCCTCAAACTGCCTGCCTGTGTATCCTCCCACAAATGCATTACATCCTGCCTCTGTTCACACAGCCTCTCAACCATGTGCATGGTGGAGTTCCACCTTGCAACATCTATGATTAGGCGGTGCTTGGGGAGGTGGAGCGATCGCTGCAGCTTCTGCATACCACTGGAGTGTACAGGCGAGCGACGGATGTGCGAGTCAGGTCTTCGCACCTTATGGAGCAGGGCTCTTAACTCCAGATAATTATTTAGGAAACACTGCACCACCAGGTTCAAGGTGTGAGCCAGGCAAGGTATGTGTCTGAATTTTGCAAGGGCTATGGCTGCCACAAAATTCCGGCCGTTATCACTGACTACTTTGCCTGGCTCAAGATGTAGACTGCCCAGCCATGACTCAGTTTGTCACTGCAAGTAGTCGGCCAGTACCTCCGCAGTGTGTCTGTTGTCGCCCAAAGGCATCATTTTTAAAACAGCCTGCTGCCGCTTACCACTAGCTGTTCGATAGTGGGACACCTCGTGTGCAACACTGGCAGCTGTGCATGGAGCGCTCGTGCGACTGCGCTCTGTCGACGAGCTTTCGCTTCTGGAGGAGGAAGAGGAGGAGGGTCGAACGCCTACAGCCAACTGTTTCCTATACCGTGGGCTAGGCAGCACTGTTCCACCTCCACTGTCCCCTGTGGAGCCTGCATCCACCACATTAACCCAGTGCGCAGTGACGGACACGTATTGCCTACTGGCCCATGCATCTGTTGTGAGGTGCACCTTTCCACTCACTGATTGTTTGAGTGCATGGACAATGCAGTCTTTCACATGCAGGTGGAGGGCAGGGATGGCTTTTCGACCAAACGGAAGGGCATTATCTCTAATGAGATCAGTTTGGCAATGTAGACATTCAAAGCCAGTGTACGTGGATAAGAGGATGAGTACTTTCTTGTCCTACTCAGAGTGTCTGGTAGGGTGAGCTGGACTTGAGAGCTGCATATGGGGGAACTAGCGGTGGACCTGATGGACTGAGAGGGGGTTGGTGATGACCTAGTTTTTTGTTGCAAAAACATTGTGATTCCCTGACTGCTTTGGCCTTGCGACGACACCAACATTTCTTGCTGGTGGTGTGCTTACCGGTGGGCTTACAGTGGGGGAAGCGATGGAGCGTTGCTGGCTACTTTCAGTCGGAGCAGGTGCACATGTGTTACCTGAGGTTTTGAAGTCTGTCCATGCTTGCAAGTACATGTTGGTTAAATGTCTAAGCATGCAAGTGGTATTCAAATTTCAGAGATTTTTCCCTCGGCTAAAGGTCCTTCCGCACTTCTTACAGATAACCTTTGCCTCATCAATAGGATTTTGGACAAAAAAGTGCCACACTGCACTCTTCCTACTTTGGTATAAATTTTCAGGGCTTGCACGCTGTGCTAATTTGACCATCTGGCCAAGCTGTCCTGCAACTCTTCTTTTTTATCACATTTTTGGACGGCTATGGGCGTACCAGATAACCACTGCTGCGATGTCGATGCCTGCTGCGGATCCTTCTCCTCTTCTGAGTTATTGCCAGCTGCACCCTCTTCCCCAATGGATGCCAATCCGGGTCAACAACTGGGTCCTTAATCTCCTCCTCTTCAATTTCATCTGCACCTTCCTCTGTGTCACCGTGTAATGTGGTATAGTATGCGGGAAGGGGCACCTGAGTTTCATCAGTGTCTGATTCTGGCTCAGTAGACTGCGAGGGAAATGTAGTGCTCTGGGTCAATGTACCAGCAGAATCATCTAGCAGTGGCTGTGCATCAGTGCACTTCATGTCAGATTCATCTTGGACTGGGGAATTCAGGATTTGACTTGATAACCCAGGCATGGTATGTGAAAAGACCTCCATGTAGTAATCTGAAGTGTGGCCTGCCGCAGCCTTCACTTTTGGTGTGGGTGAAGGACACAAGGAAAGGTGTTGTTCCTGACCAGAAGCCTGCGTTCAATGCTTGCAGTTTTTGAAACTTCAGAAGAGGAGGCAATAGAGCTGGAGGCTGTTTTGGCAATGTAAGCCAAAACCTGTTCCTGATGCTCCGGCTTTAAAAGCGGTTTACCTACTCCCAGAAAAGGGAACCTTACAACCCTTCTTGTGCCAGACGATGCCGCAGGCTCAACACCTCCTACCTTAGCTGCTATTGTGCTTTTGCCATAACCAGCAGATGCACCACCACCACCATCAGTACCAGCTGCCTCCCCGCCCACGTCTGCAGCCTCTTCCACCATACTTCCTCATGTTTGGGAAAATGTACCAAAAACACCAGCAGATATATGGTACTGTATGAGGAGCATACAGCTTTATAAGGTGTAGGGAAAAATTTAAAACTCCCTATATATTTCCTTAGTCACAGATGCTCTCCCAGTATGTATTTGACCGTAATCCAACCAGCAGATATACGGTACTGTATCAGAAGTGTACAGCTGTATACATTTTTGGGGAAAACGTCATTCTCCGTATATTTGTTTCCGGAGTCACACACAGACGCTCTCCTCTCCCAGTATGTATTTGACCGTAATCCAACCAGCAGATATACGGTACTGTATCAGAAGAGGACAGCTCAATATGGTGTATGTATGGAAAAATGAAAATCTACATCTATTTTTTTCCATAGTCATACACAGACGCTCTCTCAGTATGGATTTTACCGTAATCTAAATAGCAGATATACGGTACTGCATCGGAAGCGCGCAGCTCTATACAGTGTATGTATGGAAAAATGAAAATCTACATCTATTTTTTTACGGAGTCACACACAGATAGCATGTATTTGTCCGTGATTCCAGCCGGTACACGGTAGTGTGTGAGGAGCGTACAGCTCTATACGGTGTATGTATGGAAAATGATAATCTACTTATATTTTTTTCCGTAGTCACACTGAGACGCTGTCTCAGTATGGATTTTACCGTAATCTAAACAGCAGACATACGGTACTGTATCAGAAGCAGACAGCTCTATAAGGTGTATGTATGTGTGAGGAGCGTACAGCTCTATACGGTGTATGCACAGAAAAATGAAAATCTACGTCTATTTTTTTCCGTACAAGCAAAAAAGGAAGCACACTGTAGTGCCGTAACATGCAAATATTAAAAATTAAAAATGAATTGCATTACTGCATTATAAGTATGAAAAATTGAGAAAGTCCAGCGCATAAAATGACCAAGTTATGTGTACCTGGAAGTCACGGTAAGGCATTTCTCGTTTTCCAGGACCCTGTCTATGCCAATCCTCACTAAGACTGAAGTCTCCATCTGAATGGGAACCTATGAAAAATCCTCTGTTTAGACTGAAGTCTATATCTCTGTGGAGGGGAAGTGGCCCTGCTTTGATTAAAAATGCCTGCGGCTAACAGGTGGAGTGCTCAGTCAGAAGGTAAATGAATACAAAACTTGTATATTGTATTCATTTACCTTCTGACTGAGCACTCCACCTGTTAGCCGCAGGCATTTTTAATCAAAGCAGGGCAACTTCCCCTCCACAGAGATATAGACTTCAGTCTAAACAGAGGATTTTTCATAGGTTCCCATTCAGATGGAGACTTCAGTCTTAGTGAGTACTGGCATAGACAGGGTCCTGGAAAATGAGAAATGCCTTACCATGGGTTCCAGGTACACATAACTTGGCCATTTTATGCGCTGGACTTTCTCAATTTTTCATACTTCTAATGCAGTAATGCAATTCATTTTTCACATTTGTATGTTATGGCGCTACAGTGTGCTTCCTTTTTTGCTTGAATGTATATGAGTTGGTGACTCTAGGTTAAGCACCTGTTCACACTATGCTTATGCTTGGATGTGATGGTCAGTTTTTGAAATTTAATTTTTTTCCGTAGTCACACATAGATGCTGTCTCAGTATGGATTTTACCATAATCTAAATAGCAGATATACGGTACTGTATCAGAAGCGGACAGCTCTATACGGTGTATGTATGGAAAAATGGAAATGTCCGTATATGTATTTACGGACTCACACACACACGCTGTCTCTGTATAGATTTGACCGTATCCGAACAGCAGATATACGATACTGTTTGAGAAGCGGACAGCCCTATATGGAAAAATGGAAATGTCCGTATATGTATTTCCGGAGTCTCACACACACACGCTGTCTCTGTATAGATTTGACCATAATCCAAACAGCAGATATACAATACTGTTTGAGAAGCGGACAGCTCTATATGGTGTAAGGAAAATTTTAAATCTGTTTCTATTTTTTTTCCAGAGTCACACACATGCTGTCTCTGTATAGATTTGACCGTAATCCAAACAGCAGATATATGATACTGTTTGAGAAGTGGACAGCTCTATACGGTGTATGTATGGAAAAATGTAAATCTCCGTCTATTTTTTTCCAGAGTCACACACAGATAGCATGTATTTGTCCGTGATAAAAGCCGGTACACGGTAGTGTGTGAGGAGCGTACATCTCTATACGGTGTGTGAAAAAATGAACGCTCGGTAACTGTGCAGAAAAAAAAAAAAGAATAAAAGTAGGAGTGCTTTGAAAAAAGCAGAGTGCACAGCAGTGTGCACACAGCAATGCAGCTATCAGGTAGCCTAACAAGGCAGCCTAATAACCACCAGCGCTGCTGCACACAAAAAATCCTCTCCTGTCACTGCACACTAATTATACAGTGAAAATTGCTATCAGCAGAAGCACAGATTTTTTTTTCTTTCCTGCCTAATACTCTCCCTATTGAGAAACAGTGGCAGCAACCTCTCCCTATGTTAACATCAGCAGAAGTAAAATGGCGGTCGGCGGTCAGGGCTTTTATAGCCACTGTGACGCCACACAAAGCAAGGCAATCGCTTGAATGCCCTTCTCTAAGATGGTGGTGGCCGCTGCCCATGTCATCGCGTTGCCCACAGTGTGCGTCCTTGATCATTGGCTGAGAAAAGGCACTGGAAACATTATTGGAAACATGACTTTGGCCCCCGGTCGGCGACCGCATGGCCGACCTCATGCTATGGTCGGGTTTCGATCGGCGAAACCCGACTTTAGCGAAAGTCAACGACTTTTGAATTTGACCGACTCGTTTCGTTCAACTCTAGCTGCATATGATGGAGGGGGGTGCGGGGGCTGTACATGATGAAGGGGGGTGTTGGGGCTGTACATGATGGAGGGGGGTGAATGGGGCTGTACATGATGGAGGGGGATGAATGGGGCTGCACATGATGGAGGGTGGTGCGGGGGCTCTACATGATGGAGGGGGGTGCGGGGGCTGTACATGGAGGGGGTGAATGGAGCTGTACATGATGGAGGGGGGTGAATGGGGCTGTACATAATGGAGAGGGGTGAATGGGGCTGCATATGATGGAGGGAGTGCGGGGGCTGTACATGATGGAGGGGGGTGCAGGGGCTGTACATGATGGAGGGGGGTGAAAGGAGCTGCACATGATAGAGGGGGGTGAATGGGGCTGTGGATGTCAGGCACTCAGACCATCCTCATGGAGTCAGTTTCTAACCATTTGTGCAGACACATGAAAATTTGTGGCCTGCTGGAGGTCATTTTGCAGGTCTCTGGCAGTGCTCCTCCTGTTCCTCCTTGCACAAAGGCTGAGGTAGCGGTCCTGCTGCTGGGTTATTGCCCTTCTACGGCCCCCTCTACGCTTTCTGGTGTACTGGCCTGTCTCCTGGTTGCGCCTCCAGCCCCTGGACACTATGCTGACAGACACAGCAAACCTTCTTGCCACAGCTAGCATTGATGTGCCATCCTGGATGTCCTGCACTACCTGAGTCACTTGTGTGGGTTGTACAGTCCGTCTCATGCTATCACGAGTGTGAAAGCACAACCAACACTCAAAAGTTACCAAAAAATCAGCCAGAAAGCTGAGATGTGGTCTGTGGTCCCCAAAAGCAGAACCACTCGTTTGAGTGTATCTTGATAATTGCCAATAATTTCCATCTGTTGTCTATTTCATTTGCACAAGAGCATGTGAAATTGATTGTCAAACAGTGTTGCTTCCTAAGTGGACAGTTTGATTTCACAGAAGTTTGATTTACTTGGAGTTATATTCTGTTGTTTAAGTGTTCCCTTTATTTTTTGAGCAATGTATATTTACACATACATATTTCCATTCGCCTGCCAGACTTAGTTGAAAGCATGGTTCCCTGTTCTGTCACAGTTATCCCAGTCTGTAACCACTGCAGCTGATTGTGGGCCATCTGGCCATCTTACATATAACAGTAATCAAGTTGCCTGGATTTGAAGAGCCACGGCCACAGTCCAGGTGAATGGTGGGTGTGACAAGATGCCCTGGGAAAGAGCTTGAAAACTGAGAAATTCCCAGGAAGGCCGGGGTCACACTTGCGAGTGCAATGCGAGATACTCGCGTGAGTCTCTCGCCTCAATACCTGGCACTGCCACCGGCGGTTCGGACCAGCGCATTCAGTTGCATAGAAAGACATGCAGCCGCACACTCTGGTCCCGAGTGACAGCGGTAGTGCTGGATATTGAGGCGAGAGACTCGCGCAAGTTTCTTGCATTGCACTCGCAAGTGTGACACCGGCCGATTCCTCGGTTACATGACAGCCCTGTATATGTCCTAAAAATATAAAACCGTTCCTGCAATACCAAGACTTAAAAAAAAAAACTGTAATAGGTGACAAACAAAGCAAAAAACTAAAAAAATGTCTAGGTCTTTATTGCTAAAAATTACTCTTGTCATTAACATGAAATGAAAGCACAAGATATAAAAATGACTAACAAATGAATGCTGTGATTATTTGCATACAAGTCCACACCTTCAACTTAATGTGGTTTTATAAGGTCTCTGGAGAACCTGCATAAAGTACATTTCATTGCTTCACCAAATCTATTTCCTCTTTTTCATCATGTCTTGGTTTTTGATGTTCTGCACTATCACCACTTGTTCATGTAAGATTGTGATATCAGTATGAGTGAAGATTCTTCTTTTTCTTCTCTTTCTTTAAACCTTTTTAATATCCTCTTCCAGATTCTCTGGCCCAGTTTACAGTTAATCAAGACAGAATGGTTTCAGTGTCTTCTGATGCGAACATTCAGCTGACCTGCAGTCGGAGTGGTGGCTCAGTGGTTGCTACTAACTACCCAACCTGGGTATACCAAGATACTGGCAATGTACCCAAACTTATAGTAAGTAGTAATGGTAATGACAACCACAATATAAGACCGTCAACAATATCAGATCGATTCACAGGATCCATATCAGGAGGATCATCCGTCCTGTCCATCAGAAGAGCGCAGGCTAATGATGGTGGAGATTATTATTGTGCTCTCTGGTCGGGAGGTGCATACACAGTGGTATAAAGAACTAAAGTGCTAGATCGTTATCTCTTTAATGATGTTTGTGATGTTAGCACGCAGTACCATTTTTCAAAACTGCCATGTTTCATTTTTTGTAGTCATACCTTTGGTATGTTTTTACATATACAAATGATTCTCAGACTGTTTTTTTAATACACATTGTACTTTACTAGTAATATTTGGGGTGTTTTGTTTTATAGAAAAAATGAAATCTAGATAAAATTTAGCACATTTTTTCAACTTTTAGTGTATTTGCCCTTAAAGGGAACATGTCATACCAGATATGCTTTACCCAGATAACAAACTTAAGTTGGAGAGTTAACAGGAGGACAGGTAAACAACGTGCATCCTATGATATACAGAGAATAAAATGGCACCTTCTTTGTCCCAGAATACATTGCTTCCTTCCCACAAAGCATTGCTTCAATCCCATAGTGCATTGTTTCTGTTAAAGTCACAGACTGTAAATGCTATTGCAGACGCAGCTATAAATTCAACCACCACTAGATGGTGCTATAACTAACCTAGCACATAATAAAAAACACATTTGCCCTATTCAGAGGGCAGAACACTCCCCGCATGGCATTAATTAATGCCACTTCATTTTTCAGGTTTGGAGCGGTAAAGGCGTGCTTGCAGTGGTGCCAACCTTTAAAAGACTTCTGACTGGTGGGTGATGTTGACTTGTAAGACTGAGCCACATGAATTAAACAAGTAATGGCATAAACAAGTGAGTTCCAGGTTGAAAACCTGCTGGAATGGTGGGATTTGAGGTGATTGTCTAATTCACCGTACTTAGAACGGATGTCACAGTCCAATTCTTGGATCTGTGTCAGATTTGGGATTCCCTCATTGAAACCGTTTTTTTTCCTTTCAGGCCTGGGAGCTTAATATGGGTTTTTGCCCCCGGTGGCCATAGGTGTTATTGCATGCCTGTTGGTTTCCCTGCTGATGTGACCACTCTTTTCCTATATAAGGTCACATGGTGTATCAGCAGGTGTTGGTTATAGCAGGTCCCTTTTGGATTCCAACCATGGTGAAGTTAGCAGCTGGCTCTGAGGTGTCGAGCCACTGCTGAAACTGGTGCTGAATTCTGCCTGCCCGGTGTCTGCAGCAGAGAAAGATGGTGAAGATAGCAGCTGGCTCTGAGGTGTCGAGCCACTGCTGAAAGTTAATCCGGTGCTGTACTCTGCTGCCTGGTGACTGCAGCAGAGAAAGTGTTTTGGTGTTTTCCTCTTTTTCCTTCGTGTGTATTAGTGCAGCGGTGGGACCAGTGTCCGCACTATCCAGTTCCCTAGCAAGGGATAGGTGCAGGGATAGTGAGGGATTCAGGTATCCTGCTCGGCGACAGGTGAAGAGCCTGTATAGAAAACGTTAGGAGTTTTCAGGGGCACTACCTCAGGGGAATGCAGGAGGTCTCCACGTCCCCATTCCCTATTGCAGGGCCCACCGTTGTAACTGTTTCCCTGTTCCCCTTTTGTCTTGTTGATTCAGTTACCAACCTGCGGGTTGTGTCTCACAGGACAGGTACACGTGACATTGTCTTGTTGTTTCAGTTACCGACCTGCGGGTCGTGTCACACAGGACAGGTACACGTGACAACGGATACCTGAGGGCAGATTTCTTCATCTGGACCTACCAGTTCAAAGGTGTCTTATTCATCACTGTAAGGCGTTGAACGGTATAAGAATGCAGGGCCTGTAAACCAGGTTGTGTCCTTAAGGTGTCTTGATTCAACGGATCTAGTTACGTAGTCCGCAGGATTATGGTGTGTGGACACATAGCGCCACTGTTTAGGGCAAGTACAAAACATAGCCAAAGAGCAGGGATGGGCTATACAAGGGGGATCACCACAGACAATTGGTTGGCATTTAAATAGACAATTTTTATTTAGACATAAATAAACCACACACAGAATAAAAACATTAAAAAGTCACACATGTGACTTAGCAAACACATAACTGGCTCGCAATAGAACCTTCACCCTGAAGGTATACTCCACAGGAGACCTGCCTATATAAAACAGCATACCAACCGGTGACCAAGTGTAAAGGATGAACCATAAATGAGAAGGATTATAAAGTCCCTCAGTCCAAATGCCTGGAATTATTCAGAGGTAATAATGCCCCCTAGATGGATTTGATAAAGAAAATACACTTAGTCACCATCACCCAAAATGCCCATCAAGAAAAATAGAACATACACATGACCATCGTCAGATGGGTGCATCCCCAAATTCAGAATAGAACCAGACAGGCATATGAAACCTGTTCTGTATGGAGGCTTTCTCCAAATATAATACCAACTGGTATCGGTATATTGATGATATACTGTTTTTTTGGACAGGTACCCTGGATGATTGTCGGCTCTTTGTGGACGCCTTGAATGTTAACTCTTGGAACATCCGATTGACTTCACACTTTTCGCAGAGTGAGGTTGAATTTTTGGATCTTAAGCTTTCCCTCAATGGATCTCGGATTACCACAACTCTTTATCGGAAGCCAACGTCTACGAATAGCCTACTGCACTTCACGAGTTTTCACCCTCAACACCTTAAAAAGGGCATTCCTAAAGGCCAATTTTTTCGGGCCAAAAGAAACTGCAGCAACAGAGATGATTTTTTGACCCAGGCACGGGATTTGACTTGCCGGTTCAAGGATAGGGGCTACCCCAAAAAGGTAATCACTAATGCTTTCAGGACGGCTAGAGACTCTGATAGGGATGGGTTGTTGCAACCACGTATTAAGGGCCCGCCTAAACCCCTGAGTATAATAACCACCTACAATAACCAGTGGGGTGATATTAGGGGTATTCTCTCCAGGCATTGGGGGATTCTCCTTAGTGAGCCTAGATTAAAGCCCCATATTTCTATACTACCAAGTTTGGTGGCTAGGAGGGCAAAAAACCTCAAAGACTGTCTGAGTCAGTCATTTTAGACGCCCTGTCACTAGACTCAACAGGGGTATACGGCTATTGGGCTCTTTTCCTTGTGGGAATTGCAACATCTGTCCCTATATGGCCAATGACAATACCGTGTCTCTTCCTTTTTCTCCTTTTCAGATCAAGACTACATCCTATTTCAATTGTAAATCACGCTTCGTTATCTATGCTCTTATATGCCCGTGTCCGAAGGTTTAGGTGGGTCAGACTTCTCAGGAATTGAGAAGGCGGATGCAGCAACACTTTTCAAATATCACTACGGCTAAAAAGGATCAAGAAAAGGGCAACACGCTCACATCAGTTGCCTCACACTACCTTGTGACACACAACTCACAATGGCATGGAACAAGAATTCTAGGACTGGAATCTGTGCAACCAGACATCAGGGGAGGTGACATCACATTGGAGCTCCTCAGACGAGAATCCTAATGGATCTTTAATTTGAACTCCTTAGCCCCTGTGGGCTTAAACGAGGATCTGTTATTCACAGGATTCTATAAACAGAATTGATTCTTCTTTCCAAGATTGATAATTTGAGGACTGTCTGGTTATTTGAATTATTGGGGAGTATTCTACCTTGGGAGGTTTTGGGTTGTTTTGTGTGCCTTATGGTTTTTCTACACTTATATAAACAGCATACCAGCTTTGTCTATATTTTTTTTGTATTGTAGGATTTTAAGACTAGCTTACCATCTACCCTCCCAGTTTACTCTTTGTTTATTTTAACATTGTGTATAGTCGATCTTTTGACTCTGGTTCCAACGGTGTACTTTGTACAGAAGTGCCCATGGTATTGGATCACTGTGGTTTATCCCCTGATTTGTGGACCAACCATGGGCCACCTCACACTGCCATTACTCCTTTGGCTACGCAGTGTAGCTGTAGGGGTACGCAATCTATGATTGCCTTACCATTATACTATTGGGTGTCTTGTTTATATTGTCTGTCACCATGACAATGTGCATTCAACCCATGGGCAGACTATTAAGAGCCTCTAGTGAATTTTCTTTTGAGGCCATTTTTCTTACTATATGCTTACATGGGTCTGGGCATGACTGGCCTTATAACATTAGTGGATCTTACGACACTTATCCACCTGTATGACACTATTGACCATTGTGACTTGTGGTTATTTTTGGCCCCATACGTGGTTGACTACCATAGTGTGTGCCTTGGACCATTGTCGTTTTGATTATGCCTACAGTATTGATGCACATTTTGAAATTGTGCTCTTGTGAGCATTTACATTAGTGACACCTTTTTTCCTTTTTTTTTTTTTTCCCTATATTGTATTTTTGCCTATGTGTGTTGAGGTCTTTTTCAATACTCACAGGACCAGTCTTCCATCTGTCCAACGTAGTTGTGTACTACTTATATATATATTAAATATATCCTTTTTGACAAAAAATATTTTTTGAGCCTTAATCTCCTCCTGGTCACCACAGGGTAGCGCATTCCTTGTGTTCTACAATCTGTGGTGATCACTAACAGTTGTGTCCTTAAATACTACTTCATAGGTGGGCATCGGGTGCAATCATGTATCACTAATATGTGCAATAATTATGACTGTGGGTTCCATGGTCTTCTGACGTCTTTTGCTAGTTTTTGCTTGCAGGTCCTAACTGACGACTTTTTGGCGCCCCTATTTTTATACTTTACGATTTTCATAGCCGGGTGGACATTATAACTGTGTAGCTTTTTCCTGTGCACAGTTCTCTTTATTGATGTATATGCCCACCCTTGAGCCGCGTCTTTTCGGCCTGAATACACTGACGCATGCGCAATGTGGTATCCATCGTTTGCTATTGAGGTTATTTCAGCTGAGCTCGGAGGCACAAATGAGCGTCATACGCTTATTTGACTATTAGTGTATCTGAGCTGAGATATGCCCCCTGTATTATATATCCACGCATGCGCATGTTCGTTATTAGGTACTACAACCTATCACCACACAATAATAGATGTGGCTATTCATTATAGGTTACGCGCAACAACCCTGTGTTTAGGTTGATATGGCAACTGCAGGCTGTGATTCATTTCCTGCTATCGTGGGCTGGCGCATGCGTAGTAACTTCTGTATGCCAGCTGTTATGTATCCTGTGTTTACACGCCGGCGTCTGCGCAGTGTCTCCGATCTGTGGGTTGTAATTCATTTTCCTGCTTTAAACGGTTGGTGCATGCGCAGTAGCTCTGCATACCTGCCGTGACGTATTCTCTGTCATCACACGCCGGCGCATTGTCCTCCAATATGGCCGCTCACTGGCGTCTTGCGTTCACAGGTCATCAATTCATCTCTGTGTTATCTTGGTGAGTGATACAGCTGTACGCCATTAACTCTCTTACTCCACATATATAAAGACGTGTTTAAGCTACACTCAGTACCCCTGATGAAGCCACTGTGGGTGGCGACACGCGTCGGGCACTCTTTTCTCCCTGAGGCTGCTCCACAGGGGCTCTGCAGTTTCATGTTACTCTCCATACCATTATTTAAGGATATTGATTCTTTCTATCAGGTTTCATATGCCTGTCTGGTTCTATTCTGAATTTGGGGATGCACCCATCTGACGATGGTCATGTGTATGTTCTATTTTTCTTGATGGGCATTTTGGGTGATGGTGACTAAGTGTATTTTCTTTATCAAATCCATCTAGGGGGCATTATTACCTCTGAATAATTCCAGGCATTTGGACTGAGGGACTTTATAATCCTTCTCATTTATGGTTCATCCTTTACACTTGGTCACCGGTTGGTATGCTGTTTATATAGGCAGGTCTCCTGTGGAGTATACCTTCAGGGTGAAGGTTCTATTGCGAGCCAGTTATGTGTTTGCTAAGTCACATGTGTGACTTTTTAATGTTTTTATTCTGTGTGTGGTTTATTTATGTCTAAATAAAAATTGTCTATTTAAATGCCAACCAATTGTCTGTGGTGATCCCCCTTGTATAGCCCATCCCTGCTCTTTGGCTATGTTTTGTACTGTTCTTTGTATGGGCTGGGTTGGATCCTACTGTGCTATTTATGGACGGTGGTGCCCCTACTCGTAGTTTGCACTGTTTAGGGCAAGTGGATCTCCTGATCCTTAGCACCTGATTGCTGACGTAAAAATAAAAGCATCGAGTTTCGTTGCAAATACCCAAGCACTACCTTGCTGTCTGAGTAGAACTCAACGTCCTTGATTTTCAGGTCAATTTCTGTCGAGATAAGTTCAGCTAACTCTACTGCCAGCACAGCTGCACAGAGTTCCAGTCTGGGTATTGTGTGCTCCTGGACTGGCGCTAGTTTTGCCTGGCTCATAACAAGCCTTACATGGCATTGATCCTTGATGTCAGTAGTTTTCTGATAAGCTACTTCTGCAATCGCTTTGGTTGAGGCATCGCAGAAGATACAGAGCTTTTGAGTCTTGACTTCTGTTGGTGGCACTGAAGCATATGGTCATGCCACGTAAAGATCTGACAAGACTTCTAAATATTTCTTCCATCTTACCCACAGATCTCTCTTCTCCATGGGAAGCGGATCATCCCATTCAGACATCTCTTGGGTGAAGTCTCTCAAGATCATTTTACCTTGGATAGTTACAGGGGTTACAAATCCTAGAGGATCGTACAGGCTGTTTATCACGGATAGGATGCCTCTACGTGTGAAAGCTTTTTCTTCTTTGCTCCAAAAGGTAAATGCATCTCTCTTCAAATCCCAGAGCAAACCAAGGTTCCATTACATGGGAAGGGAATCTGTGTCTAAATCCAAGTCTTTTAGATGAGTTGAGTAATCTTGAGAGGGAAAAGCTGCCATCATTTTTTGGCTGTTGGAAGCAATTTTGTGCAGCCTCAAGTTGGACAAAGCGAGCATTTCTTGTGTCCTCTTTAGGAGACTGACTGCCGATTCATATGTCGGTGTGGATTTCAAGCAGTCATCCACGTAGAAATCCTTCTCCATAAACGATCTAACATCAGACCCGTACTTTGCTTCGCCCTCTCTGGCTGAATGTCTAAGACTATAGATGGCAACAGCAGGGGAAGGGCCATTCCTGAAAATGTGTACCTTCATCCGATACTCCACGATGTCTTTGTAGGGGTCATTATCGCGGTACCAGAAAAACCTCAAATAGTTTCTATGTTCCTTTTTGACAAGGAAGCAATGAAACATCTGTTGTATGTCAGCCATGAATGCCACTGCATCTTTGCGGAAGTGAAGAAGTTCTCCTAGAAGTCTGTTGAGGTCTGGGCAAGACAAAAAGACATCTTTTAGCGAGACACCTTCATATCTGGCGCTTACGTCAAATACTACTCTTATCTGACCAGGTTTCTTAGTATGATACACACCGAAAATGGGTAGATACCAACATATCTTGGAGTACAGGTGCAATTTCTGCATGGCCATTCTGAAGTATTTTCTCCATGAAGGCAAAGAAGTGCTCTCTCATTTCAGGTTCCTTCTGAAATTTGTGCTTGATGGAGACAAATTGACCATAAACAGGTTCTCTGTTGTTGGGTAAGCGATGCCGCTGGGGTTTAAATGGTAGAGGGGCCATCCTACTCTTTGACTCATCTCTTACCATCCCTCGATCCATGATGTCCAAAAACAGTCTGTCATTGCTACCTTGTTGTCCTCTCTTGTTCTGTGGAAAACTGTGCACCCTATGTGATCTTGGTCACCGTCAAATGTGTGGTCTTCACAGGAAGGATCAGCTAATGGACAAGGTAGAAAAGCATTGTGTGGCAACTCTTACCAGGAAGCTACTCTTACATGGCTAGAAGAAAGACGGACATCCATTTTCAAGAGTATTGGTAAGCATGCTGTAGAGTAAGGCCGGCTGGTGAGCTCCTCCTAGGCAGACTTCTCCTATGATGACCCATCCAAGGTCGTGCCTCTGTGCGTACGAAGCATTCCTGGAACCGTTTATACATTCTCTAGCCTTGTGGACTTGTAGTATATCTTTTCACAGAAGTAGAGCTATTGGGGTTCCTGGATCCATTTCAGGTATCAGGTGGGCTATAAGCTTTAGATGGGGGTGATGTGTCGCCACTTCCCGTGAAGGTATTTCTGACCTGTTGTCAGGAATCTGGTTGCATTCCAGGATGGTCGGTAACGATAGGCAGGTTTGGCCATCTATGGACTCCACCTTGCATCCAGTTGCTTTAGTCCCCGCCAGCTCAACGGTACCTGAACACATCCTCAGGGCGTAGGGAGAACCAGGGCCTACAATGCTGAAGTTGTCAAAAAAGATGGACCTGGCTAGGGATCTGTTACTTTGGTCATCCAGGATTGCGTATATCTTGAGGGATTTGTCCTTGCGGCCTGCAGGATAGACTCGGACAAGGCAGATTTTTGAACAGGACCTTCCTCCTGTGAATCCCTTACAGATCTCCTTACATTGAGAGCTGACCACAGGGGTGTCTTCGTCAGTGGCCTTCTGCTTCCCATTGTGTTACTCTGCTTGCGACAACACTCGTGGAGTTGATCCAGGCTGCATGACTGTATTGTAATCCGTGCTGCTGCATTCTCCACATTTCACGCTAGTTTCACAGTTCCTGGCGAAGTGAGAGGTTGTGGCGCAACATTTGAAGCAGATGTTGTTCTCCTTGAGGAAACCTTTGCGCTCCTCTAAAGACTCTGCATTTTAGTAGATGTGGTTTCTTGTGTAGAGGACAATGTTTACTGACATCCTGAGGCTTGCTCTCTTCTGGAGGGGGTTTATTCACCTTGTGAGGAGGGCCTGTGGAAACAATGTTAGTTTTGTGGACTGCCATGGGTGTCTTACCGGGTTTGACACCAGGGGCAGTGGAATATGACAGAGTAAATTCAAAACTAGGGTCATTTCTAATCCTAGATTGTTTGGTGACAAAAATCAACAAATACAATGAAATCCACATTTCTTGTATGTTGTAAGGAAGTTTCTGTACTATCGGATTGACACCCTTAGCGGTGATTAAGAATGCCAATCCAGGAAAATCATCAATTCTTTTATATAAAGCATTCTCTGACTTCTACTGTCCCATAGCATTCATCAAGTCTTTCACACACTTTACGTAGGGCTGTGCGAGGATGCTTTACATTAATGTCTCTCAGTCTTTTGGCATGCTCGACTGACTCACTTCCGAGCCACTTTACCAGGAGATCTAACTCCTCACTACAAGAAAGGTCCAGACCATGAATGGTGTTCTGGAACGAGGCTTGCCATGACCAATAGTTCTCGGGTTTATCAGTGAACTTTACAAGTCCCTTTGTAACCAGTTCTCGGCGGGCAAGGAACTTTGCAATGTCCATGGTGGCTCCGTCAGTTCTGGCACGAGCAGCTGTGTAATAGTCATGTCTAGTGTGTGGTGTATCACCATACCTGTAAGACGCTTCTGACTCCAGATAGTCTGTGTGGTACCTTGTAGATGAAGAAGGTGTTTTTTAAGGCGGGATGGGAGCTGTACCTTCTTCAGTGGAATGGTAGCTGTGGTCGACATCTCTGTGCTGGACGTCTCCTCGCCTATGGTAGTGAAGTTCGGATTTGGATCGCTGGTAATCGGCATGGGCTGATCGATATGAAGGGTCAGGGCTGTCATTCATGCTGGAATGTTGACGGACATATTCTGCGACGCGCTGCGCTGGATCTTGCTGCTCTAGATCTGGTCCGAGAATGCTGCTGCGTCTCTCAGAATCAGGATTCTTCATAGCTTCCAAACACTCAGCCATAGCTATTGCAGCTGCTGTCTCTGTCTAAAGCAAGTCTTTCTAGTTTTGCCTGCAGGCTTGCGGTTTCGGCTTGCAGACTTGCGGTTTCTGTATCTTGATCTGCTTTTCTCAGCTTTAGATGCATCTCTTGTTCGGCGAAGAAGGATCTTGCCTTCGCTGCTTCGGCCTTGGCACAATCGACAGCAGCGAGCTCTGCTAATGACGACCTGCCAGAACTTTATCGTGACCTCGTTTTGAGTGAGGATGTGCTGTGTCAAGACATTGTGAACTCAGTTGTGTACTGCTGAATAGACTGGCAGGAAACTGAGTCTATGCGTGGCGGGAAAGATGTAGCACTTGTTGGCGGGCTGCAGTAGCATTCTGTGGCTGTATGGCGGCTGCTGTGATACCCATATGTGAAAGCAGTGTGGTTGTAAGCGGTCCCGTACAGTCTATGCAATCACCGCGTGCAACCGCAGTCCTATACTGAGCCCTGGGCTCTTTTTCCCCTGCGGCTATATGGTGGCTGCTGTAATACCCATATGTGGTGCAGTCTGGGTGATAGCGGTCCCTTACAGTCTGTGTAACCACTGCCTGCGACCGACAGTTCCGTTTTACTCGTATTCGCTGTCGCAGGCGTCTAGCATATCTGTTTTTCTGGTCTGCCTTCATACATGTTGACACGGTGAGTAATTCAGCATACACCATGGCTCTGTCTTCCAAAATAAGCGGACTGTTCTCTGTAGTCTAGCTTGTTTATTTTTGTGAAGAGTATAGAACATGTGAGCGAGCAAGCGTGCGGTAAAATTGTAAAGAATACAAATGACATGCATAAGTATTGGGCAGATGATCACACAGCTAACACAAATACAGGAAGCATTCAGTGTGATGCAACTTACATAGAAACACAGGTGTCTAATTACATCTACTGAGCACTGACTGCTATACAGCTAATAACATCTCTGCACACACTGCATTGTAAGAAAGATATTAAACTTACCAGATATGCTTTACCCAGATAACAAACTCAAGTTGGAGAGTTAACAGGAGGACAGGTAAACAACTTGCATCCTATGATATACAGAGAATAAAATGGCACCTTCTTTGTCCCAGAATACATTGCTTCCTTCCCACGAAGCAGTGCTTCAATCCTATGTGCATTGCTTCTGTTAAAGTCACAGACTGTAAATGCTATTGCAGACACAGCTATAAATTCAACCACCACTAGATGGTGCTATAACTAACCCAGCACATAATACAAAACCCATTTGCCCTATTCAAAGGGCAGAACAGGTGTGATGCCAATGCTCTTCTCTTTCAAGATGTGGTGTGTGTAACGCTGGTGGATGAATGTAATGCTGTTGGATGTGAACCCACTACTCCAAGTGCCGTGCTTAATATGGAGGGGTGTGACTTAGCGACTACCTAGTTATTGCCAGAGACTCTGGTGGGGAGGTTAGGCTTGGTCACAGGTAGTCACCACGTACCACTCCAGGGTGGTCCCTGGGTCTGCAGGAGCTGACCGGAGGGTCAGATGCACTGGAACATGGTACAGGACGGCAAAGACAAAAATGTGGTCAGATGGTCCGAGGTCGGGGCAGGCAGCACAGGTTCAGGATACGTAGCCAAGGTCAGGAGCGTAGAGGTCAGACGGGACTAGTACATGAGCTGGACGGAACTCTAGCTGAACAAACAGGCTAGAAACCAACATTCTGTCAAGGAGTGGTAGGAGGAACTCCCAGATATATGGCCTGCTGAAACAGGATAGGCCTAGGAACCAAATGTCCGCAGGACACAGCATGGTTAAATTCCTGCAGAGACCTGACACACACCCATAAAATGGAAACCACCCTAAAATACAGCAGTGTGTCCAGTGAAAAATTTGACGGCACTCATCAATGTCCTTAAAAAGGTTTTCTTTATTTCAAATCTCCCTAAAACCATCTCTGTGGGCAGAGAGAACAGAGAGAGGGGGTGGGCGGCCGGTGAAGCACAGCAGACAACGGCTGTTTCATGCGATGGAGTGCGCTTTAAAGAGTCTGAACAGGAGATGACATGGATGCAATATTTAACTCTAACCAGCAGCGACAACATCACATTGAATGTGGTAACAAAAATAACAATTACCAACAGGTACATCAATACCCACCATCAAACAGGTACCAGGATACAATTTGACAAAAAAAAAAAAAAAAAACTTTGACAACGTTTTATATATTTTTTAAAAATTGAATTACTAAAAAAACAGAGAGCATGTTTGTTATTTAACCCTAATGGTCATTGTGCATTCATGTTAATAATCCATAGAGCTTCCCTTTATAATATGAGCTTATGTCGATCTCCTCTTCTGTCTAATGGTTTAACCTCTTAAAACCTGCGAACTTTAATACTCCTGTATTTGCTGCATGGATTTCTCTCCCATGTTGTAATAATCTCTGTGATGTATGCGAGACCGATTTCACACTGAAGTTTCCCATTTTAATTACTTAATAGTGCTGAGTCAATTCCATTCTTTGCGTCACATTTGCTGATTTGCCTTATTGGACTCTGAGCATATCTATTTAAGATGGATGTCAGTATTATAGATACCAGTACTCTAGGCGGTCAAATTATGACGGAGAATTAAGTCCCTAGAAATTTCATAGCGGGTAGAGAGGATGCAGGCGCATTTTTTATGGATTGTAATAAAAAAAAGGAATTACAGATAATCAGCGTTCCATCCTTGGAACAAAAAATTACTTTACTTTTTTGCAGCAGAAAAATAAGTTAGCCTTTTTTGGACTGTCAAATCTCTAAGGTCCTAACAGTAATATGATTGGATTCCCAAGGGCTTACGAGTGTATAAGGAAATGTCACAATTTGAAAAAGATAGTGAATTTTCCACAGCTTGGGAAAAGAAATACATGAGGAATATTCTAAAAACCTTATGTTATTAATTTTAAAGCAAAATGAAAAAGAATATAGTAAAGTCTATGGAACAGGAAAAAAATCAAGACAGAAGTTTGCACTCGTCTATCATAAAGTCTGACAAAAAAGTTTCAATGAAAGATTAGAAAAAGATTGATCCCAGTTCAGATGGTGATAAAGCAAAATAAAAAAAAACACAAGTTTCTCAGCATCAAGTTGGTTTATGTGTCTGGGGGAATTTTTCAGTGGGGAAATGCAGGTAAAAATAAAATACAAAAGAATTATAAAAAAAAAAAGCCAGTCTGATTAATGTGTCATCATGGATTCAGACTCTAGTGCCTCAGAGGAAATAAGATGCACTGATAAAAGATTTCAAAGAAAGTTAATAGAAAAAAAATTCTGTGAGGAATGTCCCTTTAGAAAATGTACCAGAAGAGGATGAGCGAAAAAAAACAAGGTAAAAACAGAAGCATGTATCTTGGAGACGATAAATGAAGATCAATTGCCTGTTGTTAACCTTATGGACTATGTGTTGACGAATGACATGATTTATTTGCTAACAAAAGGTTTGAATTATTGTCCAACTAATGAATCTGATTTTTCAGACAGTCAGCACAGTAGCTCAGTGGTCCTGACTGAGCTAAAATCCCACCACGGACAACATTTGCAAATTACCCACTGCGCTCGCGCTGACATCAGAAAGGTGAAGTGATTTAATTGGCAGTGAACTCCCAGGACCTGTCTGACAGCACCGCGAGCAGGAGAACTTTCTCACACTCGCGGTACTGTCAGACTGGTAACAGGAGTTCACAGGGAGACACTGAGAAGCGGTTGCAGATGCTGCTCAGTGTCTCTGCTGGATGACAGGTTGTATTTTCGCTTCATGCAACCATGCAGCCTGCCATCTAGATTGTAGCAGAGCTTGACCCGTTGTGGGACAAAAGGATTATCATCGTCTATGCAGAAAGGTGAAGAATATGGTTATTTGTTCTTTTAACTCTTTTGCAGGAGACAATAACATCTGTGGAATGGGCAATGCTGTAAGTATGGTTTAATTAAAATTTAATAAAGGAGTCTGTCATTCTTTCAATTAAAGGATTTTATTCTGGATGTCTGTGTTTTTATACAATATCACTATGAGGTTAGTGATGGGGGCATCTTATAGATGCCTCTCCATTACTAACCTCTGGGCTTGATGTCGCCTGACAATACAATGGTGACATCAACCCCCACCAACTATCACCCCACTTGCCACCACTACAGGGCAAGTGGGAAGAGCCAGGCTAAGTGCCAGAATTGGCACATCTTATAGATGCGCCTCTTCTGGGGCAGCTGAGAGCTGATGTCTCTAGCCTGGGGGGGGACCAGTATCCATGGCCCCTTCGAGGCTACTAATATCAACCCACATCTGCATGGGTATTACCCTCTTCCCAGACTATAAACATCTACCCCCAGCCATCATCTTTCCCTCTGCTGGTTAAGAAAATTTCGCGGGAGCCCACGTCATTCTTTTTCAGAAAAATAATCTTTTAATAATTACATGTTCAGTAAGCTGCGCACACACTGTACTAATTGTATATGTCACTAACATCTGTATAACTATCTTTTCTATGTGTATATACTGTATGTAGTACATATACCATATATACTCATGTATAAGCTGAGTTTTTCAGCCACTTTTTTGGGCTGAAAAAGACCCTCTCAGCCGGCAGAGGACAGGGAGCGGGTGAGCAGGAGACATCATACTCACACTCCTGTCATCTGCATATCAAGCTCTGCTACATCTCAGTCACGGCATCTCTCTTCCTGTCTTCTTCCTGTGCGGTCACATTGTACCACTCCCCCATAAGGGTGGAGCGCATATTCATTACTTTAATGAGCGGCATAACATGACCTCACAGGAAGAAGACAGGAAGACAGAAGCTGGGACTGAGATGTAGCAGAGCCTGATATGCAGACGCCAGGAGGGTGAGTAGCACTGGGGGAGGGTGAGCCGTTCCATATTCACCTGTCCCCATTTCATCACTCTGCTCAGTCTCCCTGGTCCTCTGGCTGTGACATTCAGACCAGAGGGCGCAATGACGTGGCTACTGCATGCGTGCCCTCTGCCAAAGCAGTCACTGCAGAGAGCCTGTGATGCTGAGGAGCAGTGGGCATCAATGAGAGGTGAGCATGTCATTTTTTTTAATCGCAGCAGCATTATATGGAGCGTATTTTAATATGGAGCATGCTTTGGGGCCACCATTAACCTTTGTGCAGCATTATATGGGGCATACATTAATATGGATTAAAAACACACATGTGACATGCACAATGTGAACAAGTCTGTTGGACCATGTTCACTCCACCCTGACTGAAACACAAACAAAAAGCACAGAATGACAAATGTGCAAAAATACCTTGCAATAAGACATATAACAGTAGTCAGCAAGTGCTAATAAAAGGTAATAACAAACACAGGGTATTTAGTCTATACGTTTTTTTGCAAAAAAATGTATACCAAGCTGCCTCACCAACGTCAAGGTAACCCGTATTGAAGCAGTCCCTATCTAATGTATTTAATACCTGAACATATGAACTGTGTCTAAATGAGCAGGATTAAGACAGGCGCTTTCTGGTATGGGCACGTGATGCAAGACAGCTCCTTATGTGCATGTCACACAAGAGAGGGGTGGGGGTCTCTCAAATCATGCACAAGCATGAAAAAAACTGGATTGAAAACACACATGTGACATGCACAATGTGAACAAGTCTGTTGGACCATGTTCACTCCACCCTGACTGAAACACAAACAAAAAGCACAGAATGACAAATGTGCAAAAATACCTTGCAATAAGACATATAACAGTAGTCAGCAAGTGCTAATAAAAGGTAATAACAAACACAGGGTATTTAGTCTATACGTTTTTTTGCAAAAAAATGTATACCAAGCTGCCTCACCAACGTCAAGGTAACCCGTATTGAAGCAGTCCCTATCTAATGTATTTAATACCTGAACATATGAACTGTGTCTAAATGAGCAGGATTAAGACAGGCGCTTTCTGGTATGGGCACGTGATGCAAGACAGCTCCTTATGTGCATGTCACACAAGAGAGGGGTGGGGGTCTCTCAAATCATGCACAAGCATGAAAAAAACTGGATTGAAAACACACATGTGACATGCACAATGTGAACAAGTCTGTTGGACCATGTTCACTCCACCCTGACTGAAACACAAACAAAAAGCACAGAATGACAAATGTGCAAAAATACCTTGCAATAAGACATATAACAGTAGTCAGCAAGTGCTAATAAAAGGTAATAACAAACACAGGGTATTTAGTCTATACTTTTTTTGCAAAAAAATGTATACCAAGCTGCCTCACCAACGTCAAGGTAACCCATATTGAAGCAGTCCCTATCTAATGTATTTAATACCTGAACATATGAACCGTGTCTTAATCCTGCTCATTTAGACACAGTTCATATGTTCAGGTATTAAATACATTAGATAGGGACTGCTTCAATACGGGTTACCTTGACGTTGGTGAGGCAGCTTGGTATACATTTTTTTGCAAAAAAACGTATAGACTAAATACCCTGTGTTTGTTATTACCTTTTATTAGCACTTGCTGACTACTGTTATATGTCTTATTGCAAGGTATTTTTGCACATTTGTCATTCTGTGCTTTTTGTTTGTGATACATTAATATGGAGTATGTTATGGGGACACCATTAACCTTTGTGCAGCATTACATGGGGCATATTTTAATATGGAGCATCTTATGGGGCCAACATTAACCTTTGTGCAGCATTACATGGGGCATATATTAAAATGGAGCACGTTATGGGGACACCATTAACCTTTGTGCAGCATTATACGGTATGGGTCGGATTTTATTATGGAGCATCTTATGGGGCCAACATTAAGCTTTGTGCAGCATTATATGGGGCATATTCTAATATGGAGCATGCTATGGGGCCACTATTAACCTTTCTGCAACATTATATGGGGCCACCATTTTACTTTTATTAGTAACTATTTTTATTTTTGAAATTTACCAGTAGCTGCTGCATTTCCCACCCTCGGCTTATACTCAAGTCAATAAGTTTCCCAGTTTTTTTGTGTGGCAAAATTAGGGGCCTCGGCTAATACTCAGGTCTGCTTATACTCGAGTATATATGGTATACATGGTACTTCTCTATCTAACTGTATGTGTTTTCAAGAATATTTCCTTTGACAATGATGTGTAAATCGCATTGCTTTCTGATAGCAATCACACTGCTTTCGGATGTAAATCGAAAGCTAGGTGTTAAAAATTGGATTGTACTAGCATGAAAAACGCATGACACTTGCATTACACTTGTCTAACTTTGCAGGAACAAAATCAGATCAATTTTAAAATTGCTAGTGTAACTCTAGCCTTAGATTCTGCCAGTTATAGCGGCCTGTTTAGAAGTTAGAAACATTTCAAAGGTAAAAATTATTTTTTTCATTCCTGTTATGTAACTTTGCATTAATTCATGAAAAACACCTGAAGGTTTAATAAACTACCTCAAAGTAATTTTGAATACGTTGAGGGGTGATGTTTTTAAAATTATATCACTTTTGGGAGTTTCCAATATAAAGGACCCCCAAAGTAATTTCATAATTGAATTTGTCCCTGAAAAAATAAGTTTTGCAAATTTCCTTGAAAAAAATTACTGCTACATTTCTAAACCTTCTAAAATGTTAGCAAAATAAAACATTTTACAAATGGCACGGATGTAAAGTAGTCATGAGGGAAATGTTATTTACTATTGTTTTTGTGTGGTATGACTATTTGGATTAAAGGGATAGTCAATCATTCAAAGTTTGAAAATTGCTATTTTTTTTAAATTTTTCTCTAATTTCTGATATCTTTATAAATAAACACTAAGCATATCAATCTAAATTTACCGATATCATAAAGTAAAATATGTCATGAGAAAAACAATGTCCAAATCAATGGGATATCTTGAAGCATTTCAGAGTTATTACTACATGTCAGTGACACATGTCAGATTTCAAAAATTTTGCCCGGTCACTAAGGGGTTAAAGCGAACCTGTCAGCAGGATTTTGATCAACAAACTGTAGACAGTGTCACGCTGGTACTTTTATACTTATTAAAATGATGCCTTGGTTGATGCAATCCATCTTGTGGTTGCTGTTTAAGCTTTATTTGTAGTTTTCAGTTTATGAGATCCTCGTGCTTCGGGGCGGGGCTGTGGAGGGGTCTTCATGTGGTGCTCTGCTTAGATATTCATCTGTATGGGTATATGACAGGACACTGATCCCTCAGTGATCTGCCTCTATTTTACATAATGCAAATCCTATTTTGTGGTTATAAAAAAAAATTTACTTTAAGCAAAATCACACCGGCAGCATTTTGATACATGTTACTGTGCAATCGCCACAGCAAAATGGCAGCATGTTCATTATGACTACAGCATTACCCCTCATTAAGAGCGACGTGAACAGCGATGGTCTTGATCAATAGTTGCCAATAGCTTTCTACGATTAGTGCATTCAGGGCCTTTAACAGAAAAAAAGGACACTTCCTCCAATAATGACAATCTATGAGCAATTCCTCTTCTCAATAAGAATATATTATTGCTACAAAATGCATCAAGATCAAATCAGATGGCCTTCCATTCAACAAATGACCGCGAGACTTTGCGCTCCCGCGAGACCGTGACTCTCGCAGTCATTCTCGCAAAGGATTACTGGGACCGGAGCGTGGAGAGAGGAAGGCTGCGCGGGACGTCGGAAGGTGAGAACAACAATATTTTTTATTTTAATTCTATTTTTTACAGGGATGGCAAGCGATGCCGGGCGCTCGGCATCGCTGTGCTGATCGCTAGTGAAGCTGTCTGTGTGACAGCTCACCAGCGATCACATAACGACTTACCAGCGATCCTGACACCTTGATATCGGTGTCAGTATCGCTGGTAAGTCGCTATGTGTGACTCCAGCTTATAACTGCTACATATGCAATACACTGAGACTGCTGTATACATAACATAGGAGACACTAAGGCTGCTATATAAGCATCAAATGCGTGTAAGGAGGAGACTCGGTACGTCATATACCTCCCCGCCTTTGGATTCTTACACGTGTCTAGAGCAGCACTCTGATATTTTGGCATTGCTAATGTAATATCATGTCCTCACTATATCTGAAACTAAACCTGTCAAAGACTGAACTCCTGGTGTTTCCTCCCACTACTAATGTACCTATACCCAACATTGCAATTTCTGTGTGTGGTTCCACTATTACTCCCCAGCAACATGCCCGCTGTCTTGGGGTCATACTTGATTCCGAGCTTTCCTTTGCCCCCCACATCCGATCACTGGCTCGCTCTTGTCATCTGCACCTCAAAAACATTTCTAGAATTCGACCTTTTCTTACTTTTGACTCTGCAAAAACTCTTAGTGTTTCTCTTATTCATTCTCGTCTCGACTATTGTAACTCTCTTCTAATCGGTCTCCCTCTTACCAAACTCTCCCCTCTCCAATCTGTCTAATGCTGCAGCCAGGATCATATTCCTCACCAATCGTTACACCAATGCCTCTACTTTGTGCCAGTCATTACACTGGCTACCCGTCCACTCCAGAATTCAGTATAAACTTATTACCCTCACCCACAAAGCCCTCCATAGCTCAGCACCACCTTACATCTCCTCCCTTGTTTCAGTATACCACCCTACCCGCGCCCTCCATTCTGCTGATGACCTGAGGTTAGCATCCTCAATAATCAGAACCTCCCACTCCCGTCTCCAAGACTTTACACGTGCCGCGCCAATTCTTTGGAATGCACTTCCCAGGTCAATACGATTAGTCCCCAATCCCCACAATTTTAAGCGTGCCCTGAAAACGCATTTATTCAGACTGGCCTATCGCCTCAACACATTAACCTAATCTATCCCTGTGTGACACAGCCAAAAAGTGTTACCATAACCAGATTTCCCGCATCATGTTCCCACATGCTTTATGCATCCATTAGCCCTCTGTGTTTGTACTGTTACACACTTAACATTATGGCTGGTCCATACAATCAGGGCAACTGTTACCACCCACCTTTCGTGTCTACCTCTTTCCTCATAGACTGTAAGCTTGCGAGCGGGGCCCTCTTTCCTCTTGGTATTTGTTATAATCTACTGTATGTGATTATTGTTATGCTGTAATGTCTATTGTCTGTACAAATCCCCTCTGAAATTTAAAGTGTTGCGGAATATGTCGGCGCTATAAAAATAAAATTTATTATAATGTGTGGTTTTCTGCTGTTTATTAATGTAAACTGTAAGGTATTTGTCATGTACTGTAACGTGATGTATTGTGCTTTAGCTTAGGAATAGATTAGTATAGGGGAATTTTGAGTAGAGGAGGGCACAGTAGAAATAGAGTGTAGAAGTAGAATAGATACCAGTGCTAGTTAGTTACAGGCAACAAAGGAGTTAAGGAGATGGGAGGGGCACAGAGCAGAGGAGCACACAGCAGAGGGATCTAGGAGAAAGGTTCCTGGTTAGTGAGGAGTTCCTGGGCAGCTTGCCTGAAGGCAAGATGCATAGAGATTACAGAATTTATATAGCCGGAACAATGGAGCAGCTATGGCTGGAGGGAGTCCCAGGATAAGGATCAGTGTGGATGGTGACCAGTGATCAGAGGTCAACTCAAGGAGGATTCGGGGTTTATGACCAGGGCAGGTGGAGCTGAGAGAGCGTACCTAGCACCTCTTCCTAAGGAAGCTAGACCTGGGACTGAGTGGAACTGATGAGCCTGGAACACGTGTGGGACAAAGTAAGTTCAGGAGATGGAAGAATTTGTCAGGAAGAATCAGGACTGTCTGAAGGACAGGGAGAGTGAGGAGATGCCACTCTGTGTGAACTGTGCTGCTGATTTGATGGATGCTTTCTTTGCTGTTTATTAAAGTTCAATTGTTGGAGAAAGACCCCATCTTTGAAGTGAATTGCAGAGCCTACATGGTAGCAGCGGAAAGGAATATGACAGAGCCTGTGAGTGTGCTGTGGAGCATGTTACACATGCAGTACAAGAAACTTTAACTCTTCATGTACAAGGTGCTGAGTTGCTTACTGACTGTTGCGTGATGGACTCACCCATGGCTGCCACCCCGTGTCACCATGTTACATGCGAGACACCGAAACTGCTGTACATATATTCTCTCAGAAAGGAAATGTAACATCAACTGATCTTCATGGGGTCATCAAAGGAATAAAAGAATCCACACTATCCATAAACAGAGAGATGATCAGGGAATACTTAGCTATCATAAATGAATTCAAGTCTCCAGGTCCAGATGAATTACACCCCAGAGTACTCAGGGAGATAGCAGAAGAAATTTTTGAACAACTCTCCATAATCTTTGAAAATTCTTGGAGAACAGGAGAAGTCCCAGAAGACTGGAGAAGAGCAAATGTTGTTCCTATCTTCAAAAAGAGGAAGAAGGTGGACCCAGGGAAAAATAGGCCAGAGAGTCTGACTTCTATACCAGGAAATATCTTTAAACAAATTATTAACCCCTTACTGCCATGTGACGTACTATCCCGTCCATGTGCCCTGGGTTTTAATTCCCAGGGACGGAATAGTACGTCACAGTGATCAGCGGCGCCCATGTGGACCGCCCCCGACACGTTAACCCCTTGCACACCGCGATCAAACACGATCGCGGTGTACCGCGTGTTAAAGGGAAGCATCGGCAGGGAGGGGGCTCCCTCCGTGCTTCCCTGAGCCCCTCACAGCAGCGCAATGTGCAGCGCTGCTGCGGGGGGCTCCATCCCTGCAGGTCATCGAATCCAAGATGGTGACGGGGACCTTCGGGGGCCTGCAGGGAGCTGGCTTCCTCATGCCTGCAAAGCGCAGGCAAGGAGGAAGCCTGTGTAGTGCCTGTGACAGATTGCTGATCTGTCACAGTGATCTGTGATGTGACAGATCAGCGATCTGTCACAGGACAGTGATGTCCCACCTGGGACAATGTAATAAAGTTAAAATAAAAAAGTGTAAAAATAATAAAAAAAAAAAAAAAAAAAAAAAAAAAAAAAAAAAAAAATCGCTAAATAAAAAAAAAATATTCCCTAATAAATTCATTTTTTGGAAATAAAAAAAAAAAAAAAAAGTGCACATATTTGGTATCGCCACGTCCATAACGACCCACCCTATAAAACTGTCCCATTAGTTAACCCCTTTAAAAATAAAAAACGAAGCAAAAATCATGATTTATTATCATACCGCCGAGCAAAAAGTGCAATAACGCGCGATCAAAAAGACGCATATAAATATCCATGGTACCACTGAAAACGTCATCTTGTCCCACAAAAAAAGAGCTACCACACAGCATCATCAGAGAAAAAATAAAAAAGTTATAGCTCGCAGAATAAAGCGATGCAAAAATAATTATTTTTTATATAAAATTGTTTTCATTGCATAAAAGCGCCAAGACATAAAAAAACATAAATGAGGTGTCGCTGTAACCATACTGACCTGAAGAATAAAACCGCTTTATCAATGTTACCGCAGGCAGAACGGTGTAAACGCACCCCCCAAAAGAAATTCATGAAACGCTGGTTTTTGTTCACTCTGCGTCCCAAAAACCGGAATAAAAAGCGATCAAAAAATGTCACGTGCCCGAAAATGATACCAATAAAAACGTCAGCTCATCCTGCAAAAAATAAGACCTCACATGACTCAGTGGGTCAAAATATGGAAAAATTATAGCTCACAATATGTGGTGATGCAAAAACTATTTTTACAATATAAAGCGTCTTTTAGCGTATGACAGCTGCCAAAAATAAAAACCGCCATAAATAGTAAATCAAACCCCCCCTTTATCACCCCCTTAGTTAGGGAAAAATAATAAAATTAAAGAAAATGTATTTATTTCCATTTTCCCATTAGGGCTAGTGTTAGGGCTAGGGCTAGAGTTAGGGCTGAGATTAGGGTTAGGGGTGTGTTGGGGTTAGGGTTGGAGTTGTAATTGGGGGGTTTCCACTATTTGGGCACATCAGATGCTCTCCAAATACAACATGGCGTCTGATCTCAATTCCAGCCAATTCTGCGTTGAAAAAGTCAAATGGTGCTCCTTCCCTTCCAAGCTCTGCCATGCGCCCAAACAGTGTTTTACCCCCACATATAGGGTATCAGCCTACTCAGAACAAATTGCAAAACAACTTTTGGGGTCCAATTTCTCCTCTTACCCTTAGGAAAATAAAAAATTAGGGGCAAAAATATCAGTTTTGTGGAAAAAAATGATTTATTTTCACGCCCGGGCGTTATAATCTTCTGTGAAGCACGGGGGGTTCAAAGTTCTCACCACACATCTAGATAAGTTCCTTAGGGGGTCTTCCCTTCTGAGCTCTGCCATGCGCTCAAATAGTCGTTTACACCCACATATGGGGTATCAGCATACTCAGGACAAATTGCACAATAACTTTTAGGGTCCTGTTACCCTTGGAAAAATAAAAATTGGGGGTGAAAAGATCATTTTTGTGGAAAAAATGTGATTTTTTAATTGTACTGCTGTACGTTATAAACTTCTGTGAAACCCTTGTGGGTTCAAAGTTCTCACCAAATATCTAGATAAGTTCCTTGGGGGGGGGGGGGGGTCTAGTTTCCAAAATGGGGTCACTTGTGGGGGGTTCCCACTGTTTAGGTACATCAGGGGCTCTCCAAACGTGACATGGCATCCGATCTGAATTCCAGCCAATTTTGCATTGAAAAAGTCAAACGGCGCTCCTTCCCTTTAAGCTCTGCCATGCACCGAAACAGTGGTTCCCCCCCACATATCCAGTATCAGCGTACTCAGGACAAACTGCACAATAACTTTTGCATTCCAATTTCTCCTGTTGCCCTTGGTAAAATAAAAAAAATTGAACCTGAAGTATTTTTTTTGTGAAAAAAAGTTAAATGTTCATTTTTTTTAAATATTCAAAAAATTCCTGTGATGCACCTGAAGAGTTAATAAACTTCTTGAATGTGGTTTTGAGCACCTTAAGGGGTGCAGTTTTTAGAATGGTGTCACTTTTGGGTATTTTCTATCATATAGACCCCTCAAAATGGCTTCAAATGTGATGTGGTCCGTAAAAATAAAATGGTGTTGCAAAAATGAGAAATCGCTGGTCAACTTTTAACCCTTATAACTTCCTAACAAAAAATTTGGGTTCCAAAATTGTGCTGATGTAAAGTAAACATGTGGGAAATGTTGCTTATCAAGTTTTTTGTGTGCTGTATCTCTGTGATTTAAGGGCATAAAAATTCAAAGTTGGAAAATTGCGAAATTTTAAACATTTTTGCCAAATTTCCATTTTTTTCACAAATAAACACAAGTTATTTGAATGAAATTTTACCACTAACATGAAGTACAATATGTCACGAGAAAACACTGTCAGAATCACCAGGATCCATGGAAGCGTTTCAGAGTTATTACCTCATAAAGGGACAGTGGTCAGAATTGTAAAAATTGGCCCGGTCATGAACGTGCAAACCACCCTTGGGGGTTAAGGGGTTAAACAACATGTATGTAAGTACCTGGATAAGAATGAAGAGATTAGCCAGAGTCAGAATGGGTTTGTAACTAATAAGTCATGTCAGACTAACTTAATTTCCTTCTATGATAGAATCGCTGACTGGGTGGATCAGGGAAATGCTGCAGATATAGTATATCTTGACTTCAGCAAAGCATTTTGTAGGGAAAAAAAATCAGGAGACGTGGAACCTGGTCCCCTGAACTGCCCCTCAGGCTAAGGGGGTGCCCTGACTCCTTAACTTGGGGGTACACTTGAAGGAAGTGAGGCCCAAGTCCCTGACCTGTCCCCATCTCCTGTTTAGCCCTGAGCTAAACCACCAACCCCCTCCCCAGGAGGTGAGACAGGGACTAAAGTGTACTGCACAACACCCAAAGGAAAAAGGGAAAAACACCAAAACACTTATCTTGCTCTGCTGCAGTCATCAGGCAGCAGAGTGAATCACCAGATAAACTTTTCACAGTGGCTCAACACCTAAGAGCCAGCTGCCACCTTCACCATCTAACTCTGCTGCGGACTCCGGGCAGTCAGAGTTCACATCAGTTTCAGCAGTGGCTCTTCACCTCAGAGCCCGCTGCTTACTTCACTGTGGTTCGTATCCAAAAGGAAAATGCTGCTATTACCAACACCTGCTCATAGACCATGTGACCCTATATAGGAAAAGGGAATGGTCAAATGATCAGGGGCCAAAAGCTGCTATAACCCCAATGACCACTGGAGGAAAAAGGTAAACTAAAGAAAGTATCAGATGTAATGACACTTGTGGCCACCGGGGGCAAAAACCCATATCAAGCCCCCAGAAGCCTGAAAATAAAGGTTTTCATGAGGGAACCCAGACTCTGACACGGATCCAAGAATTGGACCGTGACACATTTGACATAGTATCTCACACCATCCTTATTGAAAAAATGACTAAGTATGGAATGGACAAGGCAACTGTTAGGTGGATTGATAACTGGCTTAGTGATTAGACCCAAAAGAGTGGTCGTAAATGGCTGCACATCCAGTTGGAAGAATGTCTCCAGTGGGATACCACAGGTGTCTGTCCTGTGCTCTGTATTCTGCAATATCTTTATCAATGATTTAGATGAAGGAATTGAGGGTAAACTGATTAAATTTGCTGATGACACAAAGCTAGGAGGGATAGCTAATACTAAAGAAAAGAGAGAGAGGCTTCAAAAAGATATAAATAAACTGGAGCAGTGGGCAGCAACTAACAGAATGGTTTTTAACAGGGAAAAATGCAAAGTACTACATCTGGGCAATAAAATGAAAAAAACATATACAGAACAAGAGGAATAGGACTAAGCAACAACACATGGAAAAAGACTTGGGGATGCTAATAGATCACAGACTGAACATGAGTCAACAGTGTCATGTAGCAGCAAAAAAGGCAAATGCAATTCTGGGATGTATTAACAGAAGCATACAGTCTAGAGCACATGAAGTAATTATCCCCCTCTACTCCTCTTTGGTCAGACCTCATCTGGAATACCGTGTCCAGTTTTGGCACCACATTTTAAAAATGACATCAACAAACTGGATCAAGTTCAGAGAAAAGCAATCAAAATGGTGACCGGTCTGCAAACCATGTCTTATGAGGAACGGTTACAGGATTTGTGAATGTTTAGCTTGCAAAAAAGATAACTGAGAGGAGACTTAATAGCTGTCTACAAATATCTCAAGGGCTGTCACAGTGTAGAGGGATCATCATTATTCTCATTTGCACAAGGAAAGACTAGAAGCAATGGAATGAAACTGAATAGGAGGAGACACAGATTAGATATTAGAAAAAACTTTTAGACAGTTAGTTTGATCAATGAGTGGAACAGGCTGCCATGAGAGTGGTGAGTTTTTCCTTCAATGGAAGTCTTCAAACAGAGACTAGACAGAAATCTGTCTGTGATGATTTAGTGAATCCTGCTTTGAGCAGAGGGTTGGACCAGATGACCCAGGAAGTCCCTTCTAACTCTACCATTCTATGATTCTATGATATTCCATAGGAGACACGGAGATTGCAGTATTCATCGCATAGGAGATACCAAGACTGCATTACTCATGACACAGGAGACACAGAAACTGCAGTAATCATAACATAGGAGACATAAAGACTGCAGTATTCATCACATAGAAGACATACCGCCTGCAATATTCATCAGATAGGAGACACAGAGATTGCTGTATTATTATTATTTATTTATATAGCACCATTGATTCCATGGTGCTGTACATCATGTAGGATACACTGGAGGACAGATGCATATACATAACAAAAGAGAGGCTGAGGCTGGAGCGTATGCATCAAAAAGGAGAAATTGGGGCTGTAGGATGTATATCACATAGGAGTCACTGTGGTTGGAGCAAATACATCATATGGGAGATGCAGAGGGCATATACCTTATTTTTCAGACTATAAGACGCACCGGTCCATAAGACACACCTAGGTTTTAGAGGAGGAAATTAGTGAAAAAAATTGTAGCAAAAAATGTGGTCAATTCTGTACTTAATATCACCTATCCTGGTAAATATGGTCCCCTCATCCCCATCCTGATACACATGGTCCCTCATCCCTATCCTGATATGCATGGCCCTGATCCCCATCCTGGTATGTATGCCTCCTCATCCCTAGCCTGGTATGCATGCCCTTCTCATCCCTTTCCTGGTAGGAATGGTCCCCCTCATCCTTATCCTGGCAGGAGTGATCGGCCTCATCCCTAAACTGGTATGCAGGGTCCCTATCTTGTTCAAGTATGCATGACTCCATCCCTATCCTGATATAAAGGTCCCCATCCTTAATCTGGTATGATTGATGTCCATCCTAGTCCTGGTATGAATGGCCCCATCCTTATCCTGGCATGACTGGCCCCATCCCAGTCCTGGTATGCATGGCCCCATCCTAATCCTGGTATGATTGGCCCCATCCCAGTCATGGTATGCATGGCCTCATCCTTATCCTGTATGATTGGCCCCATCCCAGTACTGGTATGCATGGTCCCATCTCATTCCTGGTATGATTGGTCCCATCCTTATTCTGGTATGATTGGCCCCATCCCGTTCCTGGTATGTATGGCCACATCAGAAAAGATTAAAAAAACAATCATTCAAGGAACGAGACGGGGCCAATCATACCAGAATAAGGATGGGACCAATCATACCAGCAACAGGATGGAGCCAATCATACCAGCATGACAGAAAGAAATGAATATTCCACGTCCATGGGAGTGGAATGCAGTGAATATTCATTTCTCTTTAGCAGCGGGCACAGAAGTTAGCTGGAGCCGCCAGCTCCTGCCTCTGTGACCCGCTGCTCCACTGACACCCCTCCCTCACCTCTCCACCACAGCCAGAGCCGGTACATCCAGACTATAAGACGCACCCCCCAATTTCCTCCACATTTTGGGAGGAAAAACGTGCATCTTATAGTACGAAAAATACGATGCATCATATAAGACACACTTGGGCTGAAGTTTATACATCACATAGAATGCATTGGTGTCTATACATGACATGGAAGATGCTGCAATTGCAGATAATGCATCATATGGGAGACGTGGTGGCTACAGACTATATATCACATGGGAGACTCTGCAGCTGCAGACTATACATCACATTGCAAACACTGTGGCTGATGCCTTCAGTAGTACAGGAGGGCAGAGCGAAGCCACTCTAGCCACATAGTGCGTCCTGACGCTGGCACTGCCTGCGGTGTAGTGTCCTGTAGTGATAGCTGTGTGTTCACGTAGTGTAAAGGTTTATGAAATAGCTAGCAAATTGGGACAGTCGACCTGAGCACAGCGGTCCCCAGGAGTCTGCCCAGGAGCTGGAGACAGGAACATGGACCAAAGGTTCCTATTTGTGTTCTCTTAAGGAGAAATCTGTATAGGATTTAACTATATTGTTGGTTTTATCCTTCTCCTCTTGTAGATGTTCCATAATAAGGATCCATCTGAGTTTATATATATATATATATATATATATATATATATGTACACGCACATAAATATACACATGTATTTTCAACACATACATTCAGCATAAACTAAAGAGAATTTCCTGTGTTGTATATATCCTGCACTCTCTATCAGAGTCCCACCACACAATGGTTTCTTCCACTTCGGAAACAGTAATTTCACACAGCTGTCAAAAATATGCAGTAGCCTCTTCATAGAAGAAAACATCAGGAACTCTAGTGCCACCTACTGGAAGTGGCAATCCTAAAAGTCAATAACAACCCTTTAAAGGGCCTTGTAACATGACTTAGGCTAAAAATCCAAACCAGTAATTCCATTTGCAGTCATTTTAGAGTGTTTACTTTTCATCTGTGCAAAGCAGGAGAACTGATTTTGCTATGAGTTTGTTATTTTATTGTGCCCTCTGGAATCCACGGTCTGTATGTAACAAGCTTCCTTTCCTGCACAATTACTTTCTGAACAACTATCTGAATCAGTTGGCCCTCAATGAAACCTGGCTTCAGGACTCTGACACTGTCTCCCCTGCTGCCATTTCCCATGGTGGCTTACAATTCACCCATTCCCCGAGACCCACAAACAGACCAGATGGTGAAGTCGGCATACTCCTGTCCTCACAGTGCACTTTCCAGGTCATCCCCCCAGTTCCATCACTCTCATTCCCTTCTTTTGAGGTCCACACCATCAGGCTCTTCCGTCCCCTCCCCCTCAGAGTAGCGGTCATATACCGGCCCCCAGGCTCACCCACCCACTTCCTTGACCACTTCTCAGCCTGGCTGCCGCACTTCATGGCCTCAGAACTACCAACCCTTATCCTGGGAGACTTCAACATCGCCATTAACAGCCCCACTTCCACAGCTGCATCCCAGCTTCTAACACTAACCACTTCTCTTGGTCTCCCACAGCTCTCAACCTCTGTGACACTCAAAGACGGTAACACCCTTGACCTGGTCTTTGTCCGGTTCTGCCCAATCTCCTACCTAAATAACTCACCGCTTCCCCTCTCTGACCACAACATTCTCTCCTTCACACTCACAAATCCTCGCCCACCCTTGCACACTCCTACCTACCACACATTCAGAAATCTACAAGCCATTAACCCTCAGACACGTTCAGACTCCCTACACTCATCACTGTCCCCCATCTCCTCTTTTTCTTGTCCTGATCTGGCTGTACATCACTACAACGACACTCTTAGAAGCACCCTTGACCAAGTAGTGCCCCTCATCCTCAGAACCGCCAAACACAGAGTAAAACAGCCCTGGCTGACATCGCAAACTCGACTTCTCCATCGATGCTCTATAAGTGCTGGACGCCGATGGAGAAAAACCCGCACACCAGAAGACTTCATCCACTTCAAATTTATGTTAAGGACCTATAACTCTGCTCTTCACCTCGCCAAACAGTACCATCTTTATGCTGATGACACACAACTATACACGTCATCCCCCGACCTTACCCCTGCGGTACTACAGAATGCGAGTGACTGTCTGTCCGCAGTCTCCAACATCATGTCCGCTCTCTATCTGAAACTTAACGTCTCAAAAACTGAACTTCTTCTGCTCCCGCTGTCTACTAACCTCCCTAAATCTGACATTTCCCTCTCCGTGGGTGGCGCCATAATAACACCCCGGCAGCAGGCGTGCTGTCTGGGTGTTATGTTTTACACCAATCTCTCCTTCACATCCCATATACAATCTCTTGCCTGCTCTTGCCGCGTACACCTAAAGAACATCTCTAGAATCCGCCCTTTTCTCACCATGGAAACAACAAAAACCCTCACTGTCGCATTGATCCATTCCTGCCTGGACTACTGCAATGCTCTATTAATTGGCCTCCCCATTACTCAACTTTCCCATCTCCAGTCCATACTTAATGCAGCGGCCAGGGTTATCCATCTGGCTAATCGGTACTCAGACGCGTCCGCTCTTCGCCAATCGTTACACTGGCTGCCCATTCATTATAGGATCCAATTCAAAGTACTTGTTCTCACCCACAAAGCTCTCCACAGTGCAGCATCCCCTACATCTCCTCCCTCATTTCTGTCTATCGGCCTAACCGACCGCTGCACTCTGCAAACGACATTCGACTAACCTCTGCACTAATCCGCACCTCCCACTCCCGACTCCAAGATTTCTCCCGTGCTGTGCCAATCCTCTGGAATGCTCTACCTCAAGAAATCAGGACCATCCACAATTTAAACAGCTTTAGGCGCTCCCTCAAAACGCATTTGTTCAGAGCGGCCTATCACATTCACTAATCAGTCATTTTATGTGTAAGTGTGCGTGCGTAGCCCATTCACTATCTCAATCTATCCCTCACTCCCTCAAGATGGCTGAACCATCAATGTAAATACATCATTGTAAATACACACCTGTACCTTGTATCTCTCCCACCTTATTGTAGATTGTAAGCTCTCACGAGCAGGGTCGTCTTATTTCATATTATTTTGCTTTAATTATTGTATTGTTAACATTGTTACTTATGACTTGTGTTTTGAAACTGTTAAACTGTCAAGCGCTGAATATGTTGGCACTATATAAATAAAGATTTATTATTATTATGTTAGGTTGAACAATAAGAAATGTTCACTAGTTGCCTGCTCCTGGCACAATGGATATTGATCAGTGCGCACTAAAGAATCACACCAGACACACAGTCGGATGTAACTTCTCTTGATCACTCTATGGCACAGCTACAAGAGGAAGAGTGAGAGAGACAGAGCTTTATTGATTCAAACATAGGTTCATATATCCCCTGTAAGGGGGCTTGGGTAACGCTAAAATCGGAGTGTTCGGATGTATTCCATTGGTTAGTGGGTTGGGCAGTGAGCTAGTCTGTGAGTGGATCCATGAGGTCATCATGCTGGGTTGGTACATGAGGTCATCAGAGTGGGCGTCATTGTGGGTGGATCCATGAGGTCATCAGGGTAGGCGTCATCATGGGCGGATCAATGGAGCACATGGTGTGTGGTGTAACAGGAAAGGGCAGATCAATGAGGTCATCAGAGTAGGAGTCATCGTGGGCGGATCCATGGAGCACATGTTGTGTCATGAAACAGGGAATGGCAGCCATCTTTAGTGTCACACTTTGATCTGAAAAAGCTCATGTAAGGTAAGTTCTTCTCAATCTCTTATTTCTTGAGGTTAGTTAAGTATTTGATCTTAAGGCTCTCCTCAACAATTTGACTTTGTGAAAGGCCTCTATCTGGGTGTCTAAAGGTTAAAAGTTCTCATTGACCAGGGTGACAAGTTAATGTAGGTTTATATTAAGCCAAATGGCACGGTTTTTTAAAGTGAATCTGTTTGAAGGATTAGCCCTCATAAGTCGTTTATTTTATGACCTGTCTCAACAAGCTGAATAAACAGATACTTTTATATCTGGGATCTGATGTGTTATTCCTGAGAAAACCATGCTTTTCTAATAAGTAAATGATCTGTAAAAATTAGTGAGGAGCGAGCACTTAAATGCTCAGGAGCTCGTTGTTCGGGTCGCGCATCAGTGAGGCTCTGGATCAGTTGGGCAAAGGCCTGCATTTGAGACATGGCTCACCAGAAAAATGAGATGGTTGGTTATAATGTCACGGTGTGACTCGACCCCAACTGGTGGTTGGTCAATGGACGGCCAACTCACACACAACAGGATGGAAAAGGCAGAAAGCGCCTGTCTTAATCCTGCTCATTTAGACACTGTTCATATGTTCAGGTTTTGAATACATTAGATAGGGACTGCTTCAATACGGGTTACCTTGACGTTGGTGAAGCAGCTTGGCATACCCTGTGTTTGTTATTACCTTTTATCAGCACTTGCTGATTACTGCTATATGTCTTATTGCAAGGTATTTTTGCACATTTGTCATTCTGTGCTTTTTGTTTGTGTTTCAGTCAGGGTGGTGTGAACATGGTCCAACAGACTTGTTCACATTGTGCATGTCACATGTGTGTTTTTAATGCAGTTTTTTTCGTGCTTATGCATGATTTGAGAGACCCCACCCCTCTCTTGTGTGACATGCACATAAGCAGCTGTCTTGCACCACGTGCCCATACCAGAAAGCGCCTGTCTTAATCCTGCTCATTTAGACACTGTTCATATGTTCAGGTTTTAAATACATTAGATAGGGACTGCTTCAATATGGGTTACCTTGACGTTGGTGAAGCAGCTTGGCATACATTGTTTTGCAAAAAAGTATCTACTAAATACCCTGTGTTTGTTATTACCTTTTATCAGTACTTGCTGATTACTGTTATATGTCTTACTGCAAGGTATTTTTGCACATTTGTCATTCTGTGCTTTTAGTTTGTGTTTCAGTCAGGGTGGTGTGAACATGGTCCAACAGACTTGTTCACATTGTGCATGTCACATGTGTGTTTTTAAGGATGGAAAAGGCGAAAGGAAGGCCCTAGTAATAGGGAATGAGGTATTGTCATCACCTGAGCTCAGCCTGAGCCTGTCCCTGCACTCCCCTAACACCCTATACAGGTCCTTCCCCATGCCTCCGTCAGGAACCTAATCCCTAGTGTCACCTGTCTCTGCCCTGACTAATGCTCTGGCGGCAAGGAGCACTGGCCTTTGACACTGCAGATAATACACACAGGGGAATGTGACAAACACCAATAGGGACTAGGAGAAAAAACACCACAACTTAGCTTATATGCACCACTGCAAAGCTCCACTCCACAGACATCAAGAGCAGCAGGACACTTAACACCAAAATGAGGCAGGCACCAGAGAGATGCTTCTGCTAGGCTGGTCTCCAGAAAGGACCTGTATAACCAACAGTCAGCTGATGCATCAGGTGACACTATAAAGGATGGTAGGAGAGGTCACCACCTAACCTACATCAGCTGACCTAGCAGCACTGCAGTAACACCAGGTTGAAAAAACAAAATGGAGGGCACACTCCACAGATAATAATGTAGGAGGGATCTGCCTATAGCAAATAAATAGAAGAATACAACAAAGAAAATAGACATGTTATAATGGCGATCAACCTGAAAAAATGTATGTAAAATATTTAGTACAAAATACAAATTTTATTTGGCAAAAGCAGAAAACACACAAAAAATCATTAAAAATAGTGCAAAAGTGGGCCGGCAGAATTACAATAAATCCTTGCCAAAGCAGCCCCACAAGTAATTAAGGGGGTACATATGAAGAGACGCAAAGAAATAATGACAATGAGCAGCAGTTAACTACTACAAGAGGAACATGATCCTAGTGGGAAAAGCTGCCACAGTATCCCTTGAGAATGACGAGGAGGACTGCCAAATGAAGCATAAAGGTGCCAAAGAGTCAGGGGGGGCATAAAGAGCCCAACACGTGTCGCCACACAAAGTGGCTTTGTCAGGGGCAAATATCCACTTTTCCACTATTTAAAGCACTTAGTGACCTTCATTGAATTATTATATGCCTTTCGGCTGGGATTGTCTAGCATTATACACTGTATTTTTCTATTTAGGTCTTGACACATCTAGCAAATAATTATTTCAGTACTTTACTGTCTTTAGAAAAGGTGCCAAAAAATTGTTATTTGCATTGATTGTGATACTTTCCTTCAGCTTGCGGGGTTAAAACCCATGCCTTTTTACTGGGCATTTGGTTTTTAATCGTTTTTAATGATTTTTTGTGTGTTTTCTGCTTTTGTCAAATAAAATTTGTATTTTGTACTACATATTTTACATACATTTTTTCAGGTTGATCACTAGAGTTGAGCGAAACGGGTCGAAAAAATTCAAAAGTCGCCGACTTTTGGCAAAGTCGGGTTTCATGAAACGAAACCCGACCCTAGGATGAGGTCGGCCACGAGGTCGGCGACTTACGCGCCAAAGTCGCGTTTCAAAAGTTTGTTTTGCGCTCTTTTTCAGCCAATCAGGATCCACGGACACTGTGGGCAACGTGATGACCTAGGCACGGGTCACCACCATCTTTCAGAAGGGCATGCAAGTGATTGGCTTGCTTTGGTGGGCGTCACAGGGGGTATAAAAGGGCATGCACACCGACCGCCATCTTACTTCTGCCGATCTTAGTATAGGGAGAGGTTGCTGCTGATTCTGTAGGGAGAGCGTTAGGCAGGGAAGAAGACAAAAAAACTGCTTCTGCTGCTAGCGATTTGGGCTGCACAACACACAAGTCACTGTGTGTGCAGTGCAAGGGGAGGCTATATTGTGGTGTATCAGTGGTGTTGGTTGTTGGGCTGCCTTTTAAGGCTTCCTGACACGCTGGCATTGCTGTTTACCCACTGCTCCGCAAACTGCTTTTTTAAAAGCAATCCAATCTCCCTTATCCTCTAGTCACTTTTGTCACAGCTGTGCCATCGAGCGTGTCACATAGCGCTCAGATATCAGTGGGCCTCACACAATCCACAAGTGTCCAGTGTCCAAAAGTGTACGCAGAGATTCAAAATCTCCATTATCCTCTCGTCACTTTGGTCACAGGCAGCTGTGCCATCGAGCGTGTCACATAGCGCTCAGATATCAGTGGGCCTCACACAATCCACAAGTGTCCAGTGTCCAAAAGTGTACGCAGAGATTCAAAATCTCCATTATCCTCTCGTCACTTTGGTCACAGGCAGCTGTGCCATCGAGCGTGTCACATAGCGCTCAGATATCAGTGGGCCTCACACAATCCACAAGTGTCCAGTGTCCAAAAGTGTACGCAGAGATTCAAAATCTCCATTATCCTCTCGTCACTTTGGTCACAGGCAGCTGTGCCATCGAGCGTGTCACATAGCGCTCAGATATCAGTGGGCCTCACACAATCCACAAGTGTCCAGTGTCCAAAAGTGTACGCAGAGATTCAAAATCTCCATTATCCTCTCGTCACTTTGGTCACAGGCAGCTGTGCCATCGAGCGTGTCACATAGCGCTCAGATATCAGTGTGCCTCACACAATCCACAAGTGTCCAGTGTCCAAAAGTGTACGCAGAGATTCAAAATCTCCATTATCCTCTCGTCACTTTGGTCACAGGCAGCTGTGCCATCGAGCGTGTCACATAGCGCTCAGATATCAGTGGGCCTCACACAATCCACAAGTGTCCAGTGTCCAAAAGTGTACGCAGAGATTCAAAATCTCCATTATCCTCTCGTCACTTTGGTCACAGGCAGCTGTGCCATCGAGCGTGTCACATAGCGCTCAGATATCAGTGGGCCTCACACAATCCACAAGTGTCCAGTGTCCAAAAGTGTACGCAGAGATTCAAAATCTCCATTATCCTCTCGTCACTTTGGTCACAGGCAGCTGTGCCATCGAGCGTGTCACATAGCGCTCAGATATCAGTGTGCCTCACACAATCCACAAGTGTCCAGTGTCCAAAAGTGTACGCAGAGATTCAAAATCTCCATTATCCTCTCGTCACTTTGGTCACAGGCAGCTGTGCCATCGAGCGTGTCACATAGCGCTCAGATATCAGTGGGCCTCACACAATCCACAAGTGTCCAGTGTCCAAAAGTGTACGCAGAGATTCAAAATCTCCATTATCCTCTCGTCACTTTGGTCACAGGCAGCTGTGCCATCGAGCGTGTCACATAGCGCTCAGATATCAGTGGGCCTCACACAATCCACAAGTGTCCTGTGTCCAAAAGTGTACGCAGAGATTCAAAATCTCCATTATCCTCTCGTCACTTTGGTCACAGGCAGCTGTGCCATCGAGCGTGTCACATAGCGCTCAGATATCAGTGGGCCTCACACAATCTACAAGTGTCCAGTGTCCAAAAGTGTACGCAGAGATTCAAAATCTCCATTATCCTCTCGTCACTTTGGTCACAGGCAGCTGTGCCATCGAGCGTGTCACATAGCGCTCAGATATCAGTGGGCCTCACACAATCCACAAGTGTCCAGTGTCCAAAAGTGTACACAGAGATTCAAAATCTCCATTATCCTCTCGTCACTTTGGTCACAGGCAGCTGTGCCATCGAGCGTGTCACATAGCGCTCAGATATCAGTGGGCCTCACACAATCCACAAGTGTCCAGTGTCCAAAAGTGTACGCAGAGATTCAAAATCTCCATTATCCTCTCGTCACTTTGGTCACAGGCAGCTGTGCCATCGAGCGTGTCACATAGCGCTCAGATATCAGTGGGCCTCACACAATCCACAAGTTTCCAGTGTCCAAAAGTGTACGCAGAGATTCAAAATCTCCATTATCCTCTCGTCACTTTGGTCACAGGCAGCTGTGCCATCGAGCGTGTCACATAGCGCTCAGATATCAGTGTGCCTCACACAATCCACAAGTGTCCAGTGTCCAAAAGTGTACGCAGAGATTCAAAATCTCCATTATCCTCTCGTCACTTTGGTCACAGGCAGCTGTGCCATCGAGCGTGTCACATAGCGCTCAGATATCACTGGGCCTCACACAATCTACAAGTGTCCAGTGTCCAAAAGTGTACGCAGAGATTCAAAATCTCCATTATCCTCTCGTCACTTTGGTCACAGGCAGCTGTGCCATCGAGCGTGTCACATAGCGCTCAGATATCAGTGTGCCTCACACAATCCACAAGTGTCCAGTGTCCAAAAGTGTACGCAGAGATTCAAAATCTCCATTATCCTCTCGTCACTTTGGTCACAGGCAGCTGTGCCATCGAGCGTGTCACATAGCGCTCAGATATCAGTGGGCCTCACACAATCCACAAGTGTCCAGTGTCCAAAAGTGTACGCAGAGATTCAAAATCTCCATTATCCTCTCGTCACTTTGGTCACAGGCAGCTGTGCCATCGAGCGTGTCACATAGCGCTCAGATATCAGTGGGCCTCAGTGGGCCTCACACAATCCACAAGTGCCCAGTGTCCAAAAGTGTACGCAGAGATTCAAAATCTCCATTATCCTCTCGTCACTTTGGTCACAGGCAGCTGTGCCATCGAGCGTGTCACATAGCGCTCAGATATCAGTGGGCCTCAGTGGGCCTCACACAATCCACAAGTGTCCAGTGTCCAAAAGTGTACGCAGAGATTCAAAATCTCCATTATCCTCTCGTCACTTTGGTCACAGGCAGCTGTGCCATCGAGCGTGTCACATAGCGCTCAGATATCAGTGTGCCTCACACAATCCACAAGTGTCCAGTGTCCAAAAGTGTACGCAGAGATTCAAAATCTCCATTATCCTCTCGTCACTTTGGTCACAGGCAGCTGTGCCATCGAGCGTGTCACATAGCGCTCAGATATCAGTGGGCCTCACACAATCCACAAGTGTCCAGTGTCCAAAAGTGTACGCAGAGATTCAAAATCTCCATTATCCTCTCGTCACTTTGGTCACAGGCAGCTGTGCCATCGAGCGTGTCACATAGCGCTCAGATATCAGTGGGCCTCACACAATCCACAAGTGTCCAGTGTCCAAAAGTGTACGCAGAGATTCAAAATCTCCATTATCCTCTCGTCACTTTGGTCACAGGCAGCTGTGCCATCGAGCGTGTCACATAGCGCTCAGATATCAGTGGGCCTCACACAATCCACAAGTGTCCAGTGTCCAAAAGTGTACGCAGAGATTCAAAATCTCCATTATCCTCTCGTCACTTTGGTCACAGGCAGCTGTGCCATCGAGCGTGTCACATAGCGCTCAGATATCAGTGGGCCTCACACAATCCACAAGTGTCCAGTGTCCAAAAGTGTACGCAGAGATTCAAAATCTCCATTATCCTCTCGCCACTTTGGTCACAGGCAGCTGTGCCATCGAGCGTGTCACATAGCGCTCAGATATCAGTGGGCCTCACACAATCCACAAGTGTCCAGTGTCCAAAAGTGTACGCAGAGATTCAAAATCTCCATTATCCTCTCGTCACTTTGGTCACAGGCAGCTGTGCCATCGAGCGTGTCACATAGCGCTCAGATATCAGTGGGCCTCACACAATCTACAAGTGTCCAGTGTCCAAAAGTGTACGCAGAGATTCAAAATCTCCATTATCCTCTCGTCACTTTGGTCACAGGCAGCTGTGCCATCGAGCGTGTCACATAGCGCTCAGATATCAGTGGGCCTCACACAATCCACAAGTGTCCAGTGTCCAAAAGTGTACGCAGAGATTCAAAATCTCCATTATCCTCTCGTCACTTTGGTGACAGGCAGCTGTGCCATCGAGCGTGTCACATAGCGCTCAGATATCAGTGGGCCTCACACAATCTACAAGTGTCCAGTGTCCAAAAGTGTACGCAGAGATTCAAAATCTCCATTTTCCTCTCGTCACTTTGGTCACAGGCAGCTGTGCCATCGAGCGTGTCACATAGCGCTCAGATATCAGTGGGCCTCACACAATCTACAAGTGTCCAGTGTCCAAAAGTGTACGCAGAGATTCAAAATCTCCATTATCCTCTCGTCACTTTGGTCACAGGCAGCTGTGCCATTGAGCGTGTCACATAGCGCTCAGATATCAGTGGGCCTCACACAATCTACAAGTGTCCAGTGTCCAAAAGTGTACGCAGAGATTCAAAATCTCCATTATCCTCTCGTCACTTTGGTCACAGGCAGCTGTGCCATCGAGCGTGTCACATAGCGCTCAGATATCAGTGGGCCTCACACAATCCAAAAGTGTCCACTGTCCACAAGTGTGTGCAGAAATTCTAAATCTCCCCTGTCCTATAGACACCTTGTACCTTGTTTTACATTACTATATAGTTTGTTGGATTTTGTTTACATTTCTACCAAAAATGAGGAAGGCTGGTGGAAGAGGCTGTGGAATTGGGCGGGGGTTGGCAGCTGGTAATGATGGTGTTGGTGGTGGATCTGATGGTAGTGGCAAGAGCAAAATAGGACCGAATGCAGGAGGTGCTGACCCTGCGTCATCGTCTGGCTACATAAGGCCTCGAACGCTTAGTTTTCTAGGAGTTGGCAAACCGCTTTTAAAGGCAGAGCATCAGGAAAAAGTTTTGTCTTACATTGCTGACTCAGCCTCCAGCTCTATCGCCTCCTCTTCTTCAGTTGTAAAAAGTAAAAGCACTGAGTCGTCATTGGAGGCTCATGTTCATGAACCACACCTTTCCTTGTGTCCTTCACCCCAACCAAGATTGAAGGATGACGCAGGCCATACTACTGATTACTCCATGGAGCTGTTTTCACATACCATGCCTGGATTATCAAGTGAAATGGTGAATTACCCAGGCCAAGATGAATCTGACATGGAGTGCACTGATGCACAGCCGCTGATGGATGATTCTGCTGGTACATTCACTCAGAGCACTACATTGTCCTCGCAGTGTACAGAGCCAGATTTTGACCCTGATGAGACTCAGGTGCCCCTTCCCGCACACTATACCACCATACACGGTGACACAGAGAAAGGTGCACATGACATAGAAGAGGAGGTGATGGATGACCCAGTTGTTGACCCAGATTGGCATCCATTGGGGGAAGAGGGTGCTGCTTCCAATAGCTCAGATGAGGAGCATCCACAGCAGACATCGACATCGCAACAGCTGTTATCTGGCAGGCCCGGAGCACTCCAAAGACAGGTTCCAAACATCAAAAGAGTTGCTGGACAGCTTGTCCAGAGGGTCAAAAGATCACAGCGTGCTAGGCCGCAAAATGTCTGCCAAAGTAGGAAGAGTGCAGTGTGGCACTTTTTTGAACAAAATCCTCATGATCAGGCCAAGGTTATCTGTAAGAAGTGCGCAAAGACCTTTAGCCGAGGGAAAAATCTGAAAAATTTGAATACCAGTTGCATGCTTAGACATTTAACCAGCATGCACTTGCAAGCGTGGACACAACACCAAACCTCAAGTGCCACATGTGCAACTGATCACAACGAAGGTAGTCAGCAACGCTACATTGTTTCCCCCACTGTAAGCCCACCGGTTAGCACAGCAGCAAATGTTGAGGTGTCGTTGCAAGGCCACAGCAGTCAGGGAATCCCACTGTTATATCAACGAAAGACTGATTCTAGGCCATCAGAAAGAACACCAACTCCATCACCATCATCAACCCTCTCTCAGTCCGCCCTGTCCACCGCTACTTCCACCATATGCAGCTCTCAAATCCAGCTCACCCTCCCAGACACTATGAGTAGGTCAAGAAAGTACTCAGTCTCTCATCCGCGTACACTGGGTTTGAACGCCCACATTGCCAAACTAATCTCGTTTGAGATGATGCCCTTTCGGTTGGTGGAAAGCACAGCTTTCCGCGAACTCATGGCCTATGCAGTACCACGCTATGACCTACCCAGTTGCCACTTCTTCTCTCGCAAAGCCATCCCAGCCCTCCACCATCATGTGAAAGACCGCATTGTCCATGCACTCAAGCAGTCAGTGAGCGGAAAGGTGCACCTCACAACTGATGCATGGTCCAGTCGGCATGGCCAGGGCCGTTACGTGTCCATCACTGCGCACTGGGTTAATGTGGTGGATGCAGGGTCCACAGGGGACAGCGGTGGTGGGACAGTGCTGCCTAGCCCACGGTATAGGAAACAGTTGGCTGTAGGCGTTCGACCCTCCTCCTCCTCCTCCTCCTCCAGAAGCGAAAGCTCGTCCACAGAGCGCAGTCGTACGAGCACTCCATCTGCAGCTGCCACTGTTGCACACGATGTGTCCCCCTATCGAGCAGCTAGTGGAAAGCGTCAGCAGGCTGTGTTGCAGATGATGTGTTTGGGCGACAGACACACCGCCGAGGTGCTGGCCGAGTACTTGAAGCGACAAACTGAGTCATGGCTGGGCAGTGTACATCTTGAGGCAGGCAAGCTAGTTAGTGATAACGGCCGTAATTTTGTGGCAGCCATAGCCCTTTCAAAACTCAGCCACATACCTTGCTTGGCTCACACCTTGAACCTGGTGGTGCAGTGCTTCCTCAAAAATTATCTGGAGTTAACAGCCCTGCTCCAGAAGGTGCGAAGACTGTGCGCGCACATCCGCCGGTCGCCTGTACACTCCGTTCGTATGCAGAAGCTGCAGCGATTGCTCCACCTTCCCAACCACTGCCTCATTATCGACATTGCAACAAGGTGGAACTCCACCCTGCACATGGTGGAGCGGCTGTGCGAGCAGAGGCAGGCCATAATGCATTTGTGGGAGGATACACGGCCAGGCACTTTGAGAGCAGACATGGAGTTGACAGGCGTGCAGTGGTCGAAGCTGAAAGACCTTTGTAAAGTCCTTCAGTGTTTTGAGGAATGCACACGGCTGGTAAGCGCAGACGACGCCATCCTAAGCATGAGCATCCCACTTATGCGTCTGCTCATGCAAACTTTGACGCACCTTAAGGAGCAGGCGTCTGCAGCCAATGTTGATGAGGAGGAAGAGGAGGAGGGAATCCTTGATGACATTCAGCCATTGTCTGCTCAGGGACCTCTCCTGGACGAGGTGGAGGAAGAAGAGGAGGAGGAGGAGGAGGATGATGGGGATGATTACTTAGGGGAGGAGGATGCATCTCGTGGGGCAAGTGAAAATGTTGGCGTGGCAAGGTCTGGTACAGGGTTTGTGCGTGACTGGAGGGATGTGGATTTGCCAGAAAGTGCTCCTCCACCCAGCACTCGCAGTGCATCATTGACACCGGGAACATTGGCCCACATGTCAGATTATGCCTTGCGGATCCTAAAAAGGGACCCCCGCATTGCCAAAATGATGAACGATGACGACTACTGGTTGGCCAGCATCCTGGATCCACGCTATAAAGGCAAATTACAAAACATCATGCCACAGGAGAACCTTGACCTAATATTGGCTAATAAACAAGCAACTCTGGTAAATCGGTTGCTTGAGGCATTCCCAGCACACAGCAGCGGTGATGGTTCTCACACGAGCCGTACGGGCCGGGGGCAGCTTGGCAGAGGTGTTCGTGGTGCACACAGCAGAAGTGGCATTGGAGACAGGGGTTTCATGACAATGTTGTGGACTGATTTTTCAAATACCGCTCACACAACTGGTAATACTGCATCGATGGAAAGTGACAGGAGACAGCAGTTGTCAACTATGGTTACAAACTACTTTTCCTCCAATATCGATGTTCTCCCACACAGGTCATTCCCCTTTGACTATTGGGCCGCTAAACTGGACACCTGGCCTGAATTGGCCCAATATGCCTTACAGGAGCTCGCTTGCCCAGCTGCAAGTGTGCTATCGGAAAGAGTCTTCAGTGCAGCTGGATCAATCCTGACAGAAAAAAGGACCCGTCTGTCAACCCAAAATGTGGATGATCTAACCTTCATTAAAATGAACCACGCATGGGTTTCCAAGGATTTTGTCCCACCTTCCCCTGATGACACATAGGGTGACAGAAAAATGGCTTGCTTTGGTCCACCTCTTCCTGGTACTTCACCTATTTCGCCTTTTGCATCAGCTGAATGTCCAACATCAACATATGCCACTTTCTAAAACTCCCTAACTGTGCTGCCTCCCCCCCCATGGCCGGGGTAACCACCTAGCGCACGACACCGTGCGAGTGCCGTTGCCCTGGACAGGTGGGTAGGCCGACTCTTGGGTGCGGGCACTGGCACAGGGTCCCTCATAGTGCAATCAAGTGTCTCTGACGGTGGTGGTGCACACCCGCCGTCAGACACACCACTGTACTATGAGGGGCCCAGTGCCAGTACCGACGCCCAAGAGTGGGCCCCCCTTGCTTGGGCAGGGCCCCAGCATTTGCAATCTTTACCTCTCCCTGCTCCTCCGCTGTGTAATCTGGGCCGTCAAATCCATACTGTGCCTGACACCGTCTGAGCCTGCCTCCTGAGACATATATTTTGAATGTGTACGCTATCCATACATGTTATCCAGGGATACGGTACCCTTTCTAACCTTTGTGCAATGACGTGCAATCCATACTGGGCCTAACACCGTCTGAGCCTGCCTCATGCTGTATAGACATATATTTTGAATGTGTACGCTATCCATACATGTTATCCGGGGATACGGTACCCTTTCTAACCTTTGTGCAATGACGTGCAATCCATACTGGGCCTAACACCGTCTGAGCCTGCCTCATGCTGTATAGACATATATTTTGAATGTGTACGCTATCCATACATGTTATCCAGGGATACGGTACCCTTTCTAACCTTTGTGCAATGACGTGTAATCCATACTGGGCCTAACACCGTCTGAGCCTGCCTCATGCTGTATAGACATATATTTTGAATGTGTACGCTATCCATACATGTTATCCGGGGATACGGTACCCTTTCTAACCTTTGTGCAATGACGTGCAATCCATACTGGGCCTAACACCGTCTGAGCCTGCCTCATGCTGTATAGACATATATTTTGAATGTGTACGCTATCCATACATGTTATCCGGGGATACGGTACCCTTTCTAACCTTTGTGCAATGACGTGCAATCCATACTGGGCCTAACACCGTCTGAGCCTGCCTCATGCTGTATAGACATATATTTTGAATGTGTACGCTATCCATACATGTTATCCAGGGATACGGTACCCTTTCTAACCTTTGTGCAATCACATGCAATCCATACTGGGCCTAACACCGTCTGAGCCTGCCTCCTGAGACATATATTTTGAATGTGTACGCTATCCATACATGTTATCCAGGGATACGGTACCCTTTCTAACCTTTGTGCAATGACGTGCAATCCATACTGGGCCTAACACCGTCTGAGCCTGCCTCATGCTGTATAGACATATATTTTGAATGTGTACGCTATCCATACTTGTTATCCAGGGATACGGTACCCTTTCTAACCTTTGTGCAATCACATGCAATCCATACTGGGCCTAACACCGTCTGAGCCTGCCTCCTGAGACATATATTTTGAATGTGTACGCTATCCATACATGTTATCCAGGGATACGGTACCCTTTCTAACCTTTGTGCAATGACGTGCAATCCATACTGGGCCTAACACCGTCTGAGCCTGCCTCATGCTGTATAGACATATATTTTGAATGTGTACGCTATCCATACATGTTATCCAGGGATACGGTACCCTTTCTAACCTTTGTGCAATGACGTGCAATCCATACTGGGCCTAACACCGTCTGAGCCTGCCTCATGCTGTATAGACATATATTTTGAATGTGTACGCTATCCATACATGTTATCCGGGGATACGGTACCCTTTCTAACCTTTGTGCAATGACGTGCAATCCATACTGGGCCTAACACCGTCTGAGCCTGCCTCATGCTGTATAGACATATATTTTGAATGTGTACGCTATCCATACATGTTATCCGGGGATACGGTACCCTTTCTAACCTTTGTGCAATGACGTGCAATCCATACTGGGCCTAACACTGTCTGAGCCTGCCTCATGCTGTATAGACATATATTTTGAATGTGTACGCTATCCATACATGTTATCCAGGGATACGGTACCCTTTCTAACCTTTGTGCAATCACATGCAATCCATACTGGGCCTAACACCGTCTGAGCCTGCCTCATGCTGTATAGACATATATTTTGAATGTGTATGCTATCCATACATGTTATCCAGGGATACGGTACCCTTTCTAACCTTTGTGCAATCACGTGCAATCCATACTGGGCCTAACACCGTCTGAGCCTGCCTCATGCTGTATAGACATATATTTTGAATGTGTACGCTATCCATACATGTTATCCAGGGATACGTTACCCTTTCTAACCTTTGTGCAATGACGTGCAATCCATACTGGGCCTAACACCGTCTGAGCCTGCCTCATGCTGTATAGACATATATTTTGAATGTGTACGCTATCCATACATGTTATCCAGGGATACGGTACCCTTTCTAACCTTTGTGCAATCACGTGCAATCCATACTGGGCCTAACACCGTCTGAGCCTGCCTCATGCTCTATAGACATATATTTTGAATGTGTACGCTATCCATACATGTTATCCAGGGATACGGTACCCTTTCTAACCTTTGTGCAATCACGTGCAATCCATACTGGGCGTGAGAACGGCTGGCGAGCTGTTAAGCAAGCTACAGCACCTGTCCAGACAAGTACAGGGATTCCCTAGCGAGGAGACTTATTTGATTGTTTTCAATGTTGGGACAGCAATTTTTGGGGAGCACTATACTCTGGAGAATGATAGATGGGGCCCACCATACACTGGAACATTCCAAAGGTGGACATCAGACACTGGAGCAGCATTTACAGGGCCCATTATACACTAGAGCATTAGAAATGGGGCCCATTATGTTTGGAGCATTATTTGGGCCCATAAGACAGTGGAGCTTCATCCATGGGGACCAACATATTCTGTAGCATTATGTGGAGCTCATCATATACTGTTTCAAACATTATATGGGACCAATGATTCTGTATGGAGAAATAGATGGGCCTCGTCATGAGATGTAAAAAGTGAGGTATTTTTCATTGTACTATACCGCTATTTATCTGCCGTATCGGAGAATGATGAGTTGTGGTATGTGTTAAAGGGGCGCTCTTTCGCCCAGGGCACATGAAAACCTGCAGCCAGCCCTCCCCCCCCACAACTTTAGCCAAATAACACCCATTTTTCTGTGCGTAACTTATATTATGAAGTTAATTAAGGTTGACAAGCTTAAGTAAGAAGAATTGATGCTTTTGGCATTCAAATGGGCACTGTTGGTGTGTTTCCTGTCCTCCTCTCACTGCCGACTTTTATTCCCCATTGACTTACATTGGGTTTCGTGTTTCGGGACGACCCCGACTTTTCCCTATAATCGGACGATCTTGCTCGACCCGACTTTTGGAAAAGTCGGGTTTCACGAAACGAAACGCGACCCTAAAAAACCAAAAGTCGCTCAACTCTATTGATCACCATTATAGCATGTCTTTTTTCTTTGTAGTAACACCAAGTTGCCAGCGGGGAAAAAAAGACATTAACCCCCGCTGGCCTGAAAGGAAAAAAGTTTAAACTGAGTGGAATCAGAGCTGCCACAAATGCAAATCTGGATCGTGACATTGGGGATTCAAAGACTTGTGGAGCAGCCCCTTGACCCCCTACTTTAACAGTCACCAGAGTCACCCACTGCCCAGTCAGTGAGATGTTATACCCCTACACATGTTTGCTCATCCAAGTGTTAGTGTTAGTGGTGAAATGCACCCTGGAAGACATAGAATTTTTCAAGGAACGGGTGATGTTGTTGGCGACATGCTAATGTAGCGCAGGCATAGCTTTCATAGAGAAGTAATGGTGATTGGGCAACTGGTACTGAGGGACTGTGAAGGCCATCAAATTTCTGAAACCAGCTGTATCCACCAGGCAGAAAGACAGCCTTTCTGTGGCCAAGAGATTGTTGGAGATGGTGGAGTTCAAGCTCTTAGATTTGGCCTGTGTGGGAGGAAACATTCTTTTACGTGACCAAAACTGTAGGACTGAAGACTGGCTGATGTGTTGAGAGAGGGTGGAGGCGGAGATATAATGGTGGATTGAGAAAGATGTCTTGTGCTAGGCGACACAAAATTATTGCAATTTTCGCCTCAGTTTGAGGTTTTTTTTGGCAAATTTTGATGATCACATGAATTGGGTCATCCTTTGCGGTCTCAAAAAAGGCCCAGGCTAGGCAACCCTTGCCAACCTGTGAACTGCACACTCGTGACCAGTGATGGCCACAGCCAGAGTTGGGGCTGAGGATGCAGTGCTTGCTGTGGTTGCATATGGATCGCCCTCCCAGGGCTGTGGGGTACTCGGTACCGGGCCCGCTGAGCTTCAATGGGAGATGTCACGGCAGCTGGGACCCGGCCCGTGGCCCTGGGCACCCATTGTAAAAGGAGTTGTTGCAGTGTGCTTATGGTGATGAAAGTTTATAAGTGATTCGTGACGCCACCTGTGGTGTTCGGCAATGAAGATGCAAGCCGGCACTGCAGACAGATCCTCTGGAACAGATGGTGTGGTGCAGCAGTGATGTTATAGCCCTCCACAGGCAGGGCTGGAGTCCCAGGGCAGTGTAGGTGAAGTGACACTTAGATGGTGTAGTGTCAGGCGCAAGGGATGTAGCAGTGCTGGGCAGGTTGGTGCAGGAATAAGTGGAGGACACCAGGGCATGTAGTTCCAAAGCTTTACTCACAGTCTGTTGCAGGTACAGGTGCCCGCATCCGTGCCGTGTCCTCTGGGTCAGGAGCTCAGCCAACTTCCAGGCAAGATGAAGTACTCCTTTCCAACACTCCGCCAACATATGTGCCTTTTCTGAACGTCTCCTCTTATAGCGTCTTTGAATGAAGTACTCCTAGTACTGAGTTACACTGGAGTTCCTCCTGTCAGTTGTTCCTATGAACTCTACTTGTACGGCAGACAGCTGTAGCCTGCTTCGGGGACTCCTTGCTACTAAGTCCCGGCTCACTAATATGTTGCTGTTGTGCCCCCAAGTCTTGTGTGGGAATAAAGTGGTCACTACTTCTATTTCTCCGGTGTCTGCTGCAGGACCATTAGTATCCATACAAGCTCGGGGACCGGACCCCGGCCTTGCGCTGTGAACTTGGGAAGGGTTCTCTCTTCCAACCCTGATCCTTAGTCCTCTTATTCTCCTTACGTTCCGTACTAATCCTTCTTCCCAATGGAGAATCAAGCTTCCTTTCTCTGTCTCTTTCCTGTGCCAGCAGACCCAGATCACTGAGGCCTGCTGCAGCACTTCCTTCTTCCATCCCTCTCCCGGGGATCTTCTCTGTCTCACACTCTGTCCTTCTACATCCTCACTCACTGACTGAATGAATGACTGACTGACTGACTCAACTCTTCCCGCTCTTTTATGTGAACTAAACTCCACCCACCTCCCAGCACGTTTCGTGTTCCAAGCAGGGAGCCACCAAGGGGTGCTATGCTACACTCCAAGCAGGGAGCGAAGGTGCTTTGCTACACTACTTTGTGGTGTGAGGGTGCAGGTGTTGGAGTGTGGTCAGGTGTCTCCACCTTACCTGGATAGTGGGGTACCACACCTCAGGAGGAGGTGCAGTACCTCTGTGGTGACTGAACCCTCAGGGGCACCACACTTTCCTTTATGTCTGTGTGTGGGAAGCCGTAACGTAACCACCTCGTCTTCCTCCCTCTTCACCTTCTCTGCTGAGCTACTCAGCTGTGTACCTCTAAGTGGAATCTACAACCTAATCATCATCCTCTTTGTTCTCACACTCCTCACCCTGAACATCACCCTCCTCCTCTTCCTGCCCTGACACCACAGTACAGACCACGTGTGCCTCTGATATCTGAGTCTCATCAGGATCACCTCCACCCCCGGTGGTTAAGGTCTGGTGCCGAGGGTCTGGATTCTGCTCGGACACTACTTCGTCCAGCCCCAGATCCAACATGAAAAAAATTTGGGGCATCTGTGCAGATGCTTTTCTCCTCTGTATTCTGTGAATCTTCAGAGCAGACCTCTAATGCCCATGGAATAGAATGTGTGAACAGCTCTGCAGAATGGTCCATCTGTGGTTCCCCATGTTCAGTTGGAAATTTGTTTGCAAATTTGTGACATGGAGGGAAACAAGGGTGATTTGGGTGCCACCTATGAGAATTATACTGTGTGTGATGTTAAGGTGGAGGAAGAGGAGGAGAGGCCGCTTGATTCAGTGCTTCCATCCACTAGAGCACATGCTCTTTCTGAGCCTCATCTACAAGGTGTACCGCTGTGTGGCTGCCAAAGAAAGGGAGTGGAGTACCCCGTCCAGTGACAGATGTTGTCAGTGGTCTTTTGATAGGATGAGATGGTGTTTGTTTAGTTGAGCTTTAATTAACATTAGCACCTAACCCACATACACGTCGAACACCAACCAATTTTCCCTTTCACCACGACCTCGCTTTTTCCCACTCATGTTCTATGTAGCTTTCCCCTCTTGTAACCTGCTGTTTCACAACCTTAGGCCCACAGTTGTCAGTCACCTGTCACTAAATGAACAATCACTATTTATTTTCAGAAATAGTGTTCCTGAACAACACTGTTATACCTAATGATTTTTAAGTGAAAACCTAGCCTTCTGATTTCTCACTGAAACACAGTTTTATCACAAACAATTTGGATTAGCTAATTGGGCCTCCTGGCTGCACCCCAATATTAGGTCTAATCATTTTTAAGTGGAAATCTGGACTTCAGATTTGTTTCTCATACACATTTTTATCACAAACGATTTGGGCTAGCAATTGGGGCCTCCTGAAACTGCCACACAGTTTTAGCACAATCTAGTTAGATGCTGGAAGATCGATTTCACACAGGACAGGATTCTATCTAGCTAACTGACAAGTTCACTTGCAGCACTATTAGGGGCTGCTTCTCTGCATTATGGCACCAGCAAAGCAAGAATTCCGCTTTTATATGGCCAAGAACATGTGATTTCGGCAGCCAATCACAGAAGACCTTGCGTCATAACATTGTGGATGATTTGTGCACCCTTATTGGCTGTTGGAATCAACACGCATAAAGTTAGGAAGGAAAAAAAAAAGAGTGCGCCACTTCTCTAACCTCTCCACCCCCCTCCCCTCATCAAACCTGTCCCCCCTGCTCATCATACAGCACCACTATTTTAACCAACGTAATAACAAAGCATTACTGCAAATGTGATGATTTACCAAACTGTGACCGATATTTGCCTACTTTGAGTAAAAAAAGCTTCTGAAACCGAACACAAATCCAAATATGCTACGTTCGTGCCGAATTTGAGATTGGCGAACGTTTTCCAAACAAGTTCGCTCATCTCTATTCATGAATGCTAAATAAAACACCAAGCTCCCAGCACACAATTCCTCAACTACAGCACGTAATTTTGAGAGCTGATCCATCATCTCTAATTTTCTGAAACCTGCCAACATTCTGTGCAAACTCTATCCACAGCTCCAACACAAAATTTTAAATGAGGAGGAAGGTAAAGACACTAGAGGCAGCGGAGTGGCCGTGGCAATGCCAAAGACTCTACCCACAGTCCCGCTCCAATGCACAAACCGTTTTGGAATACGAAACATCTAATGATGGTTTAACAAAAAACAGGCTTCAGCTTTCTACACTGAAGGTATCTATTAAATCACTATGACAGCACCATTATGCCCATACCTTTAGTTTACATGAATAATCCTGATGACAGGTTCTCTTTAATCCATGATTTCCATGATATACCGTCTCTTTCTAAAGTTCTCCTAGATGCACTTTATATATTGGCAAGATATTTCTAATAGTGCTCAACATTGAATGTGGGATTCCAGTTAAGAAGTCTACACTTTCCAATATTTACTGTAAAGGACGAACATTCCCATATTTAAAAGACAAACGTTCCCATATTTAAAAGACAAGAATTCTCATATTTAAAGGGAAGGTGCCGTGTTTTTTCATAATTTAATGTAAAAAAGAAAATAGTATAAAAAGATATTGTCCCCTAAGCTTGACTCAGTGGTGTGTATGGTTTGTTTTTTGTACGGTATTAATGCAGCCACTGGGGGGCTGCCATCTTACCTTGCTGGCTGCTGAACGACACTTTCCATGCTCATTTACGGCAGTCCCTGGGCATAAGAGACAATAGTCGGCTGCCGACCCTATCTCTTTCATTGCAGCAGCATCAGGAGTGAACTGGCCACGCCTCTGTGGGCAGCTCAATTCACAGCTGTAGGTGTGGCCAGGCGCCATCTTATTAGAGCCCAGTGCTTTCCTTTTAGCTCCATTTACACTCTATTGCAAGATCTGGATGCTGTACTGGTCCAGCATAACAGCTTGGATGTTCACTCTGCACATACCAGCTGCAGGAGAGGAACCAGGGCAAGCTCCTGGAGACCGAGCTGCTCTTTCCAAAACACCTGACCAGCTGCAGCCCCTGCTCTTGCAAAACATAGGAGGAGCTGCTCCCTGCTGTTTCAAAACACTTGGCAATCTGCTGGACATCTAATCCTCTCCTGTGTGATACTGACTGCTGAGCCGAGTATCTAATCCTATCCGGTGTGATACTGCCTGCTGAGCCGTGTATCTAATCCTATCCTGTGTGATACTGACAGCTGAGCCATGTATCTAATCCTCTCCTGTGTGATACTGACTGCTGAGCCGTGTATCTAATCCTATCCTGTGTGATACTGACTGCTGATCCGTGTATCTAATCCTATCCTGTGTGATACTGACTGCTGATCCGTGTATCTAATCCTATCCTGTGTGATACTGACTGCTGATCCGTGTATCTAATCCTATCCTGTGTGATACTGACTGCTGAGCCGTGTATCTAATCCTATCCTGTGTGATACTGACTGCTGATCCATGTATCAATTCCTATCCTGTGTGATACTGACTGCTGATCCGTGTATCTAATCCTATCCTGTGTGATACTGACTGCTGAGCCGTGTATCTAATAATAATAATAATAATAATAATAAATTTTATTTTTATAGCGCCGACATATTCCGCAGCACTTTACATTTCAGAGGGGATTTGTACAGACAATAGACATTACAGCATAACAATAATCACATACAGTAGATTATAACAAATAACAAGAGGAGTGAGGGCCCTGCTCGCAAGCTTACAGTCTATGAGGAAAGAGGGAGACACGAAAGGTGGGTGGTAACAGTTGCTCTGATTGTATGGACCAGCCATAATGTTAAGTGTGTAACAGTACAGACACAGAGGGCTAATGGATGCATAAAGCATGTGGGAACATGATGCTGGGAACCTGGTTATGGTAAAACTTTTGGCTCTGCCACACAGGGATAGGTTAGGTTAATGTGTTGAGGCGATAGGCCAGTCTGAATAAATGCGTTTTCAGGACACGCTTAAAATTGTGGGGATTGGGGACTAATCGTATTGACCTGGGAAGTGCATTCCAAAGAATTGGCGCCGCACGTGTAAAGTCTTGGAGACGGGAGTGGGAGGTTCTGACTATTGAGGATACTAACCTCAGGTCATCAGCAGAACGGAGGGCGCGGGTAGGGTGGTATACTGAAACAAGGGAGGAGATGTAGGGTGGTGCTGAGCCATGGAGGGCTTTGTGGGTGAGGGTAATAAGTTTATACTGAATTCTGGAGTGGATGGGTAGCCAGAGTAATGACTGGCACAAGGTAGAGGCATCGGTGTAACGATTGGCGAGGAATATGATCCTGGCTGCAGCATTCAAGACAGATTGGAGAGGGGAGAGTTTGGTAAGAGGGAGACCGATTAGAAGAGAGTTACAATAGTCGAGACGAGAATGAATAAGAGAAACAGTAAGAGTTTTTGCAGAGTCAAAAGTAAGAAAAGGTCGAATTCTAGAAATGTTTTTGAGGTGCAGATGACAAGAGCGAGCCAGTGATCGAATGTGGGGGGCAAAGGAAAGCTCGGAATCAAGTATGACCCCAAGACAGCGGGCATGTTGCTGGGGAGTAATAGTGGAACCACACACAGAAATAGCAATGTCGGGTATAGGTACATTAGTAGAGGGAGGAAACACCAGGAGTTCAGTCTTTGACAGGTTCAGTTTCAGATATAGTGAGGACATGATATTAGACACAGCGTTTAGACAATCGCCAGTGTTTTCTAGAAAGGCTGGCGTGATGTCAGGAGAAGAAGCGTATAATTGGGTGTCATCAGCATAGAGATGGTACTGGAAACCAAATCTACTGATTGTTTGACCAATAGGGGCAGTGTACAAGGAGAAGAGGAGGGGGCCTAGAACCGATCCTTGAGGAACCCCAACAGTAAGGGGAAGGTGAGAGGAGGAGGAACCGGCAAAAGAAACAGTAAAGGAGCGGTCGGAGAGATAGGAGGAGAACCAGGAGAGAACGGTGTCCTTGAGGCCAATGGAGCGGAGCATAGTGAGGAGGAGCTGATGATCCACAGTGTCGAATGCTGCAGAGAGATCCAAGAGAATTAGCATGGAGTAATGACCATTTGATTTAGCTGTTAGCAGATCATTAGAGACTTTAGTGAGGGCAGTTTCAGTGGAGTGTAAAGAGCGGAAACCGGATTGGAGAGGGTCGAGAACAGAGTTTTCTGAGAGATAGCGGATAAGACGGGAGTGGACCAGGCGTTCCAGGAGTTTAGAGATGAAGGGAAGATTAGAGACAGGTCTATAGTTAGCGGCACAGTTTTGGTCGAGGGATGGTTTTTTAAGTAGTGGATGTATGATGGCATGCTTAAATGAGGAGGGAAAAATACCAGAAGAGAGAGAGAGGTTAAATATTTTAGTTAGGTGAGGGGTGACAGCAGGGGAAAGGGACTGGAGGAGATGTGACGGAAATGGGTCACTGGTGCAAGTAGTTGGGCGAGAAGATGCAAGGAGCCTGCTTACTTCTTCTTCTGTGACTGGTTCAAAATCAGAGAGTGAGTTAGATGCAGTGGGGGAGGGAGGGCAGTGCATGGTATGAGGGGATTTGGAGATAATTTCCTGTCGGATCTGGTCAATTTTTTCTTTGAAGTAATTGGCCAGATCGTCAGCTCAGAGCTCCGTGGTTGGGGCCTGTACTCTTGGATTGAGTAGAGAATGAAAAGTGTCAAAGAGACGTTTCGGGTTATTGGACAGTGAGGTGATGAGGGTGTTGAAATAGGTTTGTTTGGAGAGGTGAAGGGCAGTGTTGTATGTTCTAAGCATAAACTTAAAATGGATGAAATCTTCGTGTAGATTGGATTTTCTCCACAGACGTTCGGCGCACCTGGAGCACCGCTGCAGGAAACGTGTTTGCACCGTGTGCCAGGGTTGTCGCCGTCTGTGTTGTGGTGTTCTATTTATAGGGGGTGCAAATTCATCCAGGGCACTTCTAATCCTATCCTGTGTGATACTGACTGCTGATCCGTGTATCTAATCCTATCCTGTGTGATACTGACTGCTGATCCGTGTATCTAATCCTATCCCGTGTGATACTGACTGCTGAGCCGTGTATCTAATCCTATCCAGTGTGATACTGCTCTCCTGAAATACTCTGTGCTGCTGTCACCCTGCTGGATTTATGTGTGAACTACATGGTGGTATTGTGTATGAACTATATGGCGGTATTATGTGTGAAGTATATGGTGGTATTATGTGAGAACACTATGGCAGTATTATCTGCTAAAAGGGGACCCATTCTAGGGTGGTTCTGACTGAGCACCTGCACACGGGTCAGGGGTAATAGTTAGGTGCAGTCAGGGGAGGGCTGGTGAGGCAGCTGAAGTGAGGGGTCTCATTTTTATCGCTACTGAATGGCTACATTTCCCCCCATCCTGCTTCCCAGCGTCACCCCAGACTGTACCTATCACCTCGCTTTCACCCATTGCCAGGACAGGATCTGAGGAGGGGAATGGGGTCTTTGCATGCAAAGTCTGGATCAGAACAGGCCATCAATCAGCAGAAATGTTTCCTGGATCTCTGTGGTGCTGTCACCCTGCTCCTCCCCATATATCTCCCTCTGTGCCCCCATAGACCAGCACACTGCTCTCCTGAAATACTCTGTGCTGCTGTCACCCTGCTCCCAGAATCCTTGCTGCCTGCCATGCTCAGTGACCAAAGACCCCATTCCTCTCCTCAGATCCTGTCCTGGCGATGTGTGAAAGCGAGGCGACAGGAGCCTGATGTATGGTGGAAGGAGCAGGGTGACAGCAGCACAGAGTATTTTAGGAGTGCAGTGTGCTGGTCTATGGGGGGCACCCTGTTCGGTGCCAGGGATTGTACATAGAGTGCTGTGTTTTATACAAATGGATGGACTGTCTGCTCCACAGAAATCCAGGACACATTTCTGCTGATTGATGGCCTGTTCTGATCCAGACTTCGCATGCAAAGACAGTCAGTAACTTTGCAGGCCCCATCAAAATGGCTGCTCACTGTGTTCCTAGATGTCATCCTCTCTTTTAACTTAGCAAACACCCAGAAGGGGAGGAGAGGAGTGACATCACACCCATGTCAGCAGATTCCGCCCATAATTACTGCAGGGCAGTAATGTGATCTAGTTGTACACTAGGTTTTTGTGCCAAATTTCAGTAGCTGCTCCCCCTAGTGTTAACAAGTGGAAATGCCAAACTTTTTAAAATTATTTTTCATATTTTGCAAAATTAAAAACAAATGATAATATTTTTTAAGAAAATGTAAACATTAATTCCTTACATTTTTTCAATTGCTGAAAAAAATTTTTTTGGATGGCACCTTCCCTTTAAATTACTTTCCTTACCCTTGATTAGACCAGTGCCATAAAGTGTTGGAGAGATTTTTGAAAGTAACAACCTCCAAGGAGTCCAGTACACTCTCTGGATTCATTTAATATTAATGAGTTGATTTTTAGCACTTATTACAGAGAATATCTATCATGTAATGTCTTCCTTTCAGCAGGTAAATGCCCTCTTAAGAGGTAACAACTGTCCGACCAATATTGCTTTGTAGAAAGAAGACTACCTCAGGTGCCAACTGGCCACATCTCCTATTGACTGGATCTTGTGGAAAGTTGAATATCCTATTCTGTTCGAGCTGTCAGTATATTATTATTATTATTATTATTATTAATATGGTATTTATTTTTAAGAATCATTCAAAGGTGCTGTAGATTTCACCTCTAAATTGGCCATCAATAATAGCTGTTAGGGTACCGTTACACTAAGCGACGCACCAGCGATCCCGACAGCGATACAACCTGGTAAGGATCGCTGGTGCGTCGCTACATGATCGCTAGTAAGCTGTCAAGCAGGCAGATCTGCGCAACGATGCGGCGATCCATATAACGACCTCGGCCGCCGTTGGGACCTTGTCACACAGCAGCAATTCTGACAACTCACGCCTTCATCCATGAGTTCTGTGTCGCCAACGAGGTCGCTCGTCGGCGTCAAACACAGTGATGCATGCTGGTCAGCGGGACGCCAACGATCAAAAAATGGCCTGGGACATTCGAGCACGATCAGCGATATTGCAGCGGGGGGGCCAGTCGCCACTGTGTCACACATAGGGAGATCGCTGGCGAGATCGCTGTTGCGTCACAAAATCGGTGACTTCCCAGTGATCTCGCTAACGATCTCGTTATGTGAGACGTGGGCTTTACTGAGATAGTGGATAAAGAATAACTGTGATGTGTGTTTCACACTAAGTACACACAGCTGTGAGGGATTTTCTCCATTCTCTCTTTCTCTGTACCACATCTTCAGAAGCATAAGCATAGTGAACATTATATACCATTACTGAGGAGTACTGATGTAAATACAGATCTGGGTGCGCTACTACGCTTACTAGAAAATTGCAGCACAGATTGAGTGTGTCTTTGCTCATCTGTCTGTTACTATGATCCTCCCTCTTCCAACACATCTGCCATTCATAGACTTCAATACATAGCTGTAACCTGATCCCTCAGTGAGCAAGCAGTCTTTTTGTGAGCAAAAGCAAAAATAGCAGTTTTTGAAGGTGGAGGTTGAGTTATCAGGGAAAGGAGGGTTGGGTGGAGTTAGCAATAACTGAAAAAAATAAACATTTTTTTCTGAAAAAACATATTACAAAGCTTCCTGTATTTTTTAATTCTGTTGACCAATGCCCATTTATATAACAGTGTTGCATTGGCATTTTTCAGTAGCAACATCTCTGTATCTTACTGGAAGAGATATAACAGTATAGTGTGTTCTATCTGTAGCATGTATATGGTAAGATATGGAAGGGGAGAAATGGGGAGGGCATTTTTCTGAAGCCCAACACCGGGAAATCAATGTGCAGAGTGGCAACTCCTTTTCTTGAAGCTCATGGCTTGCAGTCTCGCACCTCCGGGACACCGGGACACCCTTCCTCCCAGCACAAGGCCCACAGCACCACTACTCCCACTGCCAGCTTCCTGTAACAGTGACCCTACCTCCTGTGACCCCAATCCACCATCGCCCCCCCCCCCCGGAAGGCTAAATTTGGACTATAAAACAGACATGCAATTTAACATTAAACTTTGTTTTTCCTTCCCAAAATTTTGGATGCATCTTATGGTCAGGTGCTTCTTATAGTCACAAAAATATGGTATATGAAAACATATGCAAGGGGTAAATTAATTAACATAGCTTAATTATTTTAAATCTAGGGAGACAAGATCAAGATACGTAAGATATTCCTATCAGTGTATATGATATTATTTGCATAGTGAGGTTCGTCCTCCACTTTCTAGGCTCATAAAAGAATAAGGGAATCACTGTGTGACTGACCAGCACAGAACACATCTCCTGCACCATGTCCTGGTTCTGCCTCCTCCTCTCACTCATTTTGTGTGGTGCATGTAAGATCCACATCTCAGCACAGACAGATTACAGGACAGTCACTTTCTCTAGTGTAACATTTATTTCTCTTTTATTTCAGATGCATCAGCTCAGTTTACTGTGACTCAGGATGCTTCAGTGTCAGTGTCTCCTGGGGAGAGTGTTCGTATCTCCTGTAGTAGAAGTGGAGGTTCTGTAGCTGGGGGTAACTATCCATCTTGGTACTACCAGACACCTGGAAGTCGCCCTAAACTCCTAGTTTATAGTGGCAGTAGCAGCAACCAGAACAGCAGGCCATCAGGAGTATCAGATCGATTCAGTGGATCCATATCTGGGGCATCAGCGGTCCTGTCTATCAGCAAAGTTCAGACAGTAGATGAAGGAACTTATTACTGCTGTCTCTATGCTGGTAGTGATAGATATACACAATGTTACACTGTGGATAAAAAACAGTTACAAATATTGCCTTCATGTCCTGTATTAAACACTAGAGGCAGTAGTGCATGTACTATACCATTATAATGATATATATACATACGGTAAGTAGGTTTTGTTTGAAGCCATGTGGTACGAAATGAGTTACCAGTGTATAAACTTGGTGACAGAAGATTTCCAAGTGACACAGCATTCCTTGACAATAGATTACATCCATGACATAGAATTTTGTGCGAATGTTCATCTTTTTGCATAAAAAAATTAAGTATAATATGGATGTTGTGACACCAAGATTATTATAGTAGTGCCATTCCTTTATGCCATAACAGATAGTTTTTTTTATGTGTTTGTTTTTTATTAAACTGGGTGTCCTTTAGCACTCCAGATCATTTTAAACAGACCTATTTTATCAAGAGCTAGTTTTAAAAAGTAGCATACTCTCATTTTGTGCTGGTGGCTGGAAACCTAGAGTGCTAATTCTTGACATAAGTGTCAAATTTACATGGCAAAACATTGTGTAACATTTTGTTAATGCAACAAAAATCCAGTAAGGCCGGACTGGGCTGCAGGCCTCTAAAAGGGAGGCCAGCATGACAGGGTGGAGGGGACCTATAGGGTACTGTATGGGTACAAGGTGGCATGGTAGGGGTTAATAGATGTGAAGGACTGTAGGGCGGGGGTCAGAGTCGAGTGGTGGAAGGGGGGGATGGGTGGAGCCGGAGTGGAGCACTATAAATAAGGGGGTCATCTTGCAAGGGGCAACCATTTTAGGTGCCCCTGCATCACCACAAAAGCTCCACAAAAGTTTACCTTACAATGGACATTGAGGCCGTTTTACAGAGGCTGCGAGAGGCGGTCAATGCGAGGGGTGCTGGCTGGCTGCAGGCATCCATTCAAGGCCTGCTTCAAGGTGGGGGAGCCAGGTAGGAGGCTGCACAGGAGGGATGCCGGCCTTGGAGGTCTAGGCCTCCGGAGCGCCTGAGCCCTGAGGCAACCCCACGGGTCCGGCGCAGAAGAATGAGCCCCCCTGGGGACCCTCCGGCAAGGAATGTGGGCCGCGGGCCGAGGGTGCGCTGTTCCTGGGCCAGGAGGGATTCGCAAACACGGTGGGACCTGCAGCAGAGGGGAGTGTCGGCTCCTCTCTCGTCAGTGACAGCGATGGAAGGTAGGGATCCAGGCAGCGGTGCGGCGGGTGTCCAGCCGGGAGAGGGCCCCGCTCGGCGGCAGCAGGAGCAGAGTAGGTCGGCACGGGGGCCTGCAAGCCGGACGCCTTCACAGAGGACCCGGTGCGGTGGCTTCGCCCACCTGCCAGCGGCAGCATTTTCCAACCTGCCCTCAGGAGCGGCTGAGGGATCGCAGCAACAGTCCACCACTCTGCTGTTAACGGGGACCGGGAGCGATATAGCACAACAGGCTTCAGGGCACGGAGCGGCTGGTGTGCACAGGCCAGTTAGCTCCACCCACCCTGTGGCTCCTGTCAGTTACTTTGAGAGCAATTTGCAGGGCCATTTGGGAGTAATGGCAGGGGGGGAGGGGGCATGTGTGGGCAGGGGTCCATCCTGGCCTTTGGGTCCCTAAATGATGTTAGCATGGGGGGGGCGAACTCCCAGCAATTACCTGGTCTACAGGTAGCATTCAGCCGGCTCCAGCACCACAGCCCTGCAGCCTACTCAGCAGGGGACCAAGCGTCTGGCCAGCATCGCAGCAGACGAGGGGGTCCTGCTGTATGGATCCTCGGATGCAATGGGTACCCAGGACACTGCAGAGCAGGGCAATTTTCTTCATCATCCGGATCTGGGATTTGCGGCTGCTGGGATCACAGTGCCCAGGCAGTCAGGTGAGGCTGGACCATTATTAACTGTTCAACCGGTGCTAGCAACTGCGAGTGGGGGTGTGTTTGCTGGGGGCGCTGGTACCGGTATGGGTGTAATTTTGCAGGGTTTGACTGAGTTGTGGAAGTTGTGCAAATCTGGTGTGGGCCGGGATGGGCCTTCCCCTTTATCTGCATGGCTGGGTAACCTGGGCGTTAATTTTATGGCTGGCAGCGGGGCCGCAGGTCTGGCCGATGCAGTAGTAGATTTGGGGAAGAGGGGTTTGGCTAACGTCAGCGTGTCATCGGCAGCTGAGTGTGAGTTGCCTGAGCATGTGTCTCAGTCGAATGACGGGAAGGATGATGCATCTCGGCTGGATGACTCGGCTAGGGGCGAGGTATATGTCTGCTTTGAGGGACCATTAGGAATGCATCTCAAGCAGGATGTAAGAGATAGGATCTGGAAGGGGGAATATGTAGACATTTTCTCCCTGCTCCTCCTTGAGCGTTTTAATCTGGATAGGGTAAGGAGGGATGAGTCTAAAAAAGAGGACGAGGAGAGGAGGAGGTATCGGTTAATTCCTCGGACATTTAACAATTGGTTACAAGCTTTCGCCATTTTAGCCAGTGTCATTGGGGAAAAGTCGCCAGAGAACTGTTCGGTGCTTTTTTGCTATATGGACACAATAGGAGAGGCTTATAGGGTGTATGGGGGACAGGGTTGGCTCAGATACGATGAGCAATTCTGCCAACGAAAGGCGACCAGGCCGAACATTAGATGGGATCACAAGGATATTCCATTATGGATGAGGGTAACCACTCCAAGTAGGCCTGGGCAGAGCGTGCAGTGATTTCATGGGGGCACCGGGGGTCCAGGACAGTCGGGGCACTCAGTGGAGATGCAAAAAGGACTGTGCTTCTCGTTAAATGAGGGAGCCTGTAAATTCAGCGCAAAATGCAAATTTAAACATGAGTGTTCCTCCTGCGGCGGAAACCACAGACTTTCCAAATGCTTTAGGGGTGGAGGACAAAAAGGGACAGATGGTACTAGAAAAAGGAGTGACTCCGGTACATCTGGAAGAGATGGAGCGGTTTCTAAATAGATACCCTGATACGTATGCGGCAACGTTATTGAGGGAAGGTTTCAGAGATGGGTTCAGAATTCCTTTTGTGAATGTCTCAGTGAAGTTATCAACAAAAAATTTGAAATCAGCCATTGAATTTCCCGAGATAGTTTTGGAAAAATTGAGGAAGGAGGTGTCTTGGGGAGGATGGTTGGCCCCTTTGAGTCCCCTCCCATCGATAATTTGCGGGTCTCTCCACTAGGGGTTGTGCCCAAAAAAGAGCCGAACAAATTTTGGTTGATTCATCACCTCTCTTTTCCGAAGGGATCATCGGTGAATGATGGTATTGACCTCCAATTGTGTTCAGTTTTGTATTTCGTCTTTTGATGCAGTGTTGGTGTTTGTTCGGGAGTGCGGAAGAGGGGCATTGTTGGCAAAGATCGATATCAAAGCAGCTTTCCATTTGCTACCGGTCCATTCGGACAGTATGCATTTGTTGGGTTGTTTTTGGGATGGGGCCTTTTTCGTGGATCGTTGTTTGCCTATGGGGTGCTCTATATCCTGCGCATATTTTGAAACCTTCAGTACGTTTTTGGAGTGGACAGTCAAGGAAGTTTCTGGATTGAGTTCTTGTATTCATTACTTGGACGATTTTTTGTTTATTAGGGCGGCTCAGTCAATCGATTGTTCGATGTTGTTGCATACGATGGAAGGCATAGCGCATAGTTTTGGAGTCCCTATGGCAGCAGAAAAGACGGTCGGTCCAGTTACTTCATTGAGTTTCTTGGGTATCGAAATTGATTCGGTGGAAATGGAGTGCAGATTACCCATGGACAAAGTGTTGGATTTGAGATCGGAAGTGAAACGGGCATGCACCGCTAAGAAGTTGATGTTGAAAGAGGTGCGGTCATTGTTGGGCAAGTTGAATTTTGCTTGCTGGATCATGCCGATGGGGAGAACCTTCTGTAGGCGGATGTCTTTGGCAACGGTGGGGGTCAAGGTTCCCACACATTTTATCAGGCTTAAAAAAGACTTGAAGGATGACTTGAAAGTTTGGACTCTGTTCTTGGATTCTTACAATGGAAGGTCGCTTTGGATCGCTCCAGGTGTGTCTTCTGGGGTTCTTGGTTTGTTTGTGGATCCGGTCAGCAAGCAAGGTTTTGGTTTGTTCTTTCAAGGCGCATGGGTGGTTGAGCACTGGCCACAGGTCTGGAAGGATAAAGGATGGGCAACCAATCAGGCATTGCGGGAAGTTTTTCAGACTGTGGTTGCGCTGTCGCTGTGGGCAGAGAGCATTTGGGACAGAAAGATTTGTTTTGCCTGTGGAGCAGAGTGGTCGGTGAAGGCTATCAATTTGTTGCCTTCATCGGATCAGGCGGTACTTAGAGTTTTGCAGCATTTCGTTTGGATGGGCTTGAGTTTAAATGTTTGGATTACAGCGGCATTAGGTCGGACAGCAGCTGTCCCTAATATGAAAGCTCTTTTATGTCTACAACAGGATCGGGCACGAGGTTTTTCTCATCAAGCAGATTCTTTACGGATGACTTGTCCGGAAGCGTTGTGGAACATACCATCGGGGCAGTGAGAAATTTGCAAACCAGATCCTTGGCATCTGGCACGTGGGCACATTACACCAGGGCATGGAACATCTGGGAAAATTGGGCAAAACAGTGGGGTGGTGAATTGGGGAACGAAAGCAGATTACTCTTGTTTTTGGGTCATCATTGGGAAGCGGGTTGGTCTGTTCCCTAAACTTAATAAATTCTTGTCTGGTTTGTCCTTCGGGTTTGAATTCAGGGGATTGCAGGATGTCACAAAGTCCTTTTTGGTTAACCAGATGGTGAGGGGCTGGAAAAAAGGTTGGAAAACATCGGACGGAAGGCGTCCAGTGACATTATTTCTTCGATCGTCCAAAACTGATGCGGAAGGTAAAGGTTGTTCTGTGGTGTTATTCGAGGTGCCTGGCCCCCCTTTATGTCCAGTGAAATGCATGAGGAAATTTTTGGCGGGTGGAGGAGTTGGGTCGGATCCGTTGCTAGTTCATGAAGACGGGACGTTTTTTATCCCGCTTTCTATTTGTGACAATTTTCAAGCGGTGTTTGGTAAGTGGGGGCATTTCAGCAGAAAATTACAGTGGGCATTCTTTCCGTATTGGTGCGGCTACAGAGGCAGCCAGGCGAGGTTTGGGGGATGAAGTGGTGAAACGGATTAGGCGGTGGAAATCAACTAGATTCTGCCCATACGTGAGCCCGTCCTTGCTATAAGTTGCTTTTCTTTGGTTATGTTTATTTTCTTATGCTGTAAGAATACTCGGATATTCAAATTTTGTGGTTTGTTTTATGCTTGTTTTTCATTACAGAGCCAAGGCAACTTCTCACATAGATTATGGGGCACTCCTTTGTCTTCTGGGCTGCGCTAAGGGCAGCGGTTCTCCGGACGGAAGGCAATTGGGTTTGCCGAGGAACACGACGGTAATACGGTGGATCGGGAGCCGGGGAATGACGTGGAATCGCCTGTTGCCCGAGTTCTATAGGTTTGCTCGCTTGGATCGGGCGCCGGACATTTTAGTTATTCACCTGGGCGGAAACGATTTGGGAAAACGGTCGTGCAGGGATTTAATTAAAGACATTAAGTTCGACATGTTGAGGCTGTGGTCCATGTTCCCCAAGCTGTTGGTAGTGTGGTCGGACATCATTCCGAGGAAGGTCTGGTACGGGGCGAGATCAGTGCAGGGCAGCAATAGGGCTAGGATCAAATTGAATAGAGCGGTATCGCGCTTTATGGTGAGGAATAGGGCGATTGTGGTACGTCATTGGGATTTGGAATCAGGGGTAGGGGAATATTGGAGAAAGGATGGAGACCATTTGAATGCAATTGGTTTGGATATGTGGTGTTTTGCCATACAAGAGAGCATCGAGAAGAGCTTGAAGGTGTGGAGGGACATAAATGTTTGAAGTGGGTCAAAACATTTATGTTGGTGGCGTGGGAGGGAAGTCCTCAAAATTGGTGATATCAGTAAATGGCGGCTCTGAGGGGGGGATCTCAATAGGTCCTGGACTCCCGCTCAGGTGGATCAAGCAGACGGGAATGTGTTGGTCACAAGGAGAGTTGTTAAATTGGAACCTGTGGGTTGTGACGGATACTGGCCAATTGAGTCTAGTTTCATGTCTTCGAGCTGGAGCTTAACAGCTGGAGGCAGGACTCTGTATTGGATCAGATTTGGGTCTTAACACGAGGTTGTTATAATTGTGTGGCTTCGAGGTTCATCCCTTCCTTGGAAAATGTTAAAAAATGTTTTAATTTGTTATGTTAATTATTATTAAAAAGCTGCTGTGGCCATTTTATCCCAAAAGGAGTCAGTTTGTTAATTTGCACCGGGGATTTTTAGTCGGTGGGTAAATTGGTTCGGTAGCCCTGGTAGTGAGCAGGGAACTCCCCCCATAGGTATCACGAATACCCAATTGTCAAGTAAGGCCGGACTGGGCCGCAGGCCTCTAAAAGAGAGGCCAGCATGACAGGGTGGAGGGGACCTATAGGGTACTGTATGGGTACAAGGTGGCATGGTAGGGGTTAATAGATGTGAAGGACTGTAGGGTGGGGGTTAGAGTCGGTGGGTAAATTAGTTTGGTAGCCCTGGTAGTGAGCAGGGAACCCCCCCCATAGGTATCACGAATACCCAATTGTCATGAAGACTTGAGCTTAACTATTACAATACCAAATTTCCCTAATATTATATAACCCCACAAGTCTCAATGGATAAGTACTGTGTTGGTAGTGTAGCAAGATGGACAAGAGAGACTGAATAACTGTAAGTGAACACTTTCATCTGCTGGACCGAATTAAAAGTGAAAGGAAAAAAGGAAAGAATTGTGTTAGCACTAAAGGGACCAAATTGTGCTGGGAGATTTGCAGGGGGAGTGAATTCTCCTACTGAACCAGATCAGGTGAAAGACACACAGGAAAGACTTCCCGAGTATAAAAGGTCTGGCAAGGCTGAGAAGGGGAGTTGACACCAGAACCTGCACCAGAGTAGGTTGCATGCCTGCGATGTGGACTTGCAGCCACCATCGCCACAGGAGAGTCCAAGAGCAGTCAGATGCCTGAGTTGTGAGGAAGAGCCATGCCCTGCTCCAGTGGAAGGCCATAACAAGAGCCAAGCCAGGCCTGAGGGATGTCGCGGCCGAGTTACTGGGACATGCTTGGATAGCAAGACAGGCGGGATGTTGTGAGCCAGATTAAGATGACTCCAGTCGAGGCCTTGGGATCCAGACTACGCCAGTCAAGGCCCAAAACCCAGATGCCGCCAGTTAAGCTTCAGGGACCTGCCCCCCCACTTTACCAGATCGAGTAGACACCCATTGGCAGTCAAACACTGAAGATACCTGAAGAATACACGACCAGCGACTCTCAACTCAGCTGATGACCAGAGGACGTGAGTGAGCAGGGCCATTGCCTTCAGCACAGACTCACAGTACCGGTATGGGTACAGGGAGGCTGCAGATGAAACAGGGCCTGGCTGATGATAAAGCAGCCCAGAAAGCATTATTAGACTTTGTCAGAGCCCAGTGTTTCCCCCACTGCACAGGGGGAATCTCAAGCCATATCCTCTGCGGTCTCCCATTCCTCTGCAGCCACAGAGATTCCTGCTCAGCAGAGACGTCAGTCCAAGCGTCTTGCCCAGGGTGATGATAGGCATCTGGTTGCTCCTTCTGGCTCTGCTATAATTCCATGCTTGAGTCAACAGCAAGTAGACGCTTCTGGGACTAAGTCCTGTCTTTTGCTTACTGAGCATGCCCGTGGGACGACCTCTCATTGGAGGTCGGAGGTCACATGCGCAGGTCCCGTTCCTGATCAGATTGGTCCACTACTGGGAAGGTCCCGGAAGGACGCCACTATAAAAGAGTCACATGGCCACTCGGCCATGCGCTAGTATAGACTCTTATGCTTATGGTGTGTATGATGATGGATGCATGCATCTAGTGACTGACTCATTTGAAACCCCTACCCTTGGTTGTGTATATTGTTAGGGTCTTGTGGTTAGAGTCAGTGCCTGTCAGTGGCTAGGCTATATGCCACAGTGCTTCCAGGTCAGCACCTCACTTAGCGCCATGTTGTGCCATCCAGCACAAGGCACATAAGTACCGCATCTACTGCAGTGCCTGTCAGAGCAGCGCCGTATACACTTCTGTAGTGTTAAAGTGCGCTTTCCAGTCCTAAGTCTAGGCTGGTTAGTAGCGTCCACCAGTGCGGCACTGTATGCACTTTAGTGCGGTATTTCCTACCTAGTCCTCCCCGGCACCGCAGCTGCGTTGCCAAGTGCTGGTGAGTCTAGAGGGACTCCGACCCTGTGTCTTGGGGCAGAGTCCTGTGACTTAACACCAGCGCTCACTTCGCCGAGCTCTGTGAGCTTAACAGGCTTCGGCATTTATATTCAGCAGTAGTGAGGCTCTGTGAGGCAACAGAGTTCGCCTAGTACACACCGGGTGACGTTAACCCACGTGCGTTGACTTATTATACCGCCATATAGTGTCTGCCATTACCAAGCAGCAGTTACCATCTCTGAACCCCAGGCTGTGAATGCACCTAAATGCCTTCTATATTATTTGGTGCTTTCCGCCAGCCCCTAACACATAGAAAGCTGCAACGGTGCCCTAGAGATGGTTCCCGCTAAATACAGCTCTTGCCCCCTTCCCGGTTAGACCAAGGTTGAATTGTAGATCTCAAAACGATCTTGATGACATACAGCTCCGGCAAAAATTATGAGACCACTGCACAGTTTTATAGAAATCAGCGTCTCTACATGTCTGACAGCTATTCCATTCCAGTGTCAGTTGAATTCCAACCAGATTACACCTCATTCTACTTAATGCGCTTCTGATTAGGTGATCACCTGAACCAAATCTTATTTAACAAAGGAAAGTATAAAAGACCCTGCTGTGGTTTTCACAATCCTCTTGCAATAGGACAAGCTGGATGGCAAAACAAGTGCTAGTAATATCCCAAAAGTAATAGGAAAGAAAAAATAACTTTCAACCATGCAAAAAGAGTTGAAATGAAAAGTTTTGAGTGAGGAAAAGAAGGGCTCAATTCTGGCTTTACTATCAGAGGGATTCATTGAGCTGAGCATCATATTGCCTCCATCCTTAAAACTTCTAAGGAGGCAGTCCATTACAACAATTTCAAGCAGTAGACATTGGGGACAACAAAGCTACAGACCAGCAAAAGGCAAAAACAATTCTCAATTGACTGGGAAGACCTTCAACTTAATCGAATGTCACTCAGCAACTGCAGGATGACATCAAGTGACATACAAAAGGAATGGCAAATGGCAGCTGGGGTGAAGTACACAGCAAGAACAGTTCGTAATAGGCTCCTAGAGGCAAGGCTCAAGTCATGTAAAGCTAGAAAAAAAGCCTTTCATCAATGAGAAGCAAAGGAGAGCCAGGCTGAAGTTTGCCAAAGACCATAAGGATTGGACTATAGAGGACTGGAGTAAAGTAATCTTCTCTGATGAGTCTAATTTTCAGCTTTGCTCAACACCTGGTCATCTAATGGTTAGACGGAGACCTGTAGAGGCGTACAAGCCACAGTGTCTTGCACCCACTGTGAAATTTGGTGGAGGACCAGTGATGATCTGGGGATGCTTCAGCAAAGCTGGAATTGGGCAGGTTAATCTTTGCGAAGGACGTATGAATCAAGTCGCATACAAGGTTATCCTGGAAAAACAGTTGATTCCTTCTGCTCAGGCAATGTTCCCCAACTCTGAGGACTGAATTTCCAGCAGGACAATGCGCCATGCCACACAACTAGGTCAATCAATGTGTGGATGAAGGACCACCACATCAAATCCCTGTCATGGCCAGCCCAATCTCCAGACCTGAACCCCACTGAAAACCTCTGGAATGTAATCAAGAGGAAGATGGATATTCACAAGCCATCAAAGAACTGCTTACATTTCTGTACGAGGAGTGGCATAAGGTCACCCAAAAGCAGTGTGAAAGACTGGTGGAAAAGCATGCCAAATCGCATGAAAGCTGTGATTCAAAATCATGGTTATTTCACAAAATATTGATTTCTGAACTCTTCCTGAGTTAAAACATTAGTATTGTTGTTTCTAAATGATTGTGAACTTGTTTTCTTAGCATAATTTGAGGTCTGCAAGCACTGCATTTTTTTGTTAATTTGACCATTTCTCATTTTCTGAAAATAAATACAAAATTTATTGCTTAGAAATTCAGAGACATGTTGTCAGTAGTTTATAGAATAAAAAAGCAATTTACATTTTACTCAAAAATATACCTATAAAGAGAAAAATCAGACAAACTGAAAATTTTCCAGTGGTCTCTTAATTTTAGCCAGAGCTGTATCTCTTGTAATATACTAACCAGGGATGCATCAGCACCTGGGCAAGTGCCAGGGCCCTGAGCAGGTGGAGGGGCCCACTCGCTGTCAGGGACACTGGCGTGCTATGGGGGCCTGGTGCTTGTGCCAGTGCCAGCACTCGCGAGTGGGCACCCCACCTGCTCAAGGCCCTGGCACTTGCACTATTTACCTCTCCCTGTTTCACCTATGCGGTGTTTTCTGCATCTTCTTACTGTGACGTTTCAGGTCAGATGGTGAGATGAACAGTGCAGAGAGCTGAAAGACACTGGGGAGTCCGGAGCAGAGCAACGGCCAACAAGGAGAGATGAGTGATTTTTTTAATATTTGGAGCAATATGTGGGGCCCATTATATATGGAGCATTATATTGAGCCCATCATATACTGTAGCATCATATGGGGCCTTGTCGTGAACTCATTTTCTGGTTTACCTCTGGCTTCTGGTGAGGGTGCTGGAGCTGGCTGTATTGACAAAGGAGTCGTGAGTTCTTAATCTGGGCTCCCTCTAGTGGTGACAGTAGGTAATGAAGCTGATCTAAATGGCAGAGACCTGCCACCTGAGGAGGATGACTGTGAGTGGACATCAGGAGTCTCTGACTGGATTTAAGACAGCCGACTCCCTAATTTTGTGCTGGTGATTTTTTTCTGCCCTGAGGTTCTGGTTTCCAGGTCTGTTCCTGCCTTCTCAAGCTAAGTGTGCTCTGCTATTTTTTCACATGAGATTTGGTCTGGTTAACTCAGTTTTTGTGGTCAGCCAGCCCGTGCTGGGGCTGTGCTGAATTTCCATTCTTATATCTCTGTTTATGCCAGTTTGCTTTTTGTCCCTGATCAGATTGGTCTCTTTTTGCTCTGTCTTCAGAATATACCAGAGTGCTGATATAGGGAATTGAAGTCTAGCGACTTCAGGGTTTTTGTTATCAGAAAGTGTTGGACTTTTTTTGGCAGGGCTTTGTGCGTGATTGCAGACAGCGTCTTTCCTGTCCTGTCCTTTCTAGTTAGTGTGGGCCCCATCGTTTGCTCAGCCTATTTTTCTATCTGTGTTTGTGTTTTCATCTTGTCTCACCATCAATACATGTTTGGGGGCTGTCAATTGCTTTGGGGTCTGCTCCGGGGCAGTTTAGATTTCCCCTTTTCTTGCTTTAGGCTTATTTAGTTCTCCGGCTGTGACGTGGAGTCTAGGATCATCGTAGGTATGCTCCACGGCTACTGCTAGTTGTGTGGATAGGATCAGGGGTCTGCAATCTGCTTAGTTACCAACCTCTCTGGTTTTCTGTGGATTAGCTTGTTTTTGTTTTTCCTCCTCGGTGACTCATTCATAACACTGGAGCATCATATGGGGCCCATTGAATATGGAGCATCATATGGGGTCCATTCTGTTTGGAGCAACATATGGAGTCCATCATATACTGGAGCATTATATGGGGCCCATCATATGATGGAGCATCACATGGGGCCCATTATATATGGAGAATCAAATGGGGCCCATTATATATGGAGTATTTTATGGGGCCCATCATATACTGGAGCATCATATGGGGCCTATTATATATGAAGCATCATATGGGGTCCATTTTGATTGGGGCAATATTTGGAGTCCATCATATACTGGCATTATATGGGGCCCATCATATACTGGAGCATCATATGGAACCCATTATATATGGAGCATCATATGGGGCCCATTATATATGGAGCATAATCTTATGGGGGAACTGTGGGGGTCATCTTTCTGTGTGGGGGCTGTGGGACCTTCATACTGAGTGAGTGGAGAAATTTGAGGATATTATACTTTGTTGAGGGCATTTTTGGGGGTACTTCAATGCAGGACCAGGATGAGGGGTTGGCATTGTAGGCACCCACCTAGGGCACTCCCTCCTACAGTTCCTGTTTTTAAAAACAATGACATCACTGAATGTCTGCGGCCACCTGGCACTTTCATCTGGCTGCAGATCAGCAAAGTGCTGGAGGAAGATGGCAAATCACTGACTTCCTGTCACGCTGCCTGTGGATAGGAAAATGACCTCTGTGCTGTATCCTGGTACTGTGCTGCAGATTCCGCCTGATCTGATGTTCTGAGTAAAGCAAGCAGGCAGAACGGGGACGGAGGATGTTTTAGCTGGTGCTGTGCTTCTCTTCTCCCTTGAACTCCTGACCTCTCTCAGCTCCTCACACCATGAAGCAAAGCGCTAAGAACACAAGGACAAAGTAATAGTTTCTTCTTTAGCTCACAACGCGTTTTGATGGCAACCCCTTCTTCAACAGGTGGCAGTTTATTATTAAAAGACAGGAAGGGGTATATATATAACAGACAACCAATCGAATGATCCAAACAATCTACAATCACATCAACAGCATGTCACATGACAGAATAGAATAACATAGGAACACACACACAAAACAGGGGGAACAATAAGAATAAAAATACATGATAAAATGCATAAAATTAGATTAAAGGGTGAGATTAAAAACAAACGTATTAGAATAAAAAGTATATTTAGCTAAAAAGGAGTAAAATGAAATAAAATTATCTCGTCACTTTCTCAATAGTCAAGTTCAATCCCTCAGGGGCCAACGTACCTAGCTTAAATATCCAAAAACATACCTGATTAATTAAGCTGCTGTAACGATCAGATACAGTATCTGATATATAATCAATAATTATTAACTTTAATGATTTTGGGCCCTTCTGGTGCGTAGTTAGGAAATGTTTGGACAAACTGTTCTGGCGATGCTTATTTAACCGTGCGTGCATGGTCTGTATGGTGTGGCCTATATATTGGAGCCCGCAGCTGCATTCCAATAAGTACACTACAAAAATTGATTGGCAGTTGACAAAATGATTAATTTTATAACTAATGCCCGTTGTATTTGATCTAAATTCTTTAACCCCTTTAATGATAGAATCAACAACACAGGCACTTTGCATTTCCACAGGCAAAACATCCAGGGTTTCTGGCTGATTGGGCCTCAGACCCAGGAGAGGGATTCAAAGGGATTCAAAGTTGTATTGCTTGGTGCAACAAGATTATGGAGAGTACGACTTCTTCTATAGACTGTTCGAGGCCGGATGGGGATATGTCCAGAGAGTATAGAGTCATCCTCCAGAATGAGCCAATATTTCATCAGGAATTTTTGTATCCTCACATGAGATTGGTTAAACGTGGAGACCAGACTCCATTTGCCAAAATCTGAAGTGGAAGGACCATTGATTTTCTTATTTTTAATCTTATCTATACAGTTTTTCTGGGAAAACAATTTGGCTTTTAAAAAAGCATCCTGGACCAATTTTTTTGGGTAGCCTTTATTTTGAAAATGTTGTTTCATAACGTTAGCTTCAATACGAAAATCAGTGTCCCTAGTGCAATACTTCCTGATTCTCCAATATTGCCCATATGGGATGTCGAGAATCCTCTTAGGGAAGTGGCTGCTGTTAAAACTTAAATAACTATTTACATCTATATTCTTAAAATGCGTGAATGTAAAGAAACAGCCTGCAGCGTCAGCATGCACTACCAAATCCAGGAATTGGATAGACGTGATCGATGTATTCGCAGTAAAGAAAAGGCCCCAGGTATTCAAATTTAGATTACGGACAAACTCCAATGCTTCTATCTCCGTGCCGGTCCAAATTATGAATAAGTCGTCAATGAAACGACAGTAAAGGGCTATCTTACCAATTGCCAGGTCAGACTGTGCGAAGAAGATGGATTCAAATGCCCCCATAAACAGATTTGCATAACTGGGGGCAAATCTCGTCCCCATCTCTCAGCCTTTGACCTGGCGGTAAAAAGAATGTTCAAAGGTGAACACATTATTATTAAGGACAAAGCTGATAGCATTCTTTAAAAAATACTTTTGTTGTAAAGGCAGCTGATTATTGAAGAATTGTTTGACGGCTTCCATGCCACGATCATGCGGTATAGTAGTATATAGGGTCTGGACGTCCATTGTCAAAAGAACACAGTTAGACACACCGGATAGAGTTTGAAGAAAATCAATGAGGTGAGATAAGTCACTGAGGTAGGAATCCAAACTAATGACATATTTCTGCAAAAAGAGGTCCACATAGTGAGATAAATTACTGGTGATAGAATTGATACCAGAAATAATGGGGCGGCCCAGAGAGTTCAAAAGATTTTTATGGACTTTAGGGAGAAAGTAAAAGAAGGGGATTCTAAACCGAGAGATATTCAGAAATTTGAACTCCTTATTTAAAATACCTAAGGAGTGGGCTCCCTTAATGAACAAAGTGTATTCCAGGAAAATTTCGGTGGAAGTATCAAAATCAAGCTTCTGATAATAATTACCGTCCCCTAATATTCTGAACCCCTCTTGAATATACCAACTCCTGTTCATCACAACCACCCCACCCCCCTTGTCCGTATTTTTAATAATAATGTCACTATTCTCTTTCAGAGACCTAATAGCTGCTTTCTCACCCACGCTTAAGTTATTAATCTTTTAACAAAGACATCAACAAACTGGAGCAAGTTCAGAAAGGAGCCATCAGAATGGTGACCGGTCTGCAAGCGCTGTCTTATGAGGAAAGGTTGCAGGATTTGGGAATATTAGCTTGCAAAAGAGAAGACTGAGAGGAGACTTAATAGCTGTCTACAAATATCTCAAGGGCTGTCACATTGTAGAAGGATCATCTTTATTCTCATTTGCACAAGGCAAAACTAGAAGCAATGGGATTAAACTGAATGGGAGGAGACACAGATTAGATATTAGAAAAAACTTTTTGACAGTAAAGGCCCCATCTCACTAAGCGATCTCGGTAGCGAGATCGCTGCTGAGTCACAACTTTTGTGAAGTAACAACGATCTCACCAGCGAGATCGCTGTGTGTGACAGCGATCAGTGAGCGGCCCCCCTGCCGGAATCGCTGATCGCTGGAAGAAACCTCAGGACATTTCTTTGGTCGCTGGTCTCCCGCTGGCCAGCACGCATCGCTGTGTGTGACAGGCGGGAGACCAGCGATCAGGTGTAAAAAATAATAAAAAAAATAAAAAATATATTATTCTCACCTTCCGATGTCCCGTGCAGCCATCCTGCCTCTCTCCATGCTCCGGTCCCAGTGATCCTTTGCACGAATGACCGCGAGACTTTGTTATCCCTCGAGACCGTGACATCTCGCGGTCATTCTCGCAAAGGATCACTGGGACCAGAGCGTGGAGAGAGGCAGGATGGCTGAACGGGACGTCGGAAGGTGAGAATAATATATTTTTTATTTTGATTCTATTTTTTACAGCGATGGCATCGCTGTGCTGATCGCTGGTGAAGCTGTCTGTGTGACAGCTCACCAGCGATCACATAGCGACTTACTAGCGATCCTGACACCTTGATATCGGTGTCGGGATCGCTGGTAAGTCGCTTAGTGTGACGGGGCCTTTAAAGTGATCAATGTGTGGAACAGGCTTCAATAGAAGTCTTCAAACAGAGGCTGGACAGACATCTGTCTGGGATGATTTAGTGAATCCTGCTTTGAGCAGGGGGTTGGACCAGATGGCCCAGGAGGTCCCTTCCAACTCTACGATTCTATGATTCTTACGAACGGTAGACAAAGAACAAGCTTCCTTAAAGATCAACTGTTGGAATGTCTCAATGTGAGAAGGGGATAAAAGTTACTCGAGCAAGTCTTCGGATCAACGTGTACAAAGGGACTTGTTGCATTATCAGGCATATTTGGCTTTGAAATATCCAATCCATTTTTACCCTCAATCAAAAAATGACGCTGTACAGTCAATTTCCTAATAAATTCATTTAGGTTGAGATAAAGATCAAAAACATTAAGAGGTGAATCAGGACAGAAAGAAAGTCCACGCTCAAGGAGTGTTTTCTCATCAATAGTCAGATCATGATTAGACAAATTAAAAATACTACTAGAATTACCATTTGCACCAATTAAATCATTAATGCCCCCTTCACAGAAGGACTTGGGGGCAACCCGATGCTTCTTTTTGAGCTTGCCCAATCAGCCAGAAACCTGCATGTTTTGCCTGTAGAAATGCGAAGTGCCTGTGTTGTTCAACCATCATTAAAGGGAATCTGTCACCTTATTTTTCGCCTATCAGCTGCCAGCACCGACATCAGGGGCTTATCTACAGCTTTCTGTAATGCTGTAGATAAGCCCCCGATGTAACCTGAAAGATAAGAAAAAAGAATTAGATTATACTCACCCTGGCGTTGGGTCCGGTCCGATGGGTGTCGCTTTCCTGTCCGGCGCCTCCCATCTTCTAACGGTGACGTCCTCTTCTTTGCTGCCTGTCGTGACTCCTGCGCAGGCACACTGCTCTGCCCTGTTGCGCCTGCACAGGAGCCACGACAGGCAGCAAAGAAGAAGACGTCACTGTTAGAAGAAGGGAGGCGCCGGGCCGCAACACCCATCGGACTAAGACCAGACCGCCCCCCGGTGAGTATAATCTAACGTGTTTTTCTTCTTTCAGGTAACATCGGGAGCTTATCTACAGCATTACAGAATGCCGTAGATAAGCCCCTGATGTCGGTGCCGGCAGCTGATAGGCAAAAAATGGGGTAACAGATTCCCTTTAACAGAGTTAAGGAATTTAGATCAAATACCATGGGCATTAGTTATAAAATTAAACATTTTGTCAACTGTCAATCAATTTTGTAGTGTACTTATTGGAATGCATCTGCGGGCTCCAATATGTAGGCCGCACCATACAGACCATGCACGTGCGGTTAAAAAAGCATTGCCAGAACATTCGCAATGGTTTTCCATTGCATAGTTTGTCCAAACATTTCCTAACTATGCACCAGAAGGACCCAAAATCATTAAAGTTAATAATTATTGATTATATACCAGATACTGTATCTGATCATTACAGCAGCTTAATTAATTGGAAAAGTTTTTGGATTTTTAAGCTAGGCAATGCCCGCAAAGTCCTAATGCTCAAGAAGGCACATGTGCAGGCCTACCTGAAGTTTGCCAATGAACACCTGGATGATTCTGTGAGTGATTGGGATATGCTGTGATCAGTTGAGACAAAAGTTTTACCTCTTTAGCATTAACTCAACTCGCCATGTTTGGAGGAAGAGATATGCTGCCTATGGCACAAAGCACACCATCTCCCCTGTCAAGGATGGAGGTGGAAACATTATGTTTTGGGGGTGTTTCTCTGCTAAGGGCACAGGGCTACTTCACCACATCAATGTGAGAATGGATGGAGTCATGTACCATAAAATCCTGAGTGACAACCTCCTTCCCTCTGCCAGGACATTAAGAATGGGTAGTGCCTGGGTCTTCCAGAAAGACAATTACCCAAAACATACAGCTAAGGCAACAAATGAGTGGCTCAAAAAGAAGCACATTAAGGTCATGGAGTGGCCTGGCCAGTCTCCAGACCTTAATCCCATAGAAAACTTATGGAGGGAGTTGAAGCCTCTAATGATTTAGAGATTATCTACTGTACATAGAGGAGTCGCCCAAAATTCCTCCTGACATGTGCGCAAACCTCATCATCAACTACAAAAAAGGTCTGACTGCTATGTTTGCCAACAAGGGTTTTGTCACCAAGTAATAAGTCTTTTTTGCCAGCGGGATCAAATATCTATTTCTCACTGCAAAGTGCAAATAAATTTATATAATTTATACAATGTGATTTCCTGGATTTTATTTTTGATATTGTATCACTGAATGTTAAAATTAACCTGTTCATGTCTTTGTCAATGAGCAAACTTACAAAATCAGCAAGGGATCAAATACATTAAGCATTTCCTTCACTGTGTATAATGTGTGTATATAATAGTGTATATATATATAGTGTGTGTATAATAGTGTGTATACAATGTGTGTCTGTGTATATTATAGTGCATATACATTGTGTGTGTATATATACATACTGTATATATAACAGTGTCTGTGTATATAGAAGTGTTTATATATAATGTGTGTGGTTATAATGGTGTATATGCATTATAATGTGCCTTTGTGTATATGTATATATATATACTGTGGCAGGGCTAAGGGTCGTGTAATTGATGGGAGATATGTGTCTCATAAATGGCTTATCTCCATAATGTAAGGCAGAAGTAAAGCATACCAGATATTGTTATTGTTTTTGTTTGAAGGACCTGTGGTGAGGTCACAGTCATGTGACCAGTCAGCTGCTGGGAACGTGGGTGTGGCTACAGCCTTATAATGTGACCTGCTCCTGAACCAGGGAGCTGTATGTGGGGAGGACTACACCTCCCAGCATGTGCTGAGACTCGCGGTCTGAGTCTGCAACCACGAAGGTTTATGTTTTGTTTGCCTAAGCTAGAGGCTATTTTTGGTGATACGCTGTTTTATGGTTTATGACAGAAATAAACCTCATGAACTTTGGAAGAACCGGTCTCCTGATTGTCTCCCGCTGCACCTGAGCGAGTCACATCCCCACAATACATATATATATATATATATATACACTGCTCAAAAAATAAAGGGAACACTCAAATAACACATCCTAGACCTGAATGAATGAAATATTCTCACTGAATACTTTGTTCTGTACAAAGTTGACTGTGCTGACAACAAAATCACACAAAAATCACCAATGGAAATCAAATTTATTAACCAATGGAGGCCTGGATTTGGAGTCACACACAAAAGTATAGTGGAATGTAATGTCCTTAAAACAAGTCAAAATGAGGCTCAGTATTGTTTGTGGCCTCCACGTGCCTGTATGACCTCCCTACTGTACAACGCCTGGGCATGCTCCTGATGAGGCGGCGGATGGTCTCCAGAGGGATCTCCTCCCAGACTTGGACTAAAGCATCCGCCAACTCCTGGACAGTCTGTGGTGCAACGTGACGTTGGTGAATGGAGCGAGACTTGATGTCCCAGATGTGCTCAATCGGATTCAGGTCTGAGGAATAGGCGGGCCAGTCCATAGCTTCAATGCCTTCATCTTGCAAGAACTGCTGACACACTCGAGCCACATGAGGTCTGGCATTGTCCTGCATTAGGAGGAACCCAGGGCCATCCGCACCTGCATATGGTCTCACAAGGGGTCTGAGGATCTCATCGCGGTACCTAATGGCAGTCAGGCTACCTCTGGCGAGCACATGGAGGTATGTGCGGCCCTCTAAAGAAATGCCACCCCACACCATTATTGACCCACTGCCAAACCGATCATGCTGAAGAATGTTTCAGGCAGCAGATCGCTCTCCATGGCATGTCCAGACTCTCACGTCTGTCACATGTGCTCAGTGTGAAACTGCTCTCATCTGTTAAGAACACAGGGCGCCAGCGGCAAATTTGCCAATCCTGGTGTTCTGTGGCAAATGCCAAGCGTCCTGCATGGTGTTTGGCTGTGAGCACAACCCCCATCTGTGGACGTCGGGCCCTCAGACCAACCTCATGGAGTCGGTTTCTAACCGTTTGTGCAGACACATGCAGATTTGTGGCCTGCTGGGGGTCATTTTCTAGGGCTCTGGCAGTGCTCCTCCTTTTCCTCCTTGCACAAAGGCGGAGATAGCGGTCCTGCTGCTGGATTGTTGCCCTCCTATGGCCCCTCCACATCTCCTGGTGTACTGGCCTGTCTCCTGGTAGCGCTTTCAGCCTCTGGACACTACGCTGACATACACAGCAAACCTTCTTGCCACAGCTCGCATTGATGTGCCATCCTGGATGAGCTGAACTACCTGAGCCACTTGTGTGGGTTGGAGAGTCCGTCTCATGCTACCATTAGTGTGAAAGCACAACCAACATTCAAAAGTGACCAAAACATCAGCCAGAAAGCATTGACGATGATTTGAATAGGTCTTTCTAAACTAACTGTCCCTAACTTCACAACCAGTCCCGAATAAATAAAGTTAGCAGCAGACCCACAGTCAATAAATACCAATGTTGATAACCCCTGGTTCTCGAAGGAAATCATCGTATTTACCAGTACTTTATTAGAGGAAGAAAAAGGTACCTGAGAGTCTGGGTGACCTCCTCAGTCATCACCCAAACTCGGACGTTCTCCTGATGGTTTGTTGGCTTGAAAATGAGTTGGGCAATTCTTCAGAAAATGTCCAGAGAGACCACAGTATAGACAGAGTCCAACATCTTGTCTCCGTCTTCTCTCCGCAACACGAAGACTGGCAACTCTAACATCGGGTAAATGGACCTGCTCCGGGAAAGTATAACATGTGGCCTGCTGTTCAGCATGTCTCTCATGGATTCTGCTGTCCATTCGTATTGTTAGGAGTCAGATTTCTGCCTCTTCTATGTTGAAATCTGGACCCTTAAATTCTGCAGTCTCCTGCGCTTCATCTGCTGCAGAGGAGACTGCAGAGGAGAGTGCCTTGGCCGCAACTCTCTCCAGAGGCTAAGTCCTTTGCTCCCTCAACTGAGCATGCTCATGGGACGAACTCCCATTGGAGTTTGGGAGTCAGGTGCTCTGGTCCTGTGTCGAATCCTATTGGCTCCTCTTGGAGCCTTGGAGATTTCCGGAAGGTCCCGTTTGGTATAAAAAGCGTGCATGGCTGTTCCGCCATGCGCTAGTATTTCATACTTGCTGCTGTGTGTATGGTGATGGATGCTTGGACTGATGACTGACTTATTAAGAGAACCCTTCCCTCTGATAATACGTCTGTGTGAGTGTTTGGGTATCGGCCAGTATCAGCTACCGCCAGCGCTTATGCTCCATCTACTTCAGCAGCTAGCGTCCAGCATCGCACTTGTGATATAGCGGTGCCTTCTCTGCGGCTCAGTTCACACCGCGCTGCGGTTACAGTCCTGCCGGGCGTTCGCAGTTGCGATGCCACGCACCTTATTTTACGGTAGGTCTAGATGGAGTAGTCCTGCTGCCTAATGCTACTCCTGTGACCCTGAATACCGTGTCTGCATCGCTTAGAGTCTGTGACCTTGAACAGACTCAGTGTTTTGTGTATGCTTTATGCCTGCAGCTCTGTGAGTACAACAGAGCTTGCCTCAGTGCACATTGGGTGCAATTCAACCCTGTGCACATTACCGCCATAGTGCTCTGCCTCTTTTAGCTGCGGTTTTTCCATCCACTGCACGGTGGACCCCGAGAGGCAAAGGCACTTTATTTATATTTTTATTTAGTGTCTTCCGCCACTCCTAACACGTATGACCTGAGTCATGGCCTCCATCAGAAAACAAGAGGCGTCATGGAGGACCAGAGCTTCCTTGATTGTCTCGGAAAGGCTTCTTTGGATCTGGCACCTGAGAGCAGCATAGTACCATAGAACTTTGGTGCGCAACTGCCAGAACTCAGTACAGTAGTCTCAGCTGTGCGACCCCCCCTGTGCCAGGTTTATGATCTTAGCCTCCGTGACCTGCATTCTGTTGGGTGCATCATATATCAGTCCTAAACTGTCAAAAAAGACATCAACGGAGAACTGTTCTGGGGCTTGTAGGGATAAATAAAATACCCAGGTCTGAAGACCCCCTCGCAGTAGGGACATGATTATTCCCACCTGCTGGAACTCCTCCCCTGACGACCGGGGGGGCAAAGGGTAAAAAATAACTTACAGCTCTCCCTGAATACCCTAAACTGGTCTTTTTCTCTCAATAATGTATCAGGGAGAGATATGACAGGTTCAGGAGATACCAACTGTACATCAGAGGGTACCCAAGACCCTGCAACTGATATTGTGATGACTCCAGACTCTGGCAATCCTTTGCCAGATCCTGAGTCATCTGCATCAAATTTGCCACCTGGGCACAAAGCGTGTGAATAGGATCCATACTGGCGAAAAAGAAAAACGTAGCGGCCAGACCTAATGTGACGCTAGTCACTTCTCACGGCCAAGCAGTGCCATGTTACAATTTGTACTGTGGGTGAACTGAGGCCAATTTCCAGATGTCTGTCCCTCATTTGATGTGTTTTGGCAGCATTTGGGGGCTTTATAAGGTGTTTTTGCTTCCCATTGACATGAATGTCATTTGGTTATGTTCAGCGAATATTTGACAAATATTGCAAATTCGGCGATCGTAATCTGAACCGAACATTGAAATATTCGCTCATTTCTAATCGTGATGTATTGAGCACTATGTGCGGCTCATTATAGTGTATTAAGCACTATGTGCTGCTCATTATACTGTATTGAGCTCTTTGTGGGGTGCATTATAATGTATGGTGCACTATGTTGGGCCCATTGTACTAAATTGAATGCAATGTGGGGCCCATTGTATTACAAGGAGTACCACGTGGGTGGAACGCCCGCCAGGGCAGTGGGGAATACTTGGTACTGGGCCACTTCTTAAAGGGGCAGTGTCACAGCGGCGGTGACCCGGTCCGTGACCCTGGGCATCCAATAAAAGGGGTGTATTTACAAGGGAATGAGAAATAAAGAGTTTTTGTATTAAGTGTTCGTGACACCACCTGTGGTATCTGATCATTAGTGACCAGCGCTGCAGTGCAGATCCTCTGGGACTGATGGTGTGATGCAGTAGTGTTGGAATAGCTCTCCACAGGCAGAGCTGTTGTTCCAGGGCAGTTGTGGTTGGTTAAAGATGAAATGGTTGCTGATAGTAGATGTACCAGTGCTGAGTGAGTGCTGAGGCAAGAATTCAAAGGAGACAGTGGGATGCAGTTCCAAAACTTTACTCAGAATTCTGGCGTGCACAGACACTTGCTTTAGTGCCGTGTCCTCCAGGTGAGGGGCCCAGTGAACTCCCAGGCAAATGAAGAACCCCTTTCCAGCACTTCCTTCAGTATCTGCCTTCCCTGGCCATCTCCACAGTGCTGCCTTCCACTTGCCTTCCCTTCCAGCACCTCACAGTCAGTGTCCCAGGCCAGCTGCCGCGAATCCTGTCGGATAATGTGACCCACTATGTTTCCTTGATCCTTTCTGGCTGCCTTTCTGGAGAAGATAACTGTGGTTGTTGGCTGTGGCCCCTAAAGTTGCCTCAGCTGTCGGCTTGCTAGTTAAGTCCTGTTGTCCACTCCACTAGGCTAGGGGCCGAGACCCTTCTCTGACCTGGATTCTCCCCCACCTGACGTCCATCAGAGTGGAACGAGCCCCACGGGGAGCACTCTCCACCTGTGCCTCTGGGAGAACCCCTTTTCCCCTTCAGGTAACTTCCTTCCAAAGCTACTCCGTCCAGCAGCTCCTCCTGACTAGGAGCTGCTGCAGACATGTCCCCTCACTTCCTCCCCCTAAAGGGAACTGTCCTAACTTTCTACAGTTCTCCCGCTCTAAACCTAAGCTCCATCCACCTCCCAACACCCTTCATGAACCAAGCAGGGGTCATATAGGGTGCTCTGCTGTTCTAAGGTGTGAGTAGGATGCAGGTGTCTGAGTGCATCCAGGTGTCCCCATCATACCTGGGTAGTAGGATACTACACCTCAGAATGCGGTGCAGTACCTCTGTGGCGACTGAATCCTCAGGGGTGCCACATACCCCCCCATTAAACACAGCATGTCCGCGGGCTGAAACAAAGCAAGAAAGACATGATGTTACTGGAACATACAAAAATTTATATTTTTTTTAACAATACTTCCAGCAGTTAACAATATATAAAACATCTTCTCCTGGGGAGAGGCATTTTTAATTTTAATGTTATATCCTATAAAATACCTATATTACTTTCCTATTTAGTACCTATTACTACAAAGAATCATTTCTATCGTACCATTGTACACAACATTCTTCTTCTATTTATTACATTTCACAATAATATCATCATTATCCTTCTTTACTGACTGTTGGCAGCAACCGTTATCGCCATCAGGTTCACCACCAACTGGTACCATATCTTTCTATCACAATACCTTCTTATAAAATTACAATACTTCATTCCTGTTAAACATTATAGTTTACCTTCATTACACATTCTTTCTTTCAGTACCAGCTACCTGATACTTTTACCTTCAGAAAATAATATCATTTTATTTCCTGATACCATAATCCATTGTTAATTATCTATGTCTGCAAAACATTTACTATAAAAGATCACTGTCATACATCATTCACTTGTACATGTTAACAATAGAAACCTATATCCCATCTACTACCTAATCCTATCTTATACTATTACCTATTTTAAGGAGCTATTGGTAGTAACCGTGCAGACTAAGTAGTTCACTCCCAGATCTGGACACACTGTCCCTGCAACACTACTTTTTACCTTTTTCATATTATCAATTCTCTATTTACTGCTTCTGTCTTCAAAAAGTGCTGCCTTCTTTTCCTACAAAAGTGCTTTCCAGTCCTACATAACATTATTATTAACATACATTAAATTATGCCTGCTACTATCCAATATCCTACATTCCTAAGTACTATACAACAATTCACATTCTTTTATTGCTGCACATCTGTGCAAATATCAAAACATCAGTTATTTTTTTACTATTTCCTATAACGCAATCTTACCCTATAAGACTCTATTATGCATTAGATACTCTGTTTATCAAATCCAAGCAGACATTCCTTGTTATACACAAACTATACTTTAAGTGCATCATAATAGTGCAAGTATTGTAACACTTTTATTAGGTACAAAAAGAATTAGTCGAGGTAGTGTCCATGATACTCTCCCAGCCGGGGTATCTTCTTGTGTCTTCTAAGTGCAATGTGGAGGACACTCTCCAAACCTCCAATGCTGGTCTTGGGTGGGCTGCAAGACATAGTTGGTCTCCTCCTTGGACCATCTATATTCGGCCACACCTAACGGGGTTTTGTTCTGTGGTCAATATTTAAGAAAAAGTTTGTTTTAGGTTTCTTGTAAATCCAAGAAGAAGCACCTAAAGAGATGCTGAACTATTTACAGTGCAATTTTTGGATCAGGAAAGATGTATATCTTTGTACCGTGTTAGCCAGTAGATAGAAAAATATTCAGGATTGAGAGTCCTCAGTAGTTGATACCATTTAATGGCTAACTGAAAAGATGGTAACTAGAGTTGAGCGACTTTTGTTTTTTTAGGGTCGAGTTTCGTTTCGTGAAACTCGACTTTTCCAAAAGTCGGGTCGAGCAAGATCGGTCGATTATAGGGAAAAGTCGGGGTCGTCCCGAAACACGAAACCCAATGTAAGTCAATGGGGAATAAAAGTCGGCAGTGAGAGGAGGACAGGAAACACACCTACAGTGCTCATTTGAATGCCAAAAGCATCAATTCTTCTTACTTAAGCTGGTCAACCTTAATTAACTTCATAATACAAGTTACGCACTGAAAAATGGGGGTTATTTGGCTAAAGTTGTGGGGGGGTAGGGCTGGCTCCAGGTTTTCATGTGCCCTGGGCGAAAGAGCGCCCCTTTAACACATACCACAACTCATCATGCTCCGATACCGCAGAGAAATAGCGGTATAGTACAATGAAAAATACTTCACTTTTTACATCTCATGACGAGGCCCATCTATTTCTCCATACAGAATCATTGGTCCCATATAATGTTTGAAACAGTATATGATGAGCTCCACATAATACTACAGTATATGTTGGTCCCCATGGATGAAGCTCCACTGTCTTATGGGCCCAAATAATGCTCCAAACATAATGGGCCCCATTTCTAATGCTCTAGTGTATACTGGGCCCTGTAAATGCTGCTCCAGTGTTTGATGTCCACCTTTGGAATGTTCCAGTGTATGGTGGGCCCCATCTATCATTCTCCAGAGTATAGTGCTCCCCAAAAATTGCTGTCCCAACATTGAAAACAATCAAATAAGTCTCCTCGCTAGGGAATCCCTGTACTAGTCTGGACTCCTCATCGTCCCCATCTTCCATCTCACTGCACAGTATTTCAACCTTGCAAGTGCTGTGATCCTGAGCAAGCAGGGGGGGCCCACTCGTTGGCGACGGCACTGGCACAGGGCTCCTGATAGTACGGTGGTGTGTCTGATGGCGGGTGGGCCGAACCTGCACTTTCATCTGCAGCTTCCTCTTTGTCACTGTGTAAGATGGAACTGTATATGGGAAGGGTAACCTGAGTTTCATCAGGGTCAGATTCAGGCCGTGTAGCGTGCGAGGGGAATGTAGTGGTCTGGGTCAATGTATCAGCAGATTCATCGAGCAGTGGCTGGGCATCAGTGCACTTGTGTCGCCCCCAGGAGTACGGTCGCCACAGTGGCATTACCTTCCTCCTAGGGAGTGTGATGTCATGCTTGGGAGCAACGAAGGATCTCTCTAGCAGGTTAACTGATTGGGCGGCGTTATTCCCATGAGTCATGACCCTCCAAACAGCGTTCATGAAGGCAAAGTGTTTGTTTTACGTGGGCAGTATGGTTGCAAAGCTGAACCTTAAAGGAATGTCCAGAAGGGCACCACCAGGAGTGGAGCCTACGGCGTAATTTGACTCAACACGGGCAACCTCAACCATGCAAGCTACAGAACAGATGCACACATTGCAAGCTTAATTCCGTTAACGAACGAGACTCCGTCATGCCCCGCGGTCCGAGTCCGGCTTACTAGAGGGACACGTGAGGATCTGGCACATGAGATTGGCCAATAACTGGTGTGTCATGCCCTTACATGTCCGTGGCTGCATGTGCGCTACACTGAAAAGGCCAGCGTTTGTCGCTTACAGGTGCAGATAACCCGCTGAACAACGTTAGTGATGGGGATCACTGATTACAATTATTACTCGCGAACGATGATTTCCCAGTAAGTGCAGGTCAACCGCAGTTCCGGAATTAGGCCTAACCGTCATTCCTGAAAAAATGAAAAACTTACGTGTGCAAACCACAGGTGCTGTAGCTTGCTTAACAGCTCGCCAGCCGTTCTCACGCCCAATATGGATTACACGTGATTGCACAAAGGTGAGAAAGGGTACCGTATCCCCGGATAACATGTATGGATAGCGTACACATTCAAAAGATATGTCTATACATCAGGAGGCAGGCTCAGACGGTGTTAGGCCCAGTATGGCTTGCAAGTGATTGCACAAAGGTGAGAAAGGGTACCGTATCCCCGGATAACATGTATGGATAGCGTACACATTCAAAAGATATGTCTATACATCAGGAGGCAGGCTCAGACGGTGTTAGGCCCAGTATGGCTTGCACGTGATTGCACAAAGGTGAGAAAGGGTACCGTATCCCCGGATAGCATGAATGGATAGCGTACACATTCAAAAGATATGTCTATACATCAGGAGGCAGGCTCAGACGGTGTTAGGCCCAGTATGGCTTGTACGTGATTGCACAAAGGTGAGAAAGGGTACCGTATCCCCGGATAACATGTATGGATAGCGTACACATTCAAAAGATATGTCTATACATCAGGAGGCAGGCTCAGACGGTGTTAGACCCAGTATGGCTTGCAAGTGATTGCACAAAGGTGAGAAAGGGTACCGTATCCCCGGATAACATGTATGGATAGCGTACACATTCAAAAGATATGTCTATACATCAGGAGGCAGGCTCAGACGGTGTTAGGCCCAGTATGGCTTGCAAGTGATTGCACAAAGGTGAGAAAGGGTACCGTATCCCCGGATAACATGTATGGATAGCGTACACATTCAAAAGATATGTCTATACATCAGGAGGCAGGCTCAGACGGTGTTAGGCCCAGTATGGCTTGCACGTGATTGCACAAAGGAGAGAAAGGGTACCGTATCCCCGGATAACAAGTATGGATAGCGTACACATTCAAAAGATATGTCTATACATCAGGAGGCAGGCTCAGACGGTGTTAGGCCCAGTATGGCTTGCACGTGATTGCACAAAGGTGAGAAAGGGTACCGTATCCCCGGATAACATGTATGGATAGCGTACACATTCAAAAGATATGTCTATACATCAGGAGGCAGGCTCAGACGGTGTTAGGCCCAGTATGGCTTGCAAGTGATTGCACAAAGGTGAGAAAGGGTACCGTATCCCCGGATAACATGTATGGATAGCGTACACATTCAAAAGATATGTCTATACATCAGGAGGCAGGCTCAGACGGTGTTAGGCCCAGTATGGCTTGCACGTGATTGCACAAAGGTGAGAAAGGGTACCGTATCCCCGGATAACATGTATGGATAGCGTACACATTCAAAAGATATGTCTATACATCAGGAGGCAGGCTCAGACGGTGTTAGGCCCAGTATGGCTTGCACGTGATTGCACAAAGGTGAGAAAGGGTACCGTATCCCCGGATAACATGTATGGATAGCGTACACATTCAAAAGATATGTCTATACATCAGGAGGCAGGCTCAGACGGTGTTAGGCCCAGTATGGATTGCACGTGATTGCACAAAGGTGAGAAAGGGTACCGTATCCCCGGATAACATGTATGGATAGCGTACACATTCAAAAGATATGTCTATACATCAGGAGGCAGGCTCAGACGGTGTCAGGCACAGTATGGATTTGACGGCCCAGACTACACAGCGGAGGAGCAGGGAGAGGTAAAGATTGCAAATGCTGGGGCCCTGCCCATGCAAGGGGGCCCACTCGTGGGCGTCGGTACTGGCACTGGGCCCCTCATAGTACGGCGGTGTGTCTGACAGCGGGTGTGCACCACCACCGTCAGAGACACTTGATTGCACTATGAGGGACCCTGTGCCAGTGCCCGTGCCCAAGAGTCGGCCTACCCACCTGTCCAGGGCAATGGCACTCGCACGGTGTCGTGCGCTAGGTGGTGACCCCGGCCATGGGGGGGGAGGCAGCACAGTTAGGGAGTTTTAGAAAGTGGCATATGTTGATGTTGGACATTCAGCTGATGCAAAAGGCGAAATAGATCAAGTCCCAGGAAGAGGTGGACCAAAGCAAGCCATTTTTCTGTCACCCTATGTGTCATCAGGGGAAGGTGGGACAAAATCCTTGGAAACCCATGCATGGTTCATTTTAATGAAGGTTAGATCATCCACATTTTGGGTTGACAGACGGGTCCTTTTTTCTGTCAGGATTGATCCAGCTGCACTGAAGACTCTTTCCGATAGCACACTTGCAGCTGGGCAAGCGAGCTCCTGTAAGGCATATTGTGCCAATTCAGGCCAGGTGTCCAGTTTAGCGGCCCAATAGTCAAAGGAGAATGACCTGTGTGGGAGAACATTGATATGGGAGGAAAAGTAGTTTGTAACCATAGTTGACAAATGCTGTCTCCTGTCACTTTCCATCGATGCTGTATTACCAGTTGTGTGAGCGGTACTTGAAAAATCAGTCCACAACATTGTCATGAAACCCCTGTCTCCAACGCCACTTCTGCTGTGTGCACCATGAACACCTCTGCCAAGCTGCCCCCGGCCCGTACGGCTCGTGTGAGAACCATCACCGCTGCTGTGTGCTGGGAATGCCTCAAGCAACCGATTTACCAGAGTTGCTTGTTTATTAGCCAATATTAGGTCAAGGTTCTCCTGTGGCATGATGTTTTGTAATTTGCCTTTATAGCGTGGATCCAGGATGCTGGCCAACCAGTAGTCGTCATCGTTCATCATTTTGGCAATGCGGGGGTCCCTTTTTAGGATCCGCAAGGCATAATCTGACATGTGGGCCAATGTTCCCGGTGTCAATGATGCACTGCGAGTGCTGGTTGGAGGAGCACTTTCTGGCAAATCCACATCCCTCCAGTCACGCACAAACCGTGTATCAGACCTTGCCACGCCAACATTTTCACTTGCCCCACGAGATGCATCCTCCTCCCCTAAGTAATCATCCCCATCATCATCCTCCTCTTCTTCCTCCAACTCGTCCAGGAGAGGTCCCTGAGCAGAGAATGGCTGAATGTCATCAAGGATTCCCTCCACCTCTTCCTCCTCGTCAACATTGGCTGCAGACGCCTGCTCCTTAACCCTCCGTCAGGCGCAATAGATCTGACAGGCACACAGTAATTAGTTTCACTTCTCTCTCCTTGCCCACTTATCAGAAAACCCCACCCCTCCTAGTTATCTCCTGACTCTACAGGCTCTGTGAAACCTGATATCACAGTGACTCAGCAGACCTTCTAGTGAGCAGATATCAACACTTTGGCTTCTCAGGCACATTGCGCCTGATTTCAACACAAATTGAAAGGTTAGTATTTTCTTTTTTTATTCATCACGATTGTGTATTTAGCTTGTTTTATGAAGGATTAATGCTAAGTTAGTGTACATAAGTACTGTTTTCTTAGACAAAAGGAGGGTGGCTTCTAAGGCACATTGCGCCCTAACACATACTCTTTCTCTCTTGCTTCAGATTTTCTGCTGCAATGGCCAGAAAACAGTATGATTCATCTAAACCCCTTCATTTAGAAGAAATGAAGATTTTTTTGTTAGAAGATGATGAGGAAGAACCAGCAGTAACTGAGGATTTAGAGGAATCTAGTGACATTTCATCTGAAGATGAGGTAGCAGAATGTAACACTGATTCTGGAACAGAGCAGGATGGTGATGACACTGATACAGAGGAAACAGACACAGATCTAGCTTATTATTTGGGCAAAGATAAAAATACAAAGGACGTCCCAAGGACGTTCCAGAACAAACACCGACTCTACCACCTTCTAAAAGACGCAGTTGTACTACCTGCTCATTTGTATCTGGTTTCAGAAGGCTTTCTAAATATGACTGCAAAATATGTAAAGAATCAATCTGCCTTTCCCATGCAACTTTCGTCTGCCAGCCTTGCTTTTCTAAGTGTACCTGTGCTGCTTCTGCTGCAATTGAAACCACTGAAGATGAGTAGAAAATAATTAAGTAACATCTAAGTGCAATATCCTTTAAGTTTTTTTCCATAATTTTATATTTAAGCAATAGTTAAGTAAAGATAACTGGAGCCTATTTGGCGGTACTACCGAAAAGTGGTACTTTTAGTTTTAATAAGTTTATGGTTAATAAATGTTTTTTTTTGCATCTGATTTGGTGTAATCTCTTTTAATACATTCCTATGAAGGTCACTGACTACTTCTATAGTCCTGAAATTGAAATATGTAGCTACTATAGGTGGTTTTCTGACCTGTGCTTGTCAGGCACATTGCGCATGAACTGAGGAGAATCTATATTGCGCCTGACGGAGGGTTAAGGTGCGTCAAAGTTTGCATGAGCAGACGCATAAGTGGGATGCTCATGCTTAGGATGGCGTCGTCTGCGCTTACCAGCCGTGTGCATTCCTCAAAACACTGAAGGACTTTACAGAGGTCTTTCAGCTTCGACCACTGCACACCTGTCAACTCCATGTCTGCTCTCAAAGTGCCTGGCCGTGTATCCTCCCACAAATGCATTATGGCCTGCCTCTGCTCGCACAGCCGCTCCACCATGTGCAGGGTGGAGTTCCACCTTGTTGCAATGTCGATAATGAGGCGGTGGTTGGGAAGGTGGAGCAATCGCTGCAGCTTCTGCATACGAACTGAGTGTACAGGCGACCGGCGGATGTGCGCGCACAGTCTTCGCACCTTCTGGAGCAGGGCTGTTAACTCCGGATAATTTTTGAGGAAGCACTGCACCACCAGGTTCAAGGTGTGAGCCAAGCAAGGTATGTGGCTGAGTTTTGAAAGGGCTATGGCTGCCACAAAATTACGCCCGTTATCACTAACTACCTTGCCTGCCTCAAGATGTACACTGCCCAGCCATGACTCAGGTTGTCGCTTCAAGTACTCGGCCAGCACCTCGGCGGTGTGTCTGTCGCCCAAACACATCATCTGCAACACAGCCTGCTGACGCTTTCCACTAGCTGCTCGATAGGGGGACACCTCGTGTGCAACAGTGGCAGCTGCAGATGGAGTGCTCGTACGACTGCGCTCTGTGGACGAGCTTTCGCTTCTGGAGGAGGAGGAGGAGGAGGAGGAGGGTGGAACGCCTACAACCAACTGTTTCCTATACCGTGGGCTAGGCAGCACTGTCCCACCACCGCTGTCCCCTGTGGACCCTGCATCCACCACATTAACCCAGTGCGCAGTGATGGACACGTAACGGCCCTGGCCATGCCGACTGGACTATGCATCTGTTGTGAGGTGCACCTTTCCACTCACTGACTGCTTGAGTGCATGGACAATGCGGTCTTTCACATGATGGTGGAGGGCTGGGATGGCTTTGCGAGAGAAGAAGTGGCGACTGGGTAGGTCATAGCGTGGTACTGCATAGGCCATGAGTTCGCGGAAAGCTGCGCTTTCCACCAACCGATAGGGCATCATCTCAAACGAGATTAGTTTGGCAATGTGGGCGTTCAAACCCTGTGTACGCGGATGAGAGACTGAGTACTTTCTTGACCTACTCATAGTGTCTGGGAGGGTGAGCTGGACTTGAGAGCTGCATATGGTGGAAGTAGCGGTGGACAGGGAGGACTGAGAGAGGGTTGATGATGGTGATGGAGTTGTTGTCCTTTCTGATGGCCTAGATTCAGTATTTCGTTGATATAACAGTGGGATTCCCTGACTGCTGTGGCCTTGCAACGACACCTCAACATTTGCTGCTGTGCTAACCGGTGGGCTTACAGTGGGGGAAACAATGTAGCGTTGCTGACTACCTTCTTTGTGATCAGTTGCAGATGTGGCACTTGAGGTTTGGTGTTGTGTCCACGCTTGCAAGTGCATGCTGGTTAAATGTCTAAGCATGCAACTGGTATTCAAATTTTTCAGATATTTCCCTCGGCTAAAGGTCTTTGCACACTTCTTTACAGATAACCTTGGCCTGATCATGAGGATTTTGTTCAAAAAAGTGCCACACTGCACTCTTCCTACTTTGGCAGACATTTTGCGGCCTAGCACGCTGTGATGTTTTGACCCTCTGGACAAGCTGTCCAGCAACTCTTTTGATTTTTGGAACCTGTCTTTGGAGTGCTCTGGGCCTGCCAGATAACAGCTGTTGCGATGTCGATGTCTGCTGTGGATGCTCCTCATCTGAGCTATTGGAAGCAGCACCCTCTTCCCCCAATGGATGCCAATCTGGGTCAACAACTGGGTCATCCATCACCTCCTCTTCAATGTCATGTGCACCTTCCTCTTTGTCACCGTGTATGGTGGTATAGTGTGCGGGAAGGGGCACCTGAGTCTCATCAGGGTCAGAATCTGGCTCTGTACACTGCGAGGACAATGGAGTGCTCTGAGTGAATGTACCAGCAGAATCATCTATCAGCGGCTGTGCATCAGTGCACTCCATGTCAGATTCATCTTGGCCTGGGTAATTCACCATTTCACTTGATAATCCAGGCATGGTATGTGAAAACAGCTCCATGGAGTAATCAGTTGTATGGCCTGCGTCATCCTTCAATCTTGGTTGGGGTGAAGGACACAAGGAAAGGTGTGGTTCATGAACATGAGCCTCCAATGACGAATCAGTGCTTTTACTTTTTACAACTTCAGAAGAGGAGGCTGTTGTGAGTTCATTTTCCCCTTCATTACTGAGGCCCGAGGAACTCCCTCTTCTGGTAAAGAAAGGTAGTGAGCCTGATTGTCAAACACCTGAGGCTGATGATTATGACTGGCTGAGTGGAGTTACGGACTGGATATAATGCTGCCGACGCCCTTCTGCCCTGCGGGTGATTTCTCTGTGGGATCCTTGGAGACCAGTCTGAATTCCTGCTCCTCCAAAGCTAAGTTTGCTGCTCTGCCTTTTGCTTTTGTGCTTTGACTTTGTTTTTGCTTTGCTTTTCTGGATTTCTGCCATTCCCTGCTGGGGTGTGCTGAATTCATTTAGCTCTGTCTTCTGAAAATACCTGAGTGCTGATTCAGTTTTTGAAGCCTAGCTGCTTCTGGGCCTTTTTCTTATCAGCTGGTTGGCTTATGTCTTTGATAGGGTTTTGGCAGATTGCAGATTGCAGGGGCTCCGTCTTTGCTCAGTCTATCTTTCTGTCTGTGTTAGTATTTTCATCTTGCTTCACCGTCATTATATGTTGGGGGCTGCCTATTGCTTTGTGGTCTGATCTGGGGCAGTTTAGATTTCCCCTTTCTTTCTTTAGGCCTATGTATTTCTCCGGTTGTGATCGAGGGGTCTAGGGCATCGTAGGAACCCCCCACGGCTACTGCTAGTTGTGTTGATAGGTTCAGGGGTCTGCAATCTGATAGTTGCCAACTTCTCTGGTTTTCTGGACTTAGCTTGTATTTCTGCTTTTGCCTCCTACGGTGACTCATTCATAACAGGAGGCGATAGAGCTGGAGGCTGAGTCAGCAATGTAAGACAAAACTTTTTCCTGATGCTCTGGCATTAAAAGCGGTTTGCCAACTCCTAGAAAACTAAGCCATCGAAGCCTTATGGAGCCAGATGATGACGCAGGCTCAACACCTCCTGCATTCGGTCCTATTTTGCTTTTGCCACTACCATCAGATCCACCACCAACACCATCATTACCAGCTGCCAACCCACGCCCAATTCCACGGCCTCTTCCACCAGCCTTCCTCATTTTTGGTAGAAATGTAGACAAAATCCAACAAACTATATAGTAATGTAAAACAAGGTACAAGGTGTCTATAGGACAGGGGAGATTTAGATTTTCTGCAGACACTTGTGGACACTGGACACTTGGATTGTGTGAGGCCCACTGAATATCAGAGCGCTATGTCACAGGCTCGATGGCACAGGTGTGAAAAAAGTGACTACAGGATAAGGGAGATTTTGAATTTCTGCAGACAGTTGTGGACACTGGACACTTGGATTGTGTGAGGCCCACTGAATATCAGAGCGCTATGTCACAGGCTCGATGCAGCAGGTGTGAAAAAAGTGACTACAGGATAAGGTAGATTTTGAATTTCTGCAGACACTTGTGGACACTGGACACTTGGATTGTGTGAGGCCCACTGAATATCAGAGCGCTATGTCACAGGCTCGATGGCACAGGTGTGAAAAAAGTGACTACAGGATAAGGGAGATTTTGAATTTCTGCAGACACTTGTGGACACTGGACACTTTTGGATTGTGTGAGGCCCACTGAATATCAGAGCGCTATGTCACAGGCTCGATGGCACAGGTGTGAAAAAAGTGACTACAGGATAAGAGAGATTTTGAATTTCTGCAGACACTTGTGGACACTGGACACTTGGATTGTGTGAGGCCCACTGAATATCAGAGCGCTATGTCACAGGCTCGATGCAAAAGGTGTGAAAAAAGTGACTACAGGATAAGGGAGATTTTGAATTTCTGCAGACATTTGTGGACACTGGACACTTTTTGATTGTGTGAGGCCCACTGAATATCAGAGCGCTATGTCACAGGCTCGATGCAGCAGGTGTGAAAAAAGTGACTACAGGATAAGGTAGATTTTGAATTTTTGCAGACACTTGTGGACACTGGACACTTGGATTGTGTGAGGCCCACTGAATATCAGAGCGCTATGTCACAGGCTCGATGGCACAGGTGTGAAAAAAGTGACTACAGGATAAGGGAGATTTTGAATTTCTGCAGACACTTGTGGACACTGGACACTTTTGGATTGTGTGAGGCCCACTGAATATCAGAGCGCTATGTCACAGGCTCGATGGCACAGGTGTGAAAAAAGTGACTACAGGATAAGGGAGATTTTGAATTTCTGCAGACACTTGTGCACACTGGACACTTTTGGATTGTGTGAGGCCCACTGAATATCAGAGCGCTATGTCACAGGCTCGATGGCACAGGTGTGAAAAAAGTGAATTGTAGAATTGGGCAGAATAGGAATCTCCCTAGAGTGTAGGTCTGTAAGAACGGAACAAGTCCTCCACTTATCCTTCCACAGTGACACACAGATAGATTCACTGTGGCTGTGATAACAGCCGTTACACGGTACTGTGTGAGGAGCGTACACCGCTGTATGGTGTGAATAAATGCACCCTCAGTACCTCAGCAGGACAAAAAAAAAATTGGGATTGCTTTTAAAAAAGCAGTTTGCAGAGCAGTGGGGAAACAGCAATGCAGCTGTCAGGAAGCCTTAGAAGGCAGCCTAACAACCAACACCGCTGATCCACCACAATATAGCCTCCCCTTGCACTGCACACACAGTGACTGGTGTGTTGCACAGGCAAAATCGCTAGCAGAAGCAGTTTTTTTTTCTTCTTCCCTGCCTAACGCTCTCCCTACAGAATCAGCAACCTCTCCCTATGCTAAGATCGGCAGAAGTAAGATGGCGGTCGGCGTGCACGTCCTTTTATAACCCCTGTGACGCCCACCAAAGCAAGCCAATCACTTGCATGCCCTTCTGAAAGATGGTGGTGACCCCTGCCTATGTCATCACGTTGCCCACAGTGTCCGTGGATCCTGATTGGCTGAAAAAGAGCGCTAAACAAACTTTTGAAACGCGACTTTGGCGCGTAGGTCGCCGACCTCGTGGCCGACCTCATCCTAGGGTCGGGTTTCGTTTCATGAAACCCGACTTTGCCAAAAGTCGGCGACTTTTGAAATTGTTCGACCCGTTTCGCTCAACTCTAATGGTAACACATTGCAAGCTTTCGAGACTACTCAGGTCTCTTCATCAGGCATAGACTAATACAAAATCTGAAGTCACATATTTATGCACAATACAGCCTAGAAAAAATGCAATAGATGAGACAAGTGAAGTGAAGCAGAACTATCAATATGGGAGAGGGAGAAACATAAATATAAACATTGGACCAGTTCATAGATAAGGAGTCCGGATGTTTTATGGTCTAGTTCTGTGTTGTGATGCCCCCACACGGTTTTAAAAGGAAATTCCTTAATTGATGTAAAAAGACATAAATCCATGCGACACATTCATTCCAGCACTGAGAGTGTCAAAGTTCATCATAAATTTGTACTCCCAAACTCGTCTCTCTCTCTGAGAATTGAAGTTACCTTTCAATACCAGTAATTTCAAATCCACGCTGCTGTGATCAGGGATACAGAAATGTTTTGCCACAGGTAGATCCATTCTTTTTTCTCTTATTGTGTGACGATGAGCATTCATCCTTGTTCTAAGCTTTTGCCCTGTCTCCCCCACATACAGACCCCCAGTTGGACATTTAGTACAAATAATTAAGTACACCACATTAGATGTAATGCAGCTGAAAGTACCTGCGATCTTGTAGTCCTGATGTGAGTTGGGGATCTTTATCTTTTCCGTGGTCATTATAAATGGACAGGTTTTACATTTTTTCTTGTTGCAAGGAAAGGTTCCTGCAGCTGTTGGAGAGGACAGGGAGCTTCTGACAATGATGCTTCTTAAATTTGGGGGCTGCCTAAAACACAGCAGTGGGGGGTCTGGAAAAATGGATTTCAATCGGGCATCTTTTTGTAGTAAAGGTTGTAATTTCTGTGCAGCTCCCCTTAGCACCTCTAGATTTGGGTTGTAGGTGACTACTAGAGGCACTCGGTTATTTTCTTCTTTAGCTTTGTAATTTAGCAGGTGATTCCTTGACAATCTGGTGGCTCTTGTAATTTGGTTTTTAATTGTTCTTGGATGGTAACCCTGATTCAAAAAGGTCTTTTTGAGGCGACCAAGGTGTTTGTCTCTATCCATGGGGTTGGAACATATACGATTGTATCTGATGGCTTGGCTATAGATAATAGAGTTCTTTATGTGTTTTGGATGGAAACTGTCCCATTTAAGGTACGTTGGATGGTTGATTGGCTTCTGATACTGGGATGTCTCTATTTCATTGTTTTTTAGCTTAATGATGGTGTCCAAAAAATTAATCTCAGTAGTGGAGTAGTTGAGTGTTAAATTGATGGTGGGATGAAATTGATTAAACTGTTCGTGGAACGTCTTTAGCTGTTGCTCAGACTCCGTCCAGATGATTAAAATATCATCAATGAAGCGGTAGTAGGCCAGGGGCCTGATGGGGCATGAGGACAAAAAGTCGCTTTCAAGCTTTGCCATGAAAAGATTTGCATACTGTGGAGCCATTTTACTTCCCATAGCTGTGCCAGTCTCCTGTAGATAGATCCTGTTGTCAAATTCAAAGTAATTGTGGGTGAGGATGAATTTTATAAGTTTCACCACAGCATCAGCATCAGTCCCTGTGTTTTCCATGAAGAATTTGCAGGCATTTAAACCATCTTGGTGTGGGATATTAGAGTACAAAGTACAAAGTACAAAGTACGTCACTTGTCTTATCTATTGCATTTTTTCTAGGCTGTATTGTGCATAAATATGTGACTTCAGATTTTGTATTAGTCTATGCCTGATGAAGAGACCTGAGTAGTCTCGAAAGCTTGCAATGTGTTACCATCTTTTCAGTTAGCCATTAAATGGTATCAACTACTGAGGACTCTCAATCCTGAATATTTTTGGATCATTCACTGTCCATGATCACACAGTCTTTGTTCCTTATTGATGCCTAATTACAGTATGTAAAACTGGTGAAAATATTTTGCCAAAACTCTCCTGGGTCAACTATTTACAGACTTGCTGAACTTTTATACTTCTAATAAGGATGACTGGCACAGCCTCTTTACTGAGTGGAAGCACTTGGCTTTGGTTGCTTCCAGGGGAGAATTTCCAGATTCCTCCGGTTAGGATACATGACAAATGCATTGGCAAGCTGGATATAATCTGCGTGCGGAGTCTCATCAGATAGCGCTGAGGTAGTGACTGCCTGTTGCGGTGTAATGGCAGCCTGTTGCCTGATTGCAGCTGGTGTCACTACTGCTGTATGTGGCGCTGGTACTTTTGCCACGACTGGGGCTGTTGATGAAGCTACTATGGTTACTGTCGCCTCCTGGTGGTCATGCGGGACTGCTACCTCTGCAGGGATCCTCCTGACATGGAGTGCATACCATCCGCGGGCTCCCAGATGGTGCGTGAATGAAATATATTCCCCCGGGAACAAGTTGCGCTCTGGATGCCCCCTGATGAGATGCGCCTCCACATCTCGCCAGTTAACAAACAGGTTGAGAGCCTTCCAGGAGTCCTGGATGAAGCCGAACCCCCGGTCAATATCAAAACAGAGGACTCTGCCACATCCCATAGGGTTGCAGTCCTCCAGGCGCTCACCCCGAACCTACCTCTTTCCACGGAGATCCCGCTCCGCCAGGGCCAAATTCTGATGCTACTGCTCTCTTTCCTCTTGCTCAAATTTTAGGATTTGCCTGCGGCAGAGCTCTTCTGTGGATATGGGGAACCCCATCACATTCGCTCCCTGTTCATTCCCACTGGGGAACTCCGGCCTGCTACATGCTGCGGGAGATGAACGTAGTATGGGGACAGGTTCCAGTATCCCTGCGCTGGGTGCAACTTTCCGGTCCCAGGCTACATCCATCATAACCTGGCTGGACTTTGGGGTCTGTCGTAACTCGATGGGGCCTAGCAAGGCATCCCATGTCCTAGGGGCGACGGCAGTACCTGTTCCTCCAGGGCGGCGATAATCCTCTTCAGGCTCCGGTGACGGGGAGACTGGTGCAGCAGGTACCGGCGATGATGGTACCGGGGAACTGGCTGTGGGTATTGGTGGTGGTGGTACCTGGGGACTGGTAGCGGGTACTGGTGGTGTGGGTATCAATATGGCGGACTCCTCCTGGGCAGCCTGTCTTTTCAGCGCAAGCAGAGCCTGCTGCTGTTGCAGACTCTGGTTCAGTTCCTCTATCTCCTTCTCCAGCTGCGCCAGGTTGAGGTTTTTCAAGGGGCCAGAGCCTGACTCCATAGAGAGAGATTCCATAGTGGTATCTCTTCACCACACTCCACAGACCTCCTTCCGTTCTCCATGATGGCCTTCTGGTCTACTGGCTTCTTCTCCGCTCTCTTTCCCGCTGCAAAGCTTCTCTCCACCCCTGGGGGCAGTGTCTCTTTCCTATGCCGCCATACCAGGCCAGGATCTGGATCCCTCTTGCAGTTGGCCATGACGCAGTTGCATAGAAGTACAGGCAGGGGAGGTTCATGCTGCTTCGCGCTCTTTCTTGGGTACCGCCCATGACAGCACTCCTCACTGCACACCTCGTGGGACCGCTATAGCCACCATTTTCACAGTCAAAATCACAGTCCAATAAATTTGCTACTTTGCACATTTTGGTTTGTCATTTCTCAGTTCAGTCAAATCTTCGGCACACAGGACCCGGTTACACCAGACTTCGTTATCCTGTTCGTGATGTCAAGGTGGAGCGCCCGCCAGGGCAGTGAGGAATATTTGGTACCGGGCTGCTTCTTAAAGGGGCAGTGTCACAGTGACAGTGACCCAGTCTGTGGCCCTGGGCATTCAATAAAAGGGGTGTATTTACAAGGGAATGAGAAATAAAGAGTTTTTGTATTAAGTGTTCATGATGTCACCTGTGGTATCTGATCATTAGTGACCAACGCTGCAGTGCAGATCCTCTGGGACTGATAGTGTGATTCAGCAGTGTTGTAATAGCTCTCCACAGGCAGAGCTGTTGTCCCAGGGTAGTTGTGGTTGGTTAAAGATTAAATGGTTGCTGATGGTAGATGTAGCTGTGCTGAGTGAGTGCTGAGGCAAGAATTTAAAGGACACAGTGGGATGCAGTTCCAAAGCTTTAGTCACAGTCCTGGTGTGCACAGACGCCCGCTTTAGTGCTGGGTCCTCCAGGTGAGGGGCCCAGTCAACTCCCAGGCAGATGAAGTACACCTTTCCAGCACTCCCTTCAATATGTGCTTTCCCTGGCTGTCTCCACAGTGCTGCTTTCCTCTTGCCTTCCCTTCCAGCACCTCACAGTCAGTGTCCCAGGCCAGCTGCCGCGAATCCTGTCAGATAACGTGACCCACTATGTTTCCTTGATCCTTTCTGGCTGCCTTTCCAGAGAAAATAACTGTAGTTGTTGGCTGTGGCCCCTAAAGTTGCCTCAGCTGTCGGCTTGCTAGTTAAGTCCTGTTGTCCACTCCACTAGGCTAGGAGCCGAGACCCTCCATCAGTGTGGAACGAGCCCCACGGGGGCACTCTCCACCCGTGCCTCTGGCAGAACCCCTTTTTCCCCTTCAGAGAACTTCCTTCCAAAGCTACTCCGTCCAGCAGCTCCTCCTGACTAGGAGCTGCTGCAGACACGTTCTTTCACTTCCTCCCCCTAAGGGGAACTGTCCTAACTTCCTACAGTTCTCCCACTCTAAACCTAAGCTCCACTCCACCTCCCAACACCTTTCATGAACCAAGCAGGGGTCATATAGGGTGCCCTGCTGTTCTAAGATGTGTGTAGGATGCAGGTGTCTGAGTGCATTCAGTTGTCTCCATCTTACCTGGGTAGTGGGATACTACACCTCAGAATGAGGTGCAGTACCTCTGTGGCGACTGAACCCTCAGGGGCGCCACATGGGGAATAGAGGGGTGTCAATAGAGCAAAATTACTTTGAAAGGGCTGCAAAGTTATGAGATATGCTCTTCCGTGACCCCGCTGAATATTACTAATGTCCATCATGGTGATACCCCTTTGAGAGCCATGTATCTAATGCCTATTACATTACAACATTACTCCCAAACAAGTAGACAGAGCGAGGTGACACATTTCTAAAGGAAAGTAGTGTAATGTGTGACACTGCTTAGTCCACTTCTATGGGACTACTAATGCAGTGGACGAAGCTGGGTCACACATTACACCACTGCTTCCTAGAAGAAGACAGAGTGGAGTCACACATTACACCACTCCTCTCATTGAAGTGGACAGAGCAGGGTCACACATTTCTTCATCCTTGTATATGCCCCCTTCCATGTATATGTACACCATCCTAGCATATGCTCCCGTTATCTTTGTATATGCCCCCCCATCCTGGAATATGCTCTTCATTCTGGTATGAATGCCTCCATCTTGGTATATATTCCCCATCCTGGTATAAAGTATGCACAGCATCCTGGTATATATCCCTCATGCTTGTATATGTTCCCCATCATTGTATATGCAACCTATCCAGGTATATGATCCCCCCAGCCTTCTCTATGCTCCCCCATCCTTGTATATGCCTCCCATTCTTGTATATAGTCCCCCACCGGTAGAAGTGAATGAGAATCTAATCAGCATTCGACCACAACTATCCCATCATTACTCCGGCTTATCATTACAAAGCTTTGTAGTCTCTACTCCCTTTATGAAGTAGCCATAAATAAATACAAAAGCATGGGTCTCTGCTCATAGGCCACTGCTGTGTGCTTGCCTCCTAGGAAAAAATTTTCTAGCCAGCCCCTGGTTGTAGTGTCTAGTACATTATTGTGCCCAACTCATGGTTCTGGACTCTCATCCCTACAGAAATGCCAAATATTTGGAGTCTAAATATGATTAAAGCACACTGTGGGGTTCAGAAGGGCATTTGGATTTGAGAGTGCAGAATTTGCTGAATTTCCCTTCGGGGGCAAGGAGCCATTTTGATATTCCAGAGCCTTTGTACTACCAGTGACGTGAAAGCCCCTATATTTCCATTAACAGATGAAGAACCTGAGTGGGGACTTTTTTTGGAGTTGAAGATTTAATTGGGAACATTTTACATAATGTTTGGGATCACATTTTTCCGGCGCACTATGGTGAGCACTTACATTGGGGTTTCCATCTAAAACTCTGAGTAACATGATTCGGGCGAAACTTCTGAGGGAATCTTTCACTATAATGAGGCAGCGGAGTTACCCTGGACTCCGTCTGACATCTGTCCAGTGGTGTCCTTCTTTTCAGAAGTGCAAAAAAGTGTGGCTAGACCATGGTTTTATGCACAATTAAAATACGGACACCACTGGATCATAAGCCAGACAGCATTCAAAGTGTCTCAGTTTGCCTCATTATAAGGAATATTCCGCCAGGGGCTTTGTCTGAGTGACGTATTTCAAAGATTTATACAGAAACCCCAGAGTAAGCACTTAGAGTAGAGTGAAGTATAAATGTGAGCTGAGCCATACTGCGATGTTTGGGAAGAAGAATGAACAAATCAACAACAGGTCAAGAATTTGTTCTATTTAATTTTTATATCATTCCTCATGTGGTATAATACATTAGACAACTTTATTCTTTATGTCGGTGCGATTACAGTGAAAACAGATTTATATATTTTTTCATGTTTGGCTACTATCACAGTCTTACAAGCACTTTTTTTTGCAAAAGCTTTGCATCTCCATATTTTGAGAGCTTTCTGTTTTTTCTATATTTCTGCCGACAGAGTCATGTGAGGGCTTGTTTTTTGTAAGTCGAGTTGACATTTTTATTGGTACCATATTCAGGCACATAATGTTTTTTGATCGTTTTCTATTCCAATTTTTCTGAGGCAGAATGAGCAAAAACCAGGGACAGATATATTCTTTCGGTGGAAACGAATACAGTGATACCAATTTATATCATTTTGTTATGTTTTGCTGCTTTTACGCAAAAACTATTTTATAGAAAAAATAATTGTTATTGCAAAGCTCCATTCTGAGAGGTATATCTTTTTTATTTCTCTGCCGACAGAGCTATACTTTTTCTTTTTGTGGGACAAGATGACGTTTTCACTGGGCCGCCATCAGGGAATTACTGCCCTGACTGGCATATGGGACCCGATGAACAGAGGGGGGGTCATCTCTGCTGATCGGGCCCCAGTGGCAGGATTCTCCAGTGCAGTAACTGAAACCTTCATCAAAGACGCAGGTTCAGTTACTCTATTGCCTTCCGGGCCCGTGCGGGTATGTTGCAGACGTATGATGTCATTGCTATTCGCCGGCAAGTGCGCGCTTGAAACGCCGGGAGAGATCATCGCCACACTATGTTTCACAGGCAGGATGGAGACACATGGACCATGGACCATGTGTCCCCATCCTGCCTGGGGCAGAATGGAGACACAGGGGCAGGACTGGAGACAAGGGGCAGAATGGAGACATGAGGCAGAATGGAGACACAGGGGCAGAATGGGAGACAAGGAGGAAAAATGGAGACATGGGGGCAGAATGGAGACAAGGGGGCAGAATGGAGACATGGGGCAGGTTGGGAGACACGGGGCAGGATGGGAGACATGGGGGCAGAATGGAGACAAGGGGGCAGAATGGAGACAAAGGGGTAGAATGGAAACAAGGGGGCAGAATAGAGACAATGGGCCACAATAGAGACACGGGGTAGAATGGAGACACGGGGGCAGAATGGAGACAAGGGGCAGAATGAAGATGGGGTAGGATGTGAAACAGGGGGCAGAATAGAAACAGGGGGGCAGAATGAAGACAGGGGGGGCCGAGTGGACACGGGGGGCAGGATGTGAGACATGGGGGCAGGATGGGAGACACAGGGCAGGATGGAGACATGGTGTAGGATGGAGACAGATGAGGCAGGAATATGGCACAGGATGGAGACAGATGGGGCAGAATCATGGGTCAGGATGGAGACAGATGGGGCAGGATGGAGACATGGGAGAGGATCATGGGGCAAGATGGAAACAGATGGTGCAGGATCATGGGGCAGGATGGAGACAGATGGTGTATGATCATGGGGCAGGATGGAAATGAGGGAGACAGATGGGGAAGGATCATGGGGTAGATGGGGCAGGATCATGGGGCAGGATGGAGACAGATGGGGTATGATCATGTAGCAGGATCATAGGGTAGATGGGGAAGGATCATGGGGCAGATGGGGCAGGATCATGGGACAGATGGGGCAGGATGGAGAGATCATATGAGGCAGGATGGGACATCACAGGATAGGAGAACATATGGCTGGAGCCAGGAATGAGACACATGGGGGGGCCAGGATGGGGGAAATTATTACCATAGGGGCTAATTATGGGATATCATTACTGAGGTGATGTATTTATTTTATTTTTTGATGATACTATTTTAAATTGAGGGGCAGTCCTGTTACTGTGCAGAGCAACACTGTCGCCTTTTTTTCTTCATCTGGTGTAGTTTACAATTTGGGAAAAAAATAAGTAATGTGTTCTGTAAGCGGTGCTCTGGATAACTGTGTTATTTCCTGCAGAGACGAGCCCTGGCTGGAAGAAGTGATGGCGGTCTGTGCTGGATGAAGATTAAAAGCAAAGATGAAGGACTTCACCTAGAGACGTTACTGGAGAGTCAGTGTGTTATCTGTACTCTGACACTATACACTGTATACTATATACAGCGGTCCTGTGTACAATGTCACCAGTGATCACTGTATTATCTTTACATTATACACTATATACAGAGCTCCTGTGTATAATGTCACTGTGATCACTGTCACTGTGTTAACTGTACACAGACACTGCATACTAAGTACAGATCTCCTGTGTATAATGGCACTTGTGGTGACATTAGTATTGTGGTTTTTTATTACTGATCAATATTATAGTATTCAGTCACTATGTGGTGTTAATATGTTGTCTGGCCATGGTGTGGCATTATTTGTTCCTTGTATGTGGTGGTAATATGTGATTTGGTCATGGTGTGGTGGCATTTGTTCCTTGTATGAAGTATTATTTATTGGTCATCATATGATGGTAATATGTGGTCTGGACATGGTGTGACTGTATTTGTTCCTTGCATGTGGTATTGTAGGTAATTATGTGGTGGTAATATGGTGTCTGGTCATGGTGTGGTGGTATTTGTTCCCTGTATGTGATATTATTGGTCATTTTAAAAATTGAAAAATAAATAAAAATTTACCTAGATTGTATTGGATATTTTAAAAAATGTTTAATAGGTTAGAGTAGAGTAGGGCCCGGCCAAAAGAGTCTACCTTGTCGTGGTGGCAGCTTAAAAAGCTTTTGACTATGGACAGTTCGAGGGGTGGAGGCGGGTCTGGGGTGGAGCCTGGGCGGAGTCTCAAGGGGGCCCCGAAAATATTGCCAGTATGGGGCCTCAAAATTCCTAGTGGCAGCCCTGCGTTTTCAACGATACCATTTTTATTTACATTGGAGTTTTTGATTGCATTTCATTCCACTTTCTTTTGGTTGTATGATGAAAAGCTTAGTTTTTTGCAAGTTTTTAATTTTTTTTCACGGTATCCACTGAAGGGGTTAACTAGTGTGACAGTTTTAAAGATCAGATTGTTCCGTATATGGCGATACCAAATGTCTACTTTTTTGTTTTTCTGTTTTTGCATAAATATATTCATTTCACGATATATGTATATATTTTTTACTTACTTTTTGTCACTGTGATTGCTTCAGTATTGAAATGCATTATACATGACAGGACCGTCTTAGAGGCCGCAGGCCACCATCACTGGCACTGGAAGTCATCATGGTGACCTCAGGTTGCAGTGACCTGTCCTATCAAATGGGAAAGGGACCCCCTCTCTCTCCTAGCCTCTTACATGTTGTGATCAGTATCAATAGACGTATTTGGGGGGTTAAACAGCTGGAACTCGGCTATAATATAAGCCAATCACCTGGTGGTGATCACGCTGGAATAGGTCCTGTGCAACGCATGATCGCCATCGCATAATGTAAAGGTAAATCAATTATCATGAAGTTTTTAAAAAAAATAAAATATCTTTCAAATATATAAATTTAAATAAAAATGTAAAATTAAATTTGTAGCAACAGAATTCTGCCGTAAAAACTTTGAAGAAATGGGCTCTGAGAGTAAACGGAGTAGAAATAAAGCTATGTTCACTTCTGTGATGGAATCTCAAATGGATACCTTGGTGGGAACTGGCGGATAAATGTAGACATTGGGCAATAGATCCAACCCAGTGTTGTAGCTTCTGTAAAAAACGGAAACCACGTACTGGTATTAAATATAGCCTAACTTGGCTACTTATCAGATATTCAATACAATGACTGAATCCATTTCTATCAGTGTATATGATATTATTTGCATAGTGAGGTTCGTCCTCCACTTCCTAGGCTCATAAAAGAATAAGGGAATCACTGTGTGACTGACCAGCACAGAACACATCTCCTGCACCATGTCCTGGTTCTGCCTCCTCCTCTCACTCATTTTGTGTGGTGCATGTAAGATCCACATCTCAGCACAGACAGATTACAGGACAGTCACTTTCTCTAGTGTAACATTTATTTCTCTTTTATTTCAGATGCATCAGCTCAGTTTACTGTGACTCAGGATGCTTCAGTGTCAGTGTCTACTGGGGAGAGTGTTCGTATCTCCTGTAGTAGAAGTGGAGGTTCTGTAGCTGGGGATAACTATCCAGCTTGGTACTACCAGACACCTGGAAGTCCCCCTAAACCCCTAGTTTATAGTAGCAGTAGCAGCCAGAACAACAGGCCATCAGGAGTATCAGATCGATTCAGTGGATCCATATCTGGGGCATCAGCGGTCCTGTCTATCAGCAAAGTTCAGACAGTAGATGAAGGAACTTATTACTGCTGTCTCTATGCTGGTAGTGGTTTACACACAATAATATAAGCTGATCATGAACAAGCACAAATACCTCATGCATGTCCTATATTAAACGCTAGAGACAGTAGTGCTGTACTGTATTATTTTATAGCAAGAGGCTTTAGAGAAGTTACTGCTTGTTAAACAAACATAACAATTATTCACCTCAGCTGCTCAAATATGAGACCAAATATGTAGTGATTTAAATCAAAAGTGGGTGATCCATGTCATAATAATGTGCCTCTAAAACATATTTAATATCAAACCTTACCACTGTGCTGCATTGCTACATGTGCCCGGTAGCCATGAGTGAACACTACAATAAATCAAATCTGTAGTAGATAGACCTAGCTCAAAAAAGTTCCATGCATGCAATGTTACCATTTGCAGGTATAACATGAATTATCATGTATGAAGACAATTCATATAAATTAAATGCATCCATATGCTATATAGAGAAACATGACTTTCAAGTGTTGACAAATGTTCAGTATTGCTCAAATTAGTGGTAGCAACTAGCGATGAGCGAACCTTTCAAGGTTCAGTTCAGTTCGGATTCGAAGAACGGACCGACGTTTGCCGAACGGTTTGTTGAATGTATCCGAACCTCATTGAATTCAATGGGTGGCAAAAATCAAATGCATAGACAACACTTTCAGTGGGGCTGGGTGGTAAAAAGCTCCCCATAAAGCTCAAATTAAGGGCAGACATCATGAAAAGTGGCATCAATTGACCGATAGTTGAAATGTTATAATGGTGCAGCGATCAGGCATGACCTATGCATGAGGTATCAGGGTTTAGCATTCACAGCTTGGAATTGAAGCTTTTTTTTTTTACTGTAAATTTTTATTGATAAAAATTTTTAATGTAACCCCTTTCTGACATCAGACGTACTATCCCGTCCACGGTACCCGGGCCCTTATGACCAAGGATGGGATAGTACGTCTAAGCGATCAGCGGCGCTCCCGGGGGGCACCGCTGATCGCGGCCGGGTGTCAGCTGATTATCACAATAAAAGTACACATATTTAGTATCGCCACGTCTGGAACGACCCGCCCTATAAAATTGTCCCACTAGTTAACCCCTTTAGTGAACCCCTTAAAAAATAAAAATAAAAAACAAAACAAAAAACAATGCTTTATCATCATACCGCCGAACAAAAAGTGTAATAACGCGCGATCAAAAAAATGGATATAAATAACCATGGTACCACTGAAAACGTCATCTTGTCACGCAAAAAAAGAGCCGCCACACAGCATCATCAGCGAAAAAATAAAAAAGTTATAGCTCACAGAATAAAGCGATGCAAAAATAATTATTTTTTATATAAATTTGTTTTCATTGCATAAAAGCGCCAAAACATAAAAAAAGACATAAATGAGGTATCGCTGTAATCATACTCACCTGAAGAATAAAACCGCTTTATAAATTTTACCACACGTGGAATGGTGTAAACGCACCCCTCAAAAGAAATTCATGAAATGCTGGATTTTGTTAATTCTGCATCCCAAAAATCGGAATAAAAAGCGATCAAAAAATGTCACGTGCCCGAAAATGGTACCATTAAAAAAGCCAACTCGTCCCGCAAAAAATAAGACCTGACATGACTCGGTGGGTCAAAATATGGAAAAATTATAGCTCTCAAAATGTGGTGATGTAAAAACTATTTTTACAATAAAAAACATCTTTTAGCGTATGACAGCTGCCAAACATAAAAACCCGCTATAAATAGTAAATCAAACCCCACTTTATCACCCCCTTAGTTCGGGAAAAATAATAAAATTCGAAAAAAAAGTATTTATTTCCATTTTCCCGTTAGGGCTAGGGTTAGGGCTTGGGTTAGGGCTAGGGTTAGAGCTAGGGTTAGGGCTAGTGTGGCACCCCTAAGGCTTTAGTCGCCACAGAGGTACTGCACCTTCTTCTAAGGTGTAGTGCCCCACCATCCAGGTAAGGTGGGAACTCCTGACCACGCTCCACACCTGCATTCCACACACAGGATAGTTCAGTGGGGCCACCTAACAGCTTCAGGCTGGGGGTTAGCAGAGCACCCCTTGTGGAACCCTGCTTCGTAACACGAGATGTGCTGGGAGGCGGGTGGAGAGAGATGATACAAAAGAGTGGGAAGAGTGAAAGTTAATAGACAGTTGGTTAGAGGAGAGAGAAGAGAGAAGATGGGTGTCTGAGGGACGTGCTGCAGCAGGTCCCAGTGATCTGGGCTGCTGGCACGAGAAAGACCAGAGAAAGAGACTGATAAGATTGATAACCTAACCTTCCATAAGAGAGAGATAGAACAGATCGGAACAAAGGAGAATAGAAGGACGGTGGGAAGCAGGTTGAGAAAGAGAGAGAACCCTTCCAGTCCAGAGAGCGAAAGACCGGGGCCCGGTCCCCGAGGTTGATTGGATCTTTATGTCCGGCAACAGACACCGGAGGAGCAGTGAGCCGCTAACGCCTTGCTCCCATCATAGACTTGGGACACAACAGCAACTGAATAGAGAGCCGGGACGCAGTGAGGAGTCCCCGAAGCAGGCTACAGCTGTCTGTCATACAAGTAAAGACTAGGAACACCTAGAGAGAGGCATTCCAGGGTAACTAAGTACTGGAGTGCTTTGCACCTAAAGGCGCATTGGAGGAGTCGTTCAGTGAAGGTACATATTGGGGGAGTGTGGAAGGGAGAATCCTATCCTGCCTGGAGGTTGGCTGGAGCCCGGACCTGGAGAACACAGTACGGAGGCAGGCAGTTGTGTGAACTGCAAACAGTGAGTAAAGCTTTGGAACCGCATACTCTGGTGTCCTCCAGTTATTCCAGCACCGCTACATCTGGGTAACAACACCTATACCATCCTGCTCCTCTCCTCATCCATTGCACCTACACTGCCCTGGGACTACAGCTGCACTTGTGGGGAGCTACACCATCTTTGCTGCACCACACCATCAGTCCCAGCGGATCTGCATGCAGCGTTGGCTCAACATCTTACTTGCCAAACACCACGGGTGGCGTCACGAACTATTCATATAAACTCTAACACCATTAACATCACCGCCATTGATATTGGGCGCCCAGGGCCATGGACCGGGTCACCGCTGCTGTGACACATTCCCACCTTGACACCGGTCCGGTACCGAGTACCCCGCTGCCCTGGGTGTGCGAGGGCAACCCACTAGGGTTAGGGCTAGGGCTGAGATTAGGGTTAGGGGTGTGTTAGGGTTAGGGTTGGAGTTAGAATTGGGGGGGTTTCCATGGTTTAGGCAAATCAGGTGCTCTCCAAATGCAACATGGCGTCCGATCTCAATTCCAGCGTTGAAAAAGTCAAACGGTCTTCCTTCCCTTCCAAGCTCTGCCATGTGCCCAAACAGTGGTTTATCCCCACATATGGGGTATCAGCCTACTCAGGACAAATTGCACAACTACTTTTGGGGTCCAATTTCTCCTGTTACCCTTGGGAAAATAAAAAAATGGGGACTAAAAGATCATGCTTGTGGAAAAAATATGATTTTTTTATTTTCACGCCCGGGCGTTATAAACTTCTGTGAAGCACTTGGGGGTTCAAAGTGCTCACCACACATCTAGATAAGTTCCTTGGGGGTCTAGTTTCCAAAATAGGGTCACTTGTGGGAGGTTTCAACAGTTTATGCACATCAGAGGCTCTCCAAACGTGACATGACACCCGCAGACCATTCCATCAAAGTCTGCATTCCAAAACGTCACTACTTCCCTTCCAAGCCCCGACGTGTGCCCATACAGTAGTTTTCTCCCACATATGGGGTATCAGCATACTCAGGGCAAATTGGACAATTTTGGAGTCCAATATCTCCTGTTACCTAGAATCATAGAATCATAGAATGGTAGAGTTGGAAGGGACCTCCTGGGCCATCTGGTCCGACCCCCTGCTCAAAGCAGGATTCGCTAAATCATCCCAGACAGATGTCTGTCCAGCCTCTGTTTGAAGACTTCCATTGAAGGAGAACTCACCACTTCTCGTGGCAGCCTGTTCCACTCTTTGATCACTCTAACTGTCAAAAAGTTTTTTCTAATATCTAATCTGTGTCTCCTCCCATTTAGTTTCATTCTATTGCTTCTAGTCTTTCTTTGTGCAAAAGAGAATAAAGATGATCCTTCTACAATGTGACAGCCCTTGAGATATTTGTAGACAGCTATTAAGTCTCCCCTCAGTCTTCTCTTTTGCAAGCTAAACATTCCCAAATCATGCAACCTTTCCTCATAAGACAGGGTTTGCAGACCAGTCACCATTCTGGTCGCTCTTTTCTGAACTTGCTCCAGTTTGTTGATGTCTTTTTTAACCCCTTAAGCCCCAAGGGTGGTTTGCACGTTAATGACCGGGCCATTTTTTACAATTCTGACCACTGTCCCTTTATGAGGTAATAACTCTGAAACGCTTAAATGGATCCCGGTGATCCTGACATTGTTTTCTCGTAACATATTGTACTTCATGCTAGTGGTAAAATTTCATTCAAATAACTTGCGTTTATTTGTGAAAAAAACAGAAATTTGGCGAAAATTTTGAAAATTTTGCAATTTTCCAACTTTGAATTTTTATGCCCTTAAATCACAGAGATATGGCACACAAAAAACTTGATAAATAACATTTTCCACATGTTTACTTTAGATCAGCACAATTTTGGAACCAAAATTTTTTTTTTTTAGGAAGTTATAAGGGTTAAAAATTTACCAGCGATTTCTCATTTTTGCAACACCATTTTATTTTTACGGACCACATCACATTTGAAGCCACTTTGAGGGGTCTATATGATAGAAAATACCCAAAAGTGACACCATTCTAAAAACTGCACCCCTTAAGGTGCTCAAAACCACATTCAAAAAGGTTATTAACCCTTCAGGTGCTTCACAGGAATTTTTTGAATATTGAAAAAAAATGAACATTTTACTTTTTTTCACAATAAAATATAATTCAGGTTCAATTTTTTTTATTTTACCAAGGGTAACAGGAGAAATTGGACAGCAAAATTTATTGTGCAATTTGTCCTGAGTACGCTGATACCTGATATGTGGGGGGAACCACTGTTTCGGCGCATGGCTGAGCTCAGAAGGGAAGGAGCGCCGTTTGACTTTTTCAATGCAAAATTGGCTGGAATTCTGATCGGACGCCATGTCACGTTTGGAGAGCCCCTGATGTACCTAAACAGTGGAAACCCCCCACATGTGACCCCATTTTGGAAACTAGACCCCCTAAGGAACTTATCTAGATATGTGGTGAGAACTTTGAACCCACAAGGGCTTCACAGAAGTTTATAATGTACAGCGGTACAATTAAAAAATCATATTTTTTCCACAAAAATGATCTTTTCATCCCCAATTTTTATTTTCCCAAGGGTAGCAGACCATAAAAGTTATTGTGCAATTTGTCCTGAGTACGCTGATACCCCACATGTGGGGGTAAACCACTATTTGGGCGCATGGCTGAGCTCTGAAGGGAAGCAGCGCCATTTGACGTTTTTGGTTGGAATTGAGATCGGACACCATGATGCGTTTGGAGAGCCCCTGATGTACCAAAACAGTGGAAACCCCCCACAAATGACACCATTTTGGAAACTAGACCCCCAAGGAACTTATATAGATGTGTGGTGAGCCCTTTGACCCCTCCAGTGCTTCACAGAAGTTTATAACTCCTGGGCGTGAAAATAAAAAAAATCGTATTTTTTCCACAAACATGATCTTTTAGTCACCATTTTTTTTATTTTCCCAAGGGTAACAGGAGAAATTAGACCCCAAAAGTTGTTGTCCAATTTGTCCTGAGCACGCTGACACCCCATATGTGTGAGAAAACTACTGTATGGGCACACGTCGGGGCTCGAAAGGGAAGTAGTGACGTCTTGGAATGCACACTTTGATGGAATGGTCTGCGGGTGTCATGTTGCTTTTGGAGAGCCCCTGATGTACCTAAACAGTGGAAACCCCCCACAAGTGACCCCATTTTGGAAACTAGACCCAATGCGGAACATATCTAGTTGGGTGGTGAGCACTTTGAACCCCCCAGTGCTTCACAGAAGTTTATAACGCCCGGGCGTGAAAATAAAAAAATCGTATTTTTTCCACAAACATGATCTTTTAGTCCCCATTTTTTTATTATCCTAAGGGTAACAGGAGAAATTAGACCCCAAAAGTTGTTGACCAATTTGTCCAGAGTATGCTGACACCCCATATGTGGGAGAAAACTACTGTATGGGCACACGTCGGGGCTCGAAAGGGAAGTAGTGACGTCTTGGAATGCAGACTTTGATGGAATGGTCTGCGGGTGTCATGTTGCCTTTGGAGAGCCCCTAATGTACCTAAACAGTGGAAACCCCTCACAAATAACCCCATTTTGGAAACTAGACCCCCTAAGGAACTTATCTAGATGTGTGGTGAGCACTTTGAGCCCCCAAGGGCTTCACAGAAGTTTATAATGCCCGGGCATGAAAATAAAAAAATCGTATTTTTTCAACAACAAATCAATTAGTCCCCAATTTTTTTATTTTCCCAAGGGTAACAGGAGAAATTGGACACCAAAAGTTGTTGTTCAATTTGTCCTGAGTACGCTGATACCCCATATGTGGGAGAAAACTACTGTATGGGCACACGTCATGTCTCGGAAGGGAAGTAGTGACGTTTTGGAATGGAGACTTTGATGGAATGGTCTGCGGGTGTCGTGTGCGTTTGGAGAGCCCCTGATGTACCTAAACTATTGAAACTCCCCACAAGTGACCCCATTTTGGAAACTAGACCCCCCACGGAACTTATCTAGATGTGTGGTGAGCACTTTGAACCCCCAAGTGCTTCACAGAAGTTTATAACGCCCGAGCGTGAATATAAAAAGATCATTTTTTTCCACAAAAATGATATTTTTGCCCCCAATTTTTTATTTTCCTAAGGGTAACAGGAGAAATTGGAAACCAAAAGTTGTTTTGCAATTTGTCCTCAGTAGGCTGATACCCCATATGTGGGGGTAAAACACTGTTTGGGCGCATGGCAGAGCTTGGAAGGGAAGGAGCACCATTTGACTTTTTCACCCCAGAATTGGCTGGAATTTAGATCAAACGCCATGTTGCATTTGGAGAGCACCTGATGTGCCCAAACAGTGGAAACCCCCCAATTATAACTCCAACCCTAATGCCAACAGACCCCTAACCCTAATATCAGCCCTAACCCTAGCCCTAACCCTAGCCCTAACCCAAGCCCTAGCCCTAACCCTAGCCCTGGCCCTAACCCTAGCCCTAGCCCTAACCCTAAAGGGAAAATGGAAATAAATACATTTTATTTTAATTTTATTATTTTTCCCTAACTAAGGGGGTGATAACGGGGGGTTTGATTTACTATTTATGGCGGTTTTTATGTTGGGCAGCTGTCACATGCTAAAAGACGCTTTTTATTGTAAAAATAGTTTTTACATCAGCACATATTGAAAGCTATAATTTTTCCGTATTTTGACCCACCGAGTCATATGAGGCCTTATTTTTTGCGGGACGAGTTGACGTTTTTATTGGTACCATTTTTGGGCACGTGACATTTTTCTATCGCTTTTTATTCCAATTTTTGGGACGCAGAATGAACAAAAACCAGCGTTTCATGAATTTCTTTTGGGGGGGTGCGTTTACACTGTTTCGCGTGCGGTAAAATTGATAAAGCGGTTTTATTCTTCGGGTCAGTATGGTTACAGCGATACCTCATTTAGGTCGTTTATTTATGTTTTGTCGGTTTTATGCAATGAAAACTATTTTATACAAAAAATAATTATTTTAGCATCGCTTTATTCTGCAAGCTATAACTTTTTTATTGTTTTGCTCATAATGCTGTATGGTGGCTCATTTTTTGCGTGACAAGATGACATTTTCAGCGGTACCATGGATATTTATATGCGTCTTTTTGATCACGCGTTATTGCACTTTTTATTCGGCGGTATGATAATAAATCATTATTTTTTGCTTCGTTTTTTATTTTTATTTTTTAAGGGGTTCGCTAAAGGGGTTAACTAATTGGACAGTTTTATAGGGCAGGTCGTTACGGACTCGGAAATACCAAATATGTGTACTTTTATTGTTTTTTTTTATTTCCAAAAAATGAATTTATTGGGGGAATATTTTTTTTTTTTTCTAATTTATTTGGCGATTTTTTTAAAATTATTTTAACACTTTCTTTTTTTTTTTACTTTATTACATAGTCCCAGATGGGACATCACTGTCCTGTGACAGATCGCTGATCTGTCACATCACAGATCACTGTGACAGATCAGCGATATGTCACAGGCACTGCTGCAGACTTCCTCATGCCTGCGCTTTGCCCCCAAAGGCCTGCAGGGAAGGAGCCCTCCGCAGCAGCGCTGCACATTGCGCTGCCGTGGGGAGCTCAGGGAAGCACGGAGGGAGCCCCCTCCCTGCCGATGCTTCCCTTTAACCCCCAGTACACCACGATCGTATTTGATCGCGGTGTACAAGGGGTTAACGTGTTGGGGGCGGTCCGTGACCGCCCCTGACACATTGTGCTGGGTGTCAGCTGTGATAATCCGCTGACACCCGGCCGCGATCAGCGGCGCTCAACACGTGGGCGCCGCTGATCGCTATGACGTACTATCCCGTCCCTGGGAATTAAGTCCCAGGGCACATGGACGGGATAGTACGTCTCATGGCAGAAAGGGGTTAAAATGTGGCGCCCAAAACTGGACACAGTATTCCAAATGAGGTCTGACCAAAGAGGAGTAGAGGGCAATAATGACTTCACGTGATCTAGACTGTATGCTTCTGTTAATACATCCTAGAATTGCATTTGCCTTTTTTGCTGCTGCATCACATTGTTGACTCATATTCAGTCTGTGATCTATTAGTATACCCAAGTCTTTTTCACATGTGCTTTTGCTTAGCCCTATTCCTCCCATTCTGTATATGCTTTTTTCATTTTTATTGCCCATGTAGTTCTTTGCATTTTTCCCTGTTAAAAACCATTCTGTTAGTTGCTGCCCACTGCTCCAGTTTATTTATATCTTTTTGAATCCTCTCTCTCTCTCTCTTCTCTAGTATTAGCTACCCCTCCTAGCATTGTGTCATCAGCCAATTTAATCAGCTTACCCTCAATTCCTTCATCTAAATCATTAATAAAGATGTTGAACAATACAGGGCCCAGGACAGAGCCCTGTGGTACCCCACTTGAGACATTCTTCCAACTGGATGTGCAGCCATTTACAACCACTCTTTGGGTCCGATCACTAAGCCAGTTATGAATCCACCTAACAGTTGCCTTGTCCATTCCATACCTAGTCATTTTTTCAATAAGGATTGTGTGAGATACTTTGTCAAATGCTTTGCTGAAGTCAAGATATACTATATCTACAGCATTTCCCTGATCTACCCAATCAGTGATTCTGTCATAGAAGGGAATTAAGTTAGTTTGACATGACTTATTAGTTACAAACCCATGCTGACTCTGTTTAATCACTTCATTCTTATCCAGGTACTGACATACATGTTGTTTAATAATTTGTTCAAAGATCTTTCTTGGTATAGAAGTCAGACTCACCGGCCTATAGTTACCTGGGTCCACCTTCTTCCCCTTTTTGAAGATAGGAACATTTGCTCTTCTCCAGTCTTCTGGGACTTCTCCTGTTCTCCAAGAATTTTCAAAGATTATGGAGAGGGGTTCAAAAATTTCTTCTGCTATCTCCTTCAGTACTCTGGGGTGTAATTCATTTGGACCTGGAGACTTGAATTCATTTAGGTTAGCTAAGTGTTTCCTCACTTTCTGTTTATAGATATCCTGGAATCTTCTATTCCCTTAATAGGACAGTGAAGAACAGTTGATGTTACATTTCCTTTCTGAGAGAAAACAGATGCAAAATAGGAATTTAAAAGTTCGGCCTTCTCAACATCCTGGCTTATCATTTCATCATTTTCATCCTGTAAAAATCCTATAGCATCTTTGACTTTTCTTTTACTATTGACATATCCCCAAAATCCTTTATTATTGCTTTTGAAGTCTCTTGCAAGCCTCAATTCATTGTCATCTTTAGATAATCTGATTTGTGCCCTGCAGGTTCTGCACACAGCATTATATTCTTCTTTAGATATGCCTCCCTCTTTCCATTTTATAAATATTTGTTTCTTCCTTTTTAGCATGTGCTTAAGTTCTGTGTTCATCCATCCTGGTTTCCTTAAATGCTTCCTATTCTTCCCTCTTTTTGGAATTGTTAACAATTGTGCTTTGAGAATTTCATTTTTCAAGATTTCCCATCCTTCCTGGACATTTTTGTCTTTAAGGATATCCAGCCATTGGATCCCTCAAATTCTCTTTCTGAATCCCTTAAAATCTGCCTTTCTGAAATCTAACCTTGACGTCTGAGTCTTCACAGGTCTTCCTCTTCTAGTTATCCAAAATTCTAAAATAGCATGGTCGCTACCTCCTAGGGTCCCAGCCACTTTTACCTCCTCAACAATTTCCTCCCTGTTTATAAGGATTAGATCCAAGGCAGCAGTTCCCCTTGTTTTCTCCCCTACCTTTTGGAAGATAAAGTTGTCAGCAAGAGAGGATAAGAATTTCCTTGACCTGTTAGTTTTGCCTGAGAGAGATTCCCAACAAATGTCTGGATAGTTGAAATCTCCCATGACAACTATGTCATATTTTTTGGAGAACTTGGCCATTTGATGCATAAAGAGTTCATCCATATCTTCAGCTTGCACAGGCGGCCTGTAGTAAATGCCTACAATAGTGTCCTTTCCATTGTTCTGTCCTTGTATACTTACCCAAACAGTTTCCACAGAACTCCCAGTCTCTGAAGCTTCAATCTCTGTGCAGATATATGTGTTTCTTACATACAATGCGACACCTCCTCCTCGTTTATCAAGTCTGTTTCTTGCAAATAAGTTGTATCCTTCTAGCCTTGTATTCCAATCATGTGTATCGTCCCACCAAGTTTCAATGATTCCAATGACATCATATTTCTTTTCCTGTGTTAGTAGTTCCAGTTCTCCTTGTTTGTTGCCCATGCTTTGTGCATTAGTATAGAAACATTTTAGTTTGTGATTGGTTTCTCTTTCTCCAAAATTTTTATTATTTAGATTTTTTTTGTCTTTGTTCTTTCCTCCCACTTCTAATACCAGATTTCTCAATAGCATTTGCCAGGTGTATGGCTTTTCTGGCCTTTTGCTTCTCTTCCCACATTGTTCTAGTTTAAAGCTCTCCTGATCAGTGTAGCAAGGCGACTTCCAAATACATGTTTTCTGTCACGCAGTTCTGTCTGTATCTGCTTGTCGGCGTGACAATGCAAGTGTTTGCTTTAACCCCTTACTCCTTTCCCCCTAATTGAGCTGGGTTACTGCTGGCTGTTACTTGTATGGAGCCTGCTCAGTTCCCTGCTCTGCTGCATAGCTGCACATGTGTTGTTAGGTCTTTGCTCTGCTGCTTGACCATCCGCATGTGCGGTCCCTGGTTGCCGCTGTGGAAGCTGTCCGCGGGTTGTGAGGTCATTTGCAGCTGGTGGATGACTTTCGACGTGTGTCTAGTCTTGCAGATGATGCCAGGTGCTCTAGGCTGCAGTTCCTGCACTGACTGTGCTGCAATGGTTTCTGTGTGTGCTTAGGGCATGCGCGGCCACACCTCCCCTGCTTTTATCAGGGTTAGTGTGTGTACTTGAAATGCTGTCCCCAGCTAATTGCTGAGGGGCAGCTCCTTTATAATCTTACTCTGCCCTATGTGCAGGGCCAGAGCTACTCACAACTCACAAAGCTCCTGAACCTTGCCATGTGTGTCTCGTGTCTGTGTTCCTGGACCTCATCTGTCTCTGTTTTGGTACCAAAGTCCCTGCCTTGATTCCTGCTTTGTCCTGTTCTCTCTCCCTGCCCAGGAGGTGGTATATCGGGGCCTGAATCCATGTTCCTGTACCTGTCCTGTACCTGACCCCATCTAAATTCGCCCTGGCCTGGAGGTGGTGTATCCAGGCTTGAATCCTTGATCCTGTACCTATCCCATACCTGACTATGTCTGAACTGTTTGCTGTGTAATGTTCCTGGAATCCCTCTGTGTTTGGAGCCTCGCACCCAGTGACTCTGAGTCTCTTGTAACTGGTGTTCCTGCTGAGCATCTACTACCCTGTGCTCTGACTACCATGCGGTGCTAGCTCCATGCAGGCCCAGCAATCCTGCGGTTCTAGCACCATCACGCTTGAGTTCCTTCCTAGGTCCGGTGCCCGGAGCCTGATGACCGCGGTCTGGAACCTGATGACCGGTGCTGGAGCTTGATAACTGCAGTGGTGCCTGTAAGTCATGTTGGATGTCTGGAACCAAACGACTCCTGTCTGATGTCTGCCGGTGACTCGGATGTCCTGATGTCCTGGTGTGTCCTGATGACCTAGTGTGTCCTGATGTCCTGATGACCTCGTGTGTCCTGATGTCCTTATGACCTCATGTACCCTGATGTCCTGATGACCTCGTGTACCCTGATGTCCTGATGACCTCCTCTAGCTTGATGTACTGAGGTCTAGCCTAATGTCCGGCCTGTGTCCTGATGTCCTTATGTACCCTTATGTCCTGCCTGTGTCCCGATGTCCCGCCTATGTGTGCCTCGGTGATCCATTGGCGCCTTGGGGTCCACTGGGTGGTACCCTTCTGCGAGGTGTGGAATCGGGAGCCTGGCATATCCCTGTTTCATCTATGTACTGTGACTTTACTTTAGTAAACTTTACGTTTATAATACCTGAAGTTGTGTGGCGTTATCTAGTCCTACGTGTCTTCTTTGTCCACATGCTCAGCTGCCGGTTGCTGTGGGTCGCCCTCACACCCAGGGCTGTGGGGTACTCGGTACCGGGCCCAATGAGCTTCAATGGAAGATGTCACGGCAGCTGGGACCCGGCCTGTGGCCCTGGGCGCCCATTGTAAAAGGGGAATGTTTCAGTGTGCTTATGGTGGTGAAAGTTTATAAGTGATTCGTGACGCCACCTGTGGTGTTTGGCAATAGAGATGTAAGCCGACCCTGCAGACAGATCCTCTGGGACAGATGGTGTGGTGCAGCAGTGATGTTATAGCCCTCCACAGGCAGGACTGTAGTCCCAGGGCAGTGTAGGTGAAATGACACTTAGATGGTGTAGTGTCAGGCGCAAGGGATGTAGCAGTGCTGGGCAGGTTGACACAGGAATAAGTGGAGGACACCAGAGCATGTAGTTCCAAAGCTTTACTCACAGTCTGTTGCAGGTACAGGGGCCCGCATCCGTGCCGTGTCCTCCGGGTCAGGAGCTCAGCCAACTTCCAGGCAAGATGAAGTACTCCTTTCCAACACTCCGCCAACATATGTGTCTTTTCTGAATGTCTCCGCTTATAGCGCCATTGAATGAAGTACTCCTAGTACTGAGTTACACTGGAGTTCCTCCTGTCAGATGTTCCTATGAACTCTACTTGTACTGCAGACAGCTGTAGCCTGCTTCGGGGACTCCTTGCTACTAAGTCCCGGCTCACTAATATGTTGCTGTTGTGCCCCCAAGACTTGTGTGGGAATAAAGAGTCACTACTTCTATTCCTCCGGTGTCTGCTGCAGGACCATTAGTATCCGGGGGGATATTAGTAACCTCGGGGACCGGACCCCGGCCTTGCGCTTAGAACTTAAAAAGGGTTCTCTTCTAACCCTGGTCCTTGTTCTCTTATTCTCCTCACATTCCGTGCTAATCCTTCTTTCCAATGGAGAATCAAGCTTCCTTCCGCTGTCTCTTTCCTGTGCCAGCAGACCCAGATCACTGTGGCCTGCTGCAGCACTTCCCTCTTCCATCCCTCTCCTGGGGGTTCTTCTCTTTCTCACACTCTGTCCTTCTACATCCTCACTCATTGACTGAATGAAAGACTGACTGACTCAACTCTTCTCGCTCTTTTGGTGCGAACTATACTCCACCCACCTCCCAGCACTTTTCGTGTTCCAAGCAGGGAGCCAACAAGGGGTGCTATGCTACACTCCAAGCAGGGAGCCGCCGAAGGTGCTTTGCTACACTACTTTGTGGTGTGTGGTGCAGGTGTTGGAGCGTGGTCAGGTGTCTCCACCTTACCTGGATGGTGGGGTACCACACCTCAGGAGGAGGTGCAGTACCTCTGTGGCGACTGAACCCTCAGGGGCGCCACAACTGCCCTTCCCTAGTTCAGGTAGGCCCGGGTCCCCCTCTGTGGTATAGAGGGTCCATATTGCATCCCCGGGGGATGCCCGCCCCTCGCCATCGGCGTGGAGGCACCTGCTGGGCCGCGTCTGCAACTGCAGTCGTGACATTTTCCAGTCTTCGTAAGGTGCACCACATCTCTAGCAAGTAGTCCATCGTATAGGTAATTCACTCCGTGATCCAGAAATCCAAATCCTTGCTGACGGCACCATCGACGTAGCCAGTTGTTCACCTGCAGAATCTTATTCCACCTCCTTGTTACATGGCCATCCACTGGGAGGATGGAAGAGAAGACCACCTGCGCTCCCAGTTCTTTCACTTTCTTGCCTAAGTTTTCAAAGTCACTGCAGATGGTTTCCAGGTCGTTTCTTGCTGTGTCATTTGTCCCCACATGTATTAGCAGGAATGGGTAGTCATCTGTAGGTCTGAAGAGTCCTGATATCCTGTCAGACACAGCTTTAATTTTTTGCACCTGGATGACAGCACATTTCTCTTGAAGTTATATCCGGTCTGCAGATAGCGGCCTCTGTTCCTCTCAACAGGGAATCCCCCATTACCACCACTCTCTGTTTCTTCTCCACAACATTTTTCTTTCTCCATCCAGGAGGATTCTGAAGGCGTACAAGGTTGCTGTTTGTGGGCAAAGTCTTATCCTGATGTATTTCTTTATCGCTCTCCTGCGTGCGAGCCTGGTACTGGTTCCTGAGCAGTATGCGTGCTGACTGCCTTCCAATCCTCCTGCTTCTCTGGGTCACATGCTTCCATTCCTCTGTTTCTTCAGGTGCATTTGGGAAAATAAAAAAATTGGGGACTAAAAGATCATGTTTGTGGAAAAAATATGATTTTTTTATTTTCACGCCCGGGCGTTATAAACTTCTGTGAAGCACTTGGGGGTTCAAAGTGCTCACCACACATCTAGATAAGTTCCTTGGGGGTCTAGTTTCCAAAATAGGGTCACTTGTGGGAGGTTTCAACAGTTTATGCACGTCAGAGACTCTCCAAACGCGACATGACACCCACAGACCATTCCATCAAAGTCTGCATTCCAAAACGTCACTACTTCCCTTCCAAGCCCCGACGTGTGCCCATACAGTAGTTTTCTCCCACATATGGGGTATCATCGTACTCAGGACAAATTGGACAATTTTGGGGTCCAATTTCTCCTGTTACCTTTGGGAAAATAAAAAAATTGGGGACTAAAAGATCATGTTTGTGGAAAAAATATGATTTTTTTATTTTCACGCCCGGGCGTTATAAACTTCTGTGAAGCCCTTGGGGGTTCAAAGTTCTCACCACACATCTAGATAAGTTCCTTGAGGGGGTCTGGTTTCCAAAATTGTGTCATTTGTCACTATTTAGGCACATCAGGGGATTTCCAAACGCGACATGGCGTCCGATCTCAATTCCAGCCAAAAAAGTCGAATGGCGCTGCTTCCCTTCTGAGCTCTGCCATGCGCCCAAATAGTCGTTTACCCCCACATATCAGGTATCAGCGTACTCAGAACAAATTGCACAATAACTTTTGCAGTCCAATTTCTCCTGTTACCCTTGGTAAAATAAAAAAATTGGACCTGAATTAATTTGTTTGTGAAAAAAAGTTAAATGTTCATTTTTTTAAACATTCAAAAAATTCCTGTGAAGCAACTGAAGGGTTAATAAACTTCTTGAATGTGGTTTTGAGCACCTTGAGGGGTGCAGTTTTTAGAATGGTGTCACTTTTGGGTATTTTCTTTCATATAGACCCCTCACTGACTTCAAATGTGATCTGGTCCCTAAAAATAAAATGGTGTTGTAAAAATGAGAAATCGCTGGTCAACTTTTAACCCTTATAACTTCCTAACAAAAAAAATTTTGGTTCCCAAATTGTGCTTATGTAAAGTAAACATGTGGGAAATGTTACTTATTAAGTTTTTTGTGTGCCATATCTCTGTGATTTAAAAATTCAAAGTTGGAAAATTGCAAAATTTTCAAAATTTTTGCCAAATTTCCATTTTTTTCACAAATAAATGCAAGTTATATGAATGAAATTTTACCACTAACATGAAGTACAATATGTCACGAGAAAACAATGTCAGAATCACCAGGATCCATGGAAGCATTCCAGAGTTATTACCTCATAAAGAGACAGTGGTCAGAATTTTAAAAATTGGCCCGGTCATGAACGTGCAAACCTCTCTTGGGGGTAAAGGGGTTAACAATTGGATACAAATCCAAACAAACAATGATAAAACAGTATCATCATACAGAGAAAAGAAAAAAGCAAATTAAGCCCAGAGTGTAGGAGATATTATACAAAAAAATTCAATACAGTCTCTAGGCCTGAGACATCGCATATTCAAATTAGGCAATAAGTTCCGAAAGGCTAAGAGTCCTATAAACATAGACTTCCAACAACTCTGTTAGCTACCATCAGCACTTGAAGTACTGAAAATCCCGTTAAAGGATTAAATTAATGAAAAACAGTAAAAACAATAATACAATGAATGAATCCCATATATACACAAGACAAGACATACACACAAGGAATAGTGAAAGGGGAAGGGATGCAGACTCCATAGGGTAATAGTGGGAGCAGGATAATCCTCAGCAATTTCTCTAAACCCAGAAATAATCTCAAGGGGCCAAAATAGAATCGAAGCTGTCCACTCTCGCCCCCATCAAAGCCGTCATGTACAGCATTCTGCAAATGTCTGCTATTCTATTCAATAATGCTGCTGAGATGGAGGAGAGGGTTGTTTCCAGTTGAGGGCAATCAGACACCTAGCTGCTGTAAGATTATGAAGTAGTAATCTGCCTGAGTTTTTCCCCATCCCTTTAGGAGGAACATTAAGCAAATAAATAGCCAGATCAAGCCCCACCTCCACATAAAGGACCTTATTTATCAGGGTTCTCACCTCGTCCCAAAAGCCCACAATCCCGGTACAAGACCAGAAAATGTGGACCTCAAACCCACAATGCCAGCACAAATTTGAGAATTGAGGATTCAATCTGTCAAGCAAATCGGGGGTATGATACCAAAACATTAGTATTTTATATTGATTTTCCTTGTAGAAAGTACATAAAGAGGATTTGGACGCCTTTTCCCATATGGTCTGCCAACACTGGGGCAATATATTTCTCCCCAAGATAGATTCCCATCTAAGGGTATTTAAGTTGCTGGCCGTCCTGAGGAGAATTCAGTATTCGGTAAATATCCTAAATTAATCCTCTGGTTGACTTGCCCTTTCTGCAGATTCTCTCAAAATCAGTAAGCATAGACACTTTCAAACCACCAAAAAGCGAGTAGGCAAAATGTCTGATATGCAGGTACTGAAAGAATTCTTTGTTAGAAATTGCAAATTGAGACTTGATGATATAAAACGGAAGAAGCTCCAATGTGTCCCCATTAACCAAATCCACAAACCTGAACAATCCCGCAGAAATCCACGGGTGGACCATTATAGCGTCCAGACTATTTGGCACCAAAGGCTGATATATAAAAGAAATCATAGGTGAATTAGGGGAAGTCAGGGAAAATGTAACAAATGGAAACGGAGGCACAGATGGTGAAGTTCACATTCGTTTTTTATTTTTAAAGTGGAACCTCGGGACCACAGTCCAGGGGACTCCGAAGGGGGTGCAACTAGTGAGCCCCAGGTACCCATAGTAAAGTCCATCAAACATGACCAGAGTGGAATACCCGGGGGACACAGGTGCTATCCCCAGTTAGACCCCGGACATGTGGCAGCTGTCCCAGCGGGACAAAAAGGGGTAACAGTTATAATGGAAAAGACCAGAGAGAAGCAGACACTGGTGAGGAAGGTCCGGTTCCAGGTAGATGGTAGCGAGCTGGCTCCAGTAACCTTGTCACAGTCCATGGGTTCAGATGGCTGTTGGCGGAACGGGATGGCACTTGCATAGATGAATGCAGAGGTTGTCAGAGATAGCTGAATACAGGATACTGATACTGTGTGGAGACAAATAGTATGAGCAAGTGCACACAGACTGCTAACGTAGCGCACATAGATCAGAGACAGAACCGGATGTAGCAATGGTAAATACTCGTTGCTCTGGCACTCTCCCTATGGAGGAGAGGCAAGAAATAGGAATCAGTGTGCTGCCACTGGATAATTGCTAAATTTGAAAAATGCATGCTGCCCCTTTAAGAGACCAGGCAGACGTGCACCCGAGTTCTAAGGACTTTCCCTGAAGGTCTGCTGGCAGCAAGCCATGAGATGGGGAGGGAGAAGGAGTAGGACGCTGAGAGACAGACAGAGCATGAGACCCCAGGCAGGGGGCTCGCTGAGGCACAGGGACAGCGTGGAAAGCAGGAGGTGAGTGACCAGAACGAGGTGCAGAGGCAGAATGGGGTGCAGAGCCAGAACGGGGACTGGGTGTAACAGAAAACTTTTTCATGCAAGCAGTCTACACCTCCCTTGTAAACTGCATAGGGCCCAACAATGAAATTGTTATTTTAGTGGATGAAGTTGACCACAATAATTAATTCGGGTGGACAGGGGCCATCCATATTTTTTCTATCTCTGTCCACTTGTTGTAAGCCCATAACAAAGTCCACGAGGGGATCCTACGCAAGTGGGCCGCCCAATAATATTTAACAATGTCTGGGACCGAAAGACCCCCATGTGACTTAGATAATCGATGGCGCTTATTATTCCAAATGAACCTCACTATGGACGCCTGTAGGGCCTTAAGTTCACTCATGGGAATCTTAACTGGTAGAGTTTCAAAGTAATACAGCAGCTTAGGAAGGAGAGACATTTTGACGGAAGCTACTGTATGCGGCCTATCAATGAGAGCGAGAGTGGCATCCACCCAACCATCAGTCTCCTCAATCAAACAAAGAATGAGCTCTGATTAATTTCCTAAAATCCCTCGCCATCGTAATCAATTTTTTGGGTATAGGCTTATTGGTGACAGACTGTCTGTCAAATACCTCAGAAAATGTTACATTAAAATCACCTCCAATTAGCAGGGCAGCTGGAGTAAGTTTTGAATCAGGGAGAGCACTCTACGCAAGAATCTGATGTGACCAGTATTTGGAGCATATAGGTTATATAAAATGACAGGTCTACCACATAGTGAACCTTCCAACACCACAAATCTTCCCCCGGGTCAATGTGTGTTTTATTCACCTGCAGTGCACAACCTGAAGATACCAGTATTGCCACTCCACCCTTCTTGTTTTTGTTGAAAGCAGAATAGGACACAGGGAACAAATTAAAAGCGAATTGGAAGGTACCAGATTTACCAAAATGAGTCTCTTGTAAAAAGACTATCTGCCCTCCTAGATTTCATTTCCTGAAGAACAAACCTCCTTTTTCTGGGGGAAATTAGACCACTAACATTCAGTGATATTATACGAGCCATAGTGTGTGTATAATATACTCACAACCTCGTATGATCCGGAACCTGCCACCCCTCCCGCAACCGCCTGTCAAACATCGACCGGCAATATTTTTCTAGATGTCTGGTGTTACTCAATCGAGAAGCTCCATCAAAACAAATAGGCAGGAAAGAGACATAAGGGTAGGGGAACGACAAAGACAATACAAGACAAAAGAAATAACAAACAATTGTGCACATTTAGAATGAAGGTGAAGAGAGAAATAAAAGGAAGCAAAAAAGGAAGAAAAAAGAAAAAGTTCATCAGCTCACCCATATTTGCTGTAGTTCCAAGTGCCTGATCCTGCACGGACTGGGCTGAGCAGCCTCGGAAGAGATAATCAGAAAACAGGTGAATTCCAGCAGTGTACCACCTCTGCACGGTGGACCCCGGGCTGCGAACGCACCTACTGCTATTTTATAATTTGGTGTGTTCCGCCAGCCCTAACATTATACTAGCGCAGGGTCTGGCTAGTAATGGCGGATGAACAGCGACTGCTGCAGTGCATCCGGCAGCTGCAGGGCAGGTTGGCGGCTCTCGAGCGTTCAGCCTCAGCTGCGGATGTTACTGCGGTCGCTGTTCAGGCAGCCACAGAGGCTGTCTCCCGTGTGACCACAGCCATCCCTGCCCCAACTTTGTCCCGCCTCCCGCTGCCCGAGAAGTTCTCGGGTGATAGTGCTTCTTGTAGGGGCTTTGTAAGCCAGTGCTCTATACAGCTGGAGCTGCTGGCCGCACGATGTTATGAATGAGTCACCGTAGGAGGCAAAAACAGAAATACTAGCTAAGTCCAGAAAACCAGAGAAGTTGGCAGCTATCAGATTGCAGACCCCTGAACCTAACAACAACAACTAGCAGTAGCAGAGGGGGGTTCCTATGGTGCCCTAGACCCCTCGATCACAGCCGGAGAACTACATAGCCTAAAGACAGAAAGGGAAATCTAAACTGCCCCAGAGCAGACCCCAAAGCAATAGGCAGCCCCCAACATATAATGACGGTGAAGCAAGATGAAAAAACACTCACACAGATAGAAAGATAGGCTGAGCAAATGATGGGGCCCAAGCTAACTAAATAGGACAGAATAGAAAAGCTGCTGTCTGCAATCCGCCAAAACCCTCTCAAAAACAAGAGCCAACAGACTGATAGGGAAAAAAGCCCTGAAGACGCTAGGCTTCAAAAAGACTATATCAGTACTCAGGTATTTTCTGAAGACAGAGCAAAAAGGATTTCAGCTCACCCAGCAGGGGAAGGCAGAAATCCAGAAAAACAAGGCAAAACAAAACCAAAACACAAATGCAAAAAACAGAGCAGAAAACTTAGCTTTTGAGGAGCAGGAATCAGACTGATCTCCTAGAATCCCTCAGAGAAATCGCCCGCAAGGCAGAAGGGTGTCGACTGCCTTATATCCAGTCAGCAATTCCAGTCACCCAGTCATCATCATTCTGCTCAGGTGCTTTGTAATCAGCCTCACTACCTTCCTTCCCCAGAAGAGGGAGTTCATCAGACCTCAATGGTGAAGGGGAAAATGAACTCACAACAGCACGATTCCCCTCTGAGCGGGCTAAAGTGGGATTTATTATTTCCCTCTTGTCGCGCAGGGCTTTGGAGTGGGCCACACCGCTGTGGGAGCGTGGTGATCATGTGGTGCAGAGTGTCTCGTGGTTCTTGGACACTCTGAAGCAGGTCTTCCTGGGGCCACGAGTCACCCATGACACCGCGCTCTGGCTGCTGGCATTATCACAGGGCTCGTCCATGGTCAGCCACTTTGCCATCCAGTTCCGGATGCTGGCTTCAGAGTTAGAGTGGCCAGATAAGGTCCTCATTCCGGCATTCTGGAGAGGTTTGGCTGGCCATATGAAGGACGCTCTGGCCACCAGGGAGATTCCCACTACACTGGAGGAGCTTATCACTGTCTTCACCCGTATTGATCTTCGCTTCGCCAAGCGAAGGTTGGAGCGGGCTCAGTGTAGGCAGAGGTTTAGGTTGGCACCTAGCTTTGCTAAACCTCTGAATCTTCCGATCGGGCATCCGAGCGTCAGGGGGCTTCCCGTGAGGGATCCAGGCCCTGGTCCGCTCGACCTCCTGTGAGCTGTCATATTTGCCGGCAGTCCGGTCACCTTGCCAACCGGTGCCCACAGCAGCTGGGAGAACGCTCGCGCCTAGTGGCCGTAGGAGGCGGCGCACTAGAATCAGTGGCGTTTTCCTCCAAGCTGTCCTTTAAGGGGACACTTGAGGTTGATTCTTCCACTCTGGCGGTGGAGGTTCGCATGGATTCCGGGGCAGAGGGCAATTTTATGTCGTCAGCCTTCGCTCAACGGCACGCTATACCTCTGGTTATGATGTCTACACCAGTCACCGTCAGAGTGGTGAACGGCGCCACTCTACCCTCACAGATAACCCACCAGACCGCCCCCTTGTTGCTCTCTGTGGCTCCATCTCATCAGGAGACGATATCCCTCCTCATCATGCCCGAGGGTATTGACCAGGTACTTCTAGGGGTCCCCTGGTTGCGGTACCACTCCCCCATATAGAGTGGTCCTCAGGGAGGATTATTGGGTGGAGTAAATCATGTGAGGGTAGATGTCTGAGGGAGTGCGTTCAGGTTGCCTCCACCGAGGTTCCCGCAGATCTCTCCTCGCTCCCCAAACACTATCGACAGTATGCAGACATGTTCTCCAAAAAGACGGCGGAGACCCTTCCATCGCATCGCCCCTATGACTGTCCTATTGACCTCTTGCCTGGTGCTGAGCCTCCCTGGGGTTGAGTCTATCCCCTTTCTCTCCCGGAGACAGAGGCCATGTCTCAATACATCAGGGAGAATCTGGCAAGAGGATTCATTAGGAAGTCAGTGTCACCAGCGGGGGCGGGATTCTTCTTCATCCAGAAGAAGAGTGGGGAACTACGTCCTTGCATTGATTACAGGGGTCTTAACGCCATCACCGTTAAGAATAAGTATCCTCTGCCCCTGATATCAGAGCTGTTTGATAGGCTACGGGGAGCGAGAGTGTTTACCAAACTTGATCTGCGGGGGGCTTACAACCTGATTCGCATCCGTGATGGGGACGAATGGAAGGCGGCATTTAACACCAGGGATGGGCACTATGAATACCTGGTGATGCCCTTCGGCCTCTGTAATGCCCCGGCTGTCTTCCAAGACTTTGTGAACGATATCTTCCGGGATATGCTTACCACCTCGGTTGTAGTCTATCTGGATGATATTCTCATCTACTCACCAGTAGAGTTGAGCGATACCGTCCGATACTTCAAAGTATCGTATCGGATGGTATCGGCCGATCTTTAAAAAAAGTATCGGTATCGCCGATTCCGATACCGGAAGTCCCATTCAAGTCTATGGGACTTCCTGTATCGGAATAAGAAAAACCCTTTCCTGCCCTTGTACAGCCTCTCTGGGGTCTGTACGGGCCTTTCGGGGGGCTGTGCCGGCCTGCCAGGGGGTCTGTGCAGGCTCCGGTGGTCTGTGCCGGCCTGCCGGGGGGCTGTGCCGGCCTGCCGGTGGTCTGTGCAGGCTCCGGTGGGCTGTGCCGGCCTGCCGGGGGGCTGTGCCGGCCTGCCGGGGGGCTGTGCAGGCTCCGGCGGGCTGTGCCGGCCTGCCGGGGGGCTGTGCCGGCCTGCCGGGGGGCTGTGCAGGCTCCGGGGGGCTGTGCCGGCCTGCCGGGGGGCTGTGCCGGCCTGCCGGTGGTCTGTGCAGGCTCCGGGGGGCTGTGCCGGCCTGCCGGGGGGCTGTGCCGGCCTGCCGGTGGTCTGTGCAGGCTTCGGGGGTCTGTGCAGGCATCGTCCGATGGGACTACAAGTCCCATCGGGCGATGCCTGCTACCATGACAGTGATTGACACATTAGCCAATGATGGGACAGTAATAGTCCTATCATCCGGCTAATGTGTTGAATGTAAAAAAAAAAATAAAAAAATTACATGCTACATACATACAACATGCATACTACATACATGCTACATTCATACTACATACTACATACATGCTACATACATGCTACATTCATACTACATAAATACTACATGCAACATACATACTACATATATACTACATACATACTACATATATACTACATGCATGCTACATACATACTGCATGCTACATACATACTACATGCTACATACATACTACATGCTACATACATACTACATGCTACATACATACCACATATATACTACATACATACTACATACATACTACATGCATGCTACATGCATGCTACATGCTACATACATAACACATATATACTACATGCATGCTACATACATAGTACATGCATGCTACATACATACTACATGCTACATACTACATATATACTACATGCATGCTACATACATACTACATGCTACATACTACATATATACTACATGCATGCTACATACATACTACATGCTACATACATACTACATATATACTACATGCATGCTACATACATACTACATGCTACATACATAGGAAATTCCCACACAGCAATGGCATAAAGTGAGACTAGGGACTTTTTTTTTTTTAAGTGGCGGAGGAATACAGTGCGGAAGGATACCTACCTTCCGTCATTGGATTCCTGCAGCCCGTAGAGAACGGCAGCATCATCTGATGCTGCCGTTCTCTACCCAAGATCGTCGTGGGACACACTCGCGGACTGCTTCGGATCGTGGTGAGTATTTTTGTGGTTTGTTATGTTAATATTTATTCCGGAAAAGACAATGGCTTCGGGGAACAATGTGACAAGTATTGGTAAGTATGTTACTCTATGTTATATGTACTGTATGTCTATGTATGTATTGTATGAATGTATTGTATGTATGTAGTATATATGTGGTATGTATGTAGCATGTAGTATGTATGTAGTATGTATGTAGCATGCATGTAGTATATATGTAGTATGTATGTAGCATGCATGTAGTATATATGTAGTATGTATGTAGCATGCATGTAGTATATATGTAGTATGTATGTAGCATGTATGTAGTATGTATGTGGTATGTATGTAGCATGTAGTATGTATGTAGCATGCATGTAGTATATATGTAGTATGTATGTAGCATGTAGTATGTATGTGGTATGTATGTAGCATGTAGTATGTATGTAGCATGCATGTAGTATGTATGTAGTATGTATGTAGTATATATGTAGTATGTATGTAGCATGTATGTGGTATGTATGTAGCATGTAGTATGTATGTAGCATGTAGTATGTATGTAGCATGCATGTAGTATATATGTAGTATGTAGTATGTATGTAGTATGTATGTAGCATGTAGTATGTATGTAGCATGCATGTAGTATGTATGTAGTATGCATGTAGTATGTATGTAGTATGTATGTAGTATGTATGTAGTATATATGTAGTATGTATGTAGCATGTATGTGGTATGTATGTAGCATGTAGTATGTATGTAGCATGCATGTAGTATATATGTAGTATGTAGTATGTATGTAGTATGTATGTGGTATGTATGTAGCATGCATGTAGTATGTATGTAGCATGCATGTAGTATGTATGTAGCATGCATGTAGTATGTATGTAGCATGCATGTATGTATGTAGCATGCATGTAGCATGCATGTAGTATGTATGTAGTATGTATGTAGTATGTATGTAGCATGCAGCATGTATGTAGCATGTATGTAGCATGTATGTAGTATGTATGTAGTATATATGTAGTATGTATGTAGCATGTAGTATGTATGTAGCATGTAGTATGTATGTAGTATTTTTTTTTTTTTAACATTTAACACATTAGCCGGATGATGGGACTACTACTGTCCCATCATTGGCTAATGTGTCAATCACTGTCATGGTAGCAGGCATCGCCAGATGGGACTTGTAGTCCCATCGGACGATGCTTGCACAGACCCCCGGACATCAGCACAGCCCCCCGGCAGGCCGGCACAGCCCCCCCGGCAGGCCGGTACAGACCCCCACAGGGTGCACAGACCACCGGCAGGCCGGCACAGCCCCCCGGCAGGCCGGTACAGACCCCCACAGGGTGCACAGACCACCGGCAGGCCGGCACAGCCCCCCGGCAGGCCGGTACAGACCCCCACAGGGTGCACAGACCACCGGCAGGCCGGCACAGCCCCCCGGCAGGCCGGTACAGACCACGGGCAGTCCACACAGCCCCCCGGCAGGCCGGCAGAGACCCCCGGAAGGCCCGAAATGACGGCGCATCATGATGCGCACACACCGCGCATCATGATGACGTCAGGCTGTCAATCAACTGAACTTCCGATTCCGATGCCGAATTCCGATATTGAAAAAATATCGGAAGTCGGTATCGGAATTCCGATACAGCAAGTATCGGCCGATACCCGATACTTGCGGTATCGGAATGCTCAACACTACTCACCAGATATTGACTCCCACCGGAGAGATGTTTGCAAAGTTTTCGATCTGCTGCGGGCAAACTCCCTCTATGCCAAGTTGGAGAAGTGTGTGTTTGAGCAGGAGTCCTTGCCTTTCATGGGCTATATCATCTCGGTCCGGGGGTTGGCCATGGATCCTGTCAATCTACAGGCGGTGATGGATTGGCAGGAAACTCATTCTCTCAAAGCGGTGCAGCGCTTTATGGGGTTCATAAATTACTATCGCCAATTCATCCCCCACTTCTCGACTTTGGTAGCACTCTTGGTAGCCCACCCCAAGGTGTGGACGGAACCGGTCTCCAAGGCCTTCTCCTCCATTAAGTCCCATTTCGCTAGCGCTCCCATTCTACATCGCCCCGATGTAGATAAGCCCTTCATTCTAGAAGTGGATGCCTCTTCCGTTGGTGCTAGAGCGGTCCTGTTTCAGAAGGACACGCAAGGTCGGAAGCACCCATGCTTCTTTTTCTCCAAGACCTTCACACCGGCGGAGAGGAATTATGCCATCGGGGACAGGGAGTTGCTAGCGATGAACTTGGCCTTCTCGGAGTGGAGACACCTCCTGGAGGGGGCTCGCCATCCTTTCCAGGTGTTCACTGACCACAAAAACTTGGTGTATTTACAAACAGCCCAGCGGTAAATTCTCGCCAGGCCAGATGGTCTTTGTTCTTTTCCCAGTTCCACTTCAGCCTCAATTTTCTCTCTGGGGAGAAGAACGTCTGGGCCGATGCTCTCTCCCGCTCTGTGGTATCATCGGAGGAAGAGGAGGAGGAGCCTCGGCTGATCGTCCCATCCGAGAGCCTGAGGACTGTGGCTCCGGTTGCCATTGAGTCAGTACCTCCGGGCAAGACATTTTTCCCTACCTGTCTGCGACCGGAGGTCCTCTCTTGGGCTCATTCGTCCAGGGTGGATGGACATTTCAGGATAAAACGTACCTCTGAGCGTTTGGCGAGGACATACTGGTGGCTGCATATGGCCCGAGACGTCAGGGACTATATTCAGGTGTGCGTCTCTTGCGCCCAGAATAGGTCCTCTCGGCAGCGGCCCACTGGGCTTCTTTATCCTCTGCCAGTAGCGGACAGGCCCTGGGAGATGGTTGGTATAGAATTTGTGGTGGGGCTACCCAAGTCCAGTGGCAGCACGGTCATTTGGGTTATCACCGACCATTTCTCTAAGATGGTGCATCTGGTACCTCTCTCCCGGTTACCTTCTGCGCGGGGCCTGGCAGTGTTGTTCATTAAGCACATTTTCCGCCTGCATGGCATGCCGGACAAGATTGTCACTGACCGGGGTCCTCAGTTTGCATCCCGGTTTTGGAGAGAGCTTTGTTCCCTGCTTAGCATTGAGCTGAATCTTTCCTCGGCCTATTATCCCGAGATGAACGGGTTGGTAGAGAGAGCCAACCAGACCCTGATCACATATCTTCGACATTTTGTCTCGGCCAGGCAGAACGACTGGGCATCCTTGCTGCCGTGGGCAGAGTTCACTGTGAACAATGCTGTGGCCGACTCCACCGGTCAGACCCCATTCCTCCTAAATTACGGCCAGCATCCGCGCATCCCTGTGCCCATGCCCGTGTCATCCACCAACTCCAGGGTGGCAGACTGGGCGGTGGAGGCACGCGACATTTGGGATCGCACCCAGGATGCTATCCGGGCTTTCAAGGAGAGAATGAGGACCTCCGCTGATGCACACCGGCGCCCTGCTCCGACTTTTGCCCCTGGCGACTTGGTGTGGCTCTCCGCCCGAAACATCAGGCTGCGGGTAGAGTCCGCAAAGTTCGCACCATTCTTCTTTGGCTGCAGTGGTGCCTGGTCAGCAGATTCGTCGGTCCCGGCGCTCTGCCCAGGCCAACTCCGTGGGTTTGCTCGCTGCTGCCACCTCTGGCACAGCTATGACAATGCATGCTGCTCAGCAGCAAGATTCTCCAGGGACTAAGTCCTCATGTCGGGCCACTGAGCATGCCCGTGGAGTGATCTCCCATTGGAGATCGAGGTTCACGTGCTCAGGTCCTGCTCGTGTTCGGATTGGCCCGTCCGAGAAGCCAGGAAGGTCCCGGACGCCCGTGGCTATAAAAGGTTTGCATGGCCGCTTGCCCATGCACTAGTATAGACTGTATTTACAGACTATGTGGAGTGAGTGATGTATGCACGTATGAATGTCTCTGGTGAATGACTCATTAAGAAACCCCTACCCTTGCTACGCATGTGTTGTGCAGCCTAGCCTGCTAGCGCCCAGGTTTAGGCGTAGGTAGGGCTGAGGTTGAGTCAGGCATCTGGCCTCACTAGGGATTCGGCACGCCTCAGTGCACGTGCTTCATTGCCAGCGTCTATAGCGGCGCTCGCGGCAGCGACGCCGCGCATTCAGTGGGCCTAGAAGGACTCTAACCCCGTGTCCTTGGGGTAGAGTTCTGTGGCCGTACACTGTGCACTCTTTTGGCCGAGCTCTGTGAGTTAACAGGCTCCGGCATCTACTTTCAGCGGTGGTGCGGCTCTGTGCAGTAGCAGAGTTCGACCCGTTCACATTGGGTGACATAACCCACGTGTGACTGGTTTCACACCGCTTAATTCTTCCGCCATTACTTAGCAGCAGTGTACCACCTCTGCACGGTGGACCCTGGGCTGCGAATGCACCTACTATTATTTTATAATTTGGTGCGTTCCGCCAGCCCTAACACTCCTTGTTCCTTTCTTCTTTTCTGGGACCAGACCGGTAAAGACGGCGGACCCTTGGGACCAGGGGTGTCCCAGTCAACTATCTTGGGTGGAATGGCTTTCAAATTTGAGGAGGACGAATTATAAATTGGTAGAGTTGAGCGACTTTTGTTTTTTTAGGGTCGCGTTTCGTTTCGTGAAACCCGACTTTTCCAAAAGTCGGGTCGAGCAAGATCGTCCGATTATAGGGAAAAGTCGGGGTCGTCCTGAAACACGAAACCCAATGTAAGTCAATGGGGAATAAAAGTCGGCAGTGAGAGGAGGACAGGAAACACACCAACAGTGCCCATTTGAATGCCAAAAGCATCAATTCGTCTTACTTTAGCTTGTCAACCTTAATTAACTTCATAATACAAGTAACGCACTGAAAAATGGGGGTTATTTGGCTACAGTTGTGGGGGGGAGGGCTGGCTCCAGGTTTTCATGTGCCCTGGGCGAAAGAGTGCCCCTTTAACACATACCACAACTCATCATGCTCCGATACGGCAGAGAAATAGCGGTATAGTACAATGAAAAATACTTCACTTTTTACAGCTCATGACAAGGCCCATCTATTTCTCCATACAGAATCATTGGTCCCATATAATGTTTGAAACAGTATATGATGAGCTCCACATAATGCTACAGTATATGTTGGTCCCCATGGATGAAGCTCCACTGTCTTATGGGCCCAAATAATGCTCCAAACATAATGGGCCCCATTTCTAATGCTCTAGTGTATAATGGGCCCTGTAAATGCTGCTCCAGTGTCTGATGTTCACCTTTGGAATGTTCCAGTGTATGGTGGGCCCCATCTATCATTCTCCAGAGTATAGTGCTCCCCAAAAATTGCTGTCCCAACATTGAAAACAATGAAATAAGTCTCCTCGCTAGGGAATCCCTGTACTAGTCTGGATTCCTCGTCGTTCCCATCTTCCATCTCACTGCACAGTATTTCAACCTTGCAAGTGCTGTGATCCTGAGCAAGCAGGGGGGGCCCACTCGTTGGCGACGGCACTGGCACAGGGCCCCTGATAGTACGGTGGTGTGTCTGATGGCGGGTGGGCCGAACCTGCACTTTCATCTGCAGCTTCCTCTTTGTCACCGTGTAAGATGGAACTGTATATGGGAAGGGTAACCTGAGTTTCATCAGGGTCAGATTCAGGCCGTGTAGCATGCGAGGGGAATGTAGTGGTCTGGGTCAATGTACCAGCAGATTCATCGAGCAGTGGCTGGGCATCAGTGCACTTGTGTCACCCCCAGGAGTACGGTCGCCACAGTGGCATTACCTTCTTCCTAGGGAGTGTGATGTCATGCTTGGGAGCAACGAACGATCTCTCTAGCAGGTTAACTGATTGGGCGGCGTTATTCCCACGAGTCATGACCCTCCAAACAGCGTTCATGAAGGCAAAGTGTTTGTTTTACGTGGGCAGTATGGTTGCAAAGCTGAACCTTAAAGGAATGTCCAGAAGGGCACCACCAGGAGTGGAGCCTACGGTTAAATTCGACTCCACCTGGGAA